>NC_058081.1:40733377-41333377 GCF_014858855.1 Bufo gargarizans | reverse complement strand
TGTTTCTCTGCTGACATGAAGCCAGATTGTCTGTTACGGGACCTCTCTCCTCTGCCTGGGTGCCGGGGCCTGAATATCTGACAATGGACTGTTACAGTGGTGGCTGACGTGAAGCCTGATTTTAGAATAGACACGGAAGCTTCGTATTGCTTTTCTCTTTCTTTACTAAAATTATAGCAGCAAAACACAGGAAGAGAAAAAAGTGCCCCTGTAACCTAGGCAACCAGCCACTCCCCCGGACTAGCCGGTATAAGAGTCAGCTCCAACCCACAGTCCTCCTCTTTCTTGCTGCTCACAGGAAGTTGAGTATCTGCTATATGTGTGTTGTGTTGGATTGTTATATGTATATGTTTTTCATAGGTATTGCGTTTTAAACCTTGCCTTTTTTCTAGGTCTCGTCCCCCTGTGCGTTGTTTCGCCAGGGGGAGCTTTTCTTTCATTACCTGTGGCCCCTGTCTTTATCGGCTCCCTCTGCGGCTGTCTCCCTGCCCCATCTTGGTCTCGCCGACCCCAGGCGCTTGCGCCGTAAGTATCGCGAGAATTTGCGCGCGCGCGAATCTTTGCCCCGTCCTCTCGCGTGACTTCGGCGGCCATTTTAGCTAGTCGCCTGCGACCTGCGGTACCCTGGGAGCCTCGGATCCGGCTGCTAAAGGTTTTTTCTCACCATATTAGAACCTTTCATTATGTTCTGCCCAGCGATTAACCCCCCACTCCTGGGGACTCTGCCCCTCCACCGGCTCCGATCATGCCCCCTCCTGTGCCTGCCGCATCTCCCCATCAGGTGGATCCGGCCCCTGATGCCGCATCCTTGCTCCAAAAGGCAGTGGCAGAGGCCATTGCCTCTGCTATGGACTCCATGTCGGCCACCATTTCGCACACCTTGTCACAGGCGCTCCGGAATCAATCCGGTGTCGCACAGCATGTGACAAACCCTGATCCCTCCCCATCCACCTCCATGGGCGAAGCCCATCTAGATACTCAGGCCTCCAGAACCCCTTTGACTGGTGACTCTGTTCACCCACAGGATAGCGTGCCATTGACACGCAAAAGAGCCTTACCACGCCAGGCGGAACGGCGACTCAGAAATCGGGTCTAGAGGGGAGGCTGAGGATGAGTACGTGTTTGAATCTGGGGACGCTACAGACACGGAGGGCCCGGGTCCGTCGGATCCCTCGCCCCTGGCCGCACGACCTTCTGGCGCATCATGCACCCTTCCGGTTGCTCAGGATGGTGCGCTTCTAGACCCTTATGGGGACCCACTTTTTGATCCTGACACATTACACCATCCCAGGTCGGCGGAATGGCTCCCCGCTGAGCATGTTTCCAGTTACCTTGAAAATTGGGTCTGTCGCCCGCTTAGCAAAGCGGCGCGGAATAAACTTAAGGCTGAGTGTGCCAGGCCTATCATCCCTAATAAGGTGTGTGACACCCCCACAGTTGACCCCAAGATGACGCAATTTCTTGCGAAACTTGGTTGGAACCCGCGAAAAGGTCTGGAGTCGGCATTGAAAGCTTGCCAAGACAAGCTACTTGATATCTTTGGGCCCCTGGCTAAGTTGTTCGACTTGGTGGAGTCCGCTCGGGCCGAGAATAGGCAGGTGGACCCGGAAGATCTCCGAGGTTGGGTGCAGCGGGCGATATGTATTGCGGGTAGCGTCAATACCTCACTCTCCATAGAAAGGCGCAAGGCCATACTCTTTAAAATTGAGCCTAAATTGGCAAACCTCGCCCTTACTGAACCAGGCAAAGACGCCCAAGGCCTCTTGTTCGGGGACTTTTTTATAAAGGACCTGGGGCGTTACGTAGGTGCCTTCACGGCCTTGGACAAGGCGCAGTCTTCTATGAGGAAGGTGTTCCAGGGACGGGTCTCTTCCAGGGCCGGCAGTGTCAGGGGCCGCCTGTCCGGCCGTTCATCCTATCAGGCCCGTACTGGGGGCCGAGGCTCCTTCTCCCAGCCAACGGGTTACCAGGGTACCTCCTACCAGGATTCGCGCCAGCCAACCCCGTTCTTCCCTTCCCGTGGAAGACCTTGGCGCTCCAGAAGCTTCCGAGGCACTCCCGGATCAAGACGGCCATATGGTAAGTTTGCCACTTCCTCCTGTTTCTTTCAACCCACCTGTAGGGGGCAGACTCCATCATTTTTTCCCTGCTTGGCAGGCCATTACATCGGACAGCTGGGTCCTGTCAACGGTTCTGGGTTTCCAGATAGAATTGGTCTCCTCACCGGACCGCATCCCGCGCCCCCACCTGCTAAGTCTAGTCGCGACGGACCGCGCCTTGGTCCAGGAGGAGCTCTCTACCCTTTACAGGAAAGGAGCCGTGGAACCTGCGCTCGCCTCCTCCCCGGGAGTGATAAGCAATATTTTTCTAGTCGAGAAAAAGGGAGGTCAGATGCGTCCGGTTATCAACCTCCGAGCCCTGAACACCCTGGTGCGCTACAGACATTTCAAAATGGAGGGTATCCACCTCCTGAGGGATCTTCTTCTGCCGGGGGATTGGATGGTCAAACTGGACCTCCAGGATGCGTACCTTACGGTCCCAGTCGCGCCTCTCTTCCGGGACCTGCTCAGGTTTCTCTGGAACGGGGAGACCTGGCGCTTTACTTGTCTGCCCTTTGGTCTCTCCTCCGCCCCTTGGGGTTTTACCAAACTCCTGCGGCCGGTTGTGGCCTGGCTTCGGGCCAGGGGTGTCCGTCTCATTGTCTATTTGGACGACATCCTGCTAATGGCCCGGAGCAGGGACTTGCTCCTGTCCCACCTTCGTTTGGCGACAGATCTCCTGTCTCGGTTGGGTTTCCTGATCAATTGGGAGAAGTCTTGCCTGTTACCATCGAGACGCATGGAGTTCCTGGGTTTCCTGGTAGATTCGGAGGCCAAATCTCTCAGCCTCCCTTTACAGAAGGTGCGCGCCATTCGCAAGGAGTTGCAACGAACTCTGCGGCGCCCACAGGTTTCCCTGCGACAGTTGGCCCGCATAATTGGTCTCCTTGCGGCATCCATACAGGCGGTTTTTCCCGCACCCCTTCACTATCGGGCTCTTCAGCGCTTGAAAATCGCCCATCTTCGGGGGGGTGCCTCTTATGCGGATGTCATCTCGTTGGATGTCGAGACTCGGGACGAGCTCTCCTGGTGGATCCACAACCTGTCGGCCTGGAGCGGCAGGGCCATTTTCGGTTCTCGTCCGGAGTTCACGGTGGATTCCGATGCCAGCCTTCTCGGTTGGGGCGCCCACTGCGAGGGGGTGTCCACGGGGGGTCTTTGGTCCCTGGAGGAATCCAGCCTCCATATCAATGCCCTGGAGTTGCTGGCAGGGTCCTTTGCGATCCGGAGTTTCACGTGCGACAAGGTGAATGTTTGCATTCGCCTCCGTATGGACAACGTGTCCGCCGTGCGGTACGTCAATCATCTGGGCGGCACTCGTTCCGCTCTGCTGGCGCGATTGGCGAAAGATTTTTGGAACTATTGTTTCTCCAAGAATCTGGTGGTCCAGGCAGACTACCTTCCGGGCCTCCACAACACCGAGGCGGATTGGAGCTCGCGTCATTGGGCGGACTCCAGCGATTGGAAGCTCAACGTGGAGGTCTTCTGCGGTATCTGTTCTCTCTGGGGTTCCCCGTCAGTCGACCTTTTTGCGTCTCGGCTCAATGCCCAGCTCCCGCGTTTCTTCAGCTGGAGACCGGATCCCGCGGCGGAGGCCGCGGATGCGTTTCTCCAGGACTGGTCCAGCGAGTTCCTATACGCTTTTCCCCCCTTCGCTCTCATTCCTAGGGTGCTCCTTCAGGTCAGGCGCCAGTCGGCCAAACTGGTGTTGGTGACCCCGCTGTGGAGCTCTCAGGCGTGGTTCCCTCAGCTCCTAGAGCTGACGGTGGATGTCCCCAGGTTGTTGCCAGCCCTTCTGGACCTGGTACTGGGGCCCCTCGATCAGCTTCACCCACTTCTGACAGAGGGCTCTCTGTCTCTAATGGCCTGGAGGATCTCGGGATCTCCGGTGAACTCCAGGGTCTTCCGGGCTCGACTAGACGCCTACTGGCCAACGCTTGGGCCCCTGGTACTAGACGTGCATACCGTTCCGCCTGGAAGTCTTGGGCTGGTTGGTGCGTGGGAAGGGACTTGGATCCCGTATCAGCACCTGTTTCAGCCGTCCTGAATTTCTTGACGTCCTTGTTTGAGCAGGGCCGGGCTTACCGGACCATCAATGTTTATCGGTCTGCCATTTCTTCTTCCCACCAGGGAGTTGGGGGTCGCCCGGTCGGGCAGCATCCTCTTGTGTGCCGCCTGTTGAAGGGCGCGCGCCTGTCCCGTCCCCCTAAGCCGAGGTATTCTTCTACCTGGGACGTGTCGTTAGTTCTGTCACTTTTCTCGTCCTGGCCTTCGAATTCGGAGTTGTCCTTGTGCCACCTTTCGGCCAAGCTGGTCTCCCTGCTGTGTTTAGTTTCGTGCAGGCGGGTTTCTGACGTCCAGGCCCTGGACATTTCGGCTCGGTCGTTTACGCCCGAGGGGGTGTCCTTTTCGATTTCCAGGCGCACCAAATCCTCTTCTCACTCTATCTCTTACCCGGCGTTTGCGGCCCGACCGGATTTGTGTCCGGTCGCTTGCCTTCGCGAATATGAGGTCAGAACTAGGGCTCACCGCTCTCCTGCCTGTCCGAATCTTTTTCTAGCCTGTCGCGCTCCCTTTGCCCCGGTTTCTTCCACCACGTTGGCTCGTTGGGTCAAATGGGTGCTTTCGCTTGCGGGGGTAGACACCTCCACTTTCTCGGCTCATTCCACGCGCAGCGCTTCTGCCACCGCTATGTTGACCTATGGGGCTAGGTTGCAAGATATCCTTAGGGCGGCTGATTGGTCGCGGGAGTCTACGTTCCGGGATTTCTATTTCCGCCCGTCTCCTCATGCGTTTTCTGCGGTAGTCATGCAGCTTTGAACTTGCAATACGAAGCCTCCGTGTCTGTTCTAAAATTGTGGGATTTTACTAGTCATACGACGTAAAGTCATGATTTTAGTAAGAGGCGAGTATTGCCCTCCCTATATGTTCTGTTCCCGCCCTTGTTGGGTCTTGGTTATGGTAAGTACTTCTCTGCATGAGATATATGATTATTGATGTCATTGTCTGTATACCAATTGCATGCGTGATGTTTATTCCTTCCATAGTAGGACGTTGAGGTTGCTCTTTGTTTACCGGTTGCATGCCTCAGACATTCCTTCCTTGGTGGGATACTGTCGAGTCACCGTGTTTCGTGTCTTTTGCCTTAGGTTGATTCACCAGGACTTTGCAGTTCCAGAGGTACCTCCAGGATTCGCAGCTCCAGTTGTTCCGTTTGGTTTCGCTGTCTGGCGGTCGGTTTTTCTTCATTGACATGAGGTTCCAGGACTGTTCGTGTTCCGGTTGATGCGGTTCCGTGTCTGGCACGATGAGTGGCATTCCGAGGTTCCAGTTCGTTTGGTTCTTCCTGTTCGCTATGAGGAGTTACAAGAAAGAGGAGGACTGTGGGTTGGAGCTGACTCTTATACCGGCTAGTCCGGGGGAGTGGCTGGTTGCCTAGGTTACAGGGGCACTTTTTTCTCTTCCTGTGTTTTGCTGCTATAATTTTAGTAAAGAAAGAGAAAAGCAATACTCGCCTCCGTGTCTTACTAAAATCATGACTTTACGTCGTATGACTAGTAAAATCCCACAATTCTCTGCTATGACATGCAGACTGATTCTCTGCTGACATGAAGCCAGATTCTCTGTTACGGGACCTCTCTCCTCTGCCTGGGTGCCTGGGCCTAAATATATGACAATGGACTGTTACAGTGGTGGCTGACGTGAAGCCTGATTCTCTGCTATGACATGCAGACTGATTCTCTGCTGACATGAAGCCAGATTCTCTGTTACGGGACCTCTCTCCTCTGCCTGGGTGCGTGGGCCTAAATATATGGCAATGGACTGTTACAGTGGTGGCTGACGTGAAGCCTGATTCTCTGCTATGACATGCAGACTGATTCTCTGCTGACATGAAGCCAGATTCTCTGTTACGGGACCTCTCTCCTCTGCCTGGGTGCCTGGGCCTAAATATATGACAATGGATTGTTACAGTGGTGGCTGACGTGAAGCCTGATTCTCTGCTATGACATGCAGACTGATTCTCTGCTGACATGAAGCCAGATTCTCTGTTACGGGACCTCTCTCCTCTGCCTGGGTGCCTGGGCCTAAATATATGACAATGGACTGTTACAGTGGTGGCTGACGTGAAGCCTGATTCTCTGCTATGACATGCAGACTGATTCTCTGCTGACATGAAGCCAGATTCTCTGTTACGGGACCTCTCTCCTCTGCCTGGGTGCCTGGGCCTAAATATATGACAATGGACTGTTACAGTGGTGGCTGACGTGAAGCCTGATTCTCTGCTATGACATGCAGACTAATTCTCTGCTGACATGAAGCCAGATTCTCTGTTACGGGACCTCTCTCCTCTGCCTGGGTGTGTGGGCCTAAATATATGACAATGGACTGTTACAGTGGTGGCTGACGTGAAGCCTGATTCTCTGCTATAACATGCAGACTGATTCTCTGCTGACATGAAGCCAGATTCTCTGTTACGGGACCTCTCTCCTCTGCCTGGGTGTGTGGGCTTAAATATATGACAATGGACTGTTACAGTGGTGGCTGACGTTATGCCTGATTCTCTGCTATGACATGCAGACTGATTCTCTGCTGACATAAAGCCAGATTCTCTGTTACGGGACCTCTCTCCTCTGCCTGGGTGCGTGGGCCTAAATATATGACAATGGACTGTTACAGTGGTGACTGACGTGAAGCCTGATTCTCTGCTATGACATGCAGACTGATTCTCTGCTGACATGAAGCCAGATTCTCTGTTACGGGACCTCTCTCCTCTGCCTGGGTGCCTGGGCCTAAATATATGACAATGGATTTATACTGTCCTCATACACGTTAGCACGGTGTGTAATCTGACATGTAGCTAAACCTTTTTGTCCTCTGAGAGAAAAGAGACTGTTCCGCTTTAAGGTTCTCTTTATTGCTCGTAGACTGACAGGAAAGGTGAAACTACAGATTAAAACAGTAGTATTTTAGAACATAAATACCATGGTATATGGCATAAAACACAGAATAATCTGCTATACATTCAGTTTATGAGATAATACAATGATAGTGAGCTATCAGATACAATAAACATAATAAAATGCAGTAAATGACACATAGATAGTGCTCTTACCGACTATGCTCAAAAACAGGCTGAATAACAGATGATGTGACAGGAAAACCAGTGAGAGAGCATGGTTGCTGAGACATAAGATGGTGGCTGCTTGCTGTACCAGCACAAGACTAGCAAGAACCAGGAACTACCCACAATGCTCTGGGACTCCCATAATGCATAGAGAAAAACAGGCTGGGTGAAATACCTAAACTCATCAATAGATGGTGCTGTTACGACACAATGTAATGCAAATGAATTACAACACAGTTAAATGCCATGTCAACTGATAAAGAGACAGAAACAACTGGAACTGAATCTGGGGACAGAACACCCCCCGCTTGACGTCAACCGACGTCACTATTGTATTCTTTTGGTGCAAACAGTAGAACGAGTTCTCCTACTGGTCTGAAGAACAATTTGGTCTCTCCCTGTCTCCGTATTTTTCAATTCTACTTTGCGTATAATTCCGTCCTTACTTGGGAATATCTTAGTCACAAGTCCTAACGGCCACTCGTTTCTCCGTGACTGGCAGTCTTTCATTAGGACTACATCGCCAGTCTGGAGGTTAGGCTTGTTGGTTTGCCACTTTCTCCTCGGTTGCAGAGTGGGAATGTATTGCTTTTTCCACTTGTCCCAGAACGAGTTTGAGAGACTCTGTACTTGACTCCATCGATTTTTGTAAAGATCTTTGGAATTCAATTCTCCAGGTGGAGCACAAATTTGTTCAGTCTTTTGGGTAAGCAGTGTGGCAGGGTGTGAGAACTGTTGGGTCATCAGGATCGCTAGAAATCGGGGTTAGCAGGTCTGGCATTTATGATAGCCGATACTTCTGCCATGAAGGTAGTCAGGCTTTCATGAGTCAGCTTTGAAGATCCTTCTTGTAAGAAGATTGAGTCGAGGATTCTCCGTGCGATGCCTATCATCCTCTCCCAAGCACCTCCCATGTGAGAAGAGTGTGGTGGGTTGAAGGTCCAAGTACATCCTCGTTCACTGAGGTATCTTTCTATGTTGTTAACATCCAAGTTGGAAGAGAGTTGTAGTTCTCTCGCTGCTCCGACAAAGTTTGTGCCTCGGTCAGAACGAATGTGTTTGACAGGTCCTCTAATGGCAATGAAACTGTCGGAAAGCATTAATGAAACAGGAAGTATCCATAGATTCAATTACTTCAATATGGACAGCTCTGATGGACAGACAGGTGAACATAATCGCCCAACGTTTCCCGTGCGCACGGCCTCCCCTGGTTTGCCGGACAACCACAGGCCAAGGTCCAAACACGTCTAGGCCAACATTGGTGAAGGGTGGATCCATACTTAGTCGGTCATACGGGAGGTTTGCCATCTTCGGTGCCTGTGACATACCACGGAGTTTCCGACAGGTAACACATTTAAATATGAATCTGCATACACATCTTTTAGCTCCAACTATCCACATTCCAGCTGCTCTTAGAGCTCCTTCAGTAAACAGACGACCTTGGTGCTTTGTCTGTTCATGGTAATGTTGCACGAGCAGAGTAGCTATATGATGCTGTCCAGGAACTATCACAGGATGTTTCTCTGCTAGGCCTACATCGGCTTCCATAAGGCGTCCACCTACCCTTAAGAGCCCATCTTCATCGATCACTGGGTCTAGTTTCCTTAAAACACTACCTTTAGGCACGGGTCTTTGGCTGACTACACAGTCGATTTCCGTAGCATAGGTTTCATGCTGTACAGCCTGGATAATTACATTTTTTGACCGCTCTAGATCGAGAGCTGTGTAGACATGTTTACAATGATGCCAACCTCTACAGATATCTTTATCTGCCGATGAGGTTGCTTTGTACGACCGAGCAATGTGGGTCAGGCAAGTGATGGCACGGACAAGAGATCTCCAAGTAGAGAACCTACTGAATCTGTGGGATTTCAGGTGGTGGTCCAGAGTCTCCGTATGTAACACAGATACCTGAGGACGTATCTCAACATCAGCATGGGGGTCTACTAGTTCAAACATGGCAGTTTCTGTTGTGTTGGGCGTCGGTTTATACAAAAAGGTGGGGCCTGTAAACCAAATTGTATCCTTGAGACGGTCAGCAGCGACGGATCTGGTTGCTTGGTCTGCAGGGTTGAGATGAGTAGGTACATATTTCCATTGTTCAGGAGAGGTAGATCTTCTGATCCTTAGAACTCTGTTGTTGACGTAGACATAGAAGCGTCTAGATTCATTACAGATATATCCCAGTACTATCTTGCTATCTGTATAGAACTCAGAATCTTTAATCTCTAGGTCCATTTCTGTAGCGATGAGTTCGGCTAACTCCACCGCTAACACCGCGGCACATAGTTCCAGGCGTGGTATTGTGTGTTCCTGGAGTGGCGTTAGTTTTGCTTTACTCATGACGAACCCTACATGGCATTGTCCGCTGGCATCTAACGTCTTCAAGTAAGCTACCGCCGCAATTGCTTTGACTGAAGCATCGCAGAAAACACAAAGTTTTTGTGTCTCAACCTTGGTAGTTGGTATAGAAACATATGGACGTGCTATGTGAAGATCCGATAAGGCTGTAAGGGAATTCTTCCAGGCCACCCACGTGGTTCTTTCCTTCATGGGAAGGGGAGTGTCCCAGTTCGACCCTTCTTTGGTGAAGTCTCTTAACATAGCTTTACCTTCGATGAGTATAGGAGCTGCAAATCCCAGTGGGTCATATAAACTGCTTATGGCCGACAGTACTCCTCTGCGAGTAAAGGGTTTTTCTTCTCTGCTAACCTGGAAAGTGAAAGTATCAGCTTTTATGTCCCATAGTAGGCCAAGGCTCCGTTGCATCGGAGGCGAGTCAAAGCCTAGGTCTAAATCCTTCAAGTCTTCTGAATGGTCCTGAGAAGGAAAGGCTTCCATCAATTTCTGGCTGTTAGAAGCGATCTTGTGTAGCCTCAGGTTAGACAGAGAGAGCATCTCCTGGGTTCTTTTAAGAAGACTGATTGCAGTCTCATCTGAGGGCATTGATTTCAGACCGTCATCCACATAGAAGTCCTTCTCTACAAAGAGTCTGACATCCGCTCCGTACTTTTCTTCTACTTTCTGAACTGCGCGTCTTAATCCATAGATAGCGACTGCAGGAGAAGGACTATTGCCGAAGATGTGAACTTTCATATGATACTCTGTAACATCTTTAGAGGGATCGTTGTCCTTGAACCATAGGAATCTCAAGAAATTTCTATGTGCCTTCTTAACTAGGAAGCAATGGAACATCTGTTGGATATCAGCCGTGAATGCAACGGAGTCTCTGCGAAACCGGAGAAGCACTCCTATGAGCTTGTTGTTTAGATCCGGGCCTGACAGCAAAACGTCATTCAATGATACGCCTTCACACTTGGCACTTGAGTCAAACACTACTCTGATTTGACCTGGCTTCTTCGGGTGATACACGCCAAACATGGGCAGGTACCAGCGCTCTTCCGAGTCTCGAAGTACAGGTGCTAGCTCTGCATGACCATTCCGGAATATCTTTTCCATGAAGGTAAAGAAGTGATCTCTCATCTCAGGTTTGCTTCTTAGGTTGTGCCTGAGAGAGACAAATCGCTTGAAAACTTGCTCTCTATTGTTGGGTAAGCGTTGTCTTTGAGGTTTAAAGGGTAGAGGTGCAACCCAGCTTCTTGTTTCGTCCTGCACCATTCCCTGCTCCATTATATCTAGGAACAGTCTATCTTCGAATGACATCGCTATACGATTGTCTTCTTTAGTCTTGCGGAAGACTGTGGATCCCAGGTGGTCTTGATTGGCATCCCAGACGAAGTCATCGTAGGTGGGACCTGCAAAGGTACCTGGTGATGAAGTGCTTTGAGGCAGTTCCTTGATGAAGAAGTGATTTTCGCATGGTTGGAGAAGAGATGGGCGTCCATTCTCAAGTGTACTGGTAAGCATGCTGTAGACAGTTGTTGGTTTGTGTACACCTCCCAAACAGACTTCTCCTACAATGACCCATCCTAGGTCAAGTCTCTGGGCGTATGGAGCGCTTGTGAGGTCCATTAATCTGCTGTCTAACCTTGTGGACCTGTAGGATATCCCTCCCGAGGAGTAATACTATCTGAGCTTCAGGATCAAGGTTCGGGATCAGGTGTCTTATACGCTTCAGGTGAGGCTGATGCGCTGCTACTTCTGGCGTGGGTATCTCGGACCTGTTGTCAGGAATCTGGTTACATTCCAGTATAGTTGGTAAAGGCAGACGCACTTGACCATCGCTGGACTCAACTATGTAGCCGCTTGCCCTCCTTCCGGCTGTTTCCACAGTACCAGCACAAGTTCTTAGAGAGTAGGGGGCACCGGGTCCTTTGATGTCGAAGCTATCAAAGAAGGCAGACTTCGCTAACGACCTGTTGCTTTGATCGTCTAGAATTGCATACACTTTGATGGCTTTGCTTCGGTCGTCTGCTGGGTAAACCTTCACTAGGGAGATTTTAGAGCAGGATCTGCCTCCTCTGAGGTCTCTGCAAACCTCTGTACATTTAGAAGTAACTGCCAAAGTGTCAGTATTTGTGTCCTTCAGCTCCCCGCTTTGCTCTTGGGTTTTGGATGAAGCCCACGATGGTGGCCCAGGGTGTAGAGCTGTGTTATGGTTTGAGCTGTCACATTCGGCACACTTTGCACTAACCTCACAGTCCCTGGCGAAGTGCGAAGTTGACGAGCAGCATTTAAAACAGATGTTGTTCTCCTTGAGGAAGGTCTTGCGGTCTTCCACTGACTTTTCTCTGAAGGTTCTGCACTTAAGTAGAGAATGAGGCTTCCTGTGTAAGGGACACTGTCTGGTCGGGTCCTTGGGTTTGTCTCCTCCTTGATAGGAGCTGAACTCTTTATGGACTGCACCTGTGGAAGAAACGTTAGTTTTGTGGACCTCCACCGTTGCCCTACGAGGTTTACTGAGTGAGGTGGTGGCACATGACATCATGAAATCAAAGCTAGGATCATTTCTGATTTTTGCTTGTTCAGAGACAAAATCTACAAACACATTAAATGGAGGAAATGGTACATTGTAAGTCTGTTTATACCGAGAACCATACATGACCCACTTCTCTTGCAAGTTGTATGGAAGCTTCTGAACTATGGGATTCACACCTCTAGCAGTGTCAAGAAATGTCAATCCCACCAGATCCCCTTCTGCCTTTGCTACACTCAGTTCCATTAATAAGTCACTTAACTCTCTAAGCTTTGAATAGCCTTTGTTCACTATTTTAGGAAAGTCCTCAATTCTCTTAAATAAGGCGCTTTCTATGACCTCTGCTGCTGCCATAAACCTCATTAAGTCTCTCCCAGACCCTTTTTAGACCAATGTCTGGATAATTTACATTGATGTCTCTAATCCTTCTAGCGTGTTCGGCGGACTCACTTCCCAGCCATTTTACCAGGAGATCCAGTTCTTCACTACAAGACAGACCTAAGTCTCTGATGGCATTTTGGAAGGAAGCTCGCCAAGCTCTATAGTTCTCAGCACGGTCGCTGAACTTTACAAGTCCCTTGTTGACCAGCTCACGTCGAGCAAGGAACCTGGCAAAGTCCATTGTGGCTTGATTGGCGCTGGAACCGGCTGGTGGTGTGTTGTCAGAGTGAATGTGTGGTGCATGGCCATACCTGTTGGAAGTCTCTGGTTTAATCCTGTCTGTGTAATACCGTTCTGAAGCAAAGGGCATCTCTCTTAGCAGGGGCGGATTTCTGATTCTCTGTTCTGGAGAGAAGTTGTTGTAGGCAGTTTCACTCTGATGTGTATTCTCTAGTCTGCTGCAAGGAGACCGATAGTCGACTTTCTGATGATCCAAATAAGCAGGTAGGCTTGGCTTGTCAACAAACCGCTTTGTATTAAGCTGTGGATCTGGGTCGTCGTCCGACTTGGAATGTTGATAGACATATTGTAAGGTATGCTGTTCTGGATTTTGGTATATAACTTCTGGATGGACATTGCTGCGATGACTCTTGGTTTCCTGAAGTTCCGTGGCTTCTAGATACTCTGCTTCCGCTATGGCAGCTGCTGTCTCTTTATCTGCGGCCAGTTTTTCTAGAGAAGCTTCAAGTTGTGCTTTCTCTAGCTTTATCTGCACCTCTTGTTCTATGAAGCTAGCTTTTGCCTTTGCTGCTTCTGCTTTGGCGCGGGCAATGGCGGCAGCTTCTCTGATCAATGTCCTATTAGAGCCACTTATCTGAGACCTTGTCTTAATGGAAGATGCTCGACTAATAGACATGTTGGGACTGTTAGGAGACTGCTGCGATATCCGTAAGTAGGCTCTGCGTGGATAATGGCGTGCTCCGTATAGTCAGATATTCGGTGCGACTGTTAGAAGACTGTTGCGATATCCGTATGCAGGCTCCACGTGGATAATGGCGGCTCCGTCAGTCTGATCTTCAGAGCTTGTTCTCAGCAGTCATTTCACTGCTGTCTTTGGCAGTTGTTCACTGAGCTTGTTCTCAGCAGTCGTTTCACTGCTGTCTTTGGCAGTTATTCACTGAGCTTGTTCTCAGCAGTCGTTTCACTATACTGTCCTCATACACGTTAGCACGGTGTGTAATCTGACATGTAGCTAAACCTTTTTGTCCTCTGAGAGAAAAGAGACTGTTCCGCTTTAAGGTTCTCTTTATTGCTCGTAGACTGACAGGAAAGGTGAAACTACAGATTAAAACAGTAGTATTTTAGAACATAAATACCATGGTATATGGCATAAAACACAGAATAATCTGCTATACATTCAGTTTATGAGATAATACAATGATAGTGAGCTATCAGATACAATAAACATAATAAAATGCAGTAAATGACACATAGATAGTGCTCTTACCGACTATGCTCAAAAACAGGCTGAATAACAGATGATGTGACAGGAAAACCAGTGAGAGAGCATGGTTGCTGAGACATAAGATGGTGGCTGCTTGCTGTACCAGCACAAGACTAGCAAGAACCAGGAACTACCCACAATGCTCTGGGACTCCCATAATGCATAGAGAAAAACAGGCTGGGTGAAATACCTAAACTCATCAATAGATGGTGCTGTTACGACACAATGTAATGCAAATGAATTACAACACAGTTAAATGCCATGTCAACTGATAAAGAGACAGAAACAACTGGAACTGAATCTGGGGACAGAACAGGATTGTTACAGTGGTGGGTGACGTGAAGCCTGATTCTCTGCTATGACATGCAGACTGATTCTCTGCTGACATGAAGCCAGATTCTCTGTTACGGGACCTCTCTCCTCTGCCTGGGTGCCTGGGCCTAAATATATGACAATTAACTGTTACAGTGGTGGGTGACGTGAAGCCTGATTCTCTGCTATGACATGCAGACTGATTCTCTGCCGACATGAAGCCAGATTCTCTGTTACGGGACCTCTCTCCTCTGCCTGGGTGCCTGGGTGCCTGGGCCTAAATATCTGACAATGGACTGTTGCAGTGGTGGTTGACGTGAAGCCTGATTCTCTGCTATGACATGCAGGCTGATTCTCTGCTGACATGAAGCCAGATTCTCTGTTATGGGACCTCTCTCCTCTGCCTGGGTGCTGGGCCTAAATATCTGACAATGGACTGTTACAGTGGTGGGTGACGTGAAGCCTGATTCTCTGCTATGGGACCTCTCTCCAATTGATATTGGTTAATTTTTATTTATTTTATTTTTATTTTTATTCATTTCCCTATCCACATTTGTTTGCAGGGGATTTACCTACATGTTGCTGCCTTTTGCAGCCTTCTAGCTCTTTCCTGGGCTGCTTTACAGCCTTTTTAGTGCCGAAAAGTTCGGGTCCCCATTGACTTCAATGGGGTTCAGGTTCGGGACGAAGTACAGATTGGGTTCGGATCCCGAACCCGAACATTTCCGGGAAGTTCGGCCGAACTTCTTGAACCCGAACATCCAGGTGTTCGCTCAACTCTAGTCATCATCCCTCCCTTCTTCTAGCTTGTGGGCCAATGAGAAGGTTTTGTCACGGCTTAGCAATATCCCTAGCAGCCAATAGAAAAGTTGCCTACCCCCTAGTTATATAAGAACCTCCCCAGCAGCTATTTTCTAAAGTTTATTGCAGTTATGAAGGAGACAGCAGTGTCATTGCTCTGTGCTTTGTGTTATTACATTAGTTATAGGTTATTACTTATATATATAATTCAGATAGTTAGTGGGAGATAGTCAGTGTAGGTTAGATAGTGATATAGTGTAGCTGTTTCAGTGCAGGGTGTTAGGTAGCTGATAGGTTCTGCTGTCCATACATACATGCTACAGACAGAGTGCTGTGATGTCACAAGTTGCACATATTGCAAAAAAATATGCGCATCATTAATTGCCGAAAATTCACAAGGGCAAATATATTGGCGCACTCTATCTGCATATAAAGCTATTCTAATGTTCTGCCGTGCCAACCATTTTCTCCAGTCTCAGGAAACTTATACCAGCTTGAAAAATGTAGCATAAATGACCCACGCTGGTATTTTGCACGCATTACGCGAATCAAGAGTATAATCTTGAATATACAGTTAGGTCCATAAATATTGGGACATTGACACAATTCTAACATTTGTGGCTCTATACACCACCACAATGGATTTGAAATGAAACGAACAAGATGTGCTGTAACTGCAGACTGTCAGCTTTAATTTGAGGTATTTACATCCAAATGCATCTCATTTTTATGCAGAAATCTATATTATTCCAAAAGGTTCAGATACTTTTTCTTGCAACTGTATATGTGGAGCATCCCATCGTTTCTATCTTTCATGCTTTACCTAACATACATAAACATACATAAAGAGTTTCCACCCCCTATGAGACCAATTGTTGCTGGTATTGGTTCTTACTACAGATGAGCACATTTTTCAAAAATTTGATTCGCCGATTCCCAAAAATTTTCGGCAAAAATTAGTTTTGATCTGAATATATTGCGGCAAATCATGTTAAAAACGGCTATTTCCTGGCTGCTGAGAGTCTTTATAGTGGTGTAGAACACTGTGCCTTGCATTAACACACATAGGGAGCCTGCTGTGGTAGTGAAATAATACTGTGAGTCCGTATGACATGCAGATGACTGGTGTCGCTCTTAGAATCACTGCACACTTCACTTATTTGCGCAGTCACGGGGCCAAAACTGACCAAATAACTTAAGTGTGAACTCAATCTTTTAGGTCGATGTTAGCGCCAAGAAGAAGCGCACTCCTTTTACACCGTCATCAGCTGATTCCACATAGATTTCTACAGAACCTGCTCTATTAAAACGCTTATACACGTAGAGCCCCCCGACAGAGTGGAGAGGGTGTCAGCAGTAAGTTTGTGTTGACGTCACTGATTATTTTGCCCTTCTTCTGATCCATCAGAACAATAACCCACAAAAAACTGATCCTGTCTGTGGAGCATCCACCTTTACTAGGTCAGCATTTGGTCAGTAATCCATCAGTATTGCTAATGCCAAAATGCAGGAGTGGATCTAAAACAGAGATGACACGTGAATGGAATATTTGCAAGTCTTCTGTGTTTTGTACCCACTCCTGCTTTTGGCTACCAAATCATAAGCCAATTCTGATGGGACCATACAGGTCTTACAGCTACTACACAGACAGGATCCGTTCTGCATCTCATTTTTCCTTCCTTCTGAAAGATGAAAAGAAAGGTCAAATAAATCATGATGTCAGCCAGGAAGTGGGGAGGGTGGAAACAGCATGAGAAGTCCACAGAGTGGACCTATGACATAGTGGTGAGGTGAAAGCAGCATGAGGAGGCCATAGAGTGGCTGAACGACAGAGTCTGGAGGTGGCGGCAGCATCACAAGGCCACTGAGTGGCACGATGACAAAGATTGTAGATGTGGCTGCAGCATAAGGAGGCCACAGAGTAGCACAATAACAGATTCTGAAGGTGGCGGCAGCATCAGGAGGCCACAGAGTGGCACACTGACAGAGTCTGGAGTTGGCATCAGTATGAGGAGGCCACCGAGTGGCACAACGACGAAAGATTGTGGAGGTGGCGGCAGCATCAGGAGGCCACAGAGTAGCACGACAACGAGAGATTGTGGAGGTGGCAGCAGTATGAGGAGGCCAATGAGTGGTACATTGACCGAGTCTGGAGTTGGCAGCAGCATGAGGAGGATACCACAGAGTGGCAAGGTGACAGTGCGAAGATGGCAGTAGCAGAAGCATCAGGATACCACATATGGTGACGCTGCATATATTCACGCAGGGCTGTGGTGCCAACATTGGCACCCTGACCACGCTTCACCTTCTGCCCACATATTCTACATATGGCCATGTTAAACTCCTCCGGCGGCTTAACAAAAAAATGCCACACCGCCGAGTGATTTTCCTGCCACCAGTCCGCACTGACTGACTGGCTGCTTCCGTGAACCCCTGCACCACTACTTCATGGGCAGGTAGGCTGCTGCGAAGCAGGTGGTTTACCCCGGGCACATTTGGCTCCCGACCTCCCAGTGCTGCCACCCTGCTGACTCCCAGGTAGGCTTTCAACATATATAACCGCCGAAGTGAACTGAGAATATATTTTTCCTTATGTACTGAAATAGGCCACTAAACGATTTTGCCACAAATAAGTGTACCAGTGAAGTGCGTATATATATTTTTTTTCTGTAAGCTTTTAACACATATAACTGCAGAAGTAAACTGAGAATATATTTTTCTTGTTTGAAAAGATAAAAGCCACTAAAGGCTTACAACATAGCTGTAATGCAAGGCACCAACAAACAGACCAGTGATGAAAGCAAAAAGGTGTTTATTCACCAGAAACATAAACGTCCAGGACACTTGCTGGTAACAAGGAATAATAACAAAAAACCAGGCAAGGAGATTCCAGGAATAGTCCCAACCAGTGCTGAATGATGCTGTGCACTTGGCAGTCAAGTCACTCCAGATCTTGGGTCCGCTGTAAGGACAAAGTTCCTGGCAGTCTTCAGTCACTAGGAGTTGTGACCTATACCTGGTTGAGGGAAAATAACAATGGGCACTGATCACCCTGAGAGACCTCCTTTTAAATGCCTGCTGACCAATCCCAGGGTGCCAAGTGTCCACTACCATAGGTGAACAAATTGCCCTGCACCTGAGTACAAGGCCTAAGGCAATCACAAGTTGATTAACCCATGGCTGGCTCCCTAATCCACTTTGCTCTTGTGAGTCAGGTTAATATGCGCCACTGGTCGACGAAGTGCATAAGAAGCGCGTACTCGCGACCGTGTATCCCTTTGCGAACCTGCCCTCGTGCGTACGCACGGACGCATGATTGACTCAGCGCGAGTATGCGAGCGCGTGGACCCAGATGCGGAAACGGAAGTCGCAGGAGACACTGGAGACAACCCTGGCCGCGGCGTCTTGTCACTCGCCTGGCCACTCTGTCCCCGGGACTCCGACGGTCCTCCCCTCCGATGTCCACGCGAATGCATCTCCGCACTGGCTCGCAAAGGGGTCAGCGCTGGTGCATCAGAGACACGCATAACCTGTCCCGCAACTCCACGAGGACCCCTCTTGGTTCCCCTGGAGTGCAAAGCAGGTGAGGATCTTACATTACCCCCCCCCCCTCGAGGAGGCGGCTCTGAAGACTCCAAGCAAGCTTTCCCCGGATTATCCCGGTGAAAGGCTGCCACTAACTCATCCGCATGCACCTGGCGAGCAGGTATCCAACATCTCTCCTCTGGACCAAAACCCTTCCAGTCCACCAAGTATTGAAGAGACCTTTGGACAAAACGAGAGTCCAAAATTCTGTTCACTTCGAACTCCGGTACCCCTTGGACCTCCAGCGGGGATGGGGTCTGAATGAAGGGAGCGGAGTCGGCTGCCGATTTGAGAAGTGAAACATGAAAGGTGTTCACTCCTCGGATCGACGGTGGAAGAGCAACCTTGTACGTAACTCGGTTGATCTTTTGTGTCACTGGGTATGGGCCAATGAATCGAGGACCCAACTTGGAAGATGGCTGACGCAGCGGAATGTTCCGGGTGGAGACCCACACCTGATCTCCCACCTTAAACTTTTGCTCTACGGTGCGATGACGATCAGCAAATTTCTTCTGTTGCGCCACCGCACTGCGGAGATTCCGCTGGGCCGACGACCAAATGGGACGCCTATCCTTGAACCACTGATCCACCACCGGTGAGTCAGTGGAGGGTCCGGCCAAAGAAGAGAGTCTTGGATCCCTGCCCCCCACGCACCTGAACGGAGACATCTTAGTGGAAGCATGCTCAGAGTTATTTTAAGCCACCTCCGCAAAGGGTAGATACGCTGCCCATTCCTCCTGGCAGTCTGACACGAAGCACCGGAGATATTGCTCCAGGGTCTGGTTAGTCCTTTCCGTCTGACCGTTGGTCTCTGGGTGAAAACCAGAAGAAAAAGACAAATTAATACCCAATCGGGAGCAGAAAGAACGCCAGAAGCGGGAGATGAATTGCACTCCTCTGTCTGAAACAATGTAATCCGGCGCTCCGTGTAATCGAAAGACATGATTCAAGAACAGATCTGCCAATTCTCTGGCCGAGGGCAATCCAGGGAGTGGGATAAAATGGGCCATTTTACTAAAACGGTCCACCACTACCCAGATTACCATACTTCCAGAGGACCTTGGCAAATCTGTGATGAAATTCATGGAAATGTGAGTCCATGGAGCCTGGGGAATAGGCAGTGGGAGTAAAGTCCCAGAAGGGGCAGACCGAGACGGTTTACATCTGGCGCAAACAGTACATGCCTGGATATAGGCCTTAACATCCACGGACATGTTGGGCCACCACACGTGACGTTTAACAAGGGCAAGTGTTTTTTTAACACCCAAATGCCCGGCAGACTTTGAGTCATGAAGCTGTCGGATGACCTCCAATCGAAGGTTAATGGGTACGAACCATCGACCCTCGGGTTTGTCAGGTGGACTCTCTGCCTGTGAGGGCTCAAGAAGAGAGGACAAGTCCTCCATTACTTCTGCGGCCCCCAGGGCAGCAAGAAAACATTTAGTTGGGAGAATGGTTTCTGGCTCAGAGTCCAGGACGGAAGCAGCCTCAGGGAAGCAGCGGGACAGGGCATCTGCCTTCACGTTTTTGGAACCTGGTTTATAAGTGAGGCGGAAATTGAAGCAGGGTGAAAAACAATGCCCACCTGGCTTGTCGGGAGTTGAGTCTTTTGGCACTCTCTAGATACTCCAAATTTTTGTGGTCAGTGTAAACCGTGATGGGATGTTCTGCACCCTCTAGCCAATGTCTCCACTCTTGAAAAGCCAATCTTACTCCCAGAAGCTCTCTATTGCCGATATCATAATTACACTCGGCTGGAGAGAGCTTCCGAGAGAAGAAGGCACAGGGATGTAACCTCTCGGGGTCCCCAGAATACTGTGAGAGAACTGCCCCTACACCGACCTCTGAGGCATCGACCTCGAGAACAAAAGGTCTGGAGGTGTCTGGATGAGTAAGAATTGGTGCCGTGCAAAAGGCCTGTTTCAGCGTCTCAAAGGCTCTGACTGCCTCTCTCGTCCACTTAGAAGGATTAGCTCCCTTCTTAGTGAGGTTGGTGAGAGGTACTACTATCGCAGAAAAATTCTTAATAAACTTGCGGTAGAAGTTGGCTAAGCCTAAGAAACGCTGCAACCCCTTAAGATCCTTAGGTTGAGGCCAATCCAAGACAGCAGAAAGTTTGGATGGGTCCATAGCCAATCCCTTTTCTGAGATAATGTACCCCAGGAAAGGCAACTCCTTCACCTCAAACAGACACTTCTCAAGTTTGGCATAGAGGCGGTTCTCCCTCAGCTTCTGGAAAACCTGACACACGTGTCTCCGATGAGAGACCAGATCCGAGGAGTAGATTAGTATGTCATCTAGATAGACAACAACACATCTATCCAAGAAATCTCTGAGAACATCGTTGATGAACTCCTGGAAGACCGTGGGAGCATTACAGAGACCGAAAGGCATCACGAGATACTCGTAATGCCCGTCTCTGGTATTAAATGCGGTCTTCCATTCGTCACCCTCTCTAATGCGAACTAAATTATAAGCACCCCTTAAATCGAGTTTGGTGAAGACTCGGGCCCCTGCCACCTGAGAAAACAGATCATCAATCAGAGGCAGTGGATACCGATTCTTCACCGTAATCCGATTAAGGGCACGATAATCGATGCAAGGTCTCAAGCCTCCATCCTTCTTCTCCACAAAGAAGAATCCAGCTCCAGCAGGGGAAGTGGATGGACGAATGAAATTCTTCTCATGGTTCTCTTTAATATACTCCCGCTGAGCCTGAACCTCAGGCCCAGTGAGATTATAAAGATGCCCTCGTGGTGGCATGGTGCCTGGCAACAGGTCTATAGGACAATCATATGACCTGTGGGGAGGTAATACATCAGCCCCCTGAGGACTGAACACATCTCGGAAATTATGATACTGCTGTGGTAAAGTACTTAATACTTCCATGGAGGCTAGTGACAGGTCGGGACGAATGCACTTAGTAAGGCATTCCGTACTCCACTGACAGATAAGACCCGAGCGCCAGTCCACTACTGGATTATGGAGCCTTAACCAAGGGAGACCCAAAATCACGGGAGTGGATGGCATGTCAAGGACAAAAAGGCTTAAGGTCTCCCGATGATCAGCCCCCCCCCCGTTACCTGTATTCCCGGAGTCATCCACACTGCACGACCATCTTGAAGAGGGGAACCATCAATCGCGGTCACTGACATGGTGGTTTTCGGCTGGATCAACGGGATGCCAAGTCGACGAACCAAGGTTGAGTCCACAAAATTCCCAGCGGCCCCAGAATCGATTAGTGCTGACAACTCATGGACCTTGTCTTGCCACCGTAAGGATATGGATACCATCACCCGGCTTGGAGGAGGGATAATAGCACCTAGGGGGTTCTCCTCTATGCCCCCTAGGTTCATTCGTTTCCCGCCGGCAGGAGGGGACAGGTTTTAACGAGGTGTCCAGACTTCCCGCAAAATAGGCACAGGCCTTTCTGTTGGCGACGAAGCTCGTTCTGCCTGTGTGAGATGGGAGGATCCAACCTCCATTGGCTCTTCGGCCGATTTTAGAGGCCCTGGATGTGGTCGAGAGGATGAAAACCGAGACGACCGTTCCACTCGCCTCTCACGGATTCGCCTGTCGGCATCGATTGCCTGAGAGATAGCCATTTCCAACGAGAAGGGGGTAGGCAAGGCCAAAAGAAGATCCCGGACCGCATCCGAAAGTCCCAAACGGAAGCGATGGCGTAGGGCTGCGTCGCCCCAGGTGGTGAAAGCTGCCCATCGCCTGAATTCTGCAGCGTATTCTTCAGCTGGGCGGCGGCCTTGTTGAATATGCTCAAGATTGGTCTCTGCGGTAGCGAGTACGATCCGGGTCATCGTAAATCACAGCCATAGCCTCGAAGAAGGCATCCACTGACGAAAAAGCTGTATGGTCTTGAGGCAAGTTAAATGCCCAACGTTGGGGGTCTCCACGTAGCAGTGACATTACAATCCCAATTCTCTGCCTGAGAGTGCCAGAAGCCATCGGTCGTAACTGGAAATAAAGGAGACAGGAGTCCCTGAAGTTTAAGAACTCCTGTCGCTCTCCTGTGAAGGGGTCAGGCAGAGGGATCTTAGGTTCTGTTTGATGCCTTGCGATAGTGACGGGTAGTGCTGAGGCTCCCTGGATAAGCTGCTGAACCTCCTCCATCACAGTTGTCAGTTGCTCTTGGATTTGCGCTGCAGCGGCTGCTGGTATATTTGGGCGTCGTTGGAACAGCAGGTTAACGGCTCCCGTTAATTCATTTCAGCTGCTGCTGGATCTTGTCCATGGCAACTGTTAGTTGGGCCCACTGTTCTGTAATGCAAGGCACCAACAAACAGACCAGTGATGAAAGCAAAAAGGTGTTTATTCACCAGAAACATAAACGTCCAGGACACTTGCTGGTAACAAGGAATAATAACAAAAAACCAGGCAAGGAGATTCCAGGAATAGTCCCAACCAGTGCTGAATGATGCTGTGCACTTGGCAGTCGAGTCACTCCAGATCTTGGGTCCGCTGTAAGGACAAAGTTCCTGGCAGTCTTCAGTCACTAGGAGTTGTGACCTATACCTGGTTGAGGGAAAATAACAGTGGGCACTGATCACCCTGAGAGACCTCCTTTTAAATGCCTGCTGACCAATCCCAGGGTGCCAAGTGTCCACTACCATAGGTGAACAAATTGCCCTGCACCTGAGTACAAGGCCTAAGGCAATCACAAGTTGATTAACCCATGGCTGGCTCCCTAATCCACTTTGCTCTTGTGAGTCAGTATAATATGCGCCACTGGTCGACGAAGTGCATAAGAAGCACGTACTCGCGACCGTGTATCCCTTTGCGAACCTGCCCTCGTGCGTACGCACGGACGCATGATTGACTCAGCGCGAGTATGCGAGCGCGTGGACCCAGATGTGGAAACGGAAGTCGCAGGAGACACTGGAGACAACCCTGGCCGCGGCGTCTTGTCACTCGCCTGGCCACTCTGTCCCCGGGACTCCGACGGTCCTCCCCTCTGATGTCCACGCGAACGCATCTCCGCACTGGCTCGCAAAGGGGTCAGCGCTGGTGCATCAGAGACACGCATAACCTGTCCCGCAACTCCACGAGGACCCCTCTTGGTTCCCCTGGAGTGCAAAGCAGGTGAGGATCTTACAATAGCACTTGCACCCCAAGAACACATTGCTGGAATGACAGAGCTGTATAATGGCTATTTTGATCCCTAAATTATCTTTCCCTGCACTTAAATCATTTTCCCCTCACTGTCCCTAGCGCCTTCTGACGTATCTCCCTGCACTAAGATGCTGTGAAATGATTCCTCCCGATCCTTTCACTGCACTTATAAATAGTTTTTTCAGTTTTCAGTTTTTTTTTTTTTTTTACGAGGTTTTTCCATTTGCTGTCCCTAGTGCCTTCTCACGTCTGTCCCTGCACTCAGAACGCTTGAAAATAGCAGAATATAAAATGGCTGCCATATTTATAGGACTGTGACATCACAGAGCTGGCTGGCTGCTGATTGGCTGCATGCTTGGCATTATGGGTCAGACCGCCTTCCCAGAGTTCCTTGCCCCATGTCCTCAAACGTGTAGCCGCCTTTTTTTTGCGATTTGTTACCACATTGCTAATCGAATTTTTCCTGAAATTCGGATCGAATTCCACTTTGTCTGATTCGATTCGCTCATCTTTAGTTCTTACTCTGAGAAATGATCAGAGTGGGTAGATTCTCTCCTGCAACCTTTGGTACCGCTAATTCCCGGATATTTGAAAGATTCACGTACTGTATTGCAAGCCTGCGACAGTTTAGATGTTAGAATGCTAATTATGAATGGATAACAGCAGATGTGGTATCGCTATATACCGATATTCCCCATCAATTAGCGATACAAGCTTTACAGTGGTTTCTGATAGTGATTATACCACACAGCTCCAAGATCATATTTGTAAGGTTACGCAATTTTTACTCAAGCATAATTTTTTCATGTTTAATGGGGAGTATTATTTGCAGCTGGCAGGAGTCTCTATGGGGGCAACATTTTCGCTTTCTATAGCTAATATTTTCATGGCTTGGTGGGAAAGACAGTTTTTATTTACGGAAGCGAACCTTTTTTAGATAATATCAAGTGGTATGGACGCTACATAGACGATCTGTGGATGATATGGGTCGGTGATGTGGCGGACATTCCAGCTTCAGCTGAATATTTCAATGAGGGGATAGATACAATCAAATTTAGCATCCATCATGATCCGAAATCTATAGTATTTCTGGACCTGCATTTATATGGTGATACCGCCAATTCCGCAATTTCAACATCAACCCATAGAAAAAAGACGGCTGGCAATACTACCCTTTTAGCGACTTCATGTCACCTACCTCATGTGACAAGGAACAGACTAAGTGGCGAAAAGCAAGATGCAACTGTTCGGATAGTACCGCATTTATATGGGAAGCAGATAATATCGGTAGCAGATTGCTTGCGAGAAATTATGCTACACGGTCTATAGAGGAGGCCAAAAAATTGATTCTCTCTTTAGACAAAAAGAAATTAATATTTCCTCAAAAGGCAGTTTCGGATATGAAAATAACAAAAAAAGATAAAAAAGGGAAGCAAACAACTTTTGTGACAGGTTACAGTAAGGAATACCCGGAGATTAGTGATATCATACAGCGACATCTCCCTGTATTAAACTCAGACCAGGAGTGGAAAGGGTTAGTCAATGACCGGAAGGGGTGTCGTTAGGTCAAAACATTCGGGGCTGGAGCCCCGAATGTTTTGTCCAGTGCCTCGAATGTTTTAGAGCGCACTCTTGCTGAAGGCGCCAGCCCCCAACCCGCGGCGCCGCCTCCTAGCTAATTTATTCACTTCACTTGCCTCTGTGTAATCTCGCACAGGCGCACTGGCAGAGGAGGCATCGTGAAGCAAAGTGCGCATGCGCTGTCTTCCAGCGCACCTCGTTCGATGATGCCTCTGCCAGTGCGCCTGTGCAAGATTAAGGCTCTTCTCTGCAATTACACAGAGGCAAGTGAAGTGAATAAATTAGCTAGGAGGCGGCGCTGGGTAGGGAGGGGATCTGTGGATGACACTAATGTGGATCTGTGGATGACACTGATGGGGATCGGTGGATGACATTTATGGGGGATCAGTAGATAACACTGATGGGGATCTGTGGATGACACTGATGGAGATCTGTGGATGACACTGATGGGGATCTGTGGGTGACACTGATGGGGATCTGTGGGTGACACTGATGGGGATCTGTGGGTGACACTGATGGGGATCTGTGGGTGACACTGATGGGGATCTGTGGGTGACACTGATGGGGATCTGTGGTTGACACTGATGGGGATCTGTGGGTGACACTGATGGGGATCTGTGGGTGACCCTGATGGGGATCTGTGGGTGACACTGATGGGGATCTGTGGGTGACACTGACGGGGATCTGTGGATGACACTGACGGGGATCTGTGGATGACACTGATGGGGATCTGTGGATGACACTGATGGGGATCTGTGGATGACACTGATGGGGATCTGTGGATGACACTGATGGGGATCTGTGGATGACACTGATGGGGTCTATGGATGACATGGTATGTAGCTGGAGGGAGAAAACGTGGCCTGATGTGAGGCACTGGGGGGCTAAAGAGAGGTTGCTAGGGGGCTGATATGAGGCACTGGGGGCTAAAGAGAGGCACTGGGGGGCTGATTTGAGGCACTGGGGCTGGAGAGAGGCTGCTGGGGGGCTGAAGAGGGGCACTGGGGGCTGATATGAGGCACTGGTACCTGATATGAGGCACTGGGGGCTGAAGAGGGGCACTGGGGCTCTTATCTAAGGTCTGATTGGGGATCAATCATATTGGGGTCTGATCTGAAGTCTTATTGGGGTCTTATTAACATTGGGGGTCTTATTGGGGCTGTCAGCTAAGGTCTGATTAACATTGGGGGTCTGATTGGTGGTCTGACCTCGGGTGTAATGAAAATTTTTTTTTTCTTATTGTCCCTCTCTAAAACCTAGGTGTGTCTTATAGGGCCCTACATTATATTGATATATAGTGCGGGTCTGTATGTATGTATACAGAGTGTATTTGTGTATATACAGTCAGGTCCAAAAGTATTGGGACATGGACACAATTCTAACATTTTTGGCTCTATACACCACCACAATGGATTTGAAATGAAACAAACAAGATGTGCTTTACCTGCAGACTGGCAGCTTTAATTTGAGGGTATTTACATCCAAATCAGGTGAACGGTGTAGGAATTACAACAGTTTGCATATGTGCCTCCCACTTGTTAAGGGACAAAAAGTAATGGGACAGAATAATAATCATAAATCAAACTTTCACTTTTTAATACTTGGTTGCAAATCCTTTGCAGTCAATTACAGCCTGAAGTCTGGAACGCATAGACATCACCAGACACTGGGTTTCATCCCTGGTGATGCTCTGCCAGGCCTCTACTGCAACTGTCTTCAGTTCCTGCTTGTTCTTGGGGCATTTTCCCTTCAGTTTTGTCTTCAGCAAGTGAAATGCATGCTCAATCGGATTCACTGACTTGACCATTGCATAACATTCCACTTCTTTCACTTAAAAAAACTCTTTGGTTGCTTTTGCAGTATGCTTTGGGTCATTGTCCATCTGCACTGTGAAGCGCCGTCCATGGAGTTCTGAAGCAATTGGCTGAATATGAGCAGATAATATTGCCCGAAACACTTCAGAATTTATCCTGCTGCTTTTGTCAGCAGTCACATCATCAATAAATACAAGAGAACCAGTTCCATTGGCAGCCATACATGCCCACGCCATGACACTACCACCACCATGCTTCACTGATGAGGTGGTATGCTTAGGATCATGAGCAGCTCCTTTCCGTCTCCAAACTCTTCTCTTCCCATCACTCTGGTACAAGTTGATCTTGGTCTAATCTGTCCATAGGTGTTATGCTGAGCGCTCCGGGTCCCCTGCTGGCCTCGGAGCGCTCACAGCGTATGCATCCAGGCAGCACTCGGCAGTGTCTTGGCGTGTGCGTCCTCGCTCTCTAAGGTGCGCGCGCATCAAGACTCTTAGATTCAAAGGGCCAGTGCGCCAGTGATTGGTGCCTGGTCCAAAGGGGCTATTAAGGGTTAAGGTTTGTGAGAGGCAGTGCTGACTTAATTAGGCTGCACCTGTGCACTGCCCATTTATACCTTCTCCTCCCACAGCTTTCTGCCGGATCTTTGTGCCTTGTGCCTCAGAGAAAGCGTTCCCTAGTGTGTTAGTTTGCCTTGCCTGTTGCCGAACCCGTTGCTACCGTCTACTCGCCTTTGAACCTTTGCCGCCTGCCCTGACCTCTGCTACGTCCGACTACGCTCTTGCCTTTTCCCTGTGTACCACGCCTTATCAGCTGCCAGAGAGGTCGAGTTGTTACTAGGGGACACGACCTGGTAGTTACCACCGCAGGAAATCCATCCAGCTTTGCGGCGGGCTCTGGTGAAGACCAGTAACTGCTTAGAACCGGTCCTTTAGTACAACCCGCGCCATCGCCTCTCTGGTCCAGAGGATCCACCACCTGTCCTGCCGGTACGTGACAATAGGATGTTGTTCCAGAACTGTGAAGGCTTTTTTAGATGTCGTTTGGCAAACTCTAATCTGGCCTTCCTGTTTTTGAGGCTCACCAATGGTTTACATCTTGTGGTGAACGCTCTGTATTCACTCTGGTGAAGTCTTCTCTTGATTGTTGACTTTGACACACATACACCTACCTCCTGGAGAGTGTTCTTGATCTGGCCAACTGTTGTGAAGGGTGTTTTCTTCCCCAGGGAAAGAATTCTTCGGTCATCTACCACAGTTGTTTTCCCTGGTCTTCTGGGCTTTTGGTGCAAACGTTCTTTTTAAGAATGTTCCAAACAGTTGTTTTGGCCACGCCTAATGTTTTTGCTATCTCTCTGATGGGTTTGTTTTGATTTTAACTCTGGACCTTTTATCTGCTCATTGTAATTGGGATAATGAGGGAATAACACACACCTGGCCATGGAACAGCTGAGAAGCCAATTGTCCCATTACTTTTGGCCCATTAACAAGTGGGAGGCACATATGCAAACTGTTGTAATTCCTGCACCGTTCACCTGATTTGGATGTAAATACCCTCAAATTAAACCTGACAGTCTGCAGTTTAAGCACATCTTGTCCGTTTCATTTCAAATCCATTGTGGTGGTTTATAGAGCCAAAAATGTTAGAATTGTGTCGATGTCCCAATATTTATGGACCTGACTGTTTATATATATGTGTGTGTATGTGTAATATATACATACATACACGCGTGGCCGAAGTTCTGAACTCATGCCCGCTCAGCCTGCAAGTAGCGGAACAAGTACAAGGGGGGTTGATGGGTTCCAACTTCTGTGATTAGTTTATAGTTGGGGGGTTTGCTTCATTTTAAATTAGGCTGACCATAGGTTAAGATGATCTGTGGGGTTGCCCAGACAGCTAGGCCCTTCACTGTAGTTATTAACCCCTTTCAGCATTCCCCCATTCACTACTGTAAAAGCCCCCGATGCCGATAATGGGCGTGGCTTCATGGGCTGGGGTGGGGTGGGAGCGTGGCTTCACGTGGGCTCGTGCCCCGGATGTCTTTAGACCCTAGCAACGCCCCTGATGAAGTGTGTTAAATGTGTGGCCCGCAGAGCTGCAACCATAGGACAAAAAATCAGCCCCAGCCTTTTCCAGGAACGATCACCTATGTGTCTCACCTATAAATGTGTCAGTGACAGATGTATCCGCTGTAAAGACATGTCAGTGTGTCACAATGTGACATCTACTGTGAATGGGAAGAATGACTCCATGAGACAATATCTGAACGGTAACACTGATTATGCCGGTTATTTAATCACCTGCAGAGATCGTCTTCTACAATATGTAGGTTGCACTAAAAAACAAATAAAAAGCAGAATACGCAAACATTTATCAGATATACCACATTCTGAAAGTCGCAGTGTATCTGCCGCCAGTTATCACTTTGCCCCTGTGCACAAAGGAGATACAAGAGCGTTTTCTGTTCAGGGAGTGGAAAGGGTTACTCTTCCCATCAGAGGAGGAGATCACAAACTCCTCAGCCGTGGGGCGCATCGGACGTTTGAATTGGGAAGTTGCTTTCTCACCTTTCTGAACAGAAAACACGATCTGATTTTACAATATCGTAAAAAAAATATCTTTATAGTTTTTCAGCACTATATACATGTTGTATTTTCTTCCTGATGCATTGGGTGTTGGTTTTTGGTGTCTGACCAGTTCTCCTCCCATTCTGAGCATGTGATGCCGAAGTCCTGATTACCTGGGGCACCGTATGTTTAAAGAGAGATGGACATTCACTTTTCTGTATGTGATGAGTAAGGACCGACATTGTGGAGTCCGAAACGCGTAGACATCGTGGATCTTGTATGAGATTTGTGTTTGGATAACAGTTTTTTTATTGTTATTAATAAAGCTGCAAGTTTTTATGAGAAGCTGGACCACAAGTTTTTTCTTTGGATTACATTTGTATACAGTCAAGTCCGGACTAGGCCAGAGCTTCCGTGAAAGCAGCAAAGGTGAGAGCTGTCTTATATATATTTGTAAGTTTGATATGTACTACAGAGGACAGTATACTGTATATATACTACAGAGGATAGTATACAGTATATATACTACAGAGGGCAGTATACTGTATATATACTACAGAGGACACTATACTGTATAAATACTACAGAGGACAGTATACTGTATATATACTACAGAGGGCAGTATACTGTATATATACTACAGAGGACACTATACTGTATAAATACTACAGAGGACACTATACAGTATATATACTACAGAGGACAGTATACTGTATATATACTACAGAGGACAGTATGCTGTATATATACTACAGAGGACACTATACTGTTTATATACTACAGAGGACAGTATACTGTATATATACTAAAGAGGAAACTATACTGTATATATACTACAGAGGACACTATACTGTATATATACTACAGAGGACACTATACTGTATATATACTAAAGAGGACAATATACTGTATATATACTACAGAGGACAGTATACTGTATACTACAGAGGACAGTATAATATATATGTATATACTACAGAGTACAGTATAATTAATATATATATATATATATACACGCTAAAGAGGGCAGTATTTTTATATATATATATATATATATATATATATATATATATATACACACACACACACACTACAGGACAGTATACTATATATACAGTACAGACCAAAAGTTTGGACACACCTTCTCATTCAAAGAGTTTTCTTTATTTTCATGACTATGAAAATTGTAGATTCACACTGAAGGCATCAAAACTATGAATTAACACATGTGGAATTATATACATAACAAAAAGGTGTGAAACAACTGAAAATATGTCATATTCTAGGTTCTTCAAAGTAGCCACCTTTTGCTTTGATTACTGCTTTGCACACTCTTGGCATTCTCTTGATGAGCTTCAAGAGGTAGTCACCTGAAATGGTCGTCCAACAGTCTTGAAGGAGTTCCCAGAGATGCTTAGCACTTGTTGGCCCTTTTGCCTTCACTCTGCGGTCCAGCTCACTCCAAACCATCTCGATTGGGTTCAGGTCCGGTGACTGTAGAGGCCAGGTCATCTGGCGCAGCACCCCATCACTCTCCTTCATGGTCAAATAGCCCTTACACAGCCTGGAGGTGTGTTTGGGGTCATTGTCCTGTTGAAAAATAAATGATGGTCCAACTAAACGCAAACCGGATGGAATAGCATGCCGCTGCAAGATGCTGTGGTAGCCATGCTGGTTCAGTATGCCTTCAATTTTGAATAAATCCCCAACAATGTCACCAGCAAAGCACCCCCACACCATCACACCTCCTCCTCCATGCTTCACGGTGGGAACCAGGCATGTAGAGTCCATCCGTTCACCTTTTCTGCGTCGCACAAATTATCCCCAGGACTGTGACTGTGACGAGGGGACATCCTCTGCGCCTGGAGGAAAGAAGGTTTGTACACAAACATAGAAAAGGATTCTTTACGGTAAGAGCAGTGAGAATATGGAACTCTCTGCCTGAGGAGGTGGTGATGGTGAGTACAATAAAGGAATTCAAGAGGGCCATGGACGTATTTCTGGAGCTTAATAATATTACAGGCTATAGCTACTAGAGAGGGGTCTTCCTCTGGATCAACTTGCGGGATAACAGGCCGAACTGGATGGACAAATGTCTTTTTTCGGCCTTATGTACTATGTTACTATGTTACAAAGACACCGTGGTTGGAACCAAAGATCTCAAATTTGGACTCATCAGACCAAAGCACAGATTTCCACTGGTCTAATGTCCTTTCCTTGTGTTCTTTAGCCCAAACAAGTCTCTTCTGCTTGTTGCCTGTCCTTAGCAGTGGTTTCCTAGCAGATATTCTACCATGAAGGCCTGATTCACACAGTCTCCTCTTAACAGTTGTTCTAGAGATGTGTCTGCTGTTAGAACTCTGTGTGGCATTGACCTGGTCTCTAATCTGAGCTGCTGTTAACCTGTGATTTCTGAGGCTGGTGACTCAGATGAACTTATCCTCCGCAGCAAAGGTGACTCTTGGTCTTCCTTTCCTGGGGCGGTCCGCATGTGAGCCAGCTTCTTTGTAGCGCTTGATGGTTTTTGTGACTGCACATGGGGACACTTTCAAAGTTTTCCTAATTTTTCGGACTGACTGACCTTCATTTCTTAAAGTAATGATGGCCACTCGTTTTTCTTTACTTAGCTGCTTTTTTCTTGCCATAATACAAATTCTAACAGTCTATTCAGTAGGACAATCAGCTGTGTATCCACCTGCCTTCTCCTCAACGCAACTGATGGTCCCAACCCCATTTATAAGGCAAGAAATCCCACTTATTAAACCTGACAGGGCACACCTGTGAAGTGAAAAACATTTCAGGTGACTACCTCTTGAAGCTCATCAAGAGAATGCCAAGAGTATGCAAAGCAGTAATCAAAGATGAAGGTGGCTACTTTGAAGAACCTAGAATATGACATATTTTTAGTTGTTTCACACTTTTTTGTTATGTATATAATTCCACATGTGTTAATTCATAGTTTTGATGCCTTCAGTGTGAATCTACAATTTTCATAGTCATGAAAATAAAGAAAACTCCTTGAATGAGAAGGTGTGTCCAAACTTTTGGTCTGTACTATATGTGATCAGCCTTATGGAATATATTATACATGCAAAATTACTGTAGTCAGTGCAGAAGGGACTGATCCCCAACCAGGTTTTCCAAGGGGCTTTCCAAGACTTTTTAACTGATGACCTATCCCCTATTAACCACGTTCCAGTATTATAGCGTATGAGCAGTACAGGCGAGAGTCTGCTGCCGTGGCTTAAAGAGTCACTGTACTTTCACACAATTATTTTAATTTAATAGAGAATGGTGTAACTACCAAATTTCTAAATCACTTAATTTAAAAAATCTGCCTGCATCCACCTGGAAAAATACTGTAAAATTATGGCCACTAGAAGTCCCACTTCCACTTAATTTGCAGTCCACTGCCTGTTGTCAGGCAAGATCTATCCCTAGTAACACAGACACAAAAGACGGCAGAGAGGAAATGGGGGCGCGTCAGAGCTAAAAACAAACATAGTGGCAAGTTAGGGAAAAGAAGTCACACAAATACAGTGCTGGGAGATTCCACAGAAGGAAGACACTCCCTGCTTCTGAGTGAAATGCATCTACCTGTGCAGCTGAAACATGAAATAATATACCTGAAAAAATACTTTCGGGAAGCCCAAAAAACTAAGAAGTTTTTTATTTTTGAAAACTCTATGTTCTTCATAATAAAATTGCATAAGAATGTTTTGCAGATGTTAAAAGTCCAGTATGCCTCTTTCTTGCATACTTTATATCTCTGGTCTCCACCGCAGCATGGTCTGTGCACTTTTTCAATGTCTAAAAATCTGCAGAGAACCGACTGCCTGCGTGTTTCTGTACAAAATGTTGTGATGCAGCCAGGAGCGGAACGGCCATAGACCTTATAGGGTAATTTTCTGGTGGGCCAATGCCCAGGGGGGCCGCCTGAGTCCTCCTCACTGCCGGCCAGTGAACGTTTTTGGGGATATATGTTGTGCTGCTGGCAGTATTTTGTGATGGACTGTGGTATTTGGCTCTGTTGGGGTGGTATAATGTGCCACAATATGGTATTGCTGGCCTTGCCTTCACTCAGTTTGGACTCGACTACAAAACGGGGCAACTTTTTGTATTTTTTCCAGGACCACTTTAAGTTCCCAGTCCGCTCCTGGATGCAGCAAACATGCTATGGGATTCAACATATCCCAAATGTGTTTTTGCATACATTAATATCTAGTTGTGCATCACATATTTTGCAACTTGTACACGTGCAACAAGCCCCTGAGGAGCCGGAGCAGATGCACTGTTGCTCCCCAAGGCCAGTGCAGAAAAGAGGGTGTACCCTTTCTTCCCCTGTGTTAGGGCTCCTGTCTGATGGTAGTTTGGGGTGCCCTTGGTGTCAACATTTGCAGCGTATGGTGTAGGAGTCAGTAACCAGGCCAGATTCAACATAATAAATTGTAGTGCAAAATGAGGGTTGTAGTACTTCCAACAGTCTCAGAACATGGTTCCAACAATGGACAGTGCAAATCTTCTCTAGATGGTTTTCTATGGGTATAGGCCAAGTATCTCTGCAGAATAAGGGAAATGACCAGGTTGTATCTAAGTGTGGATGAGGACTTAGCAGTAGTCCCCTCACAGCAGTTATGTTGTTAGCTTTTGATAGCAGTGTACCTTACTGACTCTGCCTTCTTGGCCGTTACACATTCTGGAACTTCATTTTACTTTCCCTCTCCAAGAATATTTCAACGTAAAGCTGGTTCTCTCTTGGTAGACCATGCAGAGATGGTCAGTCTCTGGAGCTTGAGGCCTAGTACTGAGTGGAGCACATGGACTTTTCCTCCTCTCACTTTTAATCAATCAGTGCATAATAACCTCTTTAAGCCATGACATCAGCCTCTCACTTGTACTGGTCATTTTACTCACCCCAAACTCGTAAGAGTCTTTTTGCCCTTTTTGCCCTTTTTGCCCTATGGCGGCTTTTAAAGGAATATAATAAACAGATTGGATTCTAATAACGATAATGACTTGTTTTTTGCATTATTGCTGCAAATGGAGCTGATACGGAATAATTTTTCTCTAGATCACCTCCGGGATATGCAGAGGTGTGCAAGTGCAGAGCCAACCTCATTTATTTTTCCTGTATATTCCCCTCAGCCATTGTCAGGGAACTCCCATAGGCATGGTCTAAATCTATGTGCAGTAAGCTCCCCCTAGTGGTGGCTGTAAGCAGCCAATGATTATATCATTTAAAAGGGTTGTCCAGAGTCTTTCTGGAAATGCTGAGAGCGCTACAAAATTATTTTAACAAAGACAATACTCATTTAACCTTAAAGATTTTATCCACTGGACAACCCCTGAAGGATATTTGGAGACCTCAAACCATTTCACAACCCTAGATCACCAGGGCAGTGCCCATTTACCTCTTTACCGTCCTAGACCACCACAGTTTAAACCACTGTTACTTGATGACTGGACCCCGCACAGATAAGGTTGGGGGGTTGCACTAGGTTTGGTTTTCTATGAACACCCCTATCTCGGGAACTTGCTGGATTGTATGACTGCACGTCCTCGGTGTGACCGGTGTATGAGGAGGGCATCCGGCATCCCGTGTTTACAGGCCACGTGTAGTGCAGCGGTCTGTAATTTTAGCTGAGCGCTGTGATTAAAGGGCTTCAGCAAAAAAAAAAAAAAAAAAATTGTTGCTGTGCGGTGGATCTCTGGGGATCTGACATGTTCGAAGCAAAGCACAGACTCCTGAGCTCATCCTGGAGCTGCTACAGCCTGACACGTAGAGAAGGTTGCTTACTCAATACCCAACGATACTACATGATGTATGTCATAGACGTCTGAAAGGTGCATAGAAAGATCACTGAGGTGGAAGGTAAGAGCTCACTTATCAAGTATAAGACACCGGTGATTCTGGAGGAAAGTAGGTTGATCTTGTCTACTAATCCCTGACTCACAGGTGCTCTACTAAAACTACAACTCCCAACGTGTGCAGAGCCACGGCTTATGGAACCTTTCCATAGGTTCAATACCATCTTTATTTTTTCCGTTATTAAACATAAGCTCATTTATACAGGAATTGCATATTTTACAGATATGATTATTTTAAGGCAGCATGTGTCTGCTATTGCAGAACTACAACTCCTAGTCTGTGTCTACTATATCCAGGGGTGCACCACCAATGAGGTGAGGTGAGGCAATTGCCCAGGTAGGGGAAGAGGGGGGCAGCAGAAGGGGGATTATCTGTTTCTGCCGTATAGTATTGGTGGGCACATCGTGTGGCGCTTTCTTATCCTGTATGTTTGTAGTGCTGTACTTTATGTAATGTAGTATGTTTTTTTTGTAAGGCTGCAGGGAAGGGGTTAGATTAAGAATTTGGCATTGGGGGGTTGGGGAGCCTTTTCAGTTTTCGACTCCCGCATACCCAGGCCCACTCTCCCTCGGGAAGGGGGGGGGGGCACTGCACAGTGTGTGTCAAGAGGGGAGGGCTGGGACTCCCCGACCCAATCCCTGAGGAGTAGACACACATTTTGCACATTTTGGCGTGTTGAATATTTGCATAGAGGCATGGTTATGCTATGTAACCACACCCAACACATTGGAGCTTCTGTCAGGGGGAGGAGATTCTGAGTGGCCGGCGCTCTGTTTGTCTAGAGTGGGAGTAGAGGAGCTGGGCACCCGGAGCTGTGCTCCCCCGTGCTTTGGAGCTATAAGAGCAGCAGGCAGGTGCTGGATCTGGACACGCTGCTAGGAGTCTGATCCACCCTGCTGGACTGTGACCCTGAGAACCCCTTTCTGGACAGTGCTTGGTCTATATCACTTCCAGATCTGGAGATTTCAGGTTGCAATTAAGTTGATAGGGAGATGAACTACGGCTTCTCTGCAGTCACCGCCAGTTCTGTAAGAAGGTCTGACAGACGTCCTTCTCTACCTCTTGCATGATGTTCTTTGTTTTGGTTTCACTTTCTCATCTCATTTCCTCCTCCCAGGTGTCACCTATTTAGACTAATCCTCTTTCCTTTATATTCCCTCCCATACTGCCTCACTTTGTGGTTTATATTACTTCATGGATTGAAGTGTTCACTGCTGGAGGCTTCTGCTGCTGCTGCTTGTTCAGATAAGTCCTTTCATGTATTGTGTTTCCTTGCTGGCTTGATTCTAGGTGACCCTGACTCCCTCCATATGAAGTGCAGGGAGACGGTAGTCGTGTCCCCTCACTATTATAGGGTTTTCAGGTGTCACACAGTCTTAGGTATGTGGGCATACAATTGTCTACCTCTGAGACCCTTGTATGTGCTTAGAAGTCAGGGTGAGCTCTTAGGGCTTTATACGGGTCACCTATATGCTCCTTCATTTGGGATCAAGCCAGTCGGACGTTTATTCATAACTTCCAGCTATCTGCAACATCATCCGTGACAATATGTGAGGGGGTCATTTGGGGGAAGGGGCATTATACTGTATAAGGGGGCCATTGGGGTGGATCATTATACTGTGTGACGGGGCCACTGGGGGGTAATTATACTGTGTGAGGGCCCTTAACACAGTATAATGACCCCCAGTCCCCCCCATACAGTATAATGAACCATAGTGCCCCCATTTCAGTATGGTGATTACAATGGCCCTCTATACAGTATAATAACCCCCAGAGCCCCCCATACAGTATAATGACCCCCAGTGCCCCCCTCTCCTATTCAATATAATGACTCCAGTAGCTACCCATACAGTATAATGACCCCTTTTGGCCCCCTCACAGACTATAATGACCCCTAGTGCCCCCTATTCTGTATAATTACCCCCAGTGACCCCCATACAGTATATTGTCCCCCAGTGCCCCCTCCATACAGTTTGACCCCCACTGCAGTTTCATTGCTGGGTACTGTATTTTTTGCCCTATAAGACGCACTTCCCCCCAAAAAAAGTGGGTCTTATGGGGCGAATGCTGCATTTTGCCGAATTTTCAATGATGCGCGGTGGGTGTACCAGCTGAGAGTGAGGAGAGGCTGGCATCTGGTTTTATAATGACAGCGGGGCCTGTTCAGTGACTGTATTCTACTACACGGGCCCCGCTCACTGTATATAATCGTATCTGTAATTGTTAATGTATAAAAATTCTGGGTAATCAGCACCTGTAGTACTTACAAGCGCTCGGTAGCAGAAAAGAGGGAGGAGGCAGGCCGGGAGGACGGGCGCTGACAGCATGAGTCACTACGTCATGCGCCTGCGCCACCCAATTTATGAATGAAGCAGGCGGCGTGGGCGCATGATGTAGTGACTCACGCTGCCAGCGCCCGTCCTCCCGGCCTGCCTCCTCCCTCCTCTCTGCTACCGAGTGCTTGTAAGTAATACAGGCGCTGATTACCCAGAATTTTTATACATTAACAATTGCAGATATGATTATATACAGTGAGCAGGGCCCGTGTAGTAGAATACAGTCACTGCACGGGCCCCGCTGTCATTATAAAACCAGATGCGACCCCCACCCCCTGTATCGGGGGTCATTCACACTACAGGGACACTGTTATGGAGGGGATCTGTGGATGACACATAGCATGAGATGCTATATACAAACCGGATTCCAAAAAAGTTGGGACACTCTACAAATCGTGAATAAAAACTGAATGCAATGATGTGGAGGTGCCAACTTCTAATATTTTATTCAGAATAGAACATAAATCACAGAACAAAAGTTTAAATTGAGAAAATGTACCATTTTAAGGGAAAAATATGTTGAATCAGAATTTCATGGTGTCAACAAATCCCCAAAAAGTGGGACAAGGCCATTTTCACCACTGTGTGGCATCTCCCCTTCTTCTTACAACACTCAACAGACGTCTGGGGACCGAGGAGACCAGTTTCTCAAGTTTAGAAATAGGAATGCTCTCGCATTCTTGTCTAATACAGGCCTCTAACTGTTCAATCGTCTTGGGCCTTCTTTGTTGCACCTTCCTCTTTATGATGCGCCAAATGTTCTCTATAGGTGAAAGATCTGGACTGCAGACTGGCCATTTCAGTACCCGGATCCTTCTCCTACGCAGCCATGATGTTGTGATTGATGCAGAATGTGGTCTGGCATTATCTTGTTGAAAAATGCAGGGTCTTCCCTGAAAGAGATGACGTCTGGATGGGAGCATATGTTGTTCTAGAACCTGAATATATTTTTCTGCATTGATGGTGCCTTTCCAGACATGCAAGCTGCCCATGCCACACGCACTCATGCAACCCCATACCATCAGAGATGCAGGCTTCTGAACTGAGCGTTGATAACAACTTGGGTTGTCCTAGTCCTCTTTGGTCCGGATGACATGGCGTCCCAGATTTCCAAAAAGAACTTCGAATCGTGACTCGTCTGACCACAGAACAGTCTTCCATTTTGCCACACTCCATTTTAAATGATCCCTGGCCCAGTGAAAACGCCTGAGCTTGTGGATCTTGCTTAGAAATGGCTTCTTCTTTGCACTGTAGAGTTTCAGCTGGCAACGGCGGATGGAACGGTGGATTGTGTTCACTGACAATGGTTTCTGGAAGTAATCCTGAGCCCATTCTGTGATTTCCTTTACAGTAGCATTCCTGTTTGTGGTGCAGTGCCGTTTAAGGGCCCGGAGATCACGGGCATCCAGTATGGTTTTACGGCCTTGACCCTTACGCACAGAGATTGTTCCAGATTCTCTGAATCTTCGGATGATGTTATGCACAGTTGATGATGATAGATGCAAAGTCTTTGCAATTTTTCGCTGGGTAACACCTTTCTGATATTGCTCCACTATCTTTCTGCGCAACATTGTGGGAATTGGTGATCCTCTACCCATCTTGGCTTCTGAGAGACACTGCCACTCTGAGAAGCTCTTTTTATACCCAATCATGTTGCCAATTGACCTAATTAGTGTTAATTGGTCTTCCAGCTCTTCGTTATTCTCAAATTTACTTTTTCCAGCCTCTTATTGCTACTTGTCCCAACTTTTTGGGGATTTGTTGACACCGTGAAAATTTGAATCAACGTATTTTTCCTTTAAAATGATACATTTACTCGGATTAAATGTTTGATCTGTCATCTACGTTCTATTACAAATAAAATATTGACATTTGCCACCTCCACATCATTGCATTCCGTTTTTATTCACCATTTGTTTAGTGTCCCAACTTTTTTGGAATCCGGTTTGTATGTGTCATCCACAGATCCCCCCCTCATAACAGTGTCATCCACAGATCCCCATAACAGTGTCACCCAGAGACCCCAATAAGAGCCATCCAGAGATCCCCATAACAGTGTCACCCACAGATCCCTCATAACAGGGTCACCCACAGATCCCCCATAACAGTGTCACCAACAGATCCCCCATAACAGTGTCACCCACAGATCCCCCATAACAGTGTCACCCACAGATCCCCCATAACAGTGTCACCAACAGATCCCCCATAACAGTGTCACCCACAGATCCCCCATAACAGTGTCACCCAGAGACCCCAATAAGAGCCATCCAGAGATCCCCATAACAGTGTCACCCACAGATCCCTCATAACAGGGTCACCCACAGATCCCCCATAACAGTGTCACCCACAGATCCCCCATAACAGTATCACCCACAGATCCCCCATAACAGTGTCACCAACAGATCCCCCATAACAGTGTCACCCACAGATCCCCCATAACAGTGTCACCCACAGATCCCCCATAACAGTGCGCCATCCACAGACCCCCATAACAGTGCATCATCCACAGATCCCACATAATAGTGTCATGCACAGACAACCATTAGTTCAAAAGCCCACCTTTTGGTTCAAAATATTTTTTTCTTATTTTCCTCCTCAAAAACCTAGGTGCGTCTTATGGGCAGGTGCGTCTTATAGGGTGGAAAATATGGTAATTTATGCAAAATACCACAAGGGGGGCCCACAGTGTCTTTATAGCCAAAGGGCCCACATGAACCTGGAGCCAGCCCTGAGCAGAAAGGCTAGGTGCAATCCATACTATGTAAAGAACTGTCTCCTCAGGCAAGCTGTTCAGAATGACGATTTGTATGCTAGCTTGCTTACGCTGTGACCAGGGGCGTCTTTAACGCGGGGCAAAAGGGGCAGCTGCCCCAGTTGCTCCTGGGGGGCCAAAAGCTGGCCACTGGTGACGTGGGGGTGGCGGCAGGGCACAGGGAGATGAGTGCTTCCATTGTGGAAGCGCTCATCTCCATAGTCATCTGTATCGCTGTCCTCAGGATAGCGATACAGATGGAAGTTCTGCGGCGGGGCGTCTCCCTTCCCCTATCAAAGGCCGATGCAGGCATCGCGATTACGTCATCACGCCACCTGAGCCGTACAGGGAAGGACACAGGCCGGAAGAGGCCTGCATTGCATAGCTGCCAGCCTTATGGGGGTAAGTATAAGTGTACATTTTTTAATATATGGTAATACTACTACTCGCACATTATTGGGGGGCATCTATGGGGGCACTTGTTACTGGCACATGATTGGGGGCATCTATGGGGGTACTTGTTACTGGCATATGATTGGTGGGCATATATGGGGGTGCTTGTTACTGGCATATTATTGGGGGGCATATATGGGGAAAATTTTACTAACACATTATTTGAGGCACTGTGGGGCCATCTATGGAAGCACTTCTTACTTGCACATTATTGGTGGCACTTTTTACTGGCACATTATTTGGTGGCACTATGGGGGCATGTCGGGTTGTAATAATTCAATTAAGAATTATTAATTATGGTCATAAAAATAATTAACCATAAAAAAATAAAATTTGTCATAAATTTTTTAAATCATGACCTGGTGAATTGGAGACAACCTAATTGATACAATTCGCATCTATTTCAGACTATTTCCTCAGATAAATAAGTTCCTTTGACGTGAGATGACGTTAATGATAAAAATGTAGCTCTGCATTATACAATAATACACAGGTTTATTGGTTACAAGGTTATAAACATATATAAGTAAATAAACACAATGATACATGCAAATGAATATCTATATAGCATTAATATAAAGCATTACAAGCTTAACAATACATGTGAGTGGAAATAACTTGTCACCTTATAACCCAGCTATTATTAGGTTAGGATATCGAAATAGGAACATAGGTTATATACATTACTTCTGCTCAGAGGAAACCTCATGATATCAGGATGGGCATGTCTAATCCTAGACATCAATATAGAATACTAAATACATTCTGCCCCCCCTAACCAACTACACATCACATGACCTCAAGGATGTGCATATCCATTCAAGGATATAACTTAGAAGAAATAACTGTATCCTTCCGCCCCATCCTGGACTATTTTCACACATATAACTTTGGTAAGACTATTAAGACAAATAACAGGGATCTAGGATCTTTGCTAGATCATATCTTAAATGGGAAGGACTTGAAATAAGTCTTTCCTGTGGGAATCCATCACTTAGCTTGGCGAAGAATGTTCTATCAATATATATATATATATATATATAAAAAAGCAATTATTTAATGCTTTGCTAGATTATGAGTCTTGATTCTTCTGCAGGTAGAATGAAGCCTCACAATATCCTAAGACTACATCTCAATATGGAGATGATAAATTAATTAATGTATTTATTCGCCAATCTAGATGGTATAATTTCACCCACACTATCAAATTAGTCTTAATAAAATGAAATATCATCCTCTGTGTCTCTTACCAAGTCCTAGTAGGAATCTCACTTCTGCTCCCAGGAAAGCTGGGTGGTCCATCATAGCACATCTCACCATGGCTTTCATCTTGATAGACCCCTCTAAAGAGCTTAACTTCTCTTTCCTCTCTTTCTTGTGTGTGTTCCCTTTTCTCCCCCTGTGTATGGTTTATGATCACAAACTTATCAGTTAGACACACCTTCCTAATTTGGAACTTTCCAATCATTGTCGGATGGGCGTGACCATTGATAAAAATGTGACATCATAACCTTACCCAGAATGCACTTTTGCTACTGTTGTAATGTCACCTACTCATACCCAGGTGGCACTGCTGTGTAAGCTATTTGCATCATAGTATAAAGGGTTAACTTCTGTAAGTCTGAATAAAGGTATAATATACATTTTGACCTTAAAAGCTTTAATTCAAGGCTATAGGGATTAATTCTGACACTTGTAGCAATTAGAGACAGACCTCTAGGTGTCTCTCTGAATGTTTCTCACACTGTTTATTTGTGTATCATAAATAACTTGAATCTCCTTGTTTTTTCACAGAGATATCAGTACCTCCTGTTACACCAAAGATGTGAATAATTGTTACAAAACACACATCTTCACAGACACTCTTTTAGAGACGAATACTCTCCTAATGAGAAATATAAATAATATACTGGATACATGTTGTCTTCGTAACATATAACAGTATAATATAATATATATTATATGTTCTACTGATTGTCTTATGCCAAGGACTAAGGCTCATTAAATGAATACATGAATATTATATATTTTGCTTCATTAATAAATGCCTAATTGTATAGGTAATTATCACCAGCTGCATAGAGCTTATCTTTATCTCTTGTCATAAATTTAAGAGTAGACAAGGAGGCCTCTTCTCAGATTAGTACATTCATGAGAAGAATAACACTAAAAAGTAGAAACCTTTGTGTGACCTTACTTTGGCCTACTTAAGACATACAAAATTGTAACTATAGTCGAGCATGGCTCTTAAAGGTAATGAACATTCATCTTGACTAGAATTAATTGGATATCAATGTATTTACCTATGAAAAGGCACAACAGGCATCTACTGAGGCAACAAATAAGGGATATTTTTATGGGGGAAGGGAAAATAAGAACACTTTGGGGGCTTCTAATGAGGCCACAAAGAAGAGGTATTTTATATGGGGGGCTCTGTATAGAGGAATTTTATACTGGACACATTATGGGGGGTACTATGGGGAAAGGGCAAGAGTACTATGGGCTCATCTATGGGGGCACTAAGAAGGGTATTTTATACTTGCAAATTATGGGGGACACTGAGGGCATCTACTAGGGCACTATATATGGGGCATTTTATACTGGTACATTGTGAGTGGCACTAGGAAGAAGGGGGGAGAGGAGCACTATGGGTTATTTACTGGGGGCACTATATAGGGGAATTTTATACTGGTACATTATAGGGGCACTATGGGGACATTAGCTCAACTGTGGGCATTAAAAGGGGGTATTTTTTGCACTGGCGCATTATTAGGAGAATTATTACTACTGGGGGCATTATGATGGGCTTTATTACTACTGGGGGTGTATGGGGAACATGATTACTAGTATGGGCACTATGGGGGTATTATTACTTCTGGGGCATGTTGGGGGCACTGCAGGAGCACTATTACTACCATGTGTGCTCTAGCAGAGAATTGTTCCTATTGGTGGAACTTTTGGGAGCACTATTACTGTGGGGGCATCCTGGCACATTGTTAAAAAAAAAAGCAATCTGCAAAATATTTGTGTCAGAAGTTGTGCTTTTTTAATTTTTAGAATAATGATAGAGCCATTTATTTGATATTTTCGTGCTGATTCTAGGGACACTATAGTCACCAGACCCACAACAGTTAAATGTAGTAGTTCTGGTGTCTATGGCATGTCTCTGCAAGCTTTTTAATGTAAACACTGCCTTTTCAGAAAAAAAGGCAGCATTTACATTACTGCCAAGGAACACCTCTAGTGGCCACTCGTAATTATTAAAGTTTACTACTCTACGAGGTGTGTGGATTTTTTTTTTGTGTGTTGTGGTGGAGGGCATGATTGCATGCCACGGTGTGGGAAGGCGGGATCCAGGGGGCCCCAGTAAATTCATGCCCAGGGTCCAATCAATAATAAAGACGGCCCTGGCTGTGACAGGCGTGCTGTTGACCTCAAGCATTCTGATGATTGCATGCTTTTAGATGAAGCCATGCTTTTAGACCCTCAGTATCAAGACAAAATGGGGGAATGTTTTCCTCCACCCAAAAGGGAGGCCAAATTACATTATAACTAGGAAACACCGTGTACGCAATTTTCACACACTCCTTCTGGCTGAGGCTGATTAATAGATCTGGCCTTGCTGCTTGTGCTGTGAACTCCATCATGCTGTGGCTGCGGTCTGCCTACCATTATGTTCCAAAAGGCTGCTGCCTCTGCCCTACCACTGATGCCATCATGCCACTGCTGCTGTCTGCCTATCAACATGTTCCGTATGGCTGCTGCTGCCTTCAACGTGCCCCCGCCGCCATTATATTCCCTACAGCTTCTGCCTCCATCATGCCACTGCTGCTGCCTGCCGACAATCATCCTCCATAAACCTACTGCTGCCTCCATCATGCTGTTGCCTGCCTGCCAATATACACTATATGGCTGCACTGCCGCCGCCACCGCCTCAACTGCTACTCCTCTCTGCTAATCCCCTACTGCCACCCCTATTAACGCTACAAATCTGCCACTACTACCACTACTACTTTTACTACTACTACCCATAGACAGCAGACCTACTGCCTTGTATATTCCATGCTGTGCTGCTTTTGCTGCCACTACTATTGCGGCCACGTGCCTCTTATTACCCTACCCTTCCACATCCACACTGCACTGCTGCTGCTCCCAAATACAGGGGAGAATTTTTGTAGGCTTGTTCACAATGAGCTGCATTTTCTTCTGACAATAAATACTTGTGTGTGTGACATGGGTAGGCTCTCTTACCCTACCAAGGCATCATTTTTGGGTGCTTGGTCCCCCAGCAAGCTACTTAAAAAAATATATATATTAAATCCCATAACACAGTGGTTGTTACAACACTATCTGCCCATGATAACAGACAATTTTTGGAAGCTTTGGAATATGAAAAAGCATAACACATGCCTTGCTGAGCTGTGTTTTTAAACACGCTGTATGTTAAATCAAACTTGCGTATACCCACAGCTGTATGTCAGCGCCACTCAGACATCATTTACTATTACTGTCAGGGCCGGCCATTGGGGTGTGCTAAATGTGCGACCGCACAAAGAGCATCATTCCAGAAAGATAAAGGGGCGCCAAAACAGCTGATCAGCACCACTCAGTGAGATGCTGCTGGGCACTGCTGGCAGCCAATATCTGCATGCTCTGAAGATGCGCATGCTGACTGCTACTTGTTGCACCTGGGCAGAATGCTGCTTTCTCTACCAGCCAGGCAGCGCTGCCTCCTTCTCTCTCACTCACAGGCTACAGAGGGTTCCGTGCAGGCATGGGATTCAGCCGGTTCCCTCAGGTTCACCAGTTTCGGCTGTTATAATTACAGTCGGATCGGAGACCCGTGTTACCAGCGGAATCCCGATCCAGTGCTCTGGCGGCGGCAGCTAGAGATGAGCGCCTCCATTCCATAGTTTAGCTCCTTAGGCTTTTAAAAGTTGGGTGGTATGTGTGTAGTGTACATAGGGCGTATTTATGTGTATGTGTGTAGTGTATATAGGGCATATTTATGTGTATGTGTGTAGTGTATATAGGGCGTATTTATGTGTAGTGTATATAGGGTGTATTTATGTGTGTAGTGTATATAGGGTGTATTTATGTGTATGTGTGCAGTGTATATAGGGTGTATTTATGTGTATGTGTGCAGTGTACATAGGGCGTATTTATGTGTATGTGTGTAGTGTATATAGGGCATATTTATGTGTATGTGTGTAGTGTATATAGGGCGTATTTATGTGTAGTGTATATAGGGTGTATTTATGTGTGTAGTATATATAGGGTGTATTTATGTGTATGTGTGCAGTGTATATAGGGTGTATTTATGTGTATGTGTGCAGTGTATCTTGGGTGTATTTATGTGTATATGTGTAGTGTATATAGGGCGTACTTATGTGTATATGAGTAGTGTATATAGGGTGTATTTATGTGTGTAGTGTATATAGGGTGTCTTTATGTGTATGTGTGTAGTGTATATAGGGTGTATTTATGTGTATGTGTGTAGTGTATATAGGGTGTATTTATGTGTATATGTGTAGTGTATATAGGGTGTATTTCTGTGTATGTGTGTAGTGTATATAGGGTGTATTTATGTGTATGTGTGTAGTGTATATAGGGTGTATTTATGTGTATGTGAGTAGTGTATATAGGGTGTATTTATGTGTGTAGTGTATATAGGGTGTATTTATGTGTGTAGTGTATATAGGGTGTATTTATGTGTATGTGTGTAGTGTATATAGGGTGTATTTATGTGTATGTGTGTAGTGTATATAGGGCATATTTATGTGTATGTGAGTAGTGTATATAGGGTGTATTTATGTGTGTAGTGTATATAGGGTGTATTTATGTGTATGTGAGTAGTGTATATAGGGTGTATTTATGTGTGTAGTGTATATAGGGTGTATTTATGCGTATGTGTGTAGTGTATATAGGGTGTATTTATGTGTATGTGTGTAGTGTATATAGGGCATATTTATGTGTATGTGAGTAGTGTATATAGGGCGTATTTATGTGTAGTGTATATAGGGTGTATTTATGTGTGTAGTGTAAATAGGGTGTATTTATGTGTATGTGTGCAGTGTATATAGGGTGTATTTATGTGTATGTGTGCAGTGTACATAGGGCGTATTTATGTGTATGTGTGTAGTGTATATAGGGCATATTTATGTGTATGTGTGTAGTGTATATAGGGCGTATTTGTGTGTAGTGTATATAGGGTGTATTTATGTGTGTAGTGTATATAGGGTGTATTTATGTGTATGTGTGCCGTGTATATAGGGTGTATTTATGTGTATGTGTGCAGTGTATATAGGGTGTATTTATGTGTATGTGTGTAGTGTATCTTGGGTGTATTTATGTGTATATGTGTAGTGTATATAGGGCGTACTTATGTGTATATGAGTAGTGTATATAGGGTGTATTTATGTGTGTAGTGTATATAGGGTGTCTTTATGTATATGTGTGTAGTGTATATAGGGTGTATTTATGTGTATGTGTGTAGTGTATATAGGGTGTATTTATGTGTGTAGTGTATATAGGGTGTATTTATGTGTATGTGTGTAGTGTATATAGGGTGTATTTATGTGTATATGTGTAGTGTATATAGGGTGTATTTCTGTGTATGTGTGTAGAGTATACAGGGTGTATTTATGTGTATGTGTGTAGTGTATATAGGGTGTATTTATGTGTATGTGTGTAGTGTATATAGGGTGTATTTATGTGTATGTGTGTAGTGTATATAGGGTGTATTTATGTGTATGTGAGTAGTGTATATAGGGTGTATTTATGTGTGTAGTGTATATAGGGTGTATTTATGTGTGTAGTGTATATAGGGTGTATTTATGTGTATGTGTGTAGTGTATATAGGGTGTATTTATGTGTAGTGTATATAGGGCATATTTATGTGTGTAGAGTATACAGGGTGTATTTATGTGTATGTGTGTAGTGTATATAGGGTGTATTTATGTGTATGTGTGTAGTGTATATAGGGCGTATTTATGTGTATGTGAGTAGTGTATATAGGGTGTATTTATGTGTGTAGTGTATATAGGGTGTATTTATGTGTATGTGTGTAGTGTATATAGGGTGTATTTATGTGTATGTGTGTAGTGTATATAGGGCATATTTATGTGTATGTGAGTAGTGTATATAGGGTGTATTTATGTGTGTAGTGTATATAGGGTGTATTTATGTGTATGTGAGTAGTGTATATAGGGTGTATTTATGTGTGTAGTGTATATAGGGTGTATTTATGTGTATGTGTGTAGTGTATATAGGGTGTATTTATGTGTATGTGTGTAGTGTATATAGGATGTATTTATGTGTATGTGTGTAGTGTATATAGGATGTATTTATGTGTATGTGTGTAGTGTATATAGGGTGTATTTATGTGTATGTGTGTAGTGTATATAGGATGTATTTATGTGTATGTGTGTTGCATATATAGGGTGTATATATATACACACCTGGATCTCACATGAAGCAGGTTGTAAGTATATTACATTGAGTAATACACTTTCAGCCAATGCACCACAATACAGAAGTATTATGATGCATTGTAAAGGGGATCATACCTCCAAAAGTCCCAGAGTGAGACAAAAAAAAAGTTTAAAATTTTTTTTTTAAGTTTCAAGTAAAAAAAATGTGTCCTTTTCCCAAAATAATTTTTATTTTTTTAAATAGGGAAAAAAAGAAAAGTAGACATATTAGGTAGCGCTGTATCCCTATTGACTGGCTCTATAAAAAGTTCACATGACCTAGCCCCTCAGACGAACACTGTTAAATAAAATAAAATAAAAACGGTGCTAAATAAACCATTTTTGTCACCTTAGGCTACTTTCACACTGGCGTTTCTGGGTCCTCTTGTTAGATCTGTTTCAGGGCTCTCACAAGCGGCCCAAAACGGATCCGTTTTGCATTCTGAATAGATAAGGATCTGTTCATAATGCATCAATTTGGCTGCGTTTGGTCTCCGTTCCACTTTTGAGGCAGACACTAAAACGCAAAAAAGAAGGAGGTCAGTCAGGAGAAGACAGGAGTGTCTCCCTGATTACTGCTCAGTGAACAAAATCAATAAACTAGGGGGGCAGTAACTATTAAAATATTACTTTTATAAAATCTTAGGAGTAAAAAAGACGGCCCCTACAGACAAACAACAAGTAAGACGAATACATACAAATCTGGTACATAGATGAAGACCAGTAATTGATATATGGTATGGTGTGAAAAAATGGACTGGACCAATGGTAGCAGGTCAGGCACGGCAGTGTCAGATGACAATGACTAGCCCTAGTCACTCCCTGCTTGGCCTGGTCCGCCCTATAGCACAAATGCTCAGGACGGGGTCCAAAAAGCCCCGCAAGGGGTGGCCCAGACAGGAACTCTTAACCTATGTAGGTAACCCTAACAGGCCCTAATACATCAGGAAGAGGATAACCGTCCAGAGGAGCAAAAACACACATAAATACCAAAAAAGCGTAACCCCACCACAGAAATTAACCACTGATAGGATTAAAGTGAGAGGAATACTTAAGTGTCCCGACGCGTTTCTTCTAAAAGATTTGCCCCAGGATTCATCAGGGGACACGGGGCAGTAGCTAGAGTCAGTTAGCGGCTGAGTTTATTGTGTGGCAGCGGTCAGGCGTATGGCTCTATTACCACCAACAGGCTGAGACCCAGGGTGGTGGTGTCCGCAGTGGTGGAGTGACCGGTCGCTATCCTATCTATCCTATCCTATCGCTAGCAATGTTCCAGATGAAAAAACTTCTTAAAGCATTGTTGTGCAGTGTCCCGAGGTGTTGCGTTCTCAGGTTAGCATGGATATCAAATATTTAGGAATAGAACATTTTTTTTCCGCTTATTTTATTGGTGTTTTTAGAACCGCACCTGAAAATATGTATTCAGTTTAATAAACCTGGTATGTCTGCATTGAACCTCAATGCTGCACCCAACTTTTCCAGAGTCTGATATTGTCCACACCCCTCATCTTTCCTTCTCATCCCCTGGTATGTCTACATTGAACTTTAATGTCTCTTTCCCTGCTGGATTTATTGAGTATTTTTTACATTGACTATTTCACTCTGTATCTGGTCCTCCCTTGATTAGGCCAAATGTAGCTCTCTCCCCTCTTGGTCACACCTGATTGATCACTGAGTGGTATAAATCTAAGTTCCTAGGTCTTCCAGACCTTGGTCTTTCCAAATGCAACATTTATCAAGTGCAACTCTTAAGTGCACATACTGAATTATACCAGAATTGGACCTGTTACTGCAAACAATGTTTCAATCTTTCATCTTACTCTTCCCACTTTTCCACAACCTCCTGAAATACCCCCACATCCATTCACCCAGCAAGGAACTATTCATCTCTTCCTCCATCATATAAGGAGTAGCAGAGAAAGTGTTAATAGGTGAGAATAAGAGAGGGCATGAGGTATCTGTGTGTGTTGGGAAGGAAGTGTTTTATGTTAGCAAACAGCTTGCACAAACCTGTTTGCCAACATAAAACACTTCCTTCCCAAACACACACAGACACCTCATGCCCTCTCTTATTCTCACCTATTAACACTTTCTCTGCTTCTCCTTATTTCTGATGATATCTCTCCAAATCCAGGCCCCACCTTAAGCAAATCCCCACTATCACCTCCTTGTCCCACTACAAATCTCCTTCTACAAATTGCTCCAACCCCTTAAACCCAATAACCATTCCTATGACCCCTGCTCCTTTGGTTCCTCTTGCAGGAGCATTATGGAATGCATTCTCTGTCTATAACAAACTGTCCTACATTCATGAACTTTTTATCTTTAAAAAACTTTCCTTTCTGGGTCTCACAGAAACATGGCTGACACCCTCTGACACCTCCTACCCTGCTGCACTCTCTTATAGTGGATTTCAATTCACTCACACCCCCCGTCTCAGCTACAAACATGGTGGAGGAGTTGGTCTTCTCCTGTCAGACACCTGCTCCTACAGCCCAACTCCACTGCCACCTTCCACTACGCTCACTTCATTTGAAGTACACTCTGTTCACATCTACTCTCCCTCCAACCTCCAAGTAGCTGTCATTTACCACCCCCCAGGCCCAGCCACCATCTTTCTTGACCACTTTAACACCTGGCTACTACACTTTCTTTCTGCCGACTTCCCCACTATCATAATGGGTGACTTTAACATCCCTATTGACACCTGCCACTCGGCTGCCTCTAAACTCCTGTCACTCTCTTCCTCCTTCGGCCTATCACAGTGGTCTTCAGCATCCACCCACAGAGATGGTCACACTCTGGATCTTTTCCCGCCTCTGCTCCCTATCTAACCTTTCTAATTCGCCTCTCCCCCTATCCGACCACAACCTACTCACCTTCTCTTCATTAGTCTCTTCTGCTGCTCCTCCGGTCCATACACTAGCACACCACCGCAGGAACCTTAAACATCTCGACTTTCGCTAGCTTTCTGACTCTCTTCTCCCACTCTCTACCATCTGTTCCCTCCAAGACCCAGATGCTGCTACCACCCTATATAACACCACAATAAGTACAGCTCGGGACACTGTTGCCCCCCTCACACACAACAAAACTCGAAAAATTAACAGACAACCCTGGCACACCAACCTGACCAAAAAACTCAGACAAGCTTACAGGACTGCTGAGCGGCGATGGAAGAAATCCCATTCTAAAGATAATTTTACCACATACAAGCAATCCCTCCTCTTATTCAAATCCTCTGGCTGATGCAAAACAGGCCTACTTCTCATCTCTCATATCCACCCTGGCTCACAGCCCTAAACAACTTTTTAACACTTTTAACTCCCTTCTCCCGGCGCCCCCACCCTCTCCTCTCATCTCATCTCATCTCATCTCAGCTGAGGACTTTGCCAAATACTTCAAACAAAAGATAGTCAACATCAGAGAAAGCTTCAGTACACAGTCCACACTGACCCTCTACACAACTGCTCAGTCCTCTTCTCCCAAAACCCGCTTCTCCACCATTATAGAAGAAAAACTCTCCACTGTACTCTCCAGATCTCATCTGACCACCTGTGCACTTGACCCAATCCCATCCCACCTCATCCCTAACCTCACCACAGTGTTTATCCCAGCCCTAACTCATCTTCTCAACCTATCACTAACCTCTGGTGTCTTCCCCTCTGCTTTTAAACATGCTACCATTACACCCATCCTCAAAAAGCCTTCACTTGACCCATCTGCTTTGTCCAGTTATCGGCCCATATCACTTCTTCTGTATGGCTTAAGGCCCCTTTCACACGGGCGAGTATTCCACGCGGGTGCAATGCGTGAGGTGAATGCATTGCACCCGCACTGAATCCTGACCCATTCATCTTTATGGTGCTGTGCACATGAGCTGTGATTTTCACGCATCACTTGTGTGTTCCGTGAAAATCGCAGCATGCTCTATATTCTGGGTTTTTCACGCAACGCAGGCCCCATAGAAGTGAATGGGGCCACGTGAAAATCGCAAGCATCCGCAAGCAAGTGCAGATGCAGTGCGATTTTCACGCATGGTTGCTAGGTGACGATCGGGCTGGGGACCGGATCTGTATTATTTTCCCTTATAACATGGTTATAAGGGAAAATAATAGCATTCTGAATAAAATAGTGATGGAGGGGTTAAAAATAAAAAAAATTAACTCACTGAGTCCACTTGATCGCATAGTTGCGGCCGGCTAAGGACCTGTGGTGACGTCACATCACATGATCCAATCACATGGTCACATGATGAACCATGTGATTGGACCATAGTGACATCACCACAGGTCTTTTGCCAGGTCCTGAAGATAGAACAGAGACCGGCAGCTATGGAGCAGTTAAGTTAACTTTTTTATTTTTTTAACCCCTCCATCCCTAATTTACTTTGCATTCTGTATTAAGAATGCTATTATTTTCCTTTATAACCATGTTATAAGGGAAAATAAAAAATTTTCACAACACCTAACCCAAACCTGAACTTCAGTGATGAAGTCCGGGTTTGGGTCTGGGTACCAAACATGGCGATTTTTCTCACGAGCGTGCAAAACGCATTAAAACGCTTTGCACTCACGCTGAAAAATCATGCATTTTACCACAACGCACCCGCATCTTATCGGGCCCTCAGACACCACGCTCGTGTGAAAGAGGCCTAAAGCTACTTGAACAACATGTTGTCACTGCCAGTTCTATGAGAAGGTCTGGCAGACGTTCTTCTCTACCTCTTGCATGACGTTCTTTGCTTTGGTTTCACTTTGTCATCTCCTTTCCTTCTCCCAGCTGTCACCTATTTACACTAATTGTCTCCCATTATATTCCCTCCCATACTGCCTCACTTTGCGGTTTATACTACTTCCTGGGTGAGGTGTTCTCTGCTTGAGGCTGTGGCTGCTGATTCCTCAGATAAGTCTTTTTCCTTTATTTGTGTTTCTTTGCTGGCTTGATTCTAGGTGACCCTGACTCCATCCGTATTAAGTGCAAGGAGCCGGTGGTAATGTCCCCTCACTATTATAGGGTTTTCAGGTGTCACACAGTATTAGGTACGTGGGCATGCAATCATCTATCATAAAGATCTTTGCATGGTCATAGCAGTCAGGGAGAGCTCTAGGGGTTTTATAGGGCTCACCAATATGCTCCTTAGTTTGGGATCAAGCCAGTCGGATGTTTATTTATAAGTTCCAGCTTTCTGCAACACCATCCGTGACACATGTCCATTCAGAACTGTCCTCTCACCTCTCCTCCTGCTCCCTCTTTGACCGCCTACAATCTGGCTTCCGACCCCACCACTCAACTGAAACTGCCCTTATCAAAGTCATCAATGACCTACTAACAGCCAAAACCAAGAAACAATACTCTGTCCTCCTTCTCCTTGACCTGTCCTCTGCCTTCAACACTGTTGACCACTCCCTTCTGTTGCAAACTCTCTCATCTCTTGGCATCACTGACCTGGCCCACTCCCGCACCACCTCCTCCTCTCATTCCCTCTCTGTTGGTAGCCGCAATGCTCTGTCCTAGCACCCCTGCTCTTATCTATCTACACTTTTGGCCTGGGACAGCTCATAGAGTCCCATGGCTTTCAGTATCACTCTTATGCTGACGACATACAAATCTACCTCTCTGGTCCAGACATCACCACCTTACTATTAAGAATCCCACAATATCTATCTTCTATAACATCCTTCTTCGCCTTTCACTTTCTAAAACTTAACATGGATAAAACAGAATTCATCATCTTTACCCCATCTTGCTCAACCCCCCCCCCCCCCCCCCCAACAGACCTATCTATCACAATCAATGGCAGCACATTATCCCCAGTCAATCAAGTCTGCTGCCTTGGAGTGACCTTGGATTCTGCCCTTTCCTTCCGACCGCACATCCAAGCTCTTTCCACCACCTGCCGCCTCCAACTTCAGAGAGATCATGCCAAACTAATCTTGATTTTTTTGATTGGGTGACTAAAATAATAGATGGAGGAGGTGCAGTAGACATCGCTTATCTAGACTTTAGTAAGGCTTTTCATACTGTCCCACATAGTAGGCTTATCAATAAATTGCCGTTTTTGGGCTTGGACTCCCATATTGTTGAATGGATTAGGCAGTGGCTGAGGGACAGACAACAGAGGGTTGTAGTCAATGGAGTATATTCAGACCATGGTTTTGTTACCAGTGGGGTACCTCAGGGATCTGTTTTGGGACCCATATTGTTTAATATCTTTAGCAGTGAAATTGCAGAAGGCCTTGATGGTAAGGTGTGTCTTTTTGCTGATGACACAAAGATTTGTAACAGGGTTGATGTTCCTGGAGGGATACACCAAATGGAAAAGGATTTAGGAAAACTAGAGGAATGGTCAAAAATCTGGCAACTAAAATTGAATGTAGATAAGTGCGAGATAATGCACCTGGGGCGCAAAAACCCAAGAGCAGAATATACAATCAGTGATACAGTCCTAACCTCAGTATCTGAGGAAAGGGATTTAGGGATCATTATTTCAGAAGACTTAAAGGTGGGCAGACAATGTCACAGAGCAGCAGGAAATGGTAGCAGAATGCTTGGGTGTATAGGGAGAGGCATTACCAGTAGAAAGAGGGTGGTGCTCATGCCGCTCTACAGAGCACTAGTGAGACCTCATTTGGAGTATTGTGCTCAGTACTGGAGACCATATCTCCGGAAGGATATTGATACTTTGGAGAGAGTTCAGAGAAGAGCTGCTAAACTGGTTACATGGATTAAAGGATAAAACTTACCAGGAAAGATTAAAGGACCTTAACATGTATAGCTTGGAAGAAAGACGAGACAGAGGGGATATGATAGAAACTGCTAAATACATAAAGGGAATCAACAAGGTAAAAGAGGAGAGAATATTTAAAAGAAGAAAAACTGCTACAAGAGAACACAGTTTTAAATTAGAGGGGCAAAGGTTTAATAGTAATATCAGGAAGTATTACTTTACTGAGAGAGTAGTGGATGCATGGAATAGCCTTCCTGCAGAAGTGGTAGCTGCAAATACAGTGGAGGAGTTTAAGCATGCATGGGATAGGCATAAGGCCATCCTTCATATAAGATAGGGCCAGGGGCTATCCATAGTATTCAGTATATTGGGCAGACTAGATGGGCCAAATGGTTCTTATCTGCCGACATATTCTATGTTTCTATGTTTCACCTACAGTGGAATCCTTCAAAAGAAACCTAAAAACCCACCTCTTCAGACAAGCCTACAACCAGTGACCCTGCTGCCTGTATACCGCCATGACCAACTTTACCCTCTCTTACTGTGTCCTTCTCCCATACCATGTAGATTGTAAGCCTCCCGGGCAGGGCCCTCTCTCCTTCTGTACCAGTCTGTAACTCGTCTTGTTTATGATTAGTACAATTGTCTGTATTATGTATGTGCACCGCTGATCATATGTACAGCGCTACAGAATGAATGGCGCTTTAATAATAAATAATAATAAAAATAATAGTAATAAAGTCGCTTCTCTTGAGACCTGGCACATCAACACAATAACAGAACATGACTTTTTAGGCTTACTTTAAAATGATTTTAACTTTGCTTCTGAAATTGATGGATTTGAAGCCGTAACATTCAGCCATTTGCCTCTCACTGCAGATTCTGTAAGAGTTCTTTGAGCCAAATCCATGACTAGGGATGAGCGAACTCGAACTGTATAGTTCGGGTTCGTACCGAATTTTGGGGTGTCCGTGACACGGACCCGAACCCGGACATTTTCGTAAAAGTCCGGGTTCGGGTTCGGTGTTCGTCGCTTTCTTCGCGCTTTTGTGACGCTTTCTTGGCGCTTTTTGAAAGGCTGCAAAGCAGCCAATCAACAAGCGTCATACTACTTGCCCCAAGAGGCCATCACAGCCATGCCTACTATTGGCATGGCTGTGATTGGCCAGAGCACCATGTGACCCAGCCTCTATTTAAGCTGGAGTCACATAGCGCCGCCCGTCACTCTGCTCTGATTAGCGTAGGGAGAGGTTGCGGCTGCGACAGTAGGGCGAGATTAGGCAGATTAACTCCTCCAAAGGACTTGATTAACTGATCGATCTGCAGCTGTGGATCATTGAGCTGCTGATCCTCAATTGCTCACTGTTTTTAGGCTGCACAGACCGTTTGTCAGTCTCATTTTTCTGGGGTGATCGGCGGCCATTTTGTGTCTTGTGGTGCGCCAGCACAAGCTGCGACCAAGTGCATTTAACCCTCAATGGTGTGGTTGTTTTTTGGCTAAAGCCTACATCAGGGTGAAGCTGTGACACCAAGTGCATTTAACCAGCAATAGTCTGTTCATTTTTTGGCCATATACAAAATCAGGGGCAAGCTGCGCCTGTCACCAAGTGCATTTAACCCTCAATGGTGTGGTTGTTTTTTGGCTAAAGCCTACATCAGGGTGAAGCTGTCACACCAAGTGCATTTAACCAGCAATAGTCTGTTCATTTTTTGGCCATATACAAAATCAGGGGCAAGCTGCGCCTGTCACCAAGTGCATTTAACCCTCAATGGTGTGGTTGTTTTTTGGCTAAAGCCTACATCAGGGTGAAGCTGTCACACCAAGTGCATTTAACCAGCAATAGTCTGTTCATTTTTTGGCCATATACAAAATCAGGGGCAAGCTGCGCCTGTCACCAAGTGCATTTAACCCTCAATGGTGTGGTTGTTTTTTGGCTAAAGCCTACATCAGGGTGAAGCTGTCACACCAAGTGCATTTAACCAGCAATAGTCTGTTCATTTTTTGGCCATATCCCAGTCTAATTCTGTCACTAAATCCATACCGGTCACCCAGCGCCTAAATACTAGGCCTCAAATTTATATCCAGCTAAATCTGTCCCTAGTGCTGTAGCTGGGCGAGTTATTTAGTGTCCGTTCAAGCACATTTCTTGTTCTGGGTTGAAATACAATTCCCAATTTAGCAATTTCATAATTTAGTGGTTCCTGCTATATCAGAGCTCTTTGAAATCTATCCCAAAAAGGGTATATAATATTGAAGGTGCACATAGGGTCATTCAGAGTAACTTCACACACACCCGCTACTGTGTATTTCCAAGTCTAATTCTGTCACTAAATCCATACCGGTGACCCAGCGCCTAAATACTAGGCCTCAAATTTAATTCCCTCTAAATCTCTCGTTACCCACCGCTGTACTGTTGTTGCTGGGCAAGATATTTAGTGTCCGTCAAAGCACATTTTTTGTTCTGGGTTGAAGTACAATTCCCAATTTAGCAATTTCATAATTTAGTGGTTTCTGCTATATCAGAGCTATTTGAAATCTATCCCAAAAAGGGTATATAATATTGAAGGTGCACATAGGGTCATTCAGAATAACTTCACACACACCCGCTACTGTGTATTTCCAAGTCTAATTCTGTCACTAAACCCATACCTGTCACCCAGCGCCTAAATACTAGGCCTCAAATTTAATTCCCTCTAAATCTCTCGTTACCGTTGTCCTGTTGTAGCTGGGAAAGTTATTTAGTGCCCGTCAAAGCACATTTTTTGTTCTGGGTTGAAGTACAATTCCCAATTTAGCAATTTCATAATTTAGTGGTTCCTGCTATATCAGAGCTATTTGAAATCTATCCCAAAAAGGGTATATAATATTGAAGGTGCACATAGGGTCATTCAGAATAACTTCACACACACCCGCTACTGTGTATTTCCAAGTCTAATTCTGTCACTAAATCCATACCGGTGACCCAGCGCCTAAATACTAGGCCTCAAATTTAATTCCCTCTAAATCTCTCGTTACCCACCGGTGTACTGTTGTTGCTGGGCAAGATATTTAGTGTCCGTCAAAGCACATTTTTTGTTCTGGGTTGAAGTACAATTCCCAATTTAGCAATTTCATAATTTAGTGGTTTCTGCTATATCAGAGCTATTTGAAATCTATCCCAAAAAGGGTATATAATATTGAAGGTGCACATAGGGTCATTCAGAATAACTTCACACACACCCGCTACTGTGTATTTCCAAGTCTAATTCTGTCACTAAACCCATACCTGTCACCCAGCGCCTAAATACTAGGCCTCAAATTTAAATCCCTCTAAATCTCTCGTTACCGTTGTCCTGTTGTAGCTGGGAAAGTTATTTAGTGCCCGTCAAAGCACATTTTTTGTTCTGGGTTGAAGTACAATTCCCAATTTAGCAATTTCATAATTTAGTGGTTCCTGCTATATCAGAGCTATTTGAAATCTATCCCAAAAAGGGTATATAATATTGAAGGTGCACATAGGGTCATTCAGAATAACTTCACACACACCCGCTACTGTGTATTTCCAAGTCTAATTCTGTCACTAAATCCATACCGGTGACCCAGCGCCTAAATACTAGGCCTCAAATTTAATTCCCTCTAAATCTCTCGTTACCCACCGCTGTACTGTTGTTGCTGGGCAAGATATTTAGTGTCCGTCAAAGCACATTTTTTGTTCTGGGTTGAAGTACAATTCCCAATTTAGCAATTTCATAATTTAGTGGTTTCTGCTATATCAGAGCTATTTGAAATCTATCCCTAAAAGGGTATATAATATTGAAGGTGCACATAGGGTCATTCAGAATAACTTCACACACACCCGCTACTGTGTATTTCCAAGTCTAATTCTGTCACTAAACCCATACCTGTCACCCAGCGCCTAAATACTAGGCCTCAAATTTAAATCCCTCTAAATCTCTCGTTACCGTTGTCCTGTTGTAGCTGGGAAAGTTATTTAGTGCCCGTCAAAGCACATTTTTTGTTCTGGGTTGAAGTACAATTCCCAATTTAGCAATTTCATAATTTAGTGGTTCCTGCTATATCAGAGCTATTTGAAATCTATCCCAAAAAGGGTATATAATATTGAAGGTGCACATTGGGTCATTCAGAATAACTTCACACACACGCTTCTGTGCATTTCCAAGTCTAATTCTGTCACTAAATCCATACCGGTGACCCAGCGCCTAAATACTAGGCCTCAAATTTAATTCCCTCTAAATCTCTCGTTACCCACCGCTGTACTGTTGTTGCTGGGCAAGATATTTAGTGTCCGTCAAAGCACATTTTTTGTTCTGGGTTGAAGTACAATTCCCAATTTAGCAATTTCATAATTTAGTGGTTTCTGCTATATCAGAGCTATTTGAAATCTATCCCTAAAAGGGTATATAATATTGAAGGTGCACATAGGGTCATTCAGAATAACTTCACACACACCCGCTACTGTGTATTTCCAAGTCTAATTCTGTCACTAAATCCATACCGGTGACCCAGCGCCTAAATACTAGGCCTCAAATTTAATTCCCTCTAAATCTCTCGTTACCCACCGTTGTACTGTTGTTGCTGGGCAAGATATTTAGTGTCCGTCAAAGCACATTTTTTGTTCTGGGTTGAAGTACAATTCCCAATTTAGCAATTTCATAATTTAGTGGTTTCTGCTATATCAGAGCTATTTGAAATCTATCCCTAAAAGGGTATATAATATTCAAGGTGCACATTGGGTCATTCAGAATAACTTCACACACACACGCTTCTGTGCATTTCCAAGTCTAATTCTGTCACTAAATCCATACCGGTCACCCAGCGCCTAAATACTAGGCCTCAAATTTATATCCCGCTGAATTTGAATACAATACATTGGGCCAAATAATATATTTGTTGTTGTGGTGAACCATAACAATGAGAAAAACATCTAGTAAGGGACGCGGACGTGGACATGGTCGTGGTGGTGTTAGTGGACCCTCTGGTGCTGGGAGAGGACGTGGCCGTTCTGCCACATCCACACGTCCTAGTGTACCAACTACTTCAGGTCCCAGTAGCCGCCAGAATTTACAGCGATATATGGTGGGGCCCAATGCCGTTCTAAGGATGGTAAGGCCTGAGCAGGTACAGGCATTAGTCAATTGGGTGGCCGACAGTGGATCCAGCACGTTCACATTATCTCCCACCCAGTCTTCTGCAGAAAGCGCACAGATGGCGCCTGAAAACCAACCCCATCAGTCTGTCACATCACCCCCATGCATACCAGGGAAACTGTCTCAGCCTCAAGTTATGCAGCAGTCTCTTATGCTGTTTGAAGACTCCGCTGGCAGGGTTTCCCAAGGGCATCCACCTAGCCCTTCCCCAGCGGTGAAAGACATAGAATGCACTGACGCACAACCACTTATGTTTCCTGATGATGAGGACATGGGAATACCACCTCAGCATGTCTCTGATGATGACGAAACACAGGTGCCAACTGCTGCGTCTTTCTGCAGTGTGCAGACTGAACAGGAGGTCAGGGATCAAGACTGGGTGGAAGACGATGCAGGGGACGATGAGGTCCTAGACCCCACATGGAATGAAGGTCGTGCCACTGACTTTCACAGTTCGGAGGAAGAGGCAGTGGTGAGACCGAGCCAACAGCGTAGCAAAAGAGGGAGCAGTGGGCAAAAGCAGAACACCCGCCGCCAAGAGACTCCGCCTGCTACTGACCGCCGCCATCTGGGACCGAGCACCCCAAAGGCAGCTTCAAGGAGTTCCCTGGCATGGCACTTCTTCAAACAATGTGCTGACGACAAGACCCGAGTGGTTTGCACGCTGTGCCATCAGAGCCTGAAGCGAGGCATTAACGTTCTGAACCTGAGCACAACCTGCATGACCAGGCACCTGCATGCAAAGCATGAACTGCAGTGGAGTAAACACCTTAAAACCAAGGAAGTCACTCAGGCTCCCCCTGCTACCTCTTCTGCTGCTGCCGCCTCGGCCTATTCTGCTGCTGCCGCCTCGGCCTCTTCCTCCGCCTCTGGAGGAACGTTGGCACCTGCCGCCCAGCAAACAGGGGATGTACCACCAACACCACCACCACCACCTCCGTCACCAAGCGTCTCAACCATGTCACACGCCAGCGTTCAGCTCTCCATCTCACAAACATTTGATAGAAAGCGTAAATTCCCACCTAGCCACCCTCGATCCCTGGCCCTGAATGCCAGCATTTCTAAACTACTGGCCTATGAAATGCTGTCATTTAGGCTGGTGGACACAGACAGCTTCAAACAGCTCATGTCGCTTGCTGTCCCACAGTATGTTGTTCCCAGCCGGCACTACTTCTCCAAGAGAGCCGTGCCTTCCCTGCACAACCAAGTATCCGATAAAATCAAGTGTGCACTGCGCAACGCCATCTGTAGCAAGGTCCACCTAACCACAGATACGTGGACCAGTAAGCACGGCCAGGGACGCTATATCTCCCTAACTGCACACTGGGTAAATGTAGTGGCAGCTGGGCCCCAGGCGGAGAGCTGTTTGGCGCACGTCCTTCCGCCGCCAAGGATCGCAGGGCAACATTCTTTGCCTCCTGTTGCCACCTCCTCCTTCTCGGCTTCCTCCTCCTCTTCTTCCACCTGCTCATCCAGTCAGCCACACACCTTCACCACCAACTTCAGCACAGCCCGGGGTAAACGTCAGCAGGCCATTCTGAAACTCATATGTTTGGGGGACAGGCCCCACACCGCACAGGAGTTGTGGCGGGGTATAGAACAACAGACCGACGAGTGGTTGCTGCCGGTGAGCCTCAAGCCCGGCCTGGTGGTGTGTGATAATGGGCGAAATCTCGTTGCAGCTCTGGGACTAGCCAATTTGACGCACATCCCTTGCTTGGCGCATGTGCTGAATTTGGTGGTGCAGAAGTTCATTCACAACTACCCCGACATGTCAGAGCTGCTGCATAAAGTGCGGGCCGTCTGTTCGCGCTTCCGGCGTTCACATCCTGCTGCTGCTCGCCTGTCTGCGCTACAGCGTAACTTCGGCCTTCCCGCTCACCGCCTCATATGCGACGTGCCCACCAGGTGGAACTCCACCTTGCACATGCTGGACAGACTGTGCGAGCAGCAGCAGGCCATAGTGGAGTTTCAGCTGCAGCACGCACGGGTCAGTCGCACTACAGAACAGCACCACTTCACCACCAATGACTGGGCCTCCATGCGAGACCTGTGTGCCCTGTTGCGCTGTTTCGAGTACTCCACCAACATGGCCAGTGGCGATGACACCGTTATCAGCGTTACAATACCACTTCTATGTCTCCTTGAGAAAACACTTAGGGCGATGATGGAACAGGAGGTGGCCCAGGAGGAGGAGGAGGAGGATGAGGAAGAGGGGTCATTTTTAGCACTTTCAGGCCAGTCTCTTCGAAGTGACTCAGAGGGAGGTTTTTTGCAACAGCAGAGGCCAGGTACAAATGTGGCCAGCCAGGGCCCACTACTGGAGGACGAGGAGGACGAGGATGAGGAGGAGGTGGAGGAGGATGAGGATGAAGCATGGTCACAGCGGGGTGGCACCCAACGCAGCTCGGGTCCATCACTGGTGCGTGGCTGGGGGGAAAGGCAGGACGATGACGATACGCCTCCCACAGAGGACAGCTTGTCCTTACCCCTGGGCAGCCTGGCACACATGAGCGACTACATGCTGCAGTGCCTGCGCAACGACAGCAGAGTTGCCCACATTTTAACCTGTGCGGACTACTGGGTTGCCACCCTGCTGGATCCACGCTACAAAGACAATGTGCCCACCTTACTTCCTGCACTGGAGCGTGATAGGAAGATGCGCGAGTACAAGCGCACGTTGGTAGACGCGCTACTGAGAGCATTCCCAAATGTCACAGGGGAACAAGTGGAAGCCCAAGGCCAAGGCAGAGGAGGAGCAAGAGGTCGCCAAGGCAGCTGTGTCACGGCCAGCTCCTCTGAGGGCAGGGTTAGCATGGCAGAGATGTGGAAAACTTTTGTCAACACGCCACAGCTAACTGCACCACCACCTGATACGCAACGTGTTAGCAGGAGGCAACATTTTACTAACATGGTGGAACAGTACGTGTGCACACCCCTCCACGTACTGACTGATGGTTCGGCCCCATTCAACTTCTGGGTCTCTAAATTGTCCACGTGGCCAGAGCTAGCCTTTTATGCCTTGGAGGTGCTGGCCTGCCCGGCAGCCAGCGTTTTGTCTGAACGTGTATTCAGCACGGCAGGGGGCGTCATTACAGACAAACGCAGCCGCCTGTCTACAGCCAATGTGGACAAGCTGACGTTCATAAAAATGAACCAGGCATGGATCCCACAGGACCTGTCCGTCCCTTGTCCAGATTAGACATTAACTACCTCCCCATAACCATATATTATTGGACTCCAGGGCACTTCCTCATTCAATCCTATTTTTATTTTCATTTTACCATTATATTGCGATGCTACCCAAAGTTGAATGAACCTCTCCTCTGCCTGTGTGCTAGGCCTAAATATATGCCAATGGACTGTTGCAGTGGTGGCTGACATGAAGCCTGATTCTCTGCTATGACATGCAGACTAATTCTCTGCTGACATGAAGCCAGATTGTCTGTTACGGGACCTCTCTCCTCTGCCTGGGTGCTGGGCCTAAATATATGCCAATGGACTGTTGCAGTGGTGGCTGACGTGAAGCCTCATTCTCTGCTATGACATGCAGACTGATTCTCTGCTGACATGAAGCCAGATTCTCTGTTACGGGACCTCTCTCCTCTGCCTGTGTGTGTGCTGGGCCTAAATATATGCCAATGGACTGTTGCAGTGGTGGCTGACGTGAAGCCTCATTCTCTGCTATGACATGCAGACTGATTCTCTGCTGACATGAAGCCAGATTCTCTGTTACGGGACCTCTCTCCTCTGCCTGTGTGTGTGCTGGGCCTAAATATATGCCAATGGACTGTTGCAGTGGTGGCTGACGTGAAGCCTCATTCTCTGCTATGACATGCAGACTAATTCTCTGCTGACATGAAGACAGATTCTCTGTTACGGGACCTCCCTCCTCTGCCTGGGTGCTGGGCCTAAATATATGCCAATGGACTGTTGCAGTGGTGGCTGACGTGAAGCCTCATTCTCTGCTATGACATGCAGACTAATTCTCTGCTGACATGAAGACAGATTCTCTGTTACGGGACCTCTCTCCTCTGCCTGGGTGCCGGGGCCTAAATATCTGAGAATGGACTGTTCCAGTGGTGGGTGACGGGAAGCCAGATTCTCTGCTATGGAACCTCTCTCCAATTGATTTTGGTTAATTTTTATTTATTTAATTTTTATTTTAATTCATTTCCCTATCCACATTTGTTTGCAGGGGATTTACCTACATGTTGCTGCCTTTTGCAGCCCTCTAGCTCTTTCCTGGGCTGTTTTACAGCCTTTTTAGTGCCGAAAAGTTCGGGTCCCCATTGACTTCAATGGGGTTCGGGTTCGGGACGAAGTTCGGATCGGGTTCGGATCCCGAACCCGAACATTTCCGGGATGTTCGGCCGAACTTCTCGAACCCGAACATCCAGGTGTTCGCTCAACTCTATCCATGACCTCGGTCAACCTTATTTGCTCTGTGACGGTGATAGGGTGGGATAAGGGATAATAAAACTCGCCCTGTCTCAGGGAAGAAGGGGAAATGTCATTTGAAATTAATTTTTACAGGAATAGAAGGATTTATGCCTCTGGTTTTCTGGTTTTACAATGGTTAACACTCATCTTCTATTGAATGCTATTATATTTACGGCTGGCTAGGTATGATTACCTCTTTATTCTAAAACAATGTACATCTGCCAGATTGTAGCCTGCGGCACTTTGCACAACTCTGCCTACTTTGTATTCATTATGAGCAGATTTTGTATTCTACACAGGACAGATCGCTTACCAAACATGCAGCAGGTGTCCTGTACAATTCACCCCCTCAGCAAAGCTTTGATCACATGTCTGTTGCATTTGTGTCAATCAAATGGTTAAATTATTCCCGCATCTTCAGTCCTTCTATATAAGAATACTAAAATAACTTTTAAATTATGATTACAATAATTAGATCTCATTTTGGACCATTTTTGTATTTATTCAGCCTATGGGAAACATAAAACCTTATTAACACAGCTACATCGAGTGTTAGCTGGGCCACTGTAAGAATTATTCCTTCATAAAACACCTTTATCCAAAATTAACCAGGAATAATTTTCAATTACAATGTAGGTATATAATTTTTACTATAGGTAGGTGTAGACAGTGATGGATTAGAGCTTGTCGGGACACAAGCACATTATTCTGAGGGCCCACCTTTTATCCATGTACAACATGTGCACGCCCGCTTATAAGCACAGGCCCTATCATATACACCATCAAGTAGGTTATTTGTGAATTAAGATAAACCTATCATGATCAATGGCTGCACACTCTCCCCGGTCAACCAGGTCCGCTGCCTTGGAGTGACCTTGGATTCTGCCCTCTCCTTCCAACCACACATCCAAGCCCTTTCCACCACCTGCCGCCTCCAACTCAAAAACATCTCCCGCATCCGCGCTTTCCTCAACTTTGAATCTGCAAAAATGCTTGTACATGCCCTCATCATCTCCCGCCTAGACTACTGCAACACTCTCCTCTGTTGCCTTTCATCTAGCACTCTCGCACCCCTCCAATCTATCCTCCACTCTACTGCCCGACTAATCCACCTCTCACCCTGTTACTCCTCTGCCTCTCCCCTCTGCCAATCCCTTCAGTGGCTCCCCATTGCCAGCGAATTCAGTTCAAAATACTAACAAATACATACAAGGCTGTCCACAACCTGTCCCCTCTCTACATCTCTGAGCTACTTTCCCGATACATCCCCACACACAATCTCTCTGATCCTCACAAGACCTCCTTCTCTCCTTTCCTCTTATCACCTCTTCCCACAACCGCCTCCAAGATTTCTCCAGTGCATCTCTGGAACTCGCTACCCCAACATATCAGACTCTCACCTACAGTGAAATGCTTTAAAAGAAACCTAAAAACCCACCTCTTCAGACAAGCCTACAACCAGTGACCCTGCTGCCTCTATACCGCCATGACCCGCTTCACCCTCACCTATTGTGTCCTTCTCCCATACCATGTAGATTGTAAGCCCTCACGGGCAGGCCCCTCTCTCCTCCTGTACCAGTCTGTAACTCGTTTTGTTTATGCTTAGTGCAATATCTGTATTATGTTTGTGCACCGCTTATCATATGTACAGCGCTATGGAATGAATGGCGCTTTAATAATAAATAATAATAATTAAAATGATATAGTGGCTCACCCGTCTCAAGTTCTCCATATAGGTGCACTGTTATAGGCCTACCCCACAGCCTTTTAGTTCTATGCTTGGAAATATTAACAGGCACTCAATCATCTGGAACTGCCCTGAAAATTCATACTTTAATATACCCCATACATAAAACAAACAATAACAATATAAAAATCAATAAAAAAAAAAAATACTGTTAGAGTACAATATAAGCAGCAATCATAGCCAAAAAAGAAATGCGTATTGTATGCATGAGTACATGACCGAAAATATATCTGACTAGAGATACAGTATCTGATTTGAGATAAAAATGCAAAAATATAAAAAATATAAATATGAAGATCACAAACATGTTTTCCAAAGGAAATCTCTGATGCGATTAGTCCAAATATTCAATGAATAATGATGTTATTCAATCCAAAGAATTGTTAATGGTATTACTTGATTCAAATAATTAGTTGATTATTGTCCATAATTCATGATTGTATTAAATTAAAATAATGTAATCATGTAAATATCTCATCCATCTAACATCATGGTTAGAATTTTCCCCGGGTTAAATCTCATTTATAAAGTATCAATGCATATATGTATACACTGCCACCTGGATTTAACGAAGCAAATAGTTCTGAGCCTCCTATTGGATAATTACTGCATGGGCGATTATCTTTCAGCTGGCAACAAGTTATTTAACCCCAACTGGTGCAATGAGTTGCTTCTCATTTCTTAAACAACCATGTCGAAAGACACATCTCGTGGTCATGGAAAAGATGTTAGTCTGTTTGAGAAGGGTCAAATCATTGGCATGCATCAAGCAGAGAAAACATCTAAGGAGATTGCAGAAACTACTAAAATTGGACCCATCGTATTCGAGGAAGAAATGTGGTGGGAAAATCCTGAATGATCGTGATCGGCGATCACTTAACTGTTTGGTGAAATCAAATTGAAGAAAAACAACAGTAGAACTCAGGGCTATGTTCAATAGTGAAAGTAAGAGCATTTCCACACGTACAATGCGAAGTAAACTCAAGGGATTGGGACTGAACAGCTGTGTAGCCGTAAGAAAACCACTGATCAGTGAGGCAAACCAGAAAAAAAGGCTTCAATTTGCTAGGGAGCATAACGATTGGACTCTGGAGCAATGGAAGAAGGTGATGAGGTCTGATGAGTCCAGATTTACCCTGTTCCAGAGTGATGGGCGCATCAGGGTAAGAAGAGAGGCAGATGAAGTGATGCACCCATCATGCCTAGTGCCTACTGTACCAGCCTGTGGGGGCAATGCTATGATCTGGGGTTGCTGCAGTTGGTCAGGTCTAGGTTCAGCAACAGTATGTGCTCCAAGAATGAGGTCAGCTGACTACCTGAACATACTGAATGACCAGGATATTCCATCAATGGATTTTTTCTTCCCTGATGGCACGGGCATATTCCAAGATGACAATGCCAGGATTCATCGGGCTCAAATTGTCAGGGAGCATGAGACATCACTTTCACACATGGATTGGCCACCACAGAGTCCAGACCTTAACCCCATTGAGAATCTTTGGGATGTGCTGGAGAAGGCTTTGCGCAGCAGTCAGACTCTACCATCATCAATGCAAGATCTTGGTGAAAAATGTATGCAACACTGGATGGAAATAAATCTTGTGACATTGCAGAAGCTTATCGAAACAATGCCACAGCGAATGCGTGCCGTAATCAAAGCTAAAGGCGGTCCAACGACATATTGTGACTTTTTTTGGGGCAGGCAGTGTATAGATATATTAATGAAATTTGTCTGTCTAATAATAATAAAAAAAAATCATTTAAAAAAATGCAATAAAAAAAAACCCGCATGAAAACAAAAATGCAGGTGCGTTTTTTTTATGTGATGCGTTATTAAAATATACACTGATTTGGAAGATTACTCAGTAATAGAGAAATTAATTATATACTGTTGAAAATATATTTCCAAACTTTAGGATACGCCATGTGTGTATTGTTGTTATTATTGTTGGCTTGTTACAATGTTAATTTTACAAGGTTTATTTGGACCCCACACTAACAAGGGATTTAAAATCCACTCCACGTTTTCCATAGAATTTTATATAGAAGGTCCACCCTATACAATGGCAAAGCTTAAATAGCAGAAATAGTGGATCACACCTAGAACCACCGAGGAAGGAGCCGGGAGCTCCGAAACGCGTTTGGTAGAACTGTGTGATCCAGGAGGATACCCCCTCGTCCCTCAAGACACTACAGTCGAGATATTAAGTGTAGACTGGAATCGCATGACACAGCGCCCAATACACTGCAACAGACAGGGCGCTGTGTCAAATGAGTGATCATACCAACACGTGGGACGCCAAACGGAAATGAACTACACTACTTGACTTACGGGGAACCAGGAGACTTAGCAGGAGGCAGACTTCACTGCCTATACACGGTTGCTCCTGGGAAGACATCTAAGTGGTAATGTAGAGCTGCCAGCAGCAAAAGACAGTTTGCATTAATACATATACGCATTGATACTGTATAGATGAGATCTAACCCGGGGAAAATTCTATCCATGATGTTAGATGGATGAGATATTTACATGACCTTGAATAGGGGACTAACGACTGCTTGATACTATCACAATTATGAACACGGATTCCTGAATTAAGAATACAATTAATATCTGGATTAACAACAGTGATTATTTAATATTATTTTAATTTAATACAATCATGAACAGTGATCATTGGATGAATTAGGAATAACAGCTCATGAGTCATTTGGATTAAATGTTACCATCAACATCGTTATTCTAAAGTAAACCTATGTAATCATGAACAGTGATCATTGGATGAATTATGGACAATAATCAACTAATTATTTGAACTAATCACCATCAGGGATTTCCTTTGGGAAATATGTTTTTTATTTTTTATTTTAATATTTTTTATACTTTTAATCATTGGTCTATACAATTATATATATATATATATATATATATATATATATATATATATATTCGATCATGTACTGATGGATACAATACACATTTATTTTTTGGCTATGATTGCTGCTCACATTGTACTCTTTTTTATATTGTTATCATTATTGTGACTGGTTTCTCCTATAGGGTTGTAGCAGAGTCAGACTGGGGTTCTTTGTGCCCACCAGAGGAAATTATTCTCAGGCCCATCCACTGTATCATCAATAAGGTCTGATAGTTTTTAAATCAAAGAAATAGACTCTTATGGCAAGTGATTATCTTCTGGTGCCCACTATTAAATCAGAACCAGAGCCCATTGGTGGATCCTCTGTTACTCTAGTGGGTAAGTCCAAGCCTGGTTGTATGGCATTCTTTAATATAAAGTTGTCCCCAGACATTATACTTTCACTCAGCTTTAAGTTTTCATGAATAGTAGTACCAACCAGGAATGTCAATGACCTATCTGCTCCGTATATTAAAATATGGGCATTAGGATAGTCTAATGGCAGCCTAACCTTAGAAACTAAAGGTAGCCCACTTCAGTGAATGGTTGGAAACATGACCCTCAAAACTTGGATTTCTCAGGGGTTTCCACGGTTCATTTACGCTGGGTTCACACCTGAGCGTTTTACAGCGCGTTCAAACGCGCTGTAAAACGCTCAACACATGAAAACCAATGCTTCCATATGGCCCTGGTTCACACTTGAGCGTTTTACAGCGCGTTTGAATGCGCTGAAAAACGCCCTACGCTCAAAAAAGTTATTGAGCTTCTTTGGGGCGTTTAGTCGCGCGTTCCCGTACATAGACTTTCGGAAACGCGCGACAATGGGCGTTCGCTTGTCTCTGTATGCGCGATTGTAAACGCCGGTACAATCGTGCATACAGAGCGCTCCTTTCAGAACGCTCAGGTGTGAACCCAGGGTTAGGATCTTGGTACTTTGTTAGTCTCATCACTTTAATTTGAGTTGATTGTCCAGTAGCTAGTAGCAGGATAGTGTCTAAAGAAACCAGGTCGGGAAAGGTGTAAGTAGTCACCAGTAACAAGGGGAGGTCTCATAATCAGCAAACACAGTTAAAACTGTACGGACCAATATAGACCCAAAATGAGACAAGCAGAATGGTGGTCACAAGACAAGACAAGTTCAGAGCATGCAATAGTCAGAAGCTGAAGATCATGGAAAGTTGATAACCATGGAGGGTTGCTAGAGTTGGCCTTAGGTCAGGCATCCTCAAACTGCGGCCCTCCAGCTGTTGTAAAACTACAACTCCCACAATGCCCTGCTATAGGCTGATACCTGTAGGCTGTTCGGGTATGCTGGGAGTTGTAGTTTTGCAACAGCTGGAGGGCCGCAGTTTGAGGATGCCTGCCTTAGGTTATATGATGCCTTGTGCAGTACCTTCTGTTGATGCCCCCTTATAGTGTAACAAATAGTTCCCAAATAATGCAGTGATACCATCTACAATTTCTTAAACTACACTGCTCCCTGAAGAAACTACTGAGCAATGTAGCTGGATCCAGTGCAGCTGCCTTTCCATTGGTCGAGACAGGTCAGAATGAAAGATATGGGAGCCCAAGCTATCAGGGCCAATGGCACCCTCTTCAGTAGTGAAAAATAAGATACCCTAAGGCCTCTTTCACACGGGCGTCATGTTTTTTGCCCGGATAAGAGGCGGGTGCGTTGCGGGAAAATGCGCAATTTTTCCGCGCGAGTGCAAAACATTGTCATGCGTTTTGCACTCGCGTGAGAAAAATCACGCATGTTTGGTACCCAAACCCGAACTTCTTCACAGAAGTTCGGGCTTGGGATTGATGTTCTGAAGATTGTATTATTTTCCCTTATAACATGGTTATAAGGGAAAATAATAGCATTCTGACTACAGAATACATAGTATAATAGTGCTGGAAGGGTTAAAAAAATAAAAAAGTTAACTCACCTTATCCTCTTGTTCGCGTAGTTCGTTCCCGGTCTGTTCTTTGCTAGCTGTGTGCTTGGGCTAAAGGACCTGTGGTGATGTCAGATCACATGCTCCATCACCATGGAGCGGGAACGAACTACGCGAACAAGAGGATAAGGTGAGTTAACTTTTTTATTTTTTTAACCCCTCCAGCACTATTATACTATGTATTCTGTAGTCAGAATGCTATTATTTTCCCTTATAACCATGTTATAAGGGAAAATAATACAGTGAATAGACTGTCACCTAGAACCCATGCGTGAAAATCGCACTTGCTTGCAACCCCACGCAACCCCATTCACTTCTATGGGGCCTGCGTTGCATGGATTATCGCACCGCAACGCACAAAGAGGAGCATGCTGCGATTTTCACGCAATGCATAAGTGATGCGTGAAAATCACCGCTCATGTGAACAGCCCCATAGAAATGAATAGGTCAGGATTCAGTGCGGGTGCAATGCGTTCAACTCACGCATCGCACCCGCGCGGAATACTCGCTCGTGTGAAAGGGGCCTAACACATACCCATAAAGGTAAAAGTCCAGTCAGTGTCCAAAAAGGGGGACCATCAAACAAAGATCTAAAGCTAACTATAGGGTTGTCAAACGAATGGTCTTAAATAGTGCTCCCGCTAGTATAATTGGTGGAACACCAGTGTTTACCACTCCAGGTCAGAGCTGAGTGGTGTCCTGGAATTGACATCCTTGGATGAACTGCGTTCTGATTTGAAACATTTAATCTATGCATATCTTATGTGATTTGTGATGGGGCTTTGATAGCCACAACCAAGCAAGTAGGTGAACATAAGTAAATACATGTCCAAGATTTACAATTATGTTATGTCTTTGTGTTTTCTAGGAGGCATCATGATAAGAAGACTAAACACTTGGAGACTCTTTAAATCAGGTGTCATATCTTTCATATGTTTCACATTGTTTTACATGTTTGATGGACTCAACATCATGTTGGACACATGGATGCAGTTCCAACATCATGTCCATCTCCATTCCTTCACAAGTCATATCATTATCCTGACCTCTTCACCCTCTGCCACAAATCACTCGCAAGTTTATCCTTATCCACATCCTTACAGGTTTCTAATTAACCAACCCAGAAAATGTCTGACACGGAATCCATTCCTACTTCTCCTGGTGATCGGAGAAAGTCAGGATGTGAAAGCTAGAGACACCATACGGATGACTTGGGGAAATGTAAGCAACTATAGAGATGTGGACGTTATGATGCTCTTCTTGGTTGGCAAATCTCCTGTTATGACTGGGGCCATACAGAGGCTCCTTGAAGAGGAAAGTACCATTTATGAGGACATTGTTCAGCAGGACTTCCTGGATACCTATCAAAATCTAACTCTGAAAACTTTAATGGGTATGGAGTGGGTGACAGATTTTTGCCCTAATGTCTTCTATGTGATGAAGGTGGACAATGATGTCTTTCTCAATGTCAACTATTTGGTCCACCAACTTCTCCATCCAGATCTTCCGCCTCGTACTAATTATCTAACTGGGTTCATTGTACGCCATGCAGAACCTGTACGGAACAAAGAAAGCAAATGGTACATATCTGAGGAAGTTTACCCTGGGGACACATACCCACCATACCCTTTAGGTGCAGCATACGTGTTCTCAGGAGATATGGCCCAAAAGATCTACAAAGTAGCTCAAGAAATCAGAGTCTTTGGCATCGAAGATGCTTTTATTGGCATTTGTTTGTACAAACTGAATATTTTACCTACAAACACACCAAGAAATATGTTTAATGGTCGCAAGATCGATTATCATCCCTATACGTTTTGTAATCTGGTCACGGTTCACAATTATAAGGATAATGACTTGATACAAGTTTGGCAACAGTTGTGGAGAAATGGGGTGTTTGTGTGTTAATCTAGAGAGAACACATAGGTTGTAATTGTCTCCATAAGGGATACGCATGATTGGTAGGTGTGGGCTGAACAGATTATTTGGCTTGGCTGCATGGGCATGATGCTTTTATACAGAGACAAAAGCAGCTATTATACCTCCATGATGCCAAGTATCCCAAAGAACTGAGCACATGATAACCTTTCCGAACTTTGTTTTAGATCCATTCTTGGTGGATCCAGATGCATAGACATCGGTAAACAAGAATGTAAAAAAAAAAACAATGTCCCCCCTCCCACAATCCTGTGCTCCAACCTTAAGGAACATAGCACTTCGGGACTTCAGGGAACCTCAAGTGCCAGCTAAAATTTGAATAGGTTGGCATCCTTGAAGAACTTCATATAAATACCATGTCGTATGCTCAAAATGTTGAATAAGTTTAGATTTGAAGGAAGTGGAAAGAGTATTCATAAATAAAGACCATTTTTTAAAAAATCGTTGGGTCATTTTTTCCCTATCTGATAAAGTAAAAATCCAGTCCATATTAAACAGGAAGGTTAGTTTGGCTTGAATAAAAGTGATAGAGGGTATTTCTGGGTTTAGCCATCGATGTAGAAGACTTTTTCTAGTAGCAGCCGCCCAAATGTGTAATAAAGTTATATTGTAAGTTGCTAATATGTGGGATCGCACTTGCTCCCATAAATCTTGAACATATGTGCAGCCCCACAGATGATGGTATAGATCTGTATCGAGCATATTACATTTAGAGCAAGAATAGGTACAATCAGGAGACATATATCATCAAAGCCATATCCGTATAGCTGCTGACTGGAGAATGTTTGAGTATTTTCAATGTGGCTTCTAGTAATAACATAGTACATAACAAAGTAACATAAGGCTGAAAAAATACATTTGTCCATCCAGTTCGGCCTGTCATCCTGCAAGCTGATCCAGAGGAAGGCAAAAAAAAAGCCAATTTTCCCCACTTAAGGGGAATAAAAAATTCCTTCCCGACTCCAATCAGACAATCAGAATAACTCCCTGGATCAGCGACCCCTCTCTAGTAGCTATAGCCTGTAATATTATTACGCTCCAGAAATACATCCAGGCCCCTCTTGAATTCCTTTATTGTACTCACCATCACCACCTCCTCAGGCAGAGAGTTCCATAGTCTCACTGCTCTTACCGTAAAGAATCCTCTTCTATGTTTGTGTACAAACCTTCTTTCCTCCAGACGCAGAGGATGTCCCCTCGTCACAGTCCTGGGGATAAATAGATGATGGGAGAGATCTCTGTACTGACCCCTGATATATTTATACATAGTTATTAGATCTCCCCTCAGTCGTCTTTTTTCTAAAGTGAATAACCCTAATTTTGATAATCTTTCAGGGTACTGTAGTTGCCCCATTCCAGTTATTACTTTAGTTGCCCTCCTCTGGACCATCTCCAGCTCTGCTATGTCTGCCTCGTTCACAGGAGCCCAGAACTGTACACAGTACTCCATGTGTGGTCTGACTAGTGATTTGTAAAGTGGTAGGACTATGTTCTTATCACGGGAATCTATGCCCCTTCTGATGCAACCCATTATCTTATTGGCCTTGGCAGCAACTGCCTGACACTGGTTTTTGCAGCTTAGTTTGCTGTTTATTAAAATTCCTAGATCTTTTTCCATGTCAGTGTTACCGAGTGTTTTACCATTTAGTATGTACGGGTGACTTGCATTATTCCTTCCCATGTGCATAACTTTACATTTGTCAGTGTTAAACCTCATCTGCCACTTATCTGCCCAAGCCTCCAATCTATCCAGATCCCTCTGTAGTAGTATACTGTCCTCTTCAGTGTTAATTACTTTACGCAGTTTAGTGTCATCTGCGAAAATTGATATTTTACTATGCAAGCCTTCTACAAGATCATTAATAAATATATTGAAGAGAGTAGGGCCCAATACTGACCCCTGAGGTACCCCACTAGTGACAGTGACCCAATCTGAGTGTGTACTGTTAATAACCACCCTCTGTTTTCTATCATTGAGCCAGTTACTTACCCACTTACATAGTGTCATCTGCGAAATGTGTTGACTTCCAGATTTGGAAAGACTTTGATCCATTTCCTCGGACCCGTGGTGACTACATCCCAATCTATAAGTGGTCTGATGAATCCGTAGATAGTACTAGTGGATGAAAATCTGAGTTCAGAATCTTTTAAGAAATATGTTTATGCATGCCCATCCCGAGTCTCCTGGAATATTGTTCGTACAATGTTGTACAAAACTACAGGCTTGTAGATATATAAATTGATTATGAATAAGTGCCGGGAATCGTTGGGAGGCTTCTGTAAAAGAAAGAACAGAGTGACCGGAATCTAACATATCAAGAATCCAAATACATCCTTGTGATGCTCGGGTGGTATATATCCTGGGCGGTTTGCCCCCCAGAAACCCCGGGTGACCCAAAAAGGGCTGAAAAAAAGTGTGTGCGCCATCTAGGTTACTGAGCTTCCTTACTTTAGGCCAGGCCTGAATAGTATTTCATAGAACAGGAAATTCTCTTATGTTAGGGGGAAGTGTTGTTTTAGGTAAATGCAAGAATGCCAGAAGGGAAATGTGAGGGAAAAATAGTTTTTCCATATTCACATTAGCAAAAGGTTTTATCTCGCATCCAATCAATAATATATCGAACATTGGCAGCCAAGTTATATAGTGAAATGTCAGGGAAGATAAAGGGATACTGTCATCAGATTTAACCCCTCTAACCTAAACATATGCTCATGTCCAGACTAATAAGAAGAATCCTAAGCTGGCCTTATTAAATCTCACTGTGGCTCTATTTGCCCAAAAAACAGTTTTTTATAACCTGTCAATCACTTACTTAAGGTGCCCATGGGGAAGGTCCGTTAATAGAGGGTGCCCGGCCACACCCCTCGCTGCCCGGTGCCCAGCGCCGCTTTCCCTGTCTTCAGTGCCGCCTTCTACAGCTCAGCACCGCCTGCACAATTCTCCCCGTCCCTCTGTCAGATCCCGCGCCTGCGCACTAGGCTCAGTCATATCAGAATTGAGCTAAGTGCGCATCAGGTCGGCGCATGCGCACTTTGCTCAACAAAGCCGCTGCCAGGAGTCCGCACGGGCGCATCAGGCTGAGCCTAGTGCGCAGGCGCGGGATCTGGCAGAGGGACTTGGAGGATTGCGGAGGCGGCGCTGAGTTGTAGAAGGCGGCGCTGAAGACAGGGAAGGTGGCGCTGGGCATCGGACGGTGAAGGGTGCGGCCGGGCAGCCTGTATTAACGGACCTCCCCTTGGGCACCTTAAGTAAGTGATTGACAGGTTATGTTTTTTGGGCAAATAGAGCCACAGTGAGGTTTAATAAGGCCAGCTTAGGATTCTTCTTATTAGTCTGGACATGAGCATATGTTTAGATTAGAGGGGTTAAATCTGATGACAGAATCCCTTTAAGACCCCCAATACTGGCGGTTTCTGTAATTTATAGAGGCTAATACGACTCCTCCATGAGGAGCTCCAAATAAATCTCCTAAAAGTTCTCTGAAGAAGTTTAATGTCCGATGAGTGGAGCAGTAGAGGGAGAGTTTACATTAGGGTACTTTCACACTAGCGTTGTTAGAATCCGGCAGGCAGTTCTGTATGCAAACTGATAGCTTTTTTTTTCCGGATACGGACCCGGTATACTTATTCATTGAAATACCGGATATGTCTTTCTGGTATCATCCAGAATAACTGATTCGGTATTAAAAAAATTTCAAAGCTAGAAAGAACTGCACATGCACAGACTGGAAAACCGGATCCGGACATTTCTAGAACACTTGGTTGGTACCGGATCCGGAATTAATACATTTCAATGGAAATTAATACATTTCAATGGAAATTAATACATTTCAATGGAAATTAATGCAGGATACAGAAAGTGTGGTAGTGTTCCGGTATTTTGTCCGGTCAAATTCCGTACAAGGGACGGAATGGAAGACATCCTGATGCATACTGAACGGATTGCTTTCCATTCATAATGCATTGGGACAAAACTGATTAGTTTTTTTCCGGTATTGAGACCCTTTACCGGATTTCAATACCGGAAAAGAATAATTTAGTGAAGGCCACCATTTTAAGGAGGTGACAATGGCCAGAAATGGACAATCTAAAATGTTGCCAGGATTGGGTTAAAGAAATGATTGAGGCAATGAGGGGACGGTAGTTCAGCTTATACAGTTGGGCCGGTCGGCTGTCAATTTAACCCCAAGGTAAGTAATGGATTCGGGATGCCATTGAAATGGGAATGAGGTACCCCAGTGGTTTCTGGCTGTGGGAAAAATAAGAAGCACCTCTGATTTATGGAAATTGACCTTAAATCCGGAGAAAACGCCAAATGATGCAAATGGAATAGCTGACAGCCCCAGTTCCATGTTCTGGACCTTTGTGCACCAGGGCGCTGATCCGGCGCTGCACCCTGAATATTGGTCACAATAAAATTGAATGTTTGGTTATAACTTGTATATTCCCAGGTTACAATACTATCCTAAAAAATTGCTAATTTTAAATAAATCTGGTAAAAAGTAGTCAATAGACATGAAACCGCTCACTCAACATACACTCAACTCAACATACACACTGTGATTCACCTATATTTGAAACACTTGACTGCATTCTTCCAGAAACAGTGCCACTCTTATATTTTGGCTCTATCTGGTATTGCAGCCCAGCAGTTTCACTCAAAGAGGTTTCCTGGGACCCAGCGGTTCCACAGTTGTGTGGAACGACTGCTCGGGAACCTGGTCACGGGATGCACCTCTTTTTAGAATCCCGCATCCACTGAAGTCACATCCTTTACCAGGTATCTGGTCAGGTCCTGTGGATAGGGATGTCAGTTCCACAGCCCAGGATGGGGGAGGCGCTAGGAATGGGGCCAGAACAATTAATCTCCGTGACGCATGCGCAGACAAGGTGTGTTCAGGAGTTTGCACATGCGCCATGCATTTTAATACTTATGACTCTATCCACTACACCTCCACCGTTCTGGACTGCCTTTACCCTGTCCATGGACCAGACTGAAAACTCGGTTAAGGATGTGATATTAGCAGATGGAGGATTTTCGGAAGAGGTGCATTACGTTACCGGGTTCCTGAGTGGCCGATCCATGCTCCTTTGAGACTGTAGGTATATTACACACTTTTTTCTACCTGGGGAGGACTGGGCCAATACCCAGGGTGCCGTCTGAGCCCTCCTCTCAGCTGCCAGCCAGGTAAGTAATGATCTAATGCTGCCAGAGTTAACCTATACCAAACAGACGTTCGACACCTCCACATAGATATTTTACAAAATGAGTACTTTATTGAAGATGATATCATAAAAAAATATCTGCAACAGCAGACTGTGGTACACAAGGCAAATATCTAAGCATTATTTATTTTTTTATTAAAGAATGATATCATACATATAGAACAGCATAATTAAATACTAGAGTAAGCAGCAGATAATAACAGACAGTAAAGGACTGATGGACCCAGGGGAGGGCCGAGGGGTCGGCCACAGCAAAAATTCTGGCTGAAAATAGAGTGAAAATAATAATAGTAATAATGATAAACAAGACTGCCAGCAAGAGGCAAAAAAAAATGTGTTTAAGTAAACCTGTTTCAAAGAAACTAGGTACAAGGATCCACAAGCTGGCAGTCAAAAGTAAACTGACAAAAGAGAATAAAAGTGTATTACCATATACTGCGTGTCGGCCCCTCGGTCAAACCCTGCCCAACACTGTTTTAACTGTAAAGGCTTCTTCCGGGGACGCCCCATTGACCATGAGCAACCTCTTAAATAGGTCCCTCATTAGGTTAAAATAGTGTCCGGTGTGTGGTGAGTCTGCCGGAGGTGAAGGACCTGATGGTCAACTCCACCCCTGATGACCAATGGGCTTGCGTATTGGCGCTGCATCACCAGGTTGTGTGTCAGGCATCACAGCATCATAGCGATGTCACAGACACCTGACCTCCCATGTGATCACATGACTACAACATAGCGGCCATGTGATCACAGTACTACACAGGATCTTTCTATCAGAGACACCGCCTGTATTATATATCAGATGCTTCCTAAAATTATATGTCAACAGGAGCGATACGGTATACACAGTATGATAGTCAAATTGTACGTGAGGTAATATATAAAAGACATTAAAACCAGTGTGTAGCCGAATACATGAATCTCATAATAAGTTAAATAGCCAACTATACAATCACAAAGTGACAAGACAATGATATGAATAAAATTCATGAAAGACAATTCTATGTATAAGATTCATGACAATTCATAAAAATACACAACATATTGCGTGATCAAATGGGGGAAGGGAAAGGGGGTGCCTGAAATAAATGGTGATAAAAGGTGCAGTGAGCATAAAAAGCCAAAGAAAAAATGAGAGAAAGAGACAAATTAAAATCAATACACACATATATATTTGCCTTGTGTACCACAGTCTGCTGTTGCAGATATTTTTTATGATATCATCGTTAATAAAGTACTAATTTTGTAAAATATCTATGTGTGGAGGTGTCCAACGTCTGTTTGGTTTAGTGACTATGTATTTTGTCCTCCCGATATTATTACACATGTACAGTACAGACCAAAAGTTGGGACACACCTTCTCATTCAAAGAGCTTTCTTTATTTTCAGGACTATGAAAATTGTAGATTCACACTGAAGGCATCAAAATGATGAATTAACACATGTGGAATTATATACATAACAAAAAAGTGTGAAACAACTGAAAATATGTCATATTCTAGGTTCTTCAAAGTAGCCACCTTTTGCTTTGATTACTGCTTTGCACACTCTTGGCATTCTTTTGATGAGCTTCAAGAGGTAGTCACCTGAAATGGTTTTCACTTCACAGGTGTGCCCTGTCAGGTTTAGTAAGTGGGATTTCTTGCCTTATAAATGGGGTTGGGACCATCAGTTGCGTTGTGGAGAAGTCAGGTGGATACACAGCTGATAGTCCTACTGAATAGACTGTTAGAATTTGTATTATGGCAAGAAAAAAGCAGCTAAGTAAAGAAAAACGAGTGGCCATCATTACTTTAAGAAATGAAGGTCAGTCAGTCCGAAAAATTGGGAAAACTTTGAAAGTGTCCCCAAGTGCAGTCACAAAAACCATCAAGCGCTACAAAGAAGCTGGCTCACATGCGGACCACCCCAGGAAAGAAAGACCAAGAGTCACCTCTGCTGTGGAGGATAAGTTCATCTGAGTCATCAGCCTCAGAAATCGCAGGTTAACAGCAGCTCGGATTAGAGACCAGGTCAATGCCACACAGAGTTCTAACAGCAGACACATCTCTAGAACAACTGTTAAGAGGAGACTGTGTGAATCAGGCCTTCATGGTAGAATATCTGCTAGGAAACCACTGCTAAGGACAGGAAACAAGCAGAAGAGACTTGTTTGGGCTAAAGAACACAAAGAATGGACATTAGACCAGTGGAAATCTGTGCTTTGGTCTGATGAGTCCAAATTTGAGATCTTTGGTTTCAACCACCGTGTCTTTGTGCGACGCAGAAAAGGTGAACGGATGGACTCTACATGCCTGGTTCCCACCGTGAAGCATGGAGGAGGAGGTGTGATGGTGTGGGGGTGCTTTGCTGGTGACACTGTTGGGGATTTATTCAAAATTGAAGGTATACTGAACCAGCATGGCTACCACAGCATCTTGCGGCGGCATGCTATTCCATCCCGTTTGCGTTTAGTTGAACCATGATTTATTTTTCAACAGGACAATGAACCCAAACACACCTCCAGACTGTGTAAGGGCTATTTGACCATAAAGGAGAGTGATGGGGTGCTGCGCCAGATGACCTGGCCTCCACATTCACCGGACCTGAACCCAATCGAGATGGTTTGGGGTGAGCTGGACCGCAGAGTGAAGGCAAAAGGGCCAAGAAGTGCTAAGCATCTCTGGGAACTCCTTCAAGACTGTTGGAAGACCATTTCAGGTGACTACCTCTTGAAGCTCATCAAGAGAATCAAGAAGAGTGTGTAAAGCAGTAATCAAAGCAAAAGGTGGCTACTTTGAAGAACCTAGAATATGACATATTTTCAGTTGTTTCACACTTTTTTGTTATGTATATAATTCCACATGTGTTAATTCATAGTTTTGATGCCTTCAGTGTGAATCTACAATTTTCATAGTCCTGAAAATAAAGAAAACTCTTTGAATGAGAAGGTGTGTCCAAACTTTCGGTCTGTACTGTATATAATTGCAAAATCACAAAAATATAGTGGCAAATATGGGGGAACTGCTCAAACCCCAAACACCATAGCGTGTTTTTCATTGGGGGAGCAGTCCCACCGCATGTGGACTGCAGCAAACGACCATCCCCAGCAAAAAATGCGTACAATGGAGGATGCCGGCACGGTCCACCTGCACTACAAAGGCATCCTACAGAAAACGGAGCATTGTGCGGATGAAAATATAATATAAATCACTGAAAAAATGCACCAAACGGATATGCCACTGACTATACTAGCTAGTCATACAAGCAGATATTAAAAGCTGAGACTTTTGCCAATATATTCCTGTCAGGAACATATCGGAGCCCATCATGCACCACGTCACGGTCTCTCAGCATGGCAAGGGTCCTACCACTACGCTAACTATGGTGTGAACACGGTCTAAAGGTGATGAAATCCAGCTCACAGCCAAGCTTCCACACAACCGCATAGCAGGACAACTAATGCAATGTGAACAAAGCAAGACTGTAAGCCACAGCCATATCAGACCATGTGATGGAGGCTATCAGGTGCAAAAGAATGTTTACATGCCAGATAAAGGCACATTCAATACATATAAAACAAAATCACAGAAATATAGTGGCAAATATGGGGGAACTGCTCAAACCCCAAATACTGTAGCGTGCATGATGGGCTCCAATATGTTCCTGACAGGAATATATTGGCAAAAGTCTCAGCTTTTAATATTTGCTTGTATGACCAGCTAGTATAGTCAGTGGCATATTTGTTTGGTGCATTTGTTCTGTGATTTATATTATATTTTCATCCGCACAATGCTTAGTTGTGCATAGGATGCTTTAGTGGTGCATGTGGACCACACCAGCATCCTCCATTGTACGCATTTGCTGGGGATGGTCGTTTGCTGCTTTCCACATACGGTGGGACTGCTCCCCCAATGAGAAACACGCTACAGTGTTTGGGGTTTGAGCAGCTCCCCTATATTTGCCACTATATTTCTGTGATTTTGTTTTAGATGTATTGAGTGTGCCTTTACCTGGATCTAAACATTCTTTTGCACCTGGTAACCTCCATCACACGGTCTGATACGGGTGAGGCTTACAGTCTTGCTTTGTTCACATTGCATTAGTTGTCCTGCTATGCGGTTGTGTGGAAGCTTGGCTGTGAGCTGGAGTTCATCACCTTCAGACCGTGTTCACACCTTGCCATGCTGAGAGACCGTGACGTGGTGCATGATGGGCTCCGATGTGTTCCTGACAGGAATATATTGGCAAAAGTCTCAGCTTTTAATATCTGCTTGTATGACTAGCTAGTATAGTCAGTGGCATATCCATTTGGTGCATTTTTTCTGTGATTTACATGTATATAATTGCCCGGCCTTTCTAATAGATGTGTTGCCAGAGTTAACCTATGTATCTGGCTGGGACTTCTGAATTAAACTGTATTGCCATCCTGGGGTAGGAGGACAGAATGTGTCCCCACAGAGGGTCCTGGAACAGGCAGCGCATCGTGCGATGACGTCATTGCAAACAAGTAGACGTGATGACATCATCAAGTGGCTGCACAGAGCTACTGTAACATCAGGCTGTAATCCTTTTAGATCTCACCGTCAGCACTGACCACGGTATCTAAGGGGTTAATCCACCGGTATCAGAGTATTGAGTGATGCCAGCAGATATAGCAGGGGCCAGGCTATCAGTGTACTGATCGAACAAGCACACCTCCTGTGCCCCCTCGATCAGAGCACCATACGTGTACAGTGCAGTGCTTTGCGCGAACGCTATGTTCACTGGGCTGTATATGTTGTACCCAGACCAGAGTTCTAGAGAGAGCTATGTAGGTTAATAAGTGAGGAAGCACAAACATCTTCTCCTGCTTCAAGGGGCTTAAAGGTAACAGAATCAGCTCTATTATGAGGAACTGTGCTGTCCCAGCATTTATTTATTCCATTTGAGATTAATTGTTGTATTCGTGTTATCATATCATTACCATGTTAGGTAATGCTGCCACCATGTGGTCATTCTTGTTATAGGTTTCCTGAAAGTATTAAGTAAATCCCATTGCCTTTCCTCTCTGTCTACTCCTCCCTTTCGGTGACATCATATCCTGTTTGTTCTCTTCCTGTGTCTTTCTTTTCTGCAGCAGACTCAGAGCTGGTGAGAGCATTTCATTTTGAACTCTAACATCCTGTAATGTCCTCTATATGTCTTTGCTCAAGGTAAATTCAATAAATTACCAAAGCATCTCCATTGTATTCTCCTCACTGGATTATCACATGCAACTGGTACCACGACCTAAGGGATATTAGTGAGTTCAGCTTTCTACTATTACTTGTATAGAGATTACCACTCACAACCAGTCAGAGACTTCTCTAATGTACATCTGTGGCAGAATAGTCAAAACGAAGCCTAAATCTACAGTCTTTGCATGTCTACTCGCAGTCTAGAAGCAAGCTGAGAGCTGTCCGCCATCATACATGCACGTGGCTTCATAAGCACAGTGAGTAAGCTGAAATCCTTTCTTAAAGAGACAGTAACACTTAAACAGGAATAACATGTCCACAAGAGACTCCATGGATTTCTCGGTTACTGAACATACGGAAACTCACCCTGCTCTCAAAAACCCAGATATTCAGGAAGCAGAGTCCATGTTCACTGAAGAACAAACTGTACGATATAATTGTGTTATCAAACCAACACAAAAGATTAGAGAGAACTTTGAGACAACCAAAGAAGAGTTCAGTGACAATTTAAATGATTTATGGCAAAGAACTGAACACTATATAGCAGCTCTTTCACACTATGACAATGATGCACCAAAGTAAACCATAGCGTTGAATCAATTAACTACCGCTTATGTCCGCTATCAGTGGATGTCCGCAAAGTACATCACTTTCCTGAGCAACTCCGATTTTGATGATGCCTCAGAAGAGTTGAGAGAGAGAAAGAATCTCCTCCAAGAGAAGGATGCCTTAGTACAAGACACTAAGAGTAAGGCAAAACTCTGCATCGCACACTTGCAAGAAGTGAGATCCCATTGATCAACTTCAACCAAATATACGCTTTCATCTTCTGAAACCTTTTGTTCCGAAAGGTCGGCGTTACATGACAAGCTTATAGAGATCTGGGCAGAAGCAGAAGAAGCTAGTGTAAGAAGTTCCTTTGCTAAGAAGGAGGCTAAGATCACAAAGAAGAGAGCAGAAATATAGGCTGAGATCGCAAAGAAGAAAGCAGAAATGGCGCAGATGGAGGCAGAGGCAGAGGCCCAACTAAAAATTCTCCAAACAGAAAAGTAAGAAGCAGCTACCTTAGCTAAACTGAAGGTCTTCGAGCAAGCATTAGGGCAAGGCTCCAACCTAGACTGTTTCAACCCAGGAGAAGTGGAAGACCCAGCCGACCGAACTGCCAGATATGTGTTAAGGCAATCATCGCCTGCTCCCCCTGCTAAATCGCATGTATCAACACCACTTCTAAATCACCAACTGGGTGATTCCACAGGTCACAAGATATCGTCACCCACCAATAACAAGTTAATTTCTAGCGTCGAGCCAGCTGATCCTCCAAAGACTAAACCATAGCTTAATCCTTATGCCACATCATTCTGTCCTGATCAATCTCAGCCTTATGTGCCAGAGTGTCTACATACCCCAAAGACACCACAATGCAATCCAGCAACAAGGAATGGGAGATCATATATGTCAGCTGATATACATTAACCTCTCGAAGTATGATGACCATGCTGAAAACCATAGAGCCTGAAAATCGACCTTTAAAGCAGTAATCAGCAATCTTAACCTCACTGCCAAGGAAGAACTTGACTTGCTTGTCAACTGGTTAGGCCCAGAATCTGCAGAACGCGTAAAGACATTAAGAGCAGTTCATGCAGGCCACTCAGAGGAAGGTCTCGCTGCAGCATGGGAGAGACTTGAACAGACCTATGGCAGTTCTGAAGCTACAGAAAGCGCCTTATTCAAAAGACTTCAAGCTTTCCCAAAGATTACTAGCAAGGACAATCGCAAGCTCCAGGATCTGAGCGACCTACTAAAGGAATTAGAAATGGCTAAAATGGACCCACATCTGCCAGGACTGAGTTACCTTGATACTGTCCATGGTGTCAATCCAATTGTGTTGAAACTAACCCCCGGGCATGCAAGAAAAATGGGCAGACCAGGGCTCCAGATATAAAAGAGAACACAATGTGTCTTTTCCCTCTTTCTCTTATTTTTCCAGAATCATCAGTGACCAAGCTCGGAAGAATGATCCCAGCTTTGACTTCACAGAATCCACTCTACCTGCTTCATCCTCATGCTCAAGGTACGACAACACAACAAGTAAACGTAGAGACTTAAGATAAACAGTATCCGTTAGGAAAACAAACGTCCCACTTATTGCAACCTCCACTACTAGGAAGGACACCCTAATCGCGGATGTGCCCTATCCACAAAAGACCTCATACTTTAAAACAATGTCATAGGTTCAGGGCAAAGATTTTGCAAGAACGCAGAGAGACACTCAAAGAGCTTGGAGTGTGTTACAAGTGTTGTGCTTCAGACTGTAAAGCTATCATCAGGTGTGCAGAATGCAACAGTCACAAGCATGTTACAGCAATGCATCCTACTTTGCCTCCAGACAATGCACTACCTCAAGCCGCAACCAATGCCGTCGCACTTCATGGTGGGGAGCCACCGGCTCAAGAGCTAGCTACAACATGTGGCAAGGAGACTGGTTCCAAGTGCTGTGCAAAAGTATGTTTGGTCAACATCTACCCAGAAGGACAATCTGAAAAGGCCACCAGAATATACTCCAATATAGATGAACAAAGCAATAGGTCTCTGGTGAAACCTAAATTCTTTGAGATCTTCGGCATAAAGCCATATACCCTCAACACTTGTTCTGGTCGTGTAGAGACTTATGGCAGAAAAGCTACTAGAAACCTTATCTCCTCCATTAAAGGGAATGTTCATATACCCTTGCCAACGTTAATTAAATGTGACCAGATACCTGATGAAAGAGATAAAATTCCTACTCCAGAAGCTGCATACCATCATTCCCACTTCAAGCATCTAGCTAGTGAGATTCCTCCTATGGACATGAATGCTAACGTCCTACTCTTGCTCAGGAGAGATATTCTGAGAGTCCACAAAGTGTCGCAACAATGCAACGGTCTTGACAACTCCCAATATGCACAAATACTCGACTTGGGCTGGGTGATTGTGGGTGATGTATGTATAGATAAGAGCCGCAAAGTGTATTCCTTCAAAACTTTTTTGCTCAAAAATGGTCGCACAACTCGCTTTAAACCATTTGTTCATCATTACAAGGTATTTGTACACTGTTTTGTACAACACCAGAGGACAACCGATTAGTCTTGTCCATAGATGACAAAGAGTTTATTAAAATAATGGACAATGGATTCTTCAAAGATGCATCTAACCACTGTGTTGCACCTTTACCTTTCCGTGCTGTAAGAGCCAGACTTTCTGACAACGGGAAAAGACCTACGTTACAAAACAAGCCTGAAATAAAAAATCATTTTGTGGCCTTCATGGAAAAGATATTTCTCAATGACCATGCAGAGCCGGCTCCACCTTTGCAAGAGCATAAACAATGCTGGTACCTTCCCTCCTTTGGAGTATATCACCCATGGAAATCAAACCAGATAAGAGTGGTACTCGACTCAAGTGCCAAACATAATGGTGTATCTTTGAACGACGTTGCTCTCATAAGGCTAAACCTGACCAATAATCTGGTAGGAGTACTTATGAGATTTAGAAAGGAGCCAGTTGCCATTACTGCAGACATTGAACAAATGTTCCACTGCTTTATTGTATGGCAAGACCACAGAAACCATCTCAGGTTTCTTTGGCACAGAGACAATGACACCAGCAAGGAAATGTCTGAATACCGCATGATCTCTGCCCTAACCCCTGAAGACGCCTGGATAGGCGAAACATGTCGGGGGGCAGCGAGTGAATGTAGTGTTTTAACCAGCAAATAGCCGATCCTCCATCTTAACATGAGAGAAATGATAATTAAAGTGTAGTCCAGCAAGGTGGCAGAGTAGTTTTCACGCTATGAGCGCAATAGTGTGTAACATATAAGCAGTGGAATCCTGCATAAAGGACAAACAAAATAAGCCATATAGAGGCTTTGAGCCACCTAGTGGACAAACTCATGAATTATAGATAGTATTGTGAAAACTGTAATAGGCAGGTAGGCTATGCTGACAATTTTAATGATAAGGAAATATAGAGTTCTAAGGAATTTGTTTTAATGACAAGGAATAAAAGTTATTTTTTATATAAATTAGTAACACGTGTAAATCAAGGGACACTGATGGTCCTAGTGGCCAATTGTAAATAATAATACCGCATGAAGGTGCACATGTTCGGTAACAGTCCTTCACCTGCTGTTGCTACATATGGCCTTCGCAGGGCTGCCTCTGATGGTGAGTCAGAGTTTGGGCAAGATGCCCGGAACTTAATTGAAAGAGAAAAACAAAAAAGAGGTTATGGCGCTCACCAAACCTGTTTCACACAGGAAGCACTGATTGCGCTGATTCCAACTATGGCAAAAAGATTTGTGCAGGTATCCAGCTTCCCTACAGTGACAGCCTTTATTGTTAAAATACAGTAGAACGACAGTGGATTCACATCTACGCGTTTCGTATCGATTACTTCTGATCCTTCCTCATGACAAAAGTGAACAGTTGCCCTCTGGTTTAAGTAGACGCAGCTACTGATTGCCAGGTGAGCACAATTAACCTAGAACACACCCCACTTCCATTCAATAATCCATTGTTTTAATACAAGACCAGAAGCTAAAAAATACATATGAAATGTATGATATAAAAAAGTGCAATTTATATAGAAATACAATATTTAACATGTAAAATACAAAAAAATCAGATCATGCCTGCGATTTAACCCTTGCGGAGCCGAAGTACCCATAGAAAAAACCCAAAAAAACTTCCCTGTTCAAAAGCTTGTGTTTATGGTCCCCTCCCCTAACAGGGGGATTAACCCTTTCCAGACCTTGTACTTGAAAACCTGCTACGTTGCCCTGGTGTACCATAGCATAGTGGAGACTAACAGCTGAGAAATTTCTGGTTCTAGTAAAGGGTATGTCTGATAAATGCCTCATTGAAAGAGACTTCTAAGTGGACGATGCACTCAAATCCTTGCCCACAGTGGAGAAAGCCATAGATCTTCTCAAAAGGACACAAGGTATGCTTTCAAAATCTTGTCTGAGGTTACATAAAATCGCCTCTAACTGTGCTGCTATAATGAAAGCTTTCCAGCCCAGTGATCATGCCACAGAATTCAGATTCTTGAATCTAGGGATAGACAATGTACCAGTACAGAGAAGTCTGGGTTTGAGGTGGGACTTATCAAATGACTCCGTTGGGTTTCAAGTTAGCTGTGCAGATAAACCATTTACACACAACCTTCCCTTAAAGAAGGGTAAGCTAGACTACTCACTAACAAACTCCACCCTCTCTAGAGAGGGCTGGAAGGGAACTAGAAGGTTCCTCTCCAGGGAAGCCAACACTGCCAATGTTGCTGCCACCTGCTGGTGAACCACACACATTACACTTAAACATTAGTTTCCAAGGAAAATGTACACACATTACAGGAGATGGCAACAAATATATATATGATGACACAGGATTTACCAATGAAGATAGTGGGGTACAAAAGAGGTGGTAATGCCCACTCTGGGTCATTACAATTGTGAGGCAAAAGATGTGCAGGTCAGAAAGACAGAAGAGGTGCAGATCTTTATACCTTATGTCTGTGGAGGCTCCAATCCTGGTTTTGACAATCACTGATGGAAATCACTGACTAAAACACTTGGGGGTCATTTACAAATATCAGATTTTTTTGCTAGACTTTTTCTCTTTGTGTTGTATCCTGCACTTAATTAATGACATAAAGCTACATATCATCATAACATAAAGTTACATATAAAATGTACGTGGTGAGCTTTTGCACCATATGGTACTTCAAGCAGCTGAGTGCATATGGCACAGCCTGGTCTGAAGGCTCACCATGGTGCGACTGTGGGTCTGTCTGTTTCTGTCACACAATGAAGTCTGACACAAGGAACCACGGCCACACGGACAGTGGACCGCTGGCTGAAAAACAATATATATTGGGGGCACAAGTAAATATAAAAAATATATATACATTATAATACAAATGACTGTCAGAATGTTAGTACTGCTCTGATAAGCAGTTTTCTATTTATGAAAACAAGCCAGGATCTGTAATGGACGAGATTCCAACTTATTTCCACAAATCCAAAAAAAAATTAACAAGAATTCTTTATTTGAATTTTTATTTTTGATTATTTATCATAAATTTTTATTGGTCATATTCACTCAGCTCTTTTTGCTCTTTTTTTTAGCCTTATCACTTTTTTTATAACTGCAGTATATAATTATCATGCCATTGGCTATATAATACATAACAATCATGTTATCTACCGTAATTAGTTTATATAATCATGTTATTATAATAATGTTATCTATACATATCATTTCACAAATTGTGGGATATAATGTGCTTCTCTCTATGCCGATTCATTTTAGTGTTACTCTTTCCATCTAGGTATTGGATAGGATACTATATTCTTGCCTATGTGTAGTTGTAGTGTTGCCTCTTTATGATTTGGCTCAGTTAAACCTGTTTACAATCTCCTTAGAACATGCGATCACATGATTACATCACAGACGCGACCCGTACATGCGCTGTCTTGCCTCCCCTGTACGTGCTCCGATATGCATCACCACGAGCGCTGCACGTGCGCAGTGGTGTGGTATGGAGGTAAGGGCGGCCATCATGATGGAGCCGCACTGCCTTGATTTTTCTCAGGTGATTACATTTACCATTTCTGCCTTTCCACTATATATAACCCTGTTTTCTCTTTCGTCCTACCAGCAGCACAGATGGGGTTAACCACCCCCCGTGGACTGGTAGGACCGGCGGAATTAGAATGAGCCCAAGTAATAATTAAACACTTAAACCTCCCCTATAAAGGAGGGAATCACCTCCAGCCCATTGTGTTTTTTGCCTCTGCTTTTACTAGATTGCTTGTCCGGCAGCTTACATGCTGCCGGCGCTGCGCAGCGGTGCCTCACTGCGGTGCGTTTTTCAACGTCCTCGGTCCTCTTCCTTGCAGCCGCTAAGCGTCGCCATCTTCCAGAAGTGATGTTGAAATCTGACGTCACTTCTGGAATTTTGCCTTGAGACGCGATTTCGTGTCCTTTTGCGATTTTTTATAAATATATAATTTGCGATTTTTCCTCCGGTTGGAGGTTTTATTGTATTCCTTCCTAAGGGGGAAACGTTTTATTTACTGATATGTGTTTTCTCCTCTGGGGGTGGGAACTCGGTTCTGAGCCCACCCCCTCCCCTATTTAAGGAAACATTGTGCACCAGGTCGTTCTCTGGCTGCACATGCTTTTTAAGCTAGCTCCTAGAGTCCTATAAGCTGGTGTTCCTCCACTTATTGGTGCCTTATTTCTGGTCCTCATTTTCAGCTTCCGCCGGTCTGCCTTTCTTTTACCTTTCTCCTGAAACATTTATTGGTTGTTTACAAATGTTTTACTTATCCTTTTTTTCCCACAGTGATGTCGCCTCCACGGGATTCGAATAGCAGAAAGGTGGGTTCCAAGCGGAAACATTTATCGTGCTATGATTGTAGCGCGCTTTTGGAGGATAGCTGTCCCTACTCCAGGTGTGACGGCTGCCGTCCGAGGGTCCAACCTTCCAGCAAACCTACGATGCAGGATATGTAATCAGTGGGTGAAGACCTATGTTGATGGATCCATCAAAGGGGTTATAAGCCTGCTGGATGAGAGGCTTCCTACTCAGACTCCTATGGAGTCTACGGCTCCAGTAGAGAGACCTTCCGTAGTCTCCTTGGGTTCCTCCTTGGATATGGAGGAGCTTACTTCATGCTTCTTTCCTCCTGATAAGACGCAAAAGTTACTTAAGTCCATCAGGTCGGGGGACCATGATGTTGACCTGGGGGAGCCCTCTGATCCCGCTAGTTGGGCACTTCGTGTCTTTAAAGCGTATGAGACCCTCCTCTCTGTCATGCGCACAGAGTGGAAGAAACCCCAAAAAGGGCCGATTCTAACTAAAGATTCAGAACCATGTTTCCGATGGCTAAACCCTTGGTGGAATCGTGGGGTGCCATTCCCAAGGTAGACATGGCTATTGCCAAACTGTCCAAGCGCACTCTGGTTCCTGCGGACTAAGGGTCGAGTCTGCAGGATCCCCTTGACAGGAGAGCAGAGTGCACACTCAGGAGAGGTTATACGGCAGCTGCAACATCCGCGTCTATGGCCATCGCTGCTACAGAAGTTTCTACCTTCCTCCGGTCTCGATTAAACCAGATCCAGATGAATGTGGATCAGAAGGTGTCTCGGGATGACATTCTGGTGGCTTTCAAGACTGTCAACCTGGCGATGGATTTACTGTCTGATACAGTGCAACAACAGCTGAAGTCACAACTGTCCAAGCGCACTCTGGTTCCTGCGGACAATGGTTCGAGTCTGCAGGATCCCCTTGACAGGAGAGCAGAGTGCACACTCAGGAGAGGTTATACGACAGCTGCAGCATCCACGTCTATGGCCATCGATGCTACAGAAGTTTCTACTTTCCTCCGGTCTCGATTAAACCAGATCCAGATGGATGTGGATCAGAAGGTGTATCGGGACGACATTCTGGCGGCTTTCAAGACTGTCAACCTGGCGATGGATTTACTGTCTGATACAGCTCAACAACAGCTGAAGTTGGCCGCCAAAACCATGGCCCTGGTGTCAGCGGCCCCCAGGCCTTTGTGGCTTAAGCCTTGGGTCGCTGATAATTCCTCTAAACATATTTTATGTAGCCTTCCCTTTGAGCCCAACCGTTTGTTCGACTGTAGTGGTAGGTCTGACCAGCAGTCAAGAGCCCGGAGGGACTGGGGAGCACAGCGAAGAGGTTCGAGGCGCTCTCATGAAAGAGCCAAGGATAAAAAATCCACCTCCTGACTACGGGCCTCCTTAAAGGGGTTCTGCACTTTCAATTAACTGATGATCTATCCTCTGAATAGATCATCAGCTTCTGATCGGCGGGGGTCCGACACCCGGGACCCCCGCCGATCAGCTGTTTGAGAAGGCAGCGGCGCTCCAGCATCGCGGCGGCCTTCTCACTGTTTACCGCCAGGCCGCCCGCCCACTGACGTCACGACTTGTATCAACTAGAGTGGGCGCGGCCAAACTCTGTTCACTTGAATGTCTTGAAGTGCAGAACCCCTTTAAGGCTCTTGGATGACTCCCGTTACTCCTGCGGTCCTGCCAGAAGACTTCCCCACCCCCCTACCTCATCTTCCCATCGGAGGTCAACTCTCCCACTTCAAGAACATCTCGATGTGAGAGATTTCGGATCCCTGGGTCCTGAATGTCATCTCAGAGGGGTACTCAATCAATCTTCTTTCTCTGCCTCCGGACAGGTTCTACAGGCCGCAAGGCAGTCGGTTCTGGAGGCTTACATTCAGGATTACATCCACAATGGGGCTCTGGAGGAGCTTCCGGCAGGGGAACGGGGCTTAGGGATTTTCTCACCAGTGTTTCAGGTTCCCAAGGCGTCAGGAGATCTCCAGATGATTATCGATTTGAGATTCTTCAATCGATACATAAGGAAAGTAAGGTTCCGTATGGAAACCATCAGGTTAATGGTTCATGTTCTCAATCCTGGAGATGTGATGTAAACCCTGGACCTCAAGGATGCATCCCGATTCATCCTGCTTCCAGGAAATATCTCAGGATCACGGTCCAACCATCTTGCCCTTCCATTCGGCATTTCTTTTGACCTTCACACTTTCACCAAGGTGGTAGTTTCTGTGGTGGTGGCTCTAAGACTCCAAGGACTGACCATCAATCCTTATCTGGACAATTTGCTTTTAAAAGCCTCTTCCTTTGTGATCCTGACCCACCAACTTCATGTAGCGATTTCCTTTCTGTTCCGCCTAAGGTGGATCATCAACTGGCAGAAGTAGAACGTGAGCCCGTCGACTTCAGTAAGATTTTTAGGCTTCATAATCGACTTTGTTGGGATATCTCTTCGGTTGACTCCAGAAAGAAGATCCCGAATACAGAACATGGCAGAATTCCTATCCGTGCCTTGGCGAGTTCCAATTTGGACTCTCATGAAGATGTTGGGGCTCATGTCAGCATCTGCATAAGCAGTCCCTTGGGCTTTATGGCACCTCCGGCCGCTGCAGTCGGAGGGTCTCTCCAAATGGAATGGCAGCCCCGCTGGGTTGAACTACCTGTACTCCCAGTCTTGGCAAACTCTGCATTCCCTCAGATGGTGGAGCCATCTTTTAGACGGGAAGTCTATGACCCAGCCAACCTGTGTCATATTGACAACAGATGCGTCTCAAGTAGGCTGGGTTGCTCATCTAGATGATTCTCCAGTTCACAGATCCTGGTCTCCTCAGGAGTGGCTCCTCTCATCCAATCTCCGCGAGATTCAAGCTATCCGGCTAGCCCTCCTTCACTACGCCCCTCAGATCCAGGGCAAAGCGGTAAAAGTCCAGTCAGACAATATGACTGCAGTACTTTACATCAACAAGCAGGGAGGCACAAGATCACTTACCCTCTTATCAGAGATCGGGGTGATTCTGGATTGGGCAGAGTTGAACCTTTCACACTTATCTGCGATCCACATTCGAGGCTCCCTCAATATGATAGCGGATCGGTTGAGCCGCGGTCTTCCAACAGTGGAGTGGTTTTTACATCCGGAGATATTCAAGCAGATAGTCCTCAAGTGGGAATGCTAGAGGTGGAACTTATGGCAACAAGGTTCAATGCCAAGGTGGAGAGGTTTTGCTCACTTTACAGAGAGGACAACCCCCTGGCGATAGAAGTTCTGTCAATATCCTGGAGGTTCAGGCTGGCTTACATCTTCCCTCCATTTTCCATGATTCCGAGGGTATTGAAGAAAATCCGTCAGGATCAGGCCTCGTGATAGCCATCATACCGTTTTGGCTGACGAGATCCTGGTTTACCCAGCTCACCCAAATGAGTCGAGGGCATTTTTGGAGGCTCCCTCCTCAGCAGACCCTGGTGTCGTGGGACACTCACCTCTGCTCAGATCTGCACAGGTTCAACCTGACAGCCTGGAGGTTGATCAGTCCCTTCCCAGAATAGAAGGGCTTTCAGAATAGGTCCTGAGAACGCAGTCTCATTCGAGAGCAGACTCTACTAAGAGAGCCTACTCACAGATTATGAGGATATTCTCTTCTTGGTGTTCCTCAAAGGAGGTGGCGTCTGCAGATCCGCCCCTCCCCATCATCCTTCAGTTTCTGCAAGATGGCCGTGACAAAGGCCTTGCTCCATCTACCTTGAGGGTTCAAGTTTCAGCCATTTCAGCTTTCGCAGGACCCCCTCATCAAACTGTTCCTTAAAGGAGCTGAAAGATTAAAGCCTACAGTACTGAAACCCATTCCTCAATGGGATTTATCATTAGTTCTCAAGGGGTTAGCATCTCCCCCCTTTGAGCCTTTGGAGGAGGTAGATTTCAAGTTTGTCACATGGAAACTTGTCTTTCTCCTTGCTGTGACTTCGGCCAAGAGGGTCTCTGAGCTTAAAGCTCCATCAGCGCACGAGCCCTATACCATTTTGCTGCAAGACCGGGTCCTTTTAAGATTTCTCCCGTACTTTAGGCCTAAGGTTCCTTCCAGAATATCAACCAGGTGATATCCCTCCCGGTTCTTTCTAGACCATCTACCTCTCCGAGGAACCTGCTATACATCCTTTGGATGTCTCGAGATGCCTCCGGATCTATGTGGATAGATCAAGGAGTTCAGGAAAGATGAAAATCTTCTAATCCTGTTTGCCGGTAAGTTTAAAGGCCGTAAGGCGTCTAAACCATCCATCAGTCGACGGATTAAGGAGGCTAATAGGGAATCCTTTGTTTCCCATTCTCTAGACCCTCCAGGGTTTGTAAAAGCCCATTCTACGAGGGCTGTAGCTACTTCTTTTGCCGAGAGGAGTCTTCTTCCGCTCGACATGATTTGCAAATCTGCCTCCTGGAGCTCTGAATCAACATTCATCTCCCATTATAGACTAGATGCCAGATTAGCTGAGTACTCGGCCTTTGGGCAGACTATTCTTAGTTCTGCCAGGCATGATGGCCCTCCCTAGGGGTTCTTCTTGCTATCTCCCCCTCTGTGCTGCTGGTAGGACGTAAGGGAATCGTTAATTTCTAATGATAATTTGTTTTCCCTTAGTCCTAACAGCAGCACACAAATTTCTCACCCTAGTAAGACTAGTTTTTTCTTGCTATAACACAATGGGCTGGAGGTGATTCTCTCCTTTATAGGGAACGTTTAAGTGTTTAATTATTACTTGGGCTCATTAAAATTCAGCCGGTCCTACCAGTCCACGGGGGGTGGTTAACCCCATCTGTGCTGCTGTTAGGACTAAGGGAAAACAAATTATCGTTAGAAATTAACGATTAATGTCAAACACCTCCTGACAAAGCCGTGGGTGGTGAAACACGTGTTGAGGTGTCTGTGTCGGGGGCAGCATTCCAACTGCAGCAAACTATGTCTCTGGGTAGGTTTTGGCAGTTCTCTCTTGTGGTTATTCTTACTGCTTGATTGACTATTATTGAAGCATGTACGTTGTTATATACATTCTGTATTATTTATGACTATTTATTATGTCAACAGTGTATGCTTTAATTTCACCCTTTCAAGACCCTTCCATTTTTCACCTTCCTGCCAGGCCATTTTTAGCAAATCTGACATGTGTCATTTTATGTGGTAATAACTTTAAAACACTTATCCAGGCCAGGCCATTCTGAGATTGTTTTCTCGTCACATATTGTACTTCATGACAGTGGTAAAATTTAGTCAAAATATTAAATTTTTATTTATTAAATACCAAATTTACCCAAAACTTTTAAAAATTAGCAAATTTGCTAATTTCAATTTTTCTACTTTTATAATAGATAGTAATAACTCCAAAAATAGTTATTCCCCATATGTCTACTTTATGTTTGGATCATTTAGTAAATGTCATTTTATTTTTTGGGGACATTAGAAGGCTTAGATGTTTAGAAGCAAATCTTGACATTTTTCTGAAAATTTCCAAAACCCACTTTTTAACCCCTTAGGGACACAGCCTTATTTCACCTTAAGGACCAGGCAATTTTTTGCAAATCTGACCAGTGTCACTTTAAGTGCTGATAACTTTAAAACACTTTGACTTATTCAGGCCATTCTGAGATTGTTTTTTCATCACATATTGTACTTCATGACACTGGTAAAATGAAGTAAAAAAAAAATTTTTTTGCATAATAAAATACCTAATTTACCCAAGAATTTGAAAAATTAGCAAATTTCAAAGTTTCAGTTTCTCTACTTCTGTAATACATAGTAATACCCCCCAAAATTGTGATGACTTAACATTCCCCATATGTCTACTTCATGTTTGAATTATTTTGGGAATGATATTTTATTTTTTGGGGATGTTACAAGGCTTAGAAGTTTAGAAGCAAATCTTGAAATTTTTCAGAAATTTACAAAAACCCAATTTTTAGGGACCACTACAGCTCTGAAGTCACTTTGTGAGGCTTACATAATAGAAACCGGCCAAAAATGACCCCATTCTATAAACTGCACCCCTCAAGGTATTCAAAACTGATTTTACAAACTTCATTAACCCTTTATGTGTTGCACAAGAGTTATTGGCAAATGGGGATGAAATTTGAGAATTTCATTTTTTTGCCTAATTTTCCATTTTAACCCATTTTTTCCACTAACAAAGCAAGGGTTAACAGCCAAACAAGACTGTAACTTTATTGCCCTGACTTTGCCGTTTACAGAAACACCCCATATGTGGCCGTAAACTACTGTACGGCCACACAGCGGGGCGTAGAGTGAAAGGTGCGCCGTATGGTTTTTGGAAGCCAGATTTTGCTGGACTGTTTTTTTGACACCATATCCCATTTGAAGCCCCCTGATGCACCCCTAGAGTAGAAACATAAAAGTGACCCCATCTAAGAAACTACACCCCTCAAGGTATTCAAAACTGATTTTACAAACTTTGTTAACCCTTTAGGTGTTGCACAAGATTTAATGGAAAATAGAGATACAATTTCAAAATTTCACTTTTTTGGCAGATTTTCCATTTTAATATTTTTTTTCCAGTTACAAAGCAAGAGTTAACAGCCAAACAAAACTCATTATTTATGGCCCTGATTCTGTAGTTTACAGAAACACCCCATATGTGGACATAAACTGCTGTACGGGCACACGGCAGGGTGCAGAAGGAAAGCAATGCCATACGGTTTTTAGAAGGCAGATTTTGCTGGACTGTTTTTTTGACACCATTTCCCATTTGAAGCCCCCCCGATGCACCCCTAGAGTAGAAACTCCAAAAAAGTGACCCCATTTTAGAAAGTACGGAATAGGGTGGCAGTATTGTTGGTACTAGTTTAGGGTACATATGATTTTTGGTTGCTCTATATTACACTTTTTGTGCGGCAAGGTAACAAGAAATAGCTTTTTTGGCACGTTTTTATACATGTAAGTTTTATACAATAACTTCATTTTTAAAACCAAAACATTTTTTAGTGTCTCCATAGTCTAAGAGCCATAGTTTTTTCAGTTTTTGGGCGATTATCTTGAGTAGGGTCTAATTTTTTGCGGGATGAGATGATGGTTTTAATGGCACTATTTTGGGGTGCATATGACTTTTTGATCGCTTGCTATTAGAGTTGAGCGAACACCTGGATGTTCGGGTTCGAGAAGTTCGGCCGAACATCCCGGAAATGTTCGGGTTCGGGATCCGAACCCGATCCGAACTTCGTCCCGAACCCGAACCCCATTGAAGTCAATGGGGACCCGAACTTTTCGGCACTAAAAAGGCTGTAAAACAGCCCAGGAAAGAGCTAGAGGGCTGCAAAAGGCAGCAACATGTAGGTAAATCCCCTGCAAACAAATGTGGATAGGGAAATGAATTAAAATAAAAATTAAATAAATAAAAATTAACCAAAATCAATTGGAGAGAGGTTCCATAGCAGAGAATCTGGCTTCCCGTCACCCACCACTGGAACAGTCCATTCTCAGATATTTAGGCCCCGGCACCCAGGCAGAGGAGAGAGGTCCCGTAACAGAGAATCTGTCTTCATGTCAGCAGAGAATTAGTCTGCATGTCATAGCAGAGAATGAGGCTTCACGTCAGCCACCACTGCAACAGTCCATTGGCATATATTTAGGCCCAGCACCCAGGCAGAGGAGGGAGGTCCCGTAACAGAGAATCTGTCTTCATGTCAGCAGAGAATTAGTCTGCATGTCATAGCAGAGAATGAGGCTTCACGTCACCCACCACTGCAACAGTCCATTGGCATATATTTAGGCCTAGCACACAGGCAGAGGCAGAGAGGTCCCGTAACAGACGATCTGGCTTCATGTCAGCAGAGAATCAGTCTGCATGTCATAGCAGAGAATGAGGCTTCACGTCACCCACCACTGCAACAGTCCATTGGCATATATTTAGGCCTAGCACACAGGCAGAGGAGAGAGGTCCCGTAACAGACAATCTGGCTTCATGTCAGCAGAGAATCAGTCTGCATGTCATAGCAGAGAATGAGGCTTCACGTCACCCACCACTGCAACAGTCCATTGGCATATATTTAGGCCTAGCACACAGGCAGAGCAGAGAGGTCCCGTAACAGACAATCTGGCTTCATGTCAGCAGAGAATCAGTCTGCATGTCATAGCAGAGAATCAGGCTTCACGTCAGCCACCACTGCAACAGTCCATTGTCATAATTTAGGCCCAGCACCCAGGCAGAGGAGAGAGGTCCCGTAACAGACAATCTGGCTTCATGTCAGCAGAGAATTAGTCTGCATGTCATAGCAGAGAATGAGGCTTCACGTCAGCCACCACTGCAACAGTCCATTGGCATATATTTAGGCCTAGCACACAGGCAGAGGAGAGAGGTCCCGTAACAGACAATCTGGCTTCATGTCAGCAGAGAATCAGTCTGCATGTCATAGCAGAGAATGAGGCTTCACGTCACCCACCACTGCAACAGTCCATTGGCATATATTTAGGCCTAGCACACAGGCAGAGCAGAGAGGTCCCGTAACAGACAATCTGGCTTCATGTCAGCAGAGAATCAGTCTGCATGTCATAGCAGAGAATGAGGCTTCACGTCACCCACCACTGCAACAGTCCATTGGCATATATTTAGGCCTAGCACACAGGCAGAGCAGAGAGGTCCCGTAACAGACGATCTGGCTTCATGTCAGCAGAGAATCAGTCTGCATGTCATAGCAGAGAATGAGGCTTCACGTCAGCCCACCACTGCAACAGTCCATTGGCATATATTTAGGCCTAGCACACAGGCAGAGGAGAGAGGTCCCGTAACAGACAATCTGGCTTCATGTCAGCAGAGAATCAGTCTGCATGTCATAGCAGAGAATGAGGCTTCACGTCACCCACCACTGCAACAGTCCATTGGCATATATTTAGGCCTAGCACACAGGCAGAGCAGAGAGGTCCCGTAACAGACAATCTGGCTTCATGTACAGCAGAGAATCAGTCTGCATGTCATAGCAGAGAATGAGGCTTCACGTCACCCACCACTGCAACAGTCCATTGGCATATATTTAGGCCTAGCACACAGGCAGAGCAGAGAGGTCCCGTAACAGACGATCTGGCTTCATGTCAGCAGAGAATCAGTCTGCATGTCATAGCAGAGAATGAGGCTTCACGTCACCCACCACTGCAACAGTCCATTGGCATATATTTAGGCCTAGCACACAGGCAGAGCAGAGAGGTCCCGTAACAGACAATCTGGCTTCATGTCAGCAGAGAATCAGTCTGCATGTCATAGCAGAGAATCAGGCTTCACGTCAGCCACCACTGCAACAGTCCATTGTCATAAATTTAGGCCCAGCACCCAGGCAGAGGAGAGAGGTCCCGTAACAGACAATCTGGCTTCATGTCAGCAGAGAATTAGTCTGCATGTCATAGCAGAGAATCAGGCTTCATGTCAGCCACCACTGCAACAGTCCATTGGCATATATTTAGGCCTAGCACACAGGCAGAGGAGAGGTTCATTCAACTTTGGGTAGCCTCGCAATATAATGGTAAAATGAAAATAAAAATAGGATTGAATGAGGAAGTGCCCTGGAGTCCAATAATATATGGTTATGGGGAGGTAGTTAATGTCTAATCTGGACAAGGGACGGACAGGTCCTGTGGGATCCATGCCTGGTTCATTTTTATGAACGTCAGCTTGTCCACATTGGCTGTAGACAGGCGGCTGCGTTTGTCTGTAATGACGCCCCCTGCCGTGCTGAATACACGTTCAGACAAAACGCTGGCTGCCGGGCAGGCCAGCACCTCCAAGGCATAAAAGGCTAGCTCTGGCCACGTGGACAATTTAGAGACCCAGAAGTTGAATGGGGCCGAACCATCAGTCAGTACGTGGAGGGGTGTGCACACGTACTGTTCCACCATGTTAGTGAAATGTTGCCTCCTGCTAACACGTTGCGTATCAGGTGGTGGTGCAGTTAGCTGTGGCGTGTTGACAAAAGTTTTCCACATCTCTGCCATGCTAACCCTGCCCTCAGAGGAGCTGGCCGTGACACAGCTGCCTTGGCGACCTCTTGCTCCTCCTCTGCCTTGGCCTTGGGCTTCCACTTGTTCCCCTGTGACATTTGGGAATGCTCTCAGTAGCGCGTCTACCAACGTGCGCTTGTACTCGCGCATCTTCCTATCACGCTCCAGTGCAGGAAGTAAGGTGGGCACATTGTCTTTGTAGCGTGGATCCAGCAGGGTGGCAACCCAGTAGTCCGCACAGGTTAAAATGTGGGCAACTCTGCTGTCGTTGCGCAGGCACTGCAGCATGTAGTCGCTCATGTGTGCCAGGCTGCCCAGGGGTAAGGACAAGCTGTCCTCTGTGGGAGGCGTATCGTCATCGTCCTGCCTTTCCCCCCAGCCACGCACCAGTGATGGACCCGAGCTGCGTTGGGTGCCACCCCGCTGTGACCATGCTTCATCCTCATCCTCCTCCACCTCCTCCTCATCCTCGTCCTCCTCGTCCTCCAGTAGTGGGCCCTGGCTGGCCACATTTGTACCTGGCCTCTGCTGTTGCCAAAAACCTCCCTCTGAGTCACTTCGAAGAGACTGGCCTGAAAGTGCTAAAAATGACCCCTCTTCCTCCTCCTCCTCCTCCTCCTGGGCCACCTCCTCTTCCATCATCGCCCTAAGTGTTTTCTCAAGGAGACATAGAAGTGGTATTGTAACGCTGATAACGGTGTCATCGCCACTGGCCATGTTGGTGGAGTACTCGAAACAGCGCAACAGGGCACACAGGTCTCGCATGGAGGCCCAGTCATTGGTGGTGAAGTGGTGCTGTTCTGTAGTGCGACTGACCCGTGCGTGCTGCAGCTGAAACTCCACTATGGCCTGCTGCTGCTCGCACAGTCTGTCCAGCATGTGCAAGGTGGAGTTCCACCTGGTGGGCACGTCGCATATGAGGCGGTGAGCGGGAAGGCCGAAGTTACGCTGTAGCGCAGACAGGCGAGCAGCAGCAGGATGTGAACGCCGGAAGCGCGAACAGACGGCCCGCACTTTATGCAGCAGCTCTGACATGTCGGGGTAGTTGTGAATGAACTTCTGCACCACCAAATTCAGCACATGCGCCAAGCAAGGGATGTGCGTCAAATTGGCTAGTCCCAGAGCTGCAACGAGATTTCGCCCATTATCACACACCACCAGGCCGGGCTTGAGGCTCACCGGCAGCAACCACTCGTCGGTCTGTTGTTCAATACCCCGCCACAACTCCTGTGCGGTGTGGGGCCTGTCCCCCAAACATATGAGTTTCAGAATGGCCTGCTGACGTTTACCCCGGGCTGTGCTGAAGTTGGTGGTGAAGGTGTGTGGCTGACTGGATGAGCAGGTGGAAGAAGAGGAGGAGGAAGCCGAGAAGGAGGAGGTGGCAACAGGAGGCAAAGAATGTTGCCCTGCGATCCTTGGCGGCGGAAGGACGTGCGCCAAACAGCTCTCCGCCTGGGGCCCAGCTGCCACTACATTTACCCAGTGTGCAGTTAGGGAGATATAGCGTCCCTGGCCGTGCTTACTGGTCCACGTATCTGTGGTTAGGTGGACCTTGCTACAGATGGCGTTGCGCAGTGCACACTTGATTTTATCGGATACTTGGTTGTGCAGGGAAGGCACGGCTCTCTTGGAGAAGTAGTGCCGGCTGGGAACAACATACTGTGGGACAGCAAGCGACATGAGCTGTTTGAAGCTGTCTGTGTCCACCAGCCTAAATGACAGCATTTCATAGGCCAGTAGTTTAGAAATGCTGGCATTCAGGGCCAGGGATCGAGGGTGGCTAGGTGGGAATTTACGCTTTCTATCAAATGTTTGTGAGATGGAGAGCTGAACGCTGGCGTGTGACATGGTTGAGACGCTTGGTGACGGAGGTGGTGGTGGTGGTGTTGGTGGTACATCCCCTGTTTGCTGGGCGGCAGGTGCCAACGTTCCTCCAGAGGCGGAGGAAGAGGCCGAGGCGGCAGCAGCAGAATAGGCCGAGGCGGCAGCAGCAGAAGAGGTAGCAGGGGGAGCCTGAGTGACTTCCTTGGTTTTAAGGTGTTTACTCCACTGCAGTTCATGCTTTGCATGCAGGTGCCTGGTCATGCAGGTTGTGCTCAGGTTCAGAACGTTAATGCCTCGCTTCAGGCTCTGATGGCACAGCGTGCAAACCACTCGGGTCTTGTCGTCAGCACATTGTTTGAAGAAGTGCCATGCCAGGGAACTCCTTGAAGCTGCCTTTGGGGTGCTCGGTCCCAGATGGCGGCGGTCAGTAGCAGGCGGAGTCTCTTGGCGGCGGGTGTTCTGCTTTTGCCCACTGCTCCCTCTTTTGCTACGCTGTTGGCTCGGTCTCACCACTGCCTCTTCCTCCGAACTGTGAAAGTCAGTGGCACGACCTTCATTCCATGTGGGGTCTAGGACCTCATCGTCCCCTGCATCGTCTTCCACCCAGTCTTGATCCCTGACCTCCTGTTCAGTCTGCACACTGCAGAAAGACGCAGCAGTTGGCACCTGTGTTTCGTCATCATCAGAGACATGCTGAGGTGGTATTCCCATGTCCTCATCATCAGGAAACATAAGTGGTTGTGCGTCAGTGCATTCTATGTCTTTCACCGCTGGGGAAGGGCTAGGTGGATGCCCTTGGGAAACCCTGCCAGCGGAGTCTTCAAACAGCATAAGAGACTGCTGCATAACTTGAGGCTGAGACAGTTTCCCTGGTATGCATGGGGGTGATGTGACAGACTGATGGGGTTGGTTTTCAGGCGCCATCTGTGCGCTTTCTGCAGAAGACTGGGTGGGAGATAATGTGAACGTGCTGGATCCACTGTCGGCCACCCAATTGACTAATGCCTGTACCTGCTCAGGCCTTACCATCCTTAGAACGGCATTGGGCCCCACCATATATCGCTGTAAATTCTGGCGGCTACTGGGACCTGAGGTAGTTGGTACACTAGGACGTGTGGATGTGGCAGAACGGCCACGTCCTCTCCCAGCACCAGAGGGTCCACTAACACCACCACGACCATGTCCACGTCCGCGTCCCTTACTAGATGTTTTTCTCATTGTTATGGTTCACCACAACAACAAATATATTATTTGGCCCAATGTATTGTATTCAAATTCAGCGGGATATAAATTTGAGGCCTAGTATTTAGGCGCTGGGTGACCGGTATGGATTTAGTGACAGAATTAGACTTGGAAATGCACAGAAGCGTGTGTGTGTGAAGTTATTCTGAATGACCCAATGTGCACCTTGAATATTATATACCCTTTTAGGGATAGATTTCAAATAGCTCTGATATAGCAGAAACCACTAAATTATGAAATTGCTAAATTGGGAATTGTATTTCAACCCAGAACAAGAAATGTGCTTGAACGGACACTAAATAACTCGCCCAGCTACAGCACTAACGAGAGATTTAGCAGGATATAAATTTGAGGCCTAGTATTTAGGCGCTGGGTGACCGGTATGGATTTAGTGACAGAATTAGACTTGGAAATGCACAGTAAGCGTGTGTGTGTGAAGTTATTCTGAATGACCCAATGTGCACCTTGAATATTATATACCCTTTTAGGGATAGATTTCAAATAGCTCTGATATAGCAGAAACCACTAAATTATGAAATTGCTAAATTGGGAATTGTATTTCAACCCAGAACAAAAAATGTGCTTTGACGGACACTAAATAACTTTCCCAGCCACAACAGGACAGCGTTAACGAGAGATTTAGCAGGATATAAATTTGAGGCCTAGTATTTAGGCGCTGGGTGACCGGTATGGATTTAGTGACAGAATTAGACTTGGAAATGCACAGAAGCGGGTGTGTGTGAAGTTATTCTGAATGACCCAATGTGCACCTTGAATATTATATACCCTTTTAGGGATAGATTTCAAATAGCTCTGATATAGCAGAAACCACTAAATTATGAAATTGCTAAATTGGGAATTGTATTTCAACCCAGAACAAAAAATGTGCTTTGACGGACACTAAATAACTTTCCCAGCCACAACAGGACAGCGTTAACGAGAGATTTAGCAGGATATAAATTTGAGGCCTAGTATTTAGGCGCTGGGTGACAGGTATGGGTTTAGTGACAGAATTAGACTTGGAAATACACAGTAGCGGGTGTGTGTGAAGTTATTCTGAATGACCCAATGTGCACCTTGAATATTATATACCCTTTTAGGGATAGATTTCAAATAGCTCTGATATAGCAGAAACCACTAAATTATGAAATTGCTAAATTGGGAATTGTATTTCAACCCAGAACAAGAAATGTGCTTGAACGGACACTAAATAACTCGCCCAGCTACAGCACTAAGGACAGATTTAGCTGGATATAAATTTGAGGCCTAGTATTTAGGCGCTGGGTGACAGGTATGGGTTTAGTGACAGAATTAGACTTGGAAATACACAGTAGCGGGTGTGTGTGAAGTTATTCTGAATGACCCAATGTGCACCTTGAATATTATATACCCTTTTAGGGATAGATTTCAAATAGCTCTGATATAGCAGAAACCACTAAATTATGAAATTGCTAAATTGGGAATTGTATTTCAACCCAGAACAAGAAATGTGCTTGAACGGACACTAAATAACTCGCCCAGCTACAGCACTAAGGACAGATTTAGCTGGATATAAATTTGAGGCCTAGTATTTAGGCGCTGGGTGACAGGTATGGGTTTAGTGACAGAATTAGACTTGGAAATACACAGTAGCGGGTGTGTGTGAAGTTATTCTGAATGACCCAATGTGCACCTTGAATATTATATACCCTTTTAGGGATAGATTTCAAATAGCTCTGATATAGCAGAAACCACTAAATTATGAAATTGCTAAATTGGGAATTGTATTTCAACCCAGAACAAGAAATGTGCTTGAACGGACACTAAATAACTCGCCCAGCTACAGCACTAAGGACAGATTTAGCTGGATATAAATTTGAGGCCTAGTATTTAGGCGCTGGGTGACAGGTATGGGTTTAGTGACAGAATTAGACTTGGAAATGCACAGTAGCGGGTGTGTGTGAAGTTATTCTGAATGTACCCTATGTGCACCTTCAATATGATCTACCCTTTTAGGGATAGATTTCAAATAGCTCTGATATAGCAGAAACCACTAAATTATGAAATTGCTAAATTGGGAATTGTATTTCAACCCAGAACAAGAAATGTGCTTGAACGGACACTAAATAACTCGCCCAGCTACAGCACTAAGGACAGATTTAGCTGGATATAAATTTGAGGCCTAGTATTTAGGCGCTGGGTGACAGGTATGGGTTTAGTGACAGAATTAGACTTGGAAATGCACAGTAGCGGGTGTGTGTGAAGTTATTCTGAATGACCCTATGTGCACCTTCAATATTATATACCCTTTTAGGGATAGATTTCAAATAGCTCTGATATAGCAGAAACCACTAAATTATGAAATTGCTAAATTGGGAATTGTATTTCAACCCAGAACAAGAAATGTGCTTGAACGGACACTAAATAACTCGCCCAGCTACAGCACTAGGGACAGATTTAGCTGGATATAAATTTGAGGCCTAGTATTTAGGCGCTGGGTGACAGGTATGGGTTTAGTGACAGAATTAGACTTGGAAATACACAGTAGCGGGTGTGTGTGAAGTTATTCTGAATGACCCAATGTGCACCTTGAATATTATATACCCTTTTAGGGATAGATTTCAAATAGCTCTGATATAGCAGAAACCACTAAATTATGAAATTGCTAAATTGGGAATTGTATTTCAACCCAGAACAAAAAATGTGCTTTGACGGACACTAAATAACTTTCCCAGCCACAACAGGACAGCGTAACGAGAGATTTAGCAGGATATAAATTTGAGGCCTAGTATTTAGGCGCTGGGTGACAGGTATGGGTTTAGTGACAGAATTAGACTTGGAAATGCACAGTAGCGGGTGTGTGTGAAGTTATTCTGAATGACCCAATGTGCACCTTGAATATTATATACCCTTTTAGGGATAGATTTCAAATAGCTCTGATATAGCAGAAACCACTAAATTATGAAATTGCTAAATTGGGAATTGTATTTCAACCCAGAACAAAAATGTGCTTTGACGGACACTAAATAACTTTCCCAGCCACAACAGGACAGCGTAACGAGAGATTTAGCAGGATATAAATTTGAGGCCTAGTATTTAGGCGCTGGGTGACAGGTATGGGTTTAGTGACAGAATTAGACTTGGAAATACACAGTAGCGGGTGTGTGTGAAGTTATTCTGAATGACCCAATGTGCACCTTGAATATTATATACCCTTTTAGGGATAGATTTCAAATAGCTCTGATATAGCAGAAACCACTAAATTATGAAATTGCTAAATTGGGAATTGTATTTCAACCCAGAACAAGAAATGTGCTTGAACGGACACTAAATAACTCGCCCAGCTACAGCACTAAGGACAGATTTAGCTGGATATAAATTTGAGGCCTAGTATTTAGGCGCTGGGTGACAGGTATGGGTTTAGTGACAGAATTAGACTTGGAAATGCACAGTAGCGGGTGTGTGAAGTTATTCTGAATGTCCCTATGTGCACCTTCAATATGATCTACCCTTTTAGGGATAGATTTCAAATAGCTCTGATATAGCAGAAACCACTAAATTATGAAATTGCTAAATTGGGAATTGTATTTCAACCCAGAACAAGAAATGTGCTTGAACGGACACTAAATAACTCGCCCAGCTACAGCACTAAGGACAGATTTAGCTGGATATAAATTTGAGGCCTAGTATTTAGGCGCTGGGTGACAGGTATGGGTTTAGTGACAGAATTAGACTTGGAAATACACAGTAGCGGGTGTGTGTGAAGTTATTCTGAATGACCCAATGTGCACCTTGAATATTATATACCCTTTTAGGGATAGATTTCAAATAGCTCTGATATAGCAGAAACCACTAAATTATGAAATTGCTAAATTGGGAATTGTATTTCAACCCAGAACAAGAAATGTGCTTGAACGGACACTAAATAACTCGCCCAGCTACAGCACTAAGGACAGATTTAGCTGGATATAAATTTGAGGCCTAGTATTTAGGCGCTGGGTGACAGGTATGGGTTTAGTGACAGAATTAGACTTGGAAATGCACAGTAGCGGGTGTGTGAAGTTATTCTGAATGTCCCTATGTGCACCTTCAATATGATCTACCCTTTTAGGGATAGATTTCAAATAGCTCTGATATAGCAGAAACCACTAAATTATGAAATTGCTAAATTGGGAATTGTATTTCAACCCAGAACAAGAAATGTGCTTGAACGGACACTAAATAACTCGCCCAGCTACAGCACTAAGGACAGATTTAGCTGGATATAAATTTGAGGCCTAGTATTTAGGCGCTGGGTGACAGGTATGGGTTTAGTGACAGAATTAGACTTGGAAATGCACAGTAGCGGGTGTGTGAAGTTATTCTGAATGTCCCTATGTGCACCTTCAATATGATCTACCCTTTTAGGGATAGATTTCAAATAGCTCTGATATAGCAGAAACCACTAAATTATGAAATTGCTAAATTGGGAATTGTATTTCAACCCAGAACAAGAAATGTGCTTGAACGGACACTAAATAACTCGCCCAGCTACAGCACTAACGACAGATTTAGCTGGATATGAATTTGAGGCCTAGTATTTAGGCGCTGGGTGACAGGTATGGGTTTAGTGACAGAATTAGACTTGGAAATGCACAGTAGCGGGTGTGTGAAGTTATTCTGAATGACCCTATGTGCACCTTGAATATTATATACCCTTTTAGGGATAGATTTCAAATAGCTCTGATACAGCAGAAACCACTAAATTTTTAAATTGCTAAATTGGGAATTGTATTTCAACCCAGAACAAAAAATGTGCTTTGACGGACACTAAATAACTTTCCCAGCCACAACAGGACAGCGGTAACGAGAGATTTAGCGGGATATAAATTTGAGGCCTAGTATTTAGGCGCTGGGTGACCGGTATGGATTTAGTGACAGAATTAGACTGGGATATGGCCAAAAAATAACCACACTATTGCTGGTTAAATGCACTTGGTGATGGGCGCAGCTTGCCCCTGATGTAGTATATGGCCAAAAAATGAACAGACTATTGCTGGTTAAATGCACTTGGTGTCACAGCTTGACCAACCACACTACTGAGGGTTAAATGCACTTGGTGACGGGCGCAGCTTGCCCCTGATGTAGTATATGGCCAAAAAATGAACAGACTATTGCTGGTTAAATGCACTTGGTGACGGGCGCAGCTTGCCCCTGATTTAGTATATGGCCAAAAAATGAACAGACTATTGCTGGTTAAATGCACTTGGTGTGATAGCTTGACCAACCACACTACTGAGGGTTAAATGCACTTGGTGACGGGCGCAGCTTGCCCCTGATGTAGTATATGGCCAAAAAATAAACAGACTATTGCTGGTTAAATGCACTTGGTGTGACAGCTTCACCCTGATGTAGGCTTTAGCCAAAAAACAAACGCACCATTGAGGGTTAAATGCACTTGGTGACAGGCGCAGCTTGCCCCTGATGTAGTATATGGCCAAAAAATAAACAGACTATTGCTGGTTAAATGCACTTGGTGTGACAGCTTCACCCTGATGTAGGCTTTAGCCAAAAAACAACCACACCATTGAGGGTTAAATGCACTTGGTCGCAGCTTGTGCTGGCGCACCACAAGACACAAAATGGCCGCCGATCACCCCAGAAAAATGTGACTGACAAACGGTCTGGGCAGCCTAAAAACAGTGAGCAATTGAGTATCAGCAGCTCAATGATCCACAGCTGCAGATCGATCAGTTAATCAAGTCCTTTGGAGGAGTTAATCTGCCTAATCTCGCCCTACTGTCGCAGCCGCAACCTCTCCCTACGCTAATCAGAGCAGAGTGACGGGCGGCGCTATGTGACTCCAGCTGAAATAGAGGCTGGGTCACATGGTGCTCTGGCCAATCACAGCCATGCCAATAGTAGGCATGGCTGTGATGGCCTCTTGGGGCAAGTAGTATGACGCTTGTTGATTGGCTGCTTTGCAGCCTTTCAAAAAGCGCCAAGAAAGCGTCACAAAAGCGCGAAGAAAGCGACGAACACCGAACCCGAACCCGGACTTTTACGAAAATGTCCGGGTTCGGGTCCGTGTCACGGACACCCCAAAATTCGGTACGAACCCGAACTATACAGTTCGAGTTCGCTCATCCCTACTTGATATTACACTTTTTGTGACGTAAGATGGCAAAAAATTGCTTTTTTTACACCGTTTTTTTTTTTTTTACGGTGGTCCCCTGAGGGGTTAGGTCATGTGATATTTTTATAGAACCGGTCGATACGGACCTAATATGTATACTTTTTTTTTATTTATGTAAGTTTTTTGCGGGATGAGATGACGGTTTGATTGGTACTATTTTGGCATACATGCAACTTTTTTTATCACTTTTATTACCTTTTTTGGGAAGTAAGGTGGGCAAAATTTCAATTTTCTCATAGTTTTTATTTTATGGTGTTCACCGTGCGGGGAAAGTAACATGACCATTTTATAGATCAGGTCGTTACGGACGCGGATAATATGTGTAGTGTATTTAGTTTTTTTTATTTTTATTCAGTGATAAATGTTTTTTTTTTTATCTTAACTAGAGAGGGGTCGTTGATCCAGGGAGTTATTCTAATTGCCTGATTGGAGTCGGGAAGGCATTTTTTATTCCTCTAAAGTGGGGAAAATTGGCTTCTACCTCACAGCTTTTTTTTTTGCCTTCCTCTGGATCAAATTGCAGGATAACAGGCCGAACTGTATGGGAAACCTGAAAGACGGGGACACACCAGAATTAGAACAAGAGTGCCGGCATACGGTATGAAACATACAATATAAGCCAAAAAAGAGAAAAAAAAAGAATACCGAGATAAGAACCGCACATTAAAATCATTGTATACAATAAATCATGGCTGTGTGGACCTAATAAGTACCACACGCCACCCTGACTCTACCACAAGACCATAAGCATATTCCCACACAGGTAAACAATAAGTAAGATTCAATTAAAGTGCTTGAAATCCATCAACATGAATGATGTAAGTATAATACTTATCATGGAAGTAGCATGGTGGGAGTATGCGTGGTGGACAGGGAAGAAAGCCCAACGCGTTTTGCCAGGCTCTGCTGGCTTCCTCAGGGGTGCCTGTTTGTGTATCACATATAAGCTCATATATATACATGGTCATTATGAAATAATAATAGTCACCTGTGTTGTGGGCGTACATATGGTCTATTGGAGGGACCTCCCGGGAAGAGGAGGTACTGGTCGTTGGTGCGGGCTTGGTGCAGAGGCAGAGATGCGCGCCGAAACGAACGTCTGCGCTGAACTGGATGGACAAATGTCTTTTTTTGGCCTTATGTACTACGTTACTATGTTACTAGATAAGTGCACCGCTGAGCGGCAGATATATTTTTTCTTTTTCCACTAATAAACGCCACAAAAGGCTTTACAACAGATAAGTGCACCGCTGATCAGCAAATATATTTTACTTTTGCCACTAATACACGACAAAAAGGGCTGTAATTTTACCACTTCACCGCACAACGGCTAAGGGTACTTTCACACTTGAACTCACCGGAACTGTCTGCTGGATCCGGAAATCCATATGCAAACGGTTAGCATTTGTTTCCGGATCCGGATGTGGATCCAGCTGACAAATGCTATGAAACACCTGATCCGGCTCTCCGGTGTCATCCTGTGTCATCAAAAACGGATCTGGTATTTATTTTTTTCACATTTTTAAAGGGCTGCGCATGCACAGATCGGGAAACCGGATCCGGTTTTCCTGAACACTTTATACCGGATCCGGCATTAATACATTTCAATGGAAATTAATGCCGGATCCGGCATTCTGGCAAGTGTTCCGGAATTTGGCCCGGAGAAAATACCGCTGCAGTATTTTCTCCGGCCAAATACCGTAAGAGTGACTGAACTGAAGACCTCCTGATGCATACTCAACGGAATGCTTTCTATTCAGAATGCATTAAGATAAAACTGAAGCATTTTTTTCCGGTATTGAGCCCCTGTGATGGAACTCAATCCTGGAAAACTTTAACGCAAGTGTGAAAGTACTCTATTAAGCCATTTTTTCACACTAATACAAGTGAAAAACATGCTTTAGAACATATAACTGCACAGCAGAAGGGCAAACAAGACGTAAAAATACACTGCTTGTCCCCCAAAAAAAAGGCCACCCCAAAAAAAAAGGCCACACACTCTAATATGTCGTTGGACCGCCTTTAGCTTTGATTACGGCACGCATTCGCTGTGGCATTGTTTCGAAAAGCTTCTGCAATGTCACAAGATTTATTTCCATCCAGTGTTGCATTCATTTTTCACCAAGATCTTGCATTGATGATGGTAGAGTCTGACTGCTGCGCAAAGCCTTCTCCAGCACATCCCAAAGATTCTCAATGGGGTTAAGGTCTGGACTCTGTGGTGGCCAATCCATGTGTGACAATGATGTCTCATGCTCCCTGAACCACTCTTTCACAATTTGAGCCCGATGAATCCTGGCATTCTCATCTTGGAATATGCCCGTGCCATCAGGGAAGAACAGATCCATTGATGGAATAACCTGGTCATTCAGTATGTTCAGGTAGTCATCTGACCTCATTCTTGGAGCACTTACTGTTGCTGAACCTAGACCTGACCAACTGCAGCAGCCCATAGCACTGCCCCCACAGGCTGGTACAGTAGGCACTAGGCATGATGGGTGCATCACTTAATCTGCCTCTCTTCTTGCCCTGATGCGCCCATCACTCTGGAACAGGGTAAATCTGGACTCATCAGACCACATGACCTTCTCCAATCTTTACGCTCCCTAGCAAATTGAAGCCTTTTTTCTGGTTTGCCTCACTGATTAGTGGTTTTCTTACGGCTACACGGCTGTTCAGTCCAAATCAGGGGCGTAGCGTGGGGGGGGCCAGGGGGGCTGTTGCCCCGGGCGCCAAACTGCAGGGGGGCGCTCCGGCGCCGGCCGGCTGAAAGATTTTATATTGTAAGTTTTTTTCAGGTTGCGGCATGCGGCGCAACGGCCGGCCAGAGTCTGAGGCAGAGAGCTCAGCTGTTTAGTGCGTGCGCCCGCCCGGCCCTGATGCAGATGATTCATTTGTGCGGTCGCGGCGGGCGGGCGCACTACTGGTTAACTGAACAGTTCACTAGCTAGACTAATTAACATACTTCATGATTGGCGGCTGGCGCCGCCTCCTTCTCCTCGCCGCCTCCTTCTCCTAGTGCTAGTGGCAATCATTAGGCTGGCCGCTGGCCTGGCTCCCTCCGGCTCCGCCCACTTTCCAGGCGGGAAACACAGTGCGAAGCGCGGGAGCCAGAGCCAGCAGAGGATTGCCAGGAGGCAGGAGCAGGAGGCGGCGCCGCGGCAGAAGAGACTGAGTCAGTCGGAGTCTGTTATATGGACTTGGGGGGGCTTTTTGCAGGGGCTGAAGGGAGGAGGAATAATCATTGTACACTGGAGACTGTTAGAGGGGTCTGAAGAGAGGGGGGTGAAGTGATATTATTTACATGGGACTGTATGCTGGAGAGGCTAAAGGCAGAGAGAGTGATGTATTTTACATGGGACTGTATGCTGGAGGGGCTGAAGGCAGGAGAGGTGATATTATTTTACATGGGGACTGTATGCTGGAAGGGCTGAAGGCCAGGGAAGGTTTGTATTTTACATGGGACTGTATTTTGGAGGGGCTGAAGGCGGGGCGTGATGTATTTTACATGGGACTGTATGCTGAAGGAGCTCTAGGCAGGCAGCGAAGAGAGGAAGGGTGATATTATTTACATGGGACTGTATGTTGGAGGGGCTGAAGGCAAGGAGTGATGTATTTTTCATGGGACTGTATGCTGGAGGGGCTGAAGAGCGCCATAATTATTACTATTCGGGTCCATTCACACGTCCGTAGTGTTTTGCGGATCCGCAATACACCCGGCAGGCACCCCCATAGAACAGCCTATTTTTGTCCACAGCTGCGGACAAGAATAGCACATGTTCTATTTTTTTCCAGAGCCACGGACCGGAAGTTCGGCAGGCCGCTCCGGAAATGCGGATGCGAAGAGCACACTGTGTGCTTTCCGCATCCATTCCGACCCCATAGAGAATGCATGGGCCCGCACCCATTCCACACAATTGCGGAATGGATGCAGACACATTTTGCAGACGTGTGAATGGAGCCTAATACAGAGGGGGCCATTATAATATTAAAGGGAACCTGTCACCAGGATTTTGTGCATAGAGCTGGGGACATGGGCTGCTAGATGGCCACTAGCACATCCGCAATACTCTGGCTGACGTCACAGAGCTGGAGCGCCGAAATCTCGCGATGTGCGAGCTAGCGCATGCGTAGTTCGTTTCCTGTGCTGATGCCAGTACAGGGAATGAACATGATGCCGACACTGCGCATGCGCTAGCTCGCGCATCGCGAGATTTCGGCGCTCCAGCTCTGTGACGTCAGCCAGCAAGAAGGAGATTTGGAGGACGCGGGGCGGTGCTGGGCTCCTTTCCGCTTGACTCATCTCCGGATACAGGACTCATATCCAGTCATTTGCATAAGGATCAAAACTGTTTTTTAACACAATAAAAGCGCAGAGAGCTCTGGGGACTGGGTATTGCGGATGTGCTAGCGGCATCTAGCAGCCCATGTCCCCAGCTCTATGCACAAAATCCTGGTGACAGGTTCCCTTTAAGAATAATAATAACACAGAGGGGCCAGTATATATTATAATTACACAGAGGGCATTATACTTCTGGGCACTGCGGGTGGAGGGGAGGTCTGTTATCTGAGGATGATAGTAAAGTGAGGAATCTAACCATTTTTCTGTGAAACTCTGCAGAGTCGCGGCTGAAAGAAGGTATCATGGCGGTCTTATGTCCGAATGAAGACGTTGAGGAAGGTCTACATGACAGGAGATGTCACTGGAGGTAACAGGTATGTGCTGCTGTACTCTACTGTATAGTGTGTACCATTATATGTAATGCCCATCCACATATCTGTTTAGGGGGGGTGGCTATAGGATTTGGCCCACACTGCCGAAGCCTGCCCCCCGACTTCAGGTCACACTGTACGTGTTCTGAATTCTGGGGCCTCACACCCATCTGCTACATTATCTGTACTCACAGAGTTACCACTGTGTTATCTGTGGTATTACATAGGACTGCAGGTGACATCTGCTACATTATCTGTACTCAATTATCACTTTGTTATCTGTGGTGTTTCATAAGACTGTAGGTGACATGTACTGCATTATTTGTAAAAAGGGGCGTGTTCACAGGTTGGCGGGGGGCAATACTTGGCTTGCCCCGGGCGCTGGCAACCCACGCTACGCCACTGGTCCAAATCCCTCGAGTTCCCTTCGCATTCTGCATGTGGAAATCCTCTTACTTTCACTAAACATAGCCCTGAGTTCTACTGTTGTTTTCCTTCGATTTGATTTCACCAAACGTTTAAGAGATCGCCGATCACGATTATTCAGGATTCCCCCACCACGCATTTCTTCTTTGAATACGATTGGTCCCCACTATCCTTCCAGTTTTTAATAATGCGTTGGACAGTTCTTAACCCAATTTTAGTCGTTTCTGCAATCTCCTTAGATGTCTTCTCAGCTTGATGCATGCCAATGATTTCACCCTTCTCAAACAAACATCTTTTCCACGACCACGAGATGTGTCTTTCAACATGGTTGTTTAAGAAATGAGAAGCAACTCATTGCACCAGTTGGGGTTAACTAACTTGTTGCAGTAATTATCCAATAGGAGGCTCATAACTATTTGCAGTGGCGTACACACAATCCACGGGGCCCCGCTGCGAAACTGATCCATGGGCCCCCCCCCCCCAACCCGCTGCCGCGCGTGTATGCGCGAGCGCGCGTGTGTGTATGTGTGTATGTGTGTGTGTGTGTGTGTGTGTGTATATATATATATATATATATATATATATACACTGTATATTACTATATACAAGAGGATGATATTCGGTATAACCCACGGTATTCCCACGTAAAACCAGCTCTGCTACATTATGTCATGCATTTCTTTTGCCTTCATATAGTAAAATACTTCATTGGCCTATCAATGGCTTTATAACTAACTCTGCTATATTTCTGTAGCCTACAACCTCTGACTGCCCAGTTGAAACTACTACACCCAACATGTTCTGGCAGTAATAGTAAATGAATATTGGTGCAATTCTGAGCTACTAGTCTATATAATAAATATGTAGGCTACATATGTATTATATAGACTAGTAGCTCAGAATTGCACCATTATCCATTTACTATTACTGCCAGAACATGTTGGGTGTAGTAGTTTCAACTGGGCAGTCAGAGGTTGTAGGCTACAGAAATATAGCAGAGTTAGTTATAAAGCCATTGATAGGCCAATGAAGTATTTTACTATATGAAGGCAAAAGAAATGCATGACAAAACCAGTTCTGCTACATCCAAGCATATACTAGAAGCTCAATAGAAGTGCCTACACAAAAGAGCTGCACCCCAAGACAACAGAAAAAAAAACATTACTTCATAGCACAAGTCACCAGTCATAACTTTACATACATTGCCCAACTCTCAGCCCCCATCAGACCTCACTCACTCTGAAAGCCGGACCGTCTTCTTTGCGCAGCGCTCTCCCTCTCCCTTTCTTTTCCGGCGCCTTCTCCCTGTCCCTGCATCTCAACGTCATGTCCGGCACGCCGCACTGCCGGCCGGGGAGGAGACTCAGGGGCAGGAGCGTACATAAAAATCACTGGGCCCCATAGCAGGAATCTAAATTGGGCCCCCATTCCCCTTTTATAGCCCCTCCCTTTGTTCCATGAACTATTCTTGCTGCTGCGTTTTATAATTTATGCCATCAGGGCTGGATTGGGATTACAAAACAGCCCTGGCACACAAAAGAGGTATAATAGATGCAGTGTGTACAGATGTATATTATATACAGCAGTGTACAGTCATATGAGGTACGTGGTATAATATATGCAGTGTGTACAGGTATATAGTATATTCCCTAGTGTTCTGATATGTGAGGTACAGGGTATAATAGATGCAGTGTGTACAGATGTATATTATATACAGCAGTGTACAGTCATATGAGGTACGTGGTATAATATATGCAGTGTGTACAGGTATATAGTATATTCCCTAGTGTTCTGATATGTGAGGTACAGGGTATAATATATGCAGTGTGTACAGGTATATAGTATATACAGCAGTGTACTGATATGTGAGGTACGGGGTATAAAATATGCAGTGTATACAGGTATATAGTATATACAGCAGTGTACTGATATGTGAGGTACAGGGTATAATATATGCAGTGTGTACAGGTATATAGTATATTCCCTAGTGTTCTGATATGTGAGGTACAGGGTATAATATATGCAGTGTGTACAGGTATATAGTATATTCCCTAGTGTTCTGATATGTGAGGTACAGGGTATAATATATGCAGTGTGTACAGGTATATAGTATATACAGCAGTGTACTGATATGTGAGGTACGGGGTATAAAATATGCAGTGTATACAGTATATACAGTAGTGTAATATGTGAGGTATAATAGATGCAGTGTGTACAGGTATATAGTAAATACAGCAGTGTATTGACACCTCGTACCTCACATATCAGTACACAGCTGTATATACTATATACCTGTACACACTGCATCTATTATACCTCGTACCTCACATATCAGTACACCGCTGTATATACTATATATCTGTACACACTGCATCTATTATACCTCATACCTCACATATCAGTACACTGCTGTATATACTATATACCTGTACACACTGCATCTATTATACCTCGTACCTCACATATCAGTACACCGCTGTATATACTATATACCTGTACACACTGCATCTATTATACCTCATACCTCACATATCAGTACACTGCTGTATATACTGTATATCTGTATACACTGCATCTATTATACCCCGTACCTCACATATCAGTACACTGCTGTATATACTATATACCTGTACACACTGCATCTATTATACCTCGTACCTCACATATATAGTATATACAGCAGTGTACTGATATCTGTACAAACAGCATCTATTATACCTTGTACCTCACATATATAGTATATACAGCAGTGTACTGATATCTCTACACACAGCATCTATTATACCTTGTACCTCACATATCAGTGCACTGCGGTATATACTATATATCTGTGCATATTGCATGTATAATACTGTGTAATATATGCAGTGTGTGTGTGTATGCGTGTATATATATATACACACAAACACACACACGCATACACACACAGCAGTGTATTGATGTGAGACATAGAAGGTATAATACTGTAGCTGCAGTGTTTACAGATATATGTGGTCAGTTATACATTATGGTCACTGTGTGTGTGAGGTATATGAGGTAGTGTTCACTGTAAGGCTACTTTCACACCTGCGTTCAGGTGTCCGCTCGTGAGATCCGTTTGAAGGGGCTCACGAGCGGCCCTGAACGCAGCCGTCTGGCCCTAATGCATTCTCAGTGGAGGCGGATCCGCTCAGACTGCATCCGCCTGCCAGCGCTCAGCCTCCGCTCTGCTCAGTGAGCGGACACCTGAACGCTGCTTGCAGCGTTCGGGTGTCCGCCTGGCCGTGCGGAGGCGAGCGGATCCGTTCCGACTTACAATGTAAGTCAATGGGGACGGATCCGCTTGAAGATGACACCATATGGCTCAATCTTCAAGCGGATCCGTCCCCCATTGACTTTCAATGTAAAGTCTGAACGGATCCGCTCAGGCTGCTTTCACACTTAGAAAAATTTTCTAAGTTATAATGCAGACGGATCCGTTCTGAACGGATGCAAACGTCTGCATTATAGGAGCGGATCCGTTCAGAACGGATCCGATCGAACGCAGGTGTGAAAGTAGCCTAACTGTCTGAAGTATTATATATGAGTGAGCAATGAGTAAAAACAGGGCATGGAGGGGGGGTAAATGATGAAAAGTGGAGGACCTCCTCTTACCACTCCAGTCCAGTCTGTATGAATTAACGCAGAGCTGATTGTGAACTTCTAATACTTGCTGTTAGGGGTTGAAGGACCTGGGATGATGTCATCACAGGTCCTGGCAGATATACCTTTGAAACCTAGGAACTACACCATTTTTGGTGCAGTTCCTTTGCTAGATTCTGCAGGACCTGTGATGTTGAATATGATGTCATCACAGGTCCTGGCAGATGCACTGTTCTAACCTGGGAACTACACTTTACACTGTGCAGTTCCCTTACAGGACCTCTGATGACATCATCAAAGGTCCTTTAGCTTTAGAAAGATAAATAGGAGCAATTAGGGGGCGGGGCCTCTCCTCCACTTCGGGCCCCGTCTGCCTATATGGTAGGTAGCCACTGCTCAGGGGGAGGAGACTCAAGGGAGGGTAGGGCTGGCAGCAAGGAAACAACACTGGGGGGCGGGCCCCGGGACCGGCCACCCGGATTATACAGGCACAGCACTACTGCAGGGCGGGTCCACAGGCGGCAGGGGAGGAGACTTAGGGGGAGGAGACTCAAGGGAGGGTAGGGCTGGCAGCAGGAAAACTCAACACTGGGGGGGCGGGCCCCGGCCGGCCGCCCGGGTTATACAGGCACAGTACTACTGCAGGGCAGGTCCACAGGCGGCCGGGCCCGGTCGCAAGTGCGACCCCTGTATGTACGCCACTGACTATTTGCTTAGTTAAATCCAGGTGGCATTTTTTTGGGACAGGCAGTGTATTTCTTTGTAGGAAACCCTGTTTATGCCTGTTTCAAATAGCACTTGCACCCTAATAAGTTTTCTGGAATTACAGAGCTGTATAATGGCAATTTGGATCCCCAGTCAGTGCAGCAACTGTAATAGGATTGTTCCTATTACCCAGGCTGTCACCTCCCCTACTGAACCCTGTTCTACATGAATGTTGTGGAATGATTCCTCCCTATTAGTGTTAATCGAGCACCAAAGTGCTCGGGTGCTCGTGCTCTAGTGCTCAAGTAGAACACCTTGGGATGCTCGAGTGCTCTACCGAGCACCTGAGCACAATGGAAGTCAATGGGGGAACCCGAGCATTAAACCAGGCATCCCCTGCTCTGATGAGGGGAGGGTGTCTGGTTCACAGGAAAAGGTCATAAATTGATGGAAACACCACTGAAATGGTTCGGGAACAGCATGGGGAGGATGTCTGGATGCATCTTGGACTCCCAGGTCGCTGCTGGGAACGATGTTGTCCGAGTAGTACGCCACTTTTACAGACTGACAATAATACGCATAAAACCAAAGATAAAATCGATTTTAGAGGAAAAAATGTTAGGAAACATTATTTCCTGTATATTTACTTGTATATAAAGTGCAAGTGCTGCCAAAAATTACAAGGAAGAGGCACTCCGATACAACCTGTATATCACATAAAGGAGGACCTCATTCACATTGTAGTACAATTGTTCAGGTAGTGGGACTCCTACACTCATAAAGCCTATGCACTAAGTGAAAGGGCTGCCAAAAATTACAAGGAACCGGCACACCAATACACCCTTTATTACACATAAAGTAGGGCATCATACGCACCCTTGAAAAATTATGAATTACTGGTGACTCTCAAAAACATTAGGAGCAAGGGCCTGCTGCTGATCTGACCATCTAAAACATTAGGGGGTGAGGGTCTGCTGCTGAGCTGACCCTCTAAAACATTAGGGGCGAGGGTCTGCTGCTGATCTGACCTTCTAAAACATTAGGGGTGAGGGTCTGCTGCTGAGCTGACCCTCTAAAACATTAGGGGCGAGGGCCTGCTGCTGATATGACCATCTAAAACATTAGGGTTGAGGGTCTTCTGCAGAAATGACGGCTATATTCTGGGGTTGTTGTACGTCTAGTTGTGGCTTGTTGCATTCTGTCCGGCATGGATGCTAGATGTTCCCCTGTTTGTCTGTACCTCCAGAAGGGGGTCCCTGGGGTTCCCCAGAGGGGGAACAAAAGGTCTGTGTGCAGCTCTGGCTGGGGCCACCATGCATCCTGTCCGCATGGGGGTCCAGGCAGGTACTGGTGTGCTGGATTCCTGTATTAGTTGTTTGTGCTGTGTCCTGTTAGGTATTAAAGTGCCAGGATTGTTTCATGAAGTCCAGCCATTGTTGTTGCAGCGGCAGGTAAGTGCTCTTTGTTTCTTGGCTCTTGCCTGCTGATCTAGTAGCTGTCTTTCCTAGTTGCTAGGCCTGTGTGAGACTCTAGTTGATCTATGTTGTGGATGAATTAGTCGTCTCCTTGCCCAGACCTTACTACCAGGGATCATCAGGGCTAGTAAGGGCCCAGGTTCCGGTGCATGAGCCCTCTACTATCTGGGTTCGCTTATGCGGTTAATAGGTCAGGGAGAGTATTAAGGAAACTATAGGAGGTGACCTGCTCCCTGATCCCAGCATCCAGGCCTAGTTACTTTCCTTATTTCCCAAGACTGTATGGTGGGGAGTTTCAATCTCTCCCCAACGTGACACTGACCCTCTAAAACATTAGGGGTGAGTGCCTGCTGCTGATCTGACCATCTAAAACATTAGGGGTGAGGGCCTGCTGCTGATCTGACCATCTAAAACATTATGGGAGAGGGCCTGCTGGTGACCCTCTAAAACATTAGGGGTGAGGGTCTGTTGCTGAGCTGCCCCTTTAATACATTAGGAGCGAGGGCAGCCTAATAAGCATGTTGATATAATGGAGGAGGAGGAGGAGGACAAGAAAAGGAAAATTGTACCATATACCCTTTTTTTGTGGTGGAAGGGGTGCATGGGAATACAGTGTATTCAATACACCATAAAAGCCACATTTAAAGTGCCTTTATGTTCAGCCGCTTTCCTCTGGTGGAGTAGAGAAGTCAGGGGCAATCCAGGCCTTGTTCATTTTGATAAGAGTCAACCTGTCAGCATTTTCAGTTGACAGGCGGATGCGCTTATCAGTTTTTATGCCCCCAGCAGCACTAAATACCCGCTCTGACAAAACGCTGGCAGCAGGGCAGGCCAGCACCTCCAAGGCATAGAGCGCAGTTCGTGCCACGTGTCCAGCTTGGACACCCAATAGTTGTAAGGAACAGAGGGATCATTGAGGACGCTGACACGGTCTGCTACGTACTCCTTCACCATCTTCCAAAACGTTTCCCTCCTTGTGACACTAGGCCGCGCATTAGGGTAAGGGTGCTGGCGGGGTGTCATGAAACTGTCCCAGGCCTTGGAGAGTGTTGCCTTACCTCTGTTGGAACAGCTGTGTGTTCCCCTCATCTCCCCTCCTCGGATGTCCAAGGAAGTACGTACTCTGCAGCCAACGTTGTCAGCTGGAGATTTTTGGAGCAATTTTTCCACAAGGATCTTCTGGTATTGCAACATTTTGCTCGTCCTCTCCACCACAGGAATGAGAGATGAGAAGTTCTCTTTGTAGTGGGGGTCAAGAAGGGTGAACAACCAGTAATCGGTGTTGGCCAAAATTCATATAACGCGAGGGTCACAGAAAAGGCAGCATAACATAAAGTCAGCCATGTGTGCCAGAGTCCCAACAGACAAGACTTTGCTGTCCTCATCAGGAGGATGACTCTCAATCTCGTCATCCTCTTCCTAGTATTTGGCCCATCCACACTGAACAGATGGAATAAACCTGCTATTGGTACTACCCTCTGTAGCGAAGGCAAGCGTCTCCTGCTTCTCATCATCATCTAATTTGCGCTGAGAAAAAAAACTGAGGGTGGTCTGGCTATCGCCCTGTGTACTGTCCATTTCCACCTCTTCCACATGCAAAGTATCCGCCTTCATTGTGAGCAGCGAGTGTTTCAGTAGACACAGAAGTAGGATGGTTATGCTAATAATAGCAGCATAGCCGCTCACCATCTGTGTTGATTCCTCAAAGTTGCATAAAACCTCACAGAGGTCAGACATCCATGCCCACTCATCGCTTGTGAAGAGCGGAAGCTGACTGGAAAGGTGACAACCATGTCGCAGCTGGTATTCCACTACTGCCCTTTGCTGCTCACAGAGCCTGGCCAACATGTGGATTGTGGAGTTCCAGCGCGTGCTCACATCGCACAACAGTCGACGAGCTGGCAATTGCGAGCTCTGCTACAGTGTTGCCAGACCAGCGGCAGCTGTAGATGACTTTCGGAAATTGGCACACATGCGGCGCACCTTCACCAGTAGCCCAGGCAAATTGGGGTAAGTTTTGAGAAACCGCTGAACCACTAAGTTGGTTGGGCTAGGCATGGTATGTGTGTGAGCTTGCCGAGTTCCAAAGCCACCAGTTATGGCCATTATCAGACACAACCAAGCTAGGTATCGTGGATGGGTGGTTTTCTTGTGCTCTGGCAGCAGGCACAGTTTCACCGCGCCCAGGGCCACAGTGTGTCGGTTATATAAAGCAAATGCTTAATATATTAAAAAAATTAACGGATCAAAAGAAAAATGATGCAAATGATATTGACCTGCGAGGTGGTTATATATACAAAAGTTCGATCGAGAACCTAATTATTTTGTGCAATCAGTAAAACAGGGTACAAGCAGCTATACAAAAATATAAATGGTTTATTATACAATAATTTAAAATACAATCAATAACAATGAGTATAAAACCAATGATAGAAGAAAACTGTAGTACCCAAAATCTGCCACTAGATGCAAACAGAACACACATTTTATACCAAGACCAGCGTCACACAACCAGTACAAGAATGCAATGCTGCTTAAAATTATGAGGGATATATATTAATTGACAATATAATAATTGACAATGCACAAAAACTCACTAATGAAAATGAAAGATACAAGCCCTTGCTCTGCCCAAAACGATGACCAATCTCAGATTGTATAAGTAGTATTGCAATAAAATTTATAAATTATCGGCTTGATATAAAACTAGGGAATATAAAGATCCCCAACAGAGAAGCTCTCTTGTTATCAACACCAGAACTTGTATTCAGTGATATGCATCTTCACTGAATCCGCTGATACTGATGTGGTACTAACACTATCCGTCCGCAATAAGCGGGGTTTGACTAAGTATCAAGCCAAGTAATCTATACCAATACTACCTGAAACAAAATATCCATTACCCAAGGGTAAAGTGATGTGCAGAGTCTCGGCTCGGGGGAAGTCTGCTCTCAAGAGTTTTTCCAATAAGATCTTTTCCTGGAATCTCCCTTTCTTTATTTGTTCTTTTCCTTCACTTCCTTTTTTTTTCTCTCCCTTGTATGTGGTTTCTTAACCAAAAACTTAGCAGATGAATATAAGAAACCAACAGACAAAAATAGTCTCTTTAAATTCAACAGTTATCACCCTCCAGGCCTAGTTCAGTCACTACCCCGCTCACAACTGATGAGGGTAAAAAGAATTGTGTCTGATGAATCTTTAATAAATACTAGACTGAAGGAAATGTCGGATACATTTCTCAGGAAAGAGTTTCCAAAACAAGTACTAGATCAACATGAACAACACGTTCTAGGACTCACATGCACTGATTTATTAACTCCAAGAAAATCTATTAATAAGTGTGATAATAAATGTATACCACGTGTTACAACATTTTCCCACCTTAGTAAGGACATCAAGGACATTACATCTAAACACTGGCATATATTAGCCAGGAACTTTCCGAATATTTTTTCACAAAAACCACTAATGTCATACAAAAGAGGAAGGAACATATGGGAACTGTTGGTGAAATCTGACACTGGCTCTGATAGGGTTCATAGTGTACAATCCACTATTATGGGGACTCCTATTAAAGGGACATACCCCTGTCTCACATGCGCCCAGTTTGGAAATGTCATGAAGGGCCATCTTTTACCCATCCCTCAACAGGGAATTTTTTTTTTATACAGGGCCACTTTTCGTGCTCAACCAGTTTTGCCGTATATTTAATTAAATGTCCATGCGGCTTAGGTTATGTAGGGGAAACCACACAAAAGGTGAAAGAACGTTTTGGACAACAGAAATCTAATATACGCACACAAAAAATTGATGCCCCTCTAGTTGAGCATTTTATTTCCCTGAAACATGCTGTAAGCCAACTTCGGTACCAGGTTATAGACTGGATTCCGCCACTTCGCCGTGACGGAAATCGTGAGGCTGTGCTCCAGGACAGAGAGATGATATGTATAAGACGTCATAATACCCTGCACCCATTTGGTTTAAACAAGGAATATTGCTGGGATTAGTGTACCACTAATTGGATCTAATATATTTCTGTCTCCTTTCTTTACAGGTCGTGTATCGTCCAGTAGCGAAGTGGGGACACTCGCTAAGCACACACTACGATCCAACTACCCACCAAGTTTAGAACCATGTATGGGTATGCCTATTAAGTAATGTCCTCTACATTATATCTTTAATTTGTGCTATTTATGCCAATACCTAATTTATTTAGCATAATACAAATCAAGAACGTTCACTTGTCCCTTGACCAAATTCTTGTTGGTAGTTGATGATATGATGCCCGTGTCTGCCTTTCAACAGTTGAGGAAGCAGCCTTTCTTACCATAAGGGCAATTGCCCTTCTTCAATATGGCCACTATGTGATATGCACGCTTACGCTTGCGTCTGCGCATGCGCACGTTGCCATCATTGACTTCTTCATGCATAGCTTTTAACCCACTCAGCTCCCCTAGCTTAAACCCCCTTAATGACCAGACCACTTTTTACACTTCTGCACTACACTACTTTCACGGTTTATTGCTCGGTCATGCAACTTACCACCCAAATGAATTTTACTTCCTTTTCTTCTCACTAATAGAGCTTTCATTTGGTGGTATTTCATTGCTGCTGACATTTTTACTTTTTTTTATATTAATCGAAATTGACCGCAATTTTTGGAAAAAAATTAAATTTTTCACTTTCTGTTGTAAAATTTTTCAAATAAAAATACATTTCTATATAAATGTTTCTCTAAATTTATTGTTCTACATGTCTGATAAAAAAAAAATGCAATAAGTGTATATTTATTGGTTTGGGTAAAAGTTATAGCGTTTACAAACTATGGTGCAAAAATTTGAATTTGCGCACTTTGACTTTCTGAGCACCTGTCATGTTTCCTGAGGTTCTACAATGCCCAGACAGTAGAACCACCCCACAAATGACCCCATTTAGGAAAGTAGACACCCTAAGGTATTCGCTGATGGGCATAGTGAGTTCATGGAAGTTTTTATTTTTTGTCACAAGTTAGCGGAAAATGATATATTTCTTTTTTTTCTTACAAAGTCTCATATTCCACTAACTTGTGACAAAAAACAACATTTTACATGAACTCACCATGCCCCTCACAGAATACCTTGGGGTGTCTTCTTTCCAAAATGGGGTCACATGTGGGGTATTTATACTGCCCTGGCATTTTAGGGGACCTAAAGCGTGAGAAGTAGTTTGGAATCTAAATGCGTAAAAAATGCCCAGTGAAATCGTAAAAGTACTCATGTGGTATCGGCGTACTCAGGAGAAGTAGGGCAATGTGTTTTAGGGTGTATTTTTACATATACCCATACTGTGTGAGATAAATATCTCTGTAAAAGACAACTTTTCCCATTTTTTTTATACAAAGTTGTCATTTTACAGAGATATTTATCTCACCCAGCATGGGTATATGTAAAAATACACCCCAAAACACATTGCCTAACTTCTCCTGAGTACGGCGATACCACATGTGTGACACTTTTTTGCAGCCTAGGTGCGCAAAGGGGCCCAAATTCCAATGAGTACCAATGAAAAACAAAAACAAAAATCAATTTCCGCCAACTTGTCCAAAAAAATGAAAAATCTTCTATGAACTCGCCATGCCCCTCAAAAGTGATCTTTATAGCGCCGCAGCGATTTTACGGTGTTTTTGCAGTGATCAGGAAAAAAAATTCTGTCACTGCGGTGGGGCGGACTGAACGCAGGTGTGCGCACAAGTTCAGGCCCGATTGGGCGAACACTGCGTTTTTTGTAGAGCCTATAGAACATGTCCTATTCTTGTCTGGCAATGTGCGGATCCACAAAATGAGGAAAGCACATTGCCGGTGTCCGTGTTTTGCAGATCCACTGTGTCCGTGTTTCGCGGATCCGCAAAACAGATACGAACGTCTAAATGGAGCCTTACAGGGGGGTGATCAATGACAGGGGGGTGATCAGGGGTTAATAAAGGGTTAATAAGTGACGGGGGGGGGTGTAGTGTGGTGCTTGGTGCTACTTATTACAGAGCTGCCTGTGTCCTCTGGTGGTCGATCCAAACAAAAGAGACCAGGTAGCAGGTATATCAGCGTCTGATATACCTTTTAAGGGTTAAAAAAATCGCATCTACAGCCTGCCAGCGAATGATCGCCGCTGGCAGGCTGTAGATCAGCTAGTTTACCTTCCGATCCTGTGAACGCGTGATAGCCAACCCCTCCTAGCGGACGTATGTTATATCTCTAATAGAGGTCTTTTCTATTTTTATTCTTATGTACAGCCTGATGAAGGGCAGGATATGTAAGCCCGAAACGTTGCTGTTCAAAAGGATGTAATGGTCGGCTGAATAAAACATTAATTGCATTGAAAATTTCACATGGTGTGCTGTCAGAAACTGTATTCTATTAGCAGAAGAATTCCTGAGGTGGAGTCAGGGATAAAAGTGACGAGCAGCCATTCCTCTGCCAGTTATCTGCTGAGTGCTGTGCTCTCTTGTGAATCAAGGATTAGCTCATACTGTCAGCGAGAGGCTCAGGGATAACTAGGAGGTTACCATCCCCCTCCTCGCTAGCTTTGGGGCCTAGTCTGTGTTACTGTTGTAGTTTGTTTATTTGGTGTTCTTGCTTTCCCCACTTACCGTGACACACGGCCTCTGCGTGCACCTTCAGCAGCATGGCCACTTCCCCGTCCCTTACTGCTCGCCTTGAGCATATTAAATGGTATATATGCTTGCAAATATGTCACACGTACAGTAGCGCAGGTTTTGTTAGTGTATGCGCAAATAAAGTACACTGAATGTCACCGATATTTAGGATGCGCAAAAATTATACAGGAGATGTAGCGCAAGTAATGTCGCTGTCACGAGGGAGATGCAAAGACAATACCAATAACAAGCTAAAGGTCCAACCTGGAGGTCGCGTCAGAGTACAAGGGAGAAGCAGGAGCGTGGTCAAATAACCAGCCGTCTGTCAAATACAAGAACAATGGAGCAGAGTATCAAGACCCTATATCAACAATATCACAGGCAACCTGTGGCCAGCAGGTTGCCTGCTTATTTACTGAAGGGCTAAGGTCATGTGACGTGGCTAGCGCCACATGACCTGTCCCAGGACTGATAGCTAAGTGCCGAGTGTCCAGCTCGGCGCTCAGCCCACACAGGTATCCTGGCGTGCGGCCGGGCGCTTCGCCCTCCGTTGCCATGGCATCGTAAACGCCGAGCGCCTCCCCGCTCTGCGCGGAGGGCACCTCCTGCAGCTGCCGGAGAGGAACAGGATGTCGGCGGAGAAAGGGGAAGGATGCGCGTCGCCGGCGTCCTGTGACAGTCACAGATGTTTAGGATGTGCAAACATTATATAGAAGATGTAGCGCAGGTAATGTCGCTGTCAGCAGCAGACAAACAATTGCGCTGAATGTCACAGATATTTAGGATGCGCAAATGTAACACAACAGATGTAGCAGAGGTTGTGACTGTCAGCAGCGGCCAAACAGTTGCAGCAATTTAGTGCATGTTGCGCTAATAATATATATTGCAGCCAGATAAAACAATAGTCCTTAAAATTACTTTTGGGTCTCTAACACCTTTCAAGTCGTTGTCCCCTATGCCCCCCCCCCCCTCTGACTTTTAGTCTAACCAGACTGTCTGTTACTCTGTAATTCCTCTAGCGCCGTTCTATGGAAACAGTAGGTTTAAAGAGCACAGCAAATGCTTCAAATAACTTCTTAATTAACTTCAATTTTTCTTCATATATAACACTGCCGCCTCCGCAGCAGATAGTCCATATACAAAAGACATGTTGAAAAGATATCACAAAATGGCGGTATGCATAAAATGGTGGTTCAACTATTCAATCTTGTCATCTAACATAAAATGGTGGATATATTTCTCTCTTGAGCATCTGTACTCTCGCTTTAAGTTATTTAAGCACTTTATGATCTCTTTGAGAGGTATATCTGAAGTTTAATAGTTCACTTGCAGTATGCAGTTAGCAGTGATATTTGCAGATTGGTTGAGTATGATCTGGTATGGTTGTATGCAATTTGGATTGCAATATGGAATCTGAATGTTTGCAATTTGTAGCTTGCAATTTGTATTTGAAATTCAATTTGCATTTCAATTTATACTTTGCAATTGGTGGAACTGTAAGTAAGCACGCATATAACTGGTTAATTATACAGTTTCAATCACAATACTAACAACAGGAACACTATATAACTGTTTTAAATGCCTATTTTGGCCTCTCCTGCTTCCATAAAAACACAGTTCTCAGTGGAGTGAATGTCTCTTCAGCTCCTGTCTCTGGTGAATAATTATTCCAACAGCTCCTGCTATGGGACTTCCCAGATAGGCTGTGTGTGAGGCTGGCTGTGATTGGTGAAAAGTCTTGCTGTGTGAGAAGCTGGCTGTGATTGGTCTAGACTTCTGCCCAGCAACAACACTATGCTTTCTGTTGTTTCTGCTGTGTTACTGAGCTCACCTTACATTATAAAATGAATCTTAAAGGCATATTATCTTTTGTGCTTCTGTGAATACAAAATATGACATCCAAAACATAATGTCACAGTAAATAACTGCTTTTGTCTTTAACACATAAACATAGGAACTGTATTAACCCCTTAAGGACCCATAATGTACATGTACGTCATTTCTGTCCAGGACTTAAAGACCCGTGACGTACATGTACTTCCTGGTGATCGGGCGGGTACAGGAGCATCAGGGCTGCCTTTCGGGTGGAGAGCCTGTTAGATACAGCCCCCTGATTCTCACAGGCAGGAAGCTGTATGTGTTATACACACTGTATTACACATACAGCCAATGCATTCCAATACAGAAGTATTGGAATGCATTGTAAAGGGGATCAGACTCCCAAAGTTGAAGTCCCAAAGTGGGACAAAAAATAAAGTGTAAAAAAAAATGTGAAAAAATAAAGTAATTTTCCCCAAATAAAGTAAAAAATTTTTTGTTAAAAATAGGGACAAAAAGAAAAATACCCATATTAGGTATCGCCACGTCCGTATCGACCGGTTATATAAACATATCACATGACCTAACCCCTCAGATGAACACCGTCAAAAATAAAAAATAAAAACTGTGCTAAATAAACTATTTTTTGGTCATATTATATCACTAAAAGTACAACACCAAGCGATCAAAAAGGTGTATGCCCGCCAAAATAGTACCAATCTATCTATCACCTCATCCCGCAAAAAATGAGCCCCTACCTAAGACAATCGGCCCAAAAAAAAAAAAACTATGGCTCAGAATATGGAGACACTAAAACATCGGGGATTTTTTGTTTTAAAAATGCTGTTATTGTGTACAATTTAAGTAAATAAAAAAAGTATGCATATAAGGTATTGCCCCGTTCGTAAGAACCTTCTCTATAAAAATATCACATGACCTAATCCCACATAAATAAAGCAATTGTTTGTCACATTACATCACAAAAAGTAGAACAAGTGATCAAAAAGTCATACACACCCCAAAATAGTGCCAATCAATCTGTCATTTCATCCTGCGAAAATAATACCCCACCTAACATAATCGCCCAAAAACTGAAAAAAATATGGCTCTAGGTATCGCTGCATCCGTAATGACCTGTTCTATAAAAATATCACATGACCAAACCCATCAGATAAATTTTGTAAAAAAAAAAGTGTGAAAAAAGCCATTTTTTGTCACCTTACCTCACAAAAAGTGTAATAGCAAGTGATCAAAAAGTCATATGCACCCTATAATAGTACTAATCAAACCATCATCTCATCCCGAAAAAATGGAGCCCCTACACAAGACAGTTGCCCCAAAAAAAAAAAAAAAGACTACAGCTTTCAGAATGTGGAGACACTAAAAAAATCTTTTTTTTTCAAAAATGCTTTGTTATATAAACCTGAAACAACCAACCAGAAAATACCTGTCAGATGAATGTTGTAAATAGCAACAAAAAAAAACGGTGCTAAAACAGCTATTTCTTGTTACCTTGCCTCACAAAAAGTGTAATATAGAGCAAACAAAAATCATATGTACCCTAAAATAGTACCAACAAAACTGCCACCTTATCCTGTAGTTTCCAAAATGGGGTCACTTTTTGGGAGTTTCTACTCTAGGGGTCTTCAAATGGGACATGGTGTAAAAAAAAACATCCAGCAAAATCTGCCTTCCAAAAAACTTATTGCGTTCCATAAGGGGTGTAGTTTCTAAAATGGGGTCACTTTTTGGAGTTTATGCTCTAGGGGTGCATCAGGGGGTCTTCAAATATGACATAGCAGCTTAAAATTAAATCCCCATGACATCTGCTTTCCAAAAACCATATGGCGTTCCTTTCCTTTTGCGCAATACCGTGTGCCCGTACAGTAGTTTATGACCACATATGGGGTGTTTCTCTAAACTACACAATCACGGCCATAAATATTGAGTTTTGTTTGGCTGTTAACCCTTGCTTTGTTACTGGAAAAAATTTATTCAAATGGAAAATCTGCCAAAAAGAGACATTTTTAAATTTTATCTCTATCTTCCATTAATTCTTGTGGAACAACTAAAGGGTTAACAAAGTTTGTAAAATAAGTTTTGAATACCTTGAGGAGTGTAGTTTGTAAAATGGGCTCATTTTTGGGTGGTTTCTATTATGTAAGCCTCACAAAGTGACTTCAGACCTGAAGTGGTCCTGAAAAAGTGGGTTTTAGAAATTTTCAGAAAAATTTAAAGATTTGCTTCTAAACATCTGAGCCTTCTAACGTCCCCAAAAAATAAAATGGTATTCACAAAATGACCCAGACATGAAGTAGACATATGGGGAATGTAAAGTAATAACTATTTTTGGAGGTATTACTATCTATTATAAAAGTAAAGAAATTGAAATTTGCTAATTTTTCCAATTTTTTTTAATACAAATATTTTTGTTTTAACTTAATTTTACCACTGTCATGAAGTACAATATGTGAAGAGAAAACTATCTCAGAATGGCCTGGATAAGTAAAAGCGGTTTAAAGTTATCACCACATAAAGTGACACATGTCAGATTTGCAAAAATGGCCTGGTCCTTAACCGTAAGTTCACACCTGAGCAAGGAGAAAACCAATGCTTCTTTATGGGAATGGTTCTCACCTGGGCGTTTTACAGCGCGTTCTTGAGCTTCTTTGGGGCGTTTTGTCGCGACAATGGGCGTTCGCTTGTCTCTGTATGCGCGATTGCAAACACCCGTACAATCGCGCATACAGAGCCCTCCTTTCGGAACGCTCAGGTGTGAACCCAGGGTAAGGGGTTAAGGCTATTAGCAGGTTTAGCTGTATACACATATAAGCATATTAGCAAACTAGGACAAGTCTTAGCTGGCCAGCTACACCACAGGTGGATTTTATTGGCCACAGCAGCCATTTTATTAAATACAAACATACAATAAATCACATAAATAACCAACCCCAAGGAACAATTAAAACACGGGGAGGGTCCTTGGAGCCCCGCAAACCTGACGGTTAACTGCCCCGCCCTCAATTAAATTGAATTACCTCTAGCCGATAAACTGCAGCTCAGAGGCAGAAAAACGGTAACCATGGGCAACAAATGTGGGCAGATACCCGCCATATCATGCCCCAAATTCCGGTACCTGGAGAGTCCAGAGCCCACTTGGCTCCCTCCCCACCACGCCAGATCTACCATAACCACCAAGGATCCACCACCGCCCCGGCCGCTATGACATTTGAAAACAGTACCTGCCTGACCAAACCAAAAACCATCCATAACCACTGTGCCATAAACCAAGAACCTCAATCACTCCAGGAAACCAAAGCTGATGCGCTGTCCCTGCAAAATGGCCCCTTTTCCCTCTCTTCCCACCCCCTTTAAAACCTTAACCCCCGAATGGGGGGGTTGAGTCTAGCGGCCCAGCTGGATGCAGGCTGCGTGAAGAGCTCCTTCGCTGACCGAGTCGTCCCAAGCACTTTTAGCCATTATTAAAGCATCAAAATGGGGAAGTTCAGCAAGGAAAAGCCTAAAGACACCCCGGGGAAACCGAAAACTGCGGCAAGCCAGAACGATTTGGACATATTTGTCCGGCGGACTGACATGAGTTCCGAATCCAAGATGGAGCCGGTGCGCCTCGCGAACCCCATGGAAGACAAAGACGCCGATTCAGAAGGTGAGGGGGACAATGAGCAAAAACAGCCTGCTCCAGCTGATGACTTACCTTTCTCCAGGGCTTTTATGAAAGATCTCCTGCATGATGCTCTGGGTCCGATTTGGCAGGATCTCTCTGAAATAAAAGAAGATATGCGTCAATTAAGCTCCAGAGTGGCCGAAATAGAAACCGCTCAGAATGCCATTACGGAGTTCAGCGGTCAAGTGTCCCACAACCTGGACAATGCGCAAGCCCATATTAATTATTTGTACTCCCTGGTCGAAGACCAGGACAACAGGGGTCGTCGCAACAATATAAGGCTGAAAGGTGTACCGAAGAGGGTGCCACAGGAATCCCTGCAACACGAGGTTGTCCAGCTATTTATCCGCCTTGTACTGGATAGCCACGCAGACCTTTTTGAAATGGACAGGATCCATAGAGCCCTTCGACCATTACCAAGGCCGCAGGATCCCCCCAGGGACGTCATATGCCGCATGTCCAGCTTTGCGGTGAAGGAGAGGATCATGACCGCCGTAAGAGCAAACAAGACAGCAGAAATTCAAGGATCTACAGTCGCACTTTTTCAGGACTTATCACCCATGACCCTGAAGAAAAGAAGACACCTTAAACTGCTCCTAGAAGTCCTACATCTGAAGAAGCTAACATACAGCTGGCTGCAGCTGTTCAGACTTCTGATTAACACTCCACTCCGCAAGCAGGTTGTCAGAAGCCATGCAGACTTATTGAGAATTGACAAAGTTTTAGACATTACAAGAGTTAGATATTCCGGACTTGTGTCCGGCTCAAAATGTGTCCGATTTAATACCCCTGCCCGATAAGGACACCTGGCAGGTCGTTAACACCAAACAACGAAGATCCAGGAGGATTCCTCGCATTACTATCGCCTGAAAGGCGAACCCATGCGTGAGGACTCACATTCAACATGCAAAGATGCCGACCCGTTTGACACTTTAATGTGGGGTCACGTCAACCATGTGAGACAAGCATATGTATAGTACTGCTCTGTTTCATACCTCTTTCTTATCCCTTTTTTTCACACTACTTCTTTATCTCTATTTTCTATTTATTTGCCTTTTTTTTTCAACTTCTGCCATTCCCTTAACCACTTCAGCCCCGCTAGGTGAAACCCCCTTCATGACCAGGCCACTTTTTACACTTCGGCACTACACTCCTTTCACCGTTTATCGCTCGGTCATGCAACTTACCTTACCACCCAAATGAATTTTACCTCCTTTTCTTCTCACTAATAGAGCTTTCATTTGGTGGTATTTTATTGCTGCTGACATTTTTACTTTTTTTGTTATTAATCAAAATGTAACGATTTTTTTGCAAAAAAATGACATTTTTCACTTTCAGCTGTGAAATTTTGCAAAAAAAACGACATCCATATATAAATTTTTCGCTAAATTTATAGTTCTACATGTCTTTGATAAATAAAAAATGTTTGGGCAAAAAAAAATGGTTTGGGTAAAAGTTATAGCATTTACAAACTATGGTACAAAAATGTGAATTTCCGCTTTTTGAAACGGCTCTGATTTTCTGAGCACCTGTCATGTTTCCTGAGGTTCTACAATGCCCAGACAGTAGAAAACCCCCACAAATGACCCCATTTCGGAAAGTAGACACCCTAAGGTATTCGCTGATGGGCATAGTGAGTTCATAGAACTTTTTATTTTTTGTCACAAGTTAGCGGAAAATGATGATGATTTTTATTATTTTTTTTTTTTCTTACAAAGTCTCATATTGCACTAACTTGCGACAAAAAATACAAAATTCTAGGAACTCACCATGCCCCTCACAGAATACCTTGGGGTGTCTTCTTTCCAAAATGGGGTCACTTGTGGGGTAGTTATACTGCCCTGGCAATTTAGGGGCCCAAATGTGTGAGAAGAACTTTGCAATCAAAATGTGTAAGAAATGACCGGTGAAATCCGAAAGGTGCACTTTGGAATATGCGCCCCTTTGCCCACCTTGGCAGCAAAAAAGTGTCACACATGTGGTATCGCCGTACTCAGGAGAAGTTGGGGAATGTGTTTTGGGGTGTCATTTTACATATACCCATGCTGGGTGAGAGAAATATCTTGGCAAAAGACAACTTTTCCCATTTTTTTATACAAAGTTGGCATTTGACCAAGATATTTTTCTCACCCAGCATGGGTATATGTAAAATGACACCCCAAAACACATTCCCCAACTTCTCCTGAGTACGGCGATACCACATGTGTGACACTTTATTGCAGCCTAGGTGGGCAAAGGGGCACATATTCCAAAGTGCACCTTTCGGGTTTCGCCGGTCATTTTTTACACATTTTGATTGCAAGGTACTTCTCACACATTTGGGCCCCTAAATTGCCAGGGCAGTATAACTACGCCACAAGTGACCCCATTTTGGAAAGAAGACACCCCAAGGTATTCCGTGAGGGGTACTGCGAGTTCCTAGAATTTTTTATTTTTTGTCACAAGTTAGCGGAAAATGATGATTTATTTTTTTTCTCTTTTTTCCTTACAAAGTCTCATATTCCACTAACTTGCGACAAAAAATAAAAAATTCTAGGAACTCGCCATGCCCCTCACGGAATACCTTGGGGTGTCTTCTTTCCAAAATGGGGTCACTTGTGGCGTAGTTATACTGCCCTGGCAATTTAGGGGCCCAAATGTGTGAGAAGTACTTTGCAATCAAAATCTGTAAAAAATGACCGGTGAAATCCGAAAGGTGCACTTTGGAATATGCGCCCCTTTGCCCACCTTGGCATCAAAAAAGTGTCACACATCTGGTATCGCCGTACTCAGGAGAAGTTGGGGAATGTGTTTTGGGGTGTCATTTTACATATACTCATGCTGGGTGAGGGAAATATCTTGGCAAACGACAACTTTTCCCATTTTTTTATACAAAGTTGGCATTTGACCAAGATATTTTTCTCACCCAGCATGGGTATATGTAAAATGACACCCCAAAACACATTCCCCAACTTCTCCTGAGTACGGCGATACCAGATGTGTCACACTTTTTTGCTGCCAAGGTGGGCAAAGGGGCACATATTCCAAAGTGCACCTTTCGGATTTTGCAGGCCATTTTTTACACATTTTGATTGCAAAGTTCTTCTCACACATTTGGGCCCCTAAATTGCCAGGGCAGTATAACTACGCCACAAGTGACCCCATTTTGGAAAGAAGACACCCTAAGGTATTCCGTGAGGGGCACTGCGAGTTCCTAGAATTTATTTATTTTTGTCACAAGTTAGCGGAAAATGATGATGTTTTTTTTTTTTTTTTTTTTTCTTACAAAGTCTCATATTCCACTAACTTGCGACAAAAAATAAAAAATTCTAGGAACTCACCATGCCCCTCACAGAATACCTTGGGGTGTCTTCTTTCCAAAATGGGGTCACTTGTGGGGTAGTTATACTGCCCTGGCAATTTAGGGGCCCATATGTGTGAGAAGTACTTTGCAATCAAAATGTGTATAAAATGGCCTGCAAAATCCGAAAGGTGCACTTTGGAATATGTGCCCCTTTGCCCACCTTGGCATCAAAAAAGTGTCACACATCTGGTATCGCCGTACTCAGGAGAAGTTGGGGAATGTGTTTTGGGGTGCCATTTTACATATACCCATGCTGGGTGAGAGAAATATGTTGGCAAAAGACATCTTTTCCCATTTTTTTATACAAAGTTGGCATTTGACCAAGATATTTATCTCACCCAGCATGGGTATATGTAAAATGACACCCCAAAACACATTCCCCAACTTCTTCTGAGTACGGCGATACCAGATGTGTCACACTTTTTTGCAGCCTAGATGCGCAAAGGTGCCCAAATTCCTTTTAGGAGGGCATTTTTAGACATTTGGATCCCAGACTTCTTCTCACGCTTTAGGGCCCCTAAAAAGCCAGGGCAGTATAAATACCCCACATGTGACCCCACTTTGGAAAGAAGACACCCCAAGGTATCCAATGAGGGGCCTGGCAAGTTCATATAAAAAAAAAAATTTTTCGCATAAGTTAGCGGAAATTGATTTTTTTTTGTTTTTTCTCACAAAGTCTCACTTTCCGCTAACTTAGGACAAAAATGTAAATCTTTCATGGACTCAATATGCCCCTCAGCAAATACCTTGGGGTGTCTTCTTTCCAAAATGGGGTCAGTTGTGGGGTGTTTGTACTGCCCTGGCATTTGAGGGTCTCCGCAATCATTACATGTATGGCCAGCATTAGGAGTTTCTGCTATTCTCCTTATATTGAGCATACAGGTAATGAGATTTTTTTTTCCGTTCAGCCTCTGGGCTGAAAGAAAAAAATGAACGGCACAGATTTCTTCATTCGCATCGATCAATGTGGATGAAAAAATCTCTGCCAAAAAAAAAAATGGAGGGGAAAGGCGTCTGCCAGGACATAGGAGCTCCGCCCAACATCCATACCCACTTAGCTCGTATGCCCTGGCAAACCAGATTTCTCCATTCGCATCAATCGATGTGGATGAATAAATCATTGCCAGGATTTTTTTTTTTTTATATATATATATACAAAGTGTTTGCCAAAGCATAGGAACGCCGCCTCCTCCTCAGCTCGTATGCCTCGGCAAACGTATCTGTCACTGCAGAGGAGAAAATCCCGTCTTGCAGCGCCGCATACACCGACTTGCGTGTAATCTGACAGCAGCGCAATGCTTCTGTCAGAATGCACATCGGTGCTGCAGCTAGTAGATCGGTTGGTCCACCTGGAAGGTAAAAAAAGAAAAAACCAGGCCGCAACGCAATAATTTTATTAACTTTGGAACAGAACATGTAACTTTAACTTTTGGAACTAAACATTAACCTGTTTGCTTACCTGTTTTTTTTTTTTGTTTTTTTTACCTTTATAGAACAAACCTCTCCTTCCCCATGGGTCAATGTGCAAAGCGCAAATCGCCCAAAGATGTGGCGAAGTGCGTTATGCACTTTGTCCCATGTGAAAGGAGACGTTTGCAGCAGCAGTGAGTGAATGGGCCCTAATAGCCCTGTGTGCCTGTCCTGGTGAGATGATCCCTATGCTAATAGTGTACCTGTGAGTGGTACTTCCGGAAACACTCTCCAAAGCATAGGGCAGGGTGGTCCGGACAGTCAGGACAGAAATAGCGGGTGTCACGCCTTATTCCACTCCTGCTACAGACACAACATCTTTTTCGGGGTGACTGTTGGGTTGAGGTACCAGGAACGACATTGGGGAAATGTCGCTCGTGTAGACGGCTAACTACACTGGTGGTTGGGGCCACGGAACCTCCTGGATACAGGAGGTTCTCGATGATCTCTTCCTGAAATTTGAGGAAGGATCCAGTTCTCCTAGCCTTACTGTAGAGAACAAAACTATTGTACAGAGCCAATTGAATTAAATATACAGACACCTTCTTATACCAGCGTCTGGTGCGTCGGGAAACTAAATACGGAGACAACATCTGGTCATTGAAGTCGACCCCTCCCATGTGGAGGTTATAGTCGTGGACTGAGAGGGGCTTTTCAATGACACGGGTTGCTCGCTCAATTTGTATTGTCGTGTCTGCGTGAATGGAGGAGAGCATGTAAACGTCACGCTTGTCTCTCCATTTCACCGCGAGCAGTTCTTCGTTACACAGTGCGGCTCTCTGCCCCCTTGCAAGACGGGTGCTAACGAGCCGTTGGGGGAAGCCCGCGCGACTAGTTCGCGCGGTACCACAGGCGCCAATCCGTTCTAGAAACAAATGCCTAAAGAGGGCCACACTTGTGTAAAAATTGTCCACATAAAGATGGTACCCCTTGCCGAATAAGGGTGACACCAAGTCCCAAACTGTCTTCCCACTGCTCCCCAGGTAGTCAGGGCAACCGACCGGCTCCAGGGTCTGATCTTTTCCCTCATAGACCCGAAATTTGTGGGTATAGCCTGTGGCCCTTTCACAGAGCTTATACAATTTGACCCCATACCGGGCGCGCTTGCTTGGGATGTATTGTTTGAAGCCAAGGCGCCCGGTAAAATGTATCAGGGACTCGTCTATGCAGATGTTTTGCTCTGGGGTATAAATATCTGCAAATTTCTGGTTGAAATGGTCTATGAGGGGCCGAATTTTGTGGAGCCGGTCAAAAGCAGGGTGGCCCCTGGGACGGGAGGCGGTGTTGTCACTAAAGTGCAGGAACCGCAGGATGGCCTCAAAACGTGCCCTGGACATGGCAGCAGAGAACATGGGCATGTGATGAATCGGGTTCGTGGACCAATATGACCGCAATTCATGCTTTTTTGTCAGGCCCATGTTGAGGAGGAGGCCCAGAAAAGTTTTAAGTTCGGAAACTTGGACTGGTTTCCACCGGAAAGGCTGGGCATAAAAGCTTCCCGGGTTAGCGGTGATAAATTGTGTGGCATACCTGTTTGTTTCGGCCACAACTATGTCTAAAAGCTCCGCAGTCAAGAACAGCTCAAAAAATCCCAGGGCCGAACCGATCTGAGCCGTCTCAACCCGAACTCCAGACTGGGCAGTGAAAGGGAAAACTACAGGTGCGGCTGAAGTTGGGGACTGCCAATCAGGGTTTGCCAGCACCTCTGGGATTCTAGGGGCTCTACGGGCACGTCTTTGCGGTGGCTGCGACGGGGTCACTACTGCACGTGCCACCGTACCAGCTTCAACTGCCCTTCTGGTGCTCGCTACTTCACCAGGTTGTACGGCAGTGCTGGTACTAGGTCCAGGGAGGGCTGGGCTGCTGGTGTATGCCTCACCACGTAATCCGACAGCACCAGCCCCACTCTGCTGCTCTTGAAGCGGATCCTGCGCAACCTGCGGTCTAGCAACACGGGGCCGGGTACGCCTGCTGCTATCAGGGACCTCAACCTCCTCGTCCGAACTTTGGGTCAGAGAGCCACTGCTTTCTACAGGTTCGTATTCTGACCCGCTGGATTCATCAGATGAGGGTTCCCACTCCTCATCCGACTGGGTCAGAAGCCTGTAGGCCTCTTCAGAGGAATACCCCCTGTTAGACATGTGGGCAACTAAATTTAGGGGTATTCCCTGAGACTACCCAAGAAAAAAAAAGCAAGCCTGTCTTACAAAGGGGAGGCTAGCGAAGTACCGGAGGCCGCTGCGGTTGATAAAAAATATCAAAACTGATTTTTTTATCGCCGCAGCGCGTGTAAAGTGAATGTGCAGTGATCAAAAAAAAATTTTTTTTTTGTCACTGCGGTGGGGCGGGTGTGGGCGAACGCACGTGTGGGCGACCGATCAGGCCTGATCGGGCAAACACTGCATTTTGGGTGGAGGGCGAACTAAAGTGACACTAGTACTATTATAGATCTGACCGTGATCAGTTTTGATCACTTCCAGATACTATAAAAGTACAAATGCTGATTAGCGATACGCTAATCAGCGAATAACGGACTGCGGTGCGGTGGGCTGGGCGCTAACTGATCGCTAACTACCTAACCAAGGGACCTAAACTATACTGAAACCTAACGGTCAATAACAGTGAAAAAAAAAAGTGACAGTTTGCACTGATCACTTTTTTCTTTTCACTTGTGATTGACAGGGGTGATCAAAGGGGTGATCAAAGGGTTAATTGGGGTTCAGGGGGGTGATCAGGGGCTATAGTGTAGTGTTGGTGTACTCACTGTGTAGCCTGCTCCTCTGCTGGATCCAACCGACGAAAAGAACCAGCAGAGGAGCAGGCAGCCATATAACAGATCATATTTACAAATATGATCTGCTATCTGGCACTTTGATTGGATTTTTTAAAAATCAGCAACCTGCCAGCCACGATCATTGGCTGGCAGGTTGCTGACGAAATACTGCTGTGCGAAATGCCGGCGCGAACTGCGCATGCGCGCGCGCATATTCGCGTCATCTCGCGTCTTGCGAGATGACGTGTATATGCGTGACTGTGCGCAGCGCTGCCACCTCCGGAACGCACATGTGCGTTAGGCGGTCCGGAGGTGGTTAATATACTTTTCCTCTCCGCCGACGCTAAATCAGAGATATGTGGTCATAGAGCACCATCTAGTGTCAGTAACAGAGAAGGTGGTCTGCTCCTTCTTCTTACCTTTCTGTGACTATATCCCCTTCCTATTCTACTCATCTCTCTCTAACTCAGCTGTCCTTTTGGCTTTCCTTAACACTGAGTTTCTCATAGCAAGTTTATTTCCCATGATAGTGGGCTCATGGGGGCTTGTGGTCACCCAAGATCGACACCTCCCCCTTCTACTTACGCCCTTCAATTGTTTGTTTTGTTTTGTTAAGAATTGTACTCCGTCTATTTGTTACAATTGTCCTCCCTACCCTACACTTTCTATTGTAGGGTTTCTCCCCCTCTCACTCCCTTCCCTCCCAGACCCTCCTATTGGTCTACTCCGTATTCTACTAGAACAGGTATGGCAAATTGCACTATCCAATTATTTGATCGAAAATGGCTAATATATATGTCTGTACGTTTAATGTTAAGGAGTTGAATGCTCCTATCAAAAGAAGTCAAATCTGTCAGCATTTACACAAGCTAAAGGTGTAGCTCTATTACAGGAGACCCATTTTCATGCAAATTAAATTCCTAGGCTGTCTCATTTACTTTATAACCAATGGTTCCACAACTCTTCCTTCACGACTGCCTCTAAAGGGGTTAGTATTGCTTTCTATAAAAATACTTTATTTTCAGACCATGATATGTTACGAGACGATAATGGTAGATTCATCTTTGTGAAGGGTACAATAGGCCCCCAACTGTTTACTTTTGGCAATGTCTATGCTCCCAACACCGGCCAAGCTTCATGGCTCTTGGATGCCATCAATAAGTTTGAAGACTTTGCTGAAGGCCTAGCCTTTTTAGGAGGCGACCTTAATGTTACATTGGTGCCCCATTTAGACTCATCATCGGGTGTATCGGCATTGTCAAAAATAGCTTTGAACGGAATAAATAACACTCTGTCCCAATATTGTTTAGTGGATATCTGGAGGGTAATGCACTCTACTGAAAAGGATTATACTTTTTATTCTGCAGTCCACCAGTTGTACCACAGATTAGATTATATTCCTTCCTACACAATCTCTTAGAAATTGTGTTTTCTCAAAAATCGGGAGTGTTCTTTTGTCGGATCATGCTCCGGTTATCATCTCGTTCATTATACCAAATATGCCCAAGATGGAGACTCAATGAGACTCTTTTGTGTAGCCCTCACATTGCAAAGCTGGCTGGTCTGATAGAGGAATACTTAAGGTTAAACGAGTCTACAGATATATCCCCAATATAGCTCTAGGCGTGTATACAAAAAAAATGAAAAAAAATTGCAGAACTTACCTTGGAAATTTCCAGGTTGGAAATGCAGCATAGAAGATAGCTGAATACTGCTACTTTGGCGCATCTGGAGACCCTGAGATCTAAATTAAAAAAACATATTAAATGCTAATACAGCCAAACTCTTTCTATCAACCCAATTTAAATACTATGCCCATGGCAATAAAGCCTCAAAGTTAATGTTTTCTCAACTTAAAAAGAGAAAAGCTGCGTCCTATATATCCCATATTAAATCTCAAGACTCACAGCTAGTCCATAAAACAGACTTGATTGCAGAACAATTTTGCATCTACCATAAACAGTTATACAATCTACGAAATGACGTAACTCTCGACCAGACAAACTTGAGGAAACAGCACATGCAGTCATGGCTGAGTACATTGAATCTGCCCTCATTGACTACGGCCCAAGTAGCCAAACTAAACTCTCCTTTCACGTTGTCAGAACTGCAAATAGCTTTACGAAACTCCCCTCTTAATAAAAGCCCAGGCCCTGATGGACTTCCAATGCTGTACTATTCTACCTTCAAAGAGGTTTTACTACCTAGATTATTACATGTCCGCAATAAGGCACGGGAAGGCGCAGCTTTCTCCAGTGATATGTTATCAGCACAGATTACTATAATCCCTAAACCTAATAAGGACCATACACTCTGATCGAATTATAGACTTTTTCTCTTTTAAACAACAATCTAAAATTATACACTAAGTTGCTGGCCAATAGGTTAAAAGTATACTTACCAGATCTTGTTTTAGCGGAGCAAGTTGGTTTCATCCCTGGTAGAGAAGGAGAAAACAATATAATCAAAATTATCCAACTCATGCAACTAGCTAATAAAAAGAGAATACCGCTGGCCATCCTCAGTATGGATGCTGAGAAAGCTTTTGATAGGGTAGATTGGTTATTTATGTCTCAGGCTATGGCGGGGTTATGGCTATGTACCAAGAACCCACAGCACGCATCCTAGTGAATGATACCCTCTCTCCAAAGTTCCCCATAACAAATGGCACGTGACAAGGTTGCCCTCTTTCACCCTTGCTATTTGTATTTGTAATTGAAACTCTCTTGCAGTCATTTAGACAAAACACGGATGTTGCGGGTATGTCTGTGGGGGACACAACTCATAAAACCACTGCCTTTGCAGATGATGTTTTGCTACTGATCACAAATCCCAAGACTGCGTTCCCAGCTATTGTGTCAACCCTTCAGACATTCCATGCACTCTCCAATTTCTCGGTGGATCTTTCAAAATCTACGGTTCTAAATGTTCTATCCCAGCAACAGATTTGAGTGAGGTACGAAAACTCACCTCCTTTCAGTGGACTTCGCACTCAGTAACATTCAAAGGGGTTAAACTCACACCTGAATTCTCTCACCTGTTCAAAGAAAACTTCCTCTCATTACCTAAACGGCTTGAAGGCCTGATAGGCTCATGGGATTTTACCTTTATCTCATGGTTTGGCCGTAGAGTGTTAATTAAGTCCATTCTTATGCCCACTATCCTTTATTACCTCCAAGCTCTGCCTATAACAATTCCTAAAGAATGTTTTACAAAACTTCAAAATTATCTCGAGATTCCTTTGGGGGGTGTTGAGGGAAGTGTCATATTTAAATATATATGTATATATGCCTTGTCTATAGGCTCGTCCAGGTGGGATCTATAGATATGCACAGAGATGTATATAGGCCCCTTGGCAGCATACGTCTCTGTGTATATGTATAGACATATGTATTGATGGGCCTGTGTGTATGTGTATATTTATGGATGTGCCCCAAACATCCATGAATATACATGTATATGTATATATACATATAGATATGTTTCCCCCTAGATAGATGGATGGCATTATATATATGTGTATATATATATATATATATATATGTGTGTGGATGTGCCCCAAGCATCCATACACATATAGTATAGGACAAGAGGTGCCCCCCCCCCCTCCTCCTGCATCCCTGCAGGGGATGAGAAGGCCACCAGATGGCTGGACAATTATGTCCAGCCTCTGGTGACCTCAAAAGGCATGGGATCAATCGAGATCTGATGCCTTTTGGTATTTAACTATCCCCAGCTGCAGGACGGGCTGCCTCAGGAGAGTGCGCCGCCGAACTTAAATAGTCCGGCGGCGCTACGCTGAGGCAGTCCGGGCCACGAGCTCCAGCAGGAGAGAGGATCATCCCTGGACAAACGAGCCCCCCTGGACAATGAGCAGAAGACAATAAGTATCAACCCCTATACCACCAACGATATCACCCCCCTATCTACCCCACTATACCCCTATACCACCAATGATATTAACTCTATATCATCCCCTTATCTACCCCTATACCCTACATATTATTATACCCTTATTCCCCCCCATTAACCCCTTATTTCCCCATACAATTCAATAACCCTTATTCCCCCCATGCAATAATTCTTACTTCCCCCCATACTAGATCCCAAATTACCTTCCCCTGTTGTATACCCTTACCCCTGGTTACCCTTACCTTCCCCTGTCCCGAGTCCCCTTATATTCCCTGTGTTCCCTCATATCCCCTGTTCCCCGGTATCTCTACCCCGTCACGGCTGTCCTGCTTACCCTAGCAGTACAATGTCCGTAATTACCCCTGGTTATCCCCCGTAGGGATAGTGTATTGTCAGGATTGGGTGGGCTGCTGGTAAAGTGTATGAATGTGTATTGCTATTAATTATAGATAGATTTTGGGGAGGATTTAGGACTGTGTTAGTGTAGTTAGAACCGTATTAGTGTATTGCATTAGTTTGTGTGCTTATTGTTGTGCGCGGTTATAACTATATATATCTATCCCCTTGATATAGATATATATAGTTATAAACATACATATTCCTTTGTATTAGTAAGGAGTCGTCGCAATAGATGTAGTATATTGTTGGTACTGTATGTTTAGTGTATTACGTATGTTATTTTCTGTAAGGATTAATAAACACTGTGTTGTTTATACCTATTGTGTAACGTGTAGTTACTAGCGGTAGTTAGTAAGGCGCATGCAGCTAGATTAGTGAGTAACGTAAGGCAATCAGTAAAGAATTGTTGTTCATTAAGGCATAAATAGGCGGAGTCATCATAAGACTATTTACGCCTATTTATGAATATTAATTATTGAGATGTACATAAATATCAATAATTAATAGCTCCTTTAACATTGGCGAGCCAGGCCCACTGTTGGGAGTTTGTATGTGTGTTTGGTTTTGGGAAGAGAAATTGCTTACGCTGTGAAATATCAGGTGGGAAGGACGTGGTCAGTGGATGAGCGTCCATAGCCTGAAGGTTGGGACAGGTAGAGTGGTTTTTCTCAGATCAGAACTAGACACAGAGCAAACTCTACAGCAGAGAATCTAAAATCTTTTCTGATTTTTGTATATTAATATTTTCTGATTCCCTTACACGCTGAACTGAAGAGAGAACCATCATAATTGAAGCAAAAGTCGTCTGGCTGGTCGGGAGAAGACGTTCCAAATATTGTAGGACCTCCTCCACGCAGCAACACAGTACAATGAACAACGACACCAATGAAGATGGCCTCTCGTCAAAAAGTAAGTATGAACTTCGCCACACTGCAACACCTCAGCAAACATAGCACATACAACCCCATCATCCCCACCACGTACAAATCCACTGAGCTGCTATGGTCCACTTTATTGGACCAGGCATACGCTCATGATAAACTCTGCATTAATCGCAGTATGTTTAAAAAAAACGGCTCCAAATGTTAGCCAAATTGGTTCACACCTTTGAGGATATAATTTGGAAGCCGGAACATCTTGAAACACTTAACAGCACAACAAAGGCAGAGGAAGTTTCCAACACTGCAAACTTTCACTGCAATTGTTGTGTTGAGAACATTAAACAGTTACATACATTACAAACACAACTACAAGAGAAGTCCCAGTGTACGGTCGAGAGGGGCAGGGAGATTTGCGTGTTAGAGTCTAGACTCTCGGACAAGGAGAGTTTCTACTCTGACATGGATAAGGAACTGCTCAGACTGTACACTGAGATAAATCAGTTCAGGAACAATACGGTATCTATGGATAACATGATTGTTCAACTTCGAGAGGACCTGGCTGCAAAAACGCAAACCATTGCGGATTTGCAGCAGGTCATCTCGAATCTGTCACGGCCTGGTACTAACAGCATGTTGCCCACGAAACAGGTTTGTGTTTCAGGAACGGCACATGGGGAGACAGCGGCGACTGCGCCAAGGTCTGATCAAACACCCGACGCAGTAGACACCAGGGGACAGGTGGAACGGACGCTACCTTTCACCCAAACACCCAGGGAGAATAGGGGTAGCAACCGAGTCCAGGAACAGGACAACGATTGGAGAGAGGAAAGTGGTTGGCCATTTACCACTTCCAATCCACCAACACGTCCGGAAAGACAGGAAGATTTTTATCCTAACCATTCCAGTATGGAAAGGATAAACTTCCTGTTACGGATCTGCAAGGAGATCCCAAAATATGATCCCAGTGTAGATCCGTTTACTTCATGTGATATCTTCGAGGGTCACTGTAACAAGTATTCAGTGGCTCACGAATATCGCATGGAGTTATTCAAGTTATGGTTACCTACACACCTAAACCAAAGGTATGAGGTAACAGGGAGGACGCAACCCATGAATGGACAGTTTTATGACAAAGAGGAACGTCTCTCCATACTCATGAGACTGGCAACGGGCCATTGGGACGCCACTCCAGATATCCTGTCCAAGTTCAAACCCACTATACATGACGAACCTTTGTCTATGTGTAGTCGGTTTGAAGCCATGTATAGAAGGGTTACAAAGGATCACGGTATCGGAATTCCACAGGGTATGATACGTATGTTTGTGGAGAAATTCCCATACCTTGACACTGCAATCCGGTTGAGTGCAGCCAGGGAGCCATCCCTCACGGATGCTGCTATGATTATTGAGCAGTGCAGACAGGATACACTGCTCAATAAGAAATCCGTCAAAGTGACGGAGCGTGCGCCTGTACACGATACATCTCAAGATGAACGGGTACAGCACACAAAAGGTAATTCAGCTATTCGCCCCACGGCCCCGCCATTGGAAAGGATAGGAGGCATTCGATGCTTCCTATGTTTACAATACGGGCACATAAAGAGGAATTTTCCACAATGGTCACGTAATAACAGGACAAATCCTGAGAGAACGGGCAATAATAATGGTTTCAAGATGAAACCTAATTATGCCAAACCAGTGGGGGAATATCTGGGATGTTCACAGGTCCAGACACCAAAACGTGTGGCTGTTGTGAATGACCCAGCGCATTCGGTAAGAAGTGTGGAATCCCTGGAACCCACAAGTGGCAGTATGTACCTCACAGGTACCTACTGGGAGTCTGGTAGAAATTGATTGAAGATCAGGAATCCGTAAAGATCTGGCGCCAGTATGTCCCATCATACTGGATTCTTCAGGGAGACCCCACATAAAGGCCAAAATCAAAAATCAGGACACCGAAATCATGCTTGACACTAGTGCGGAAATTTCCATTACCAATGTCAAACATGATTTACATCCCAACAGCCCTCAGTGTGTGGTGATCGGATTTGATCACCAACAAGGGGGGGGGGGGGGGTGAAGGCCCACAGAATAGAAGAAGTAATTGTCCAGATTACTAGTCACGACCCTTAGGATCCCCATGTGGTATTACCCCGGTTCTGACAACATTATTGGAACCAACGTAATGACACAAAATGGGTGGATCCTAGATCTGGCAAATAGTATTGTATGGAAGGGTGCCAGAGAATCCAAGGTGTTGGTGATCCAACACCAGTTTCTGGGACCACCATTGCCAACAGTAGATGACTCTACTGAAGTACTTGAAAACAAATGGCCCGAGATCTCGCATAATCCAGACCTTGAGCCTATTGTGTATGAGTACCCCGATCTGTGGGCCCAGGGAAAAAACCATTGTGGCAGACTGATTGGAGTTCAGGTGGACATACAAGGTCCCGACCCTCCACCTCAACTCTAATACCACTTTCCGCCAGAAGCAACCCATTCAATTTTGAATTGAAAACTAGGGGAGTGGTCATAGAGGGCAATTCTAAATGCAACAATGCCCTCTGGCCAGTAAAGAAAAAGGACACCAATGCATGGAGGCTCACCATAGACATCCAGGTCCTCAAAAAATACACCCCAATGTCCGCTCCAGTGGTGGCACAGACTCCCGACATCATGGCCAGAATAAGCGGCAAAAGTTGCACATTCTCAACCATAGATGTTGCCAATGGGTTCTTCTCAATTGAACTCACTGAAAACTGTAGGTACAAATTTGCCTTTACAGTAGGGGACAAACAGTACATGTTCGGTGTACTCCCCCAGGGATTCCACAGTAGTCCCACGTATTTTCACCAGGCATTGGCAGCCGTTCTGAGTGTATTTTCATGTCCGGAATGCCTTCTGCAATACATGGATGACCTGCTCTTACACACAGAAACCATAGAAGAACACTTGATTCTGTTAAAAGAGCTATTGGGACTCCTGGCCAAGTCAGGACTCAAGCTGAGTCCCCACAAGGCAAATTTGGCCAGAACAGAGGTGACTTTCCTTGGAGTCCAAATTTATTTTGGAGCCAAAGGAATCGTGGCAGCCAGAGTGGAAGCCATGGTAAAGTTACCTAGGCCGGGCACTCTACAGGATTTGAGAAAATTCCTGGGAGTTGCTAATTTCATGAGGGAATTCATAGAGGATTTTGCTGCCAAAGCGAAACCCCTCTATGAACTCCTCAGAGGAGAAGACCCTTCAATCAAAGGTTGGTCTGATACACAGGAAGAGGCCTTTTCTACTTTGAAAAGGGACCTCTCCTCTGCCCCTGTATTTGCCACCCCCCCATCCTGAAGGGGAAATAGCCATACAGGCGCATGCAGGGACGGAGTCTATCTCAGCGGTCCTCCTACAGCAGATAGGGTATGACACTAGACCGCTGGGATACTTCTCCAGGTTACTATCGCCTGTCGAACGAGGGTTCAATGAGTGTGCCAAACAACTGGCAGCCATACACTATGCCGTCAAAACCACTGAGCACATTGTAGGCTTCAGGCCTCTCACTTTGCAGACTCCACACTCTCCATTGGCCCTCCTGCTCCGTGATACACTCCCTGAAGTCTCCCAACAGAGATTCGGGAGCTGGATTATGGATCTCAGTGGCCGGAGTCTGCAGGTGAACCACAAAGCCAAGTATGTTCTGTCCCAGTTACTGAACCTAGCTGGCACCGAACATGACTGTGGCCAACCAGCGCATATCAACGCGCCACAAATTTTCAGGACCGATAAACATCCAGGAGACAGAGTCACCTTTGTTGATGGCTCTCGATTTTTCATGGATGGGACCTATGTCACAAGTTTTGCTGTGCTTGATGAGACCACAGGTACCCAGAATCTTGTCAAGTTACCAGGTCACATGTCAGCACAGTGGGCAGAACTGGAGGCGGTCAAGGAAGCCCTGCTTCTTCAACCCCCAGGAAAACGAACTATATATAGCGACAGTTCATATGTAGTTCGTTCTCTCACCCTGCACCTGGACACATGGAAAAGACGAGGATTTGTGGATAGCCAAAACAAACCTCTGGCTCATTTGTCAGTCCTGAAAGAACTTTGGGAATGGGGCATGGTACACACAGCAGAATCAGCCATCATAAAAATCCCTGCGCATCAGAAAGGGGATGAGCCTTTGATGCTAGGTAACAACAAGGCGGATGAATTGGCCAAACTAGCGGCAGTGTCTGGGATCCTTCAGGAAACAGACACTGAGCCGCTACCGGCCTACCAGATTGCAGTTCATACCAACCTGAGTAAAGGCCCGGTGTCATTTGAGGAGGAACAAGCAAAAGATCCTCTTCTAATGACACACCTCACATCTCCACAGCATCCCTGGTCAATACAGCAAGGGATCCTGTGTTACAATACCGGTACACAGCAACTTCCTCTCCCTATGGTTCCACAGCATCTGCAAGCAGAGCTAACCAGATGGCACCACCAACTGTTTGGACACCTGGGCCGGGATAAACTCTTGTCTCTCCTGAGAGACAAATTATACTGGCCGGGAATGTCCAATACAGTAGAGGAAGTAACACAACAGTGCCTGTATGTGCTCAGGTTAACCCAAAGGCGTCAGCCCTGAAGCCGGTGTTGCAGCGAGTTCCTCCTGCAGATGGTCCGTGGTCCGCACTACAAATAGATTTTATAGGACCTTTACCAACAGGAAGTCGTAACTATCGTTATGCACTGGTGGTAGTGGATGTCTTCTCTAAGTGGGTAGAAGCGATCCCCATGGTTAACGATTCGGCTGCAGCCATTGCCCGTGTTCTCTGGGAACAGGATCTGTCACGATGGGGTATCCCCAGATTGATAGAGTCAGACAGAGGGACCCATTTCACAGGTAAGGTAATGAAAGCGCTTTGTGGTCTTTTAGACATAAAGCAAAGGTTTCATGTGCCTTACCACCCTCAGTCTGCGGGCATCGTTGAGCGGATGAACCGGACCATAAAAACACGACTTTCTAAAGCACTACTGGAGAAAGGTTCCTCATGGGTAACCTCTCTGCCAGCCGTGCTAATGGGAATCCGAGCTACCGAGGCTACCAGTACCGGTATCACCCCTTTCGAACTAATGACCGGACGCAAAATGCCCCTATGCCTGCCTAATGAACCCCTAGTGTCAGAACCAGTGAAGAACGCCATCGCCAGAGACCTGTTTCTCCAACAGGTACAACTAAACCTGAAGGAATTATTGCCTCATGCAGCAATACGGCTACACAGACCGTATCTACAGGGGGAAACGCCAATGCCCTCTGTAGGAGAGATGGTGATGGTGAAAATCTTCCGTTGGGCCGGTCCCTGGGATGCAAACTGGGAAGGACCCTATCAGGTCCTTGAATTAATGGGTGACACCATGCTAAAGGTGCAAAGGCCGATGACGACCAAAAAAAAGTCACGTAGACGGCAGGGAGTTTTATGGATCCATATCGACCAGGCCAAGGCCACCCGAGCCTCCCCAACTCAATAACATAACCCTTGCAGAGTTGGGTGACCGGGGGGGGGGGGTTTTGGTGGGTCGAGAGTGGATCCATGAAACTAATTACATTCACATTGAATTAACAGATCACAGGAGGGAGACTCACCAAGGTTACGACTAGCCTGAAAAGATATAGAAATCCTCTGAACATGGCATACCCCCAACTTGTGGCACTGGTGGTAAGCATGATGATGGCAGGCTCAACCTCTTCAGGGGAGGGCCTGGGAGTTAATAATGATATGGCTGACATACCTACGAATAAAACCGGCCTTTTAATGGTGGAATGTTTGGAGGGCAAAATCCTGAAACCATACGAGAACTTTTCCTTTACACCAGGACAGTGGTATCTGTATGGTTTCCAGAGGGAGAGTTTCGCCCAAGGTGTAATTCAACATTATACCCCTGTGGAGAATGTGTCTGCCATACAACATGATTTACATGCCCTCTGCCTCAAAGAATTCAGACATTTTTGGGACTCTGACCCTACTCCGATGAGATCCTTAAGATGGGTGTCTAGGGACCCTCACTTGCATCCTTACAAACAAGTGGAAGCCAACACTACCACAATGTTGTGTACCAAGGAGGGGGTTCTGAGTCCCGAAGATGTCACGGGTGCAGAGTATAGTGGCTGGTATATCCTTAAAGCTACTTTCATAAGGAGGGATAGCCAAGATGGGCTGAGGGTAAGGACATATTTTGACAGACCCATTCCGGTAAAGGGCACCCTAAAAGCTTATTGTATGTTAAGAGATTCCTAGATGCTTATCACTAGGGAATCCAGTTATGTTCAGGGACATGTGTCCACAGATTACTTACGAACCAGTATAATTATGCTAAAGTTAAACTGCAGTAACTCTGGCCAGGCCCTATGGAATGACCAGAGTGGTAAAACTGGAAGGCTTTTACCGAGCCACCATTTTAAAAGTACAGACAGATGCCAAGGATCCCAGGTATGCTCAGTTAAAGGGATCTCCATCCATACGGTCTTTTATGATCACCATCATGAGAGACAATTGTGTTCAGGAGGTGACTGGATATTATTTCGTCACCTATGCCCACTGGGAACAAGATACCCAGATGGTAACCTTGGACACTAATCCCTGGAGTTGGGATTTAGTGTGCAATGGGGTGGATACCCCTACAGTGGATGTATGGATGGACGGTACCCCTATGAATGAGGAATACCGGGGTAGGTATATGTCTTCCGATTGGAAAGACTCCAGTGGCAGGGATATTAACTTTGACATCAATATAGATGGTTTGTTTAGATGGCCTTTTTGCGAGGCAGTAGATGAAGGGTGCTGGACATTTACACAATGGGTCTATCTGTCTAAATCCAAACCCGTAGGAAAACTAGTGCTACAGGTTGGAGAAAGTGACTAATGGTAACCGTTCAGAGGTAGAGGGCAAGTTTGTGTAACAGTGGTGAGGATCCCCTATGAAGCGAAAGGTCTCCAACCTGTAAAAATGCATTTAGACTCTTGCAACGCCCCTATCCATCAATTGGCAGATCCTATAGCTCCTTAACTATCATCTCCATGGAAGATCATCACGGGGACAAAATTCGTCCTATTTACTTCGAGAATTTCCGTAGATGACTTCTGAGTCGACCAGTGGGATCACAGATGTGGGGAGTTTGTGAGGAACCAAATTGACATGATAAGAGGTTGGATAGAGGCGGGGAAAGAGGTAAGAAAGGACGATCTCATACACAGGAATCAAAGGGGAAGAAGAGATCTGAAAGCCATGAGACTAGGTGGAGGTGCATTGGGAGTGGGCGCCCTGAACACTATGGACATGGAAGTCCTGAGAGGTAAACTTGGGGATGTTGCACGACACGCCGGAGAGGGATTCGAGACCCAGCTTGATGTAAACCACGTCTTAGAGGGTTTGCAGCATTCGCACATAGATGCCACTACCTCTCTATCTTCTGCTTTACGAGAGAAGTTTAGAAGGTTAGTTGTGGGTCTCTTGGAGGAACAGGATAGAGCTTAGCTCGCTCTGGCGTGTACGCAAGTCCAAAGTGAACTCGCGGCCAACCTTAAACATATTGTATCATCATTGTACGGCGGCCACTTCCCATTTAACCTCCGCCAACGGGTAAGTCCTCTTATATCTCCTTTTGCAGCCAATCACACCAACTGGTGGGTAGTCCAGTGGCACGGCTGTAGGAATCTCACTTGCACTGCTTCATCATTGGCTCCTGTATCTGGTCATCTTAGACAGGGTTACAGTGCAGTTAACCTAGGGATTGTCATAAATAACCATACGGTACTCCATCTACAGCTCCCCTCGGGCGTTCTAACCTATGAGGGAGGCCATCCTTATCTGTTAGACACAGAGTGATGCTGGAAGAAAGAGGATGCCATCCTCTGTCAAGGTAGTCAGGATCGGGTGTTAAGACACCAATGTTGGAGCACCGAGGGGTCCTGTGAGATGAAGGCCAGCCCAATACCCTCCTCCCCTAAATACTGGTATTGGTGCTGGTACCAGAGGCAAAATATGTCTTATACCATTTATGGGACTAATTGCACCGAGAGAGGAGAACTCCTCCCTGGAGCGTATTGCACCCTTAGTCCCGCCCTAGGTTTAGATGTCTCAGAGCTACAAGGAAGGACACCAATCACCCCGGAGAAGAGACTCGACATCCACCCTGACGTTCCGGTGAGACTCCAGAGGATTCCTCTTGGCTTTGGGATAGAACTCAAACACCTCCTGCTAGACTTAAGCCAAGAAGACTAAATACTTCAGAATCTTCGAGAAACTGAGAAACGGGCCACCATCCAACTGACGCACGACAAAAACAAAATAACGGCAATCACTACCGCCTTGGACAAGGACTCAAAAGTTTCCTGGTGGGAAAGTCTGTTCGGCTACAGTCCAAAGGCAACATCCTTCTTTAACCTATTGATACACCCGGTGATAGTTCTTCTGGTTCTGGTAATCATCATGTACACAGGACTGTGTCTAATCGAAAGGAGGGTCAAGAGACTTGCGGACCAACTAAACCAGAACCAGACAGAGCTTCATGAAGTCAATCGTAGGAGGCTCAGGACTTAGCTCCAACAAAGTCCTGGAGCCAGAGATCACATGAACATACTGTTTCCTATGAGGGTCGGGATGAAAATTCAAAAGACATCCTGTGACCTCATAGCATAATATATATATATATATATATATATATATATTGTATTGTAGTAGACTTTCGTATAAGGGTTCGGGATGTATCCTAGGCCACCCTGTAACCTCACTATACTGTGTATAAAGTTATATAGATTATAAGCATGTGAGTTCCTTGTGTGCCCATGGACACTCTAGGCGCAAGTGTGCAACAGCCATACTACAATATGGCTGGGCGCACACTTGCATCCTATAGTCATTTCCCAATGACACGGAAGTCTGTTAACTACCGGCATCTTTGGAGGTGTAGAGAGATAGGCCAGGTTGCTGGAGCCTCTATGGGTACACACTAAATTGAATTAGGCTGTATTGGGAGGGATGTGACCTGTTTGTGTGAGTGGGGAAGAGTAGATTCCCTAGGGTCAGACCCCTCATTACCAAAGTATTTGCCACTTTAACATCGACAATGGTGACTTTTTTGTAAGGGTTGGACTGAATGGTGGTAGTGCGGGGTTCCTTCCCGCAGTTAGAATTTAGGTACTATGACATCACCTCTCACCAGAAATTCTGTCCTGCCTTATAAATATCTACATATCTGTGCATGGGAGAACCTCTCCAACAACTGAGTCCTTAATCAAGATAATTCGTACTTGTGTTAAAAGGCCAACCTACGGCCGTCCGTACTCCAGAAGGAGGTGCTACATAAGGGTAAAGTCATTCCGGAATCATTGGAAGTGACTGACACCGAAAGACTGGCACTGACATTGTGGGTGACTGACGCCGGGAGAACAACACTGGCAAAGAGAAAGAAAAGACAGTACACGGTCGCTGAGTGGAGTCATCTAAAGACTGAAAGGGTGAAGCCATTCCGGAGTCAGGAATAGACTACGTTGGGAGTGGCTGACACCTGAAGATCATAAGATAAGATACCAAGAAAGTTATCCAAGGAGAAGAAGATGGTGTATTCGGTGGATGGAGACATTTTGATGAGAGGCAGGATGGAGATGTTAGTCATGATGGGTGATGTCTAGGTACCTAAGAGTCAGATTACTTTAGTCCTCCCTGAACTGTCACCAAGGGTACGATTGAGGAGGCAAATGCATCCCAACCCTTCCCCCAAAATGTTTATTGTCGTATTCCCGACAACAGGGGGATTGTTGAGGGAAGTGTCATATTTATATATATATATATTAGCCCTTGTCTATAGGCTCATTCAGGTGGGATCTATAGATATGCACAGAGATGTATATAGGCCCCTTGGTGGCATACGTCTCTGTGTATATGTATAGACATATGTATTGATGGGCCTGTGTGTATGTTTATATTTATGGATGTGCCCCAAACATCCATGAATATACATGTATATGTATATATACATATAGATATGTTTCCCCCTAGATAGATGGATGGCATTATATATATGTGTGTATATATATATATGTGTATGGATGTGCCCCAAGCATCCATACACATATAGTATAGGACAAGAGGTGCCCCCCCTCCTCCTGCATTCCTGCAGGGAATGAGAAGGCCACCAGATGGCTGGACAATTATGTCCAGCCTCTGGTGACCTCAAAAGGCATGGGATCAATCGAGATCCGATGCCTTTTGGTATTTAACTATCCCCAGCTGCTGGGGATAGTTAACATAACAGAGAGAGGGAAACAAACATTCCTCCCTCTGTTATCTGCATACCTCCGTCGCGATAATCATTGCGACGGTGTGCAGGGACACTATAGGCGGAGGATCAAAGGAACCCTCCGCCAGGATGCGCGCTCTGGAGTGGAGCTCAGGACGGGCTGCCTCGGGAGCGAGCGCCGCCGAACTTAAATAGTCTGGCGGCGCTACGCTGAGGCAGTCCGGACCACGAGCCCCAGCAGGTGAGAGGATCATCCCTGGACAAACAAGCCCCCCTGGACAACAAGCAGAAGACAATAAGTATCAACCCCTATACCACCAACGATATTATTAGTGTAGTTAGAACCGTATTAGTGTATTGTATTAGTGTGTGTGCTTATTGTTGTGCACGGTTATAACAATATATATCTATCCCCTTGATATAGATATATATAGTTATAAACATACATATTCCTTTGTATTAGTAAGGAGTCGTCGCAATAGATGTAGTATATTGTTGGTACTGTATGTTTAGTGTATTACGTATGTTATTTTCTGTAAGGATTAATAAACACTGTGTTGTTTATACCTATTGTGTAACGTGTAGTTACTAGCGGTAGTTAGTAAGGCGCATGCAGCTAGATTAGTAACGTAAGGCAATCAGTAAAGAATTGTTGTTCATTAAGGCATAAATAGGCGGAGTCATCATAAGACTATTTACGCCTATTTATAAATATTAATTATTGAGATGTACATAAATATCAATAATTAATAGCTCCTTTAAATAGGGGGGAAGAAAAGCTAGACTGCCGTATAAACAAATAATACAACGGCCTGCAGCGGAAGGGCTTGGAGTCCCAGATCTATACACATATCACAAGGCGATAGTGTGTTCTAGGTGCGTGGACTGGTTGAGACCATTCGAGAATCGATTAGACATAGTCTCTTCCGATCCGATCTTTGCTCTTTCTAGAACACGTGAACAAAGCAATACGTTCCCACAGCCCCATCACCAGATATACACTACGTATGTGGACTGATTCTAATTGGTTGACACAACTATCTCAGAATTATCAAGTAATATTGCAAGTAAAAGATGTGCTTTTCAATTCCTCTATTCATTTTCAGGAAACTCTACCAGAGAGGGCGAAAAATTATTTCATCCCTAGCCCTAGACCTTTGCCCCGTCACTCGAGGCCCTACGGGAACATCCTTTAATGGTTAGCTTGTTTACCTTTCATTTGGTACATTTCAGCCAATGTATGAAAAAACACCTAATGGGGTTATCCGACCCACCGGAGCACTCTCTTTTTGAAAAATTAGCTTTGAAGGTCAAAGAGCCGAAAGGCAAAATATCAAAATTATATAATCTCCTATTGTCTCTATCAGGTTCTGACACTCAGCCTTATATTACTCGCTGGGAAAGAGACTTAAATATCACATTAACCCCCAATGAAGTTAAAAGTGCATTATTTAACCAATCCAGGGTGTCCAGATGTGCCAAACTACAGGAAAACAGCTACAAGATACTAACAAGATACTCATGGTCACATTTGGTAGTCCTGCTCTAAAATTAAACCCTACTGGCAGCTTGTCTGCAAAACCATTTCAGACCTCAGCAAGGTTCCTATCACTGCATCCCCGAAATTGTGCCTTTTTGGGATATACAGCGATCTCAAGTGCTCAAGACCTATTCGTATCCTATGCAATATAGCGGCAGCCAGGCTATTGATTGTGGTGAGTTGGAAGTCGACAGACCCCTTCCCCACAAAACACAATGGATACAGAAGTGTGATCAGTAATATCGCCTACAACAAATAGCTCACTGGGACTCCCGCACTGCTCATCGGTTTGAGAATATTTTGGGACCCTGGAAAAATGATAGAATGATTTTACGAGCTACCTTCTACTTACCAATTTACATTTATGCAATGTCTTACCACCTAAATGAAGAGATGCATGTAGTGCCTTACCTGTTATAGTGCCTTACCTATAACAAAATTCACCTCTCGACCACCCATTCCTTCGAATGGTTTTTCCCTACCCCCTATCCTCCTTCCTCCCTCTACCCCTAAAACACTTCCCATTCTGTTCATGACTGGTTCGAGTTATGGTATTGCAACTTTGTATTGCTACGTGGCAATGTACAGACTTTTGAAACTGTATTTTGAAATTGTATCTGATACTTTACTGTACTTGTGCCTAGTGATTATGTTATATCTTATTTTCTATAATGCATAATATATTGCCATATGTGACATAGCTTATTGTCCATGATAAAACACAATAAAAATTATTTTACAACAAAACCTTAACCGCCTCCCCTAAGGCAACGCCCACACTTACCTTCCAATTAACCCCATAACTCCCAAACAGCTCCACTCCCTCCAAGCCTCTGTCATGCCAGGCCTCCCCCCAGACTTGCAGCCCTGAGAGCAGCCTGTTCTAAAGCCTACATAAAAAAAAATATATAATTCCTGTGCCTACACTATCTGTCCCTTCTGCTGCAGCTCGCCCTGACTAAGACTGAGCCGAACCACGTGTCATCGGGTGCTATATAGCGCGTTCTGGCCAGCCAATCACTGTAATGCCAGTAACCAACATAACTACGGCATTACAGTGAGTGCCAGTACTACCCCGCACGTTTATTGGCTGCATAGCATCCAACAAACTTAAGGGGAGGAGACTTGATCACATGCTCGGCCGAACATGCGATGTGCCGAGCATTGCGATGCTCGAGTCAAAATGGTGTTCGGTCGAGCATGCTCGCCCAACACTACTTCCTATTAGTGATGATCGAGTATGCTCGGCCGAACACCTGTTCGGATCGAGCATCTTGATGCTCGGCACATGGCAGTACTTGGCCAAGTACCACATGTGCTCTAGCGCTATGCTCGAGTCTCCTCCCTGCACGTTTCTTGGCTGCTACGCATGTTGGATACTGGCATTACAGGAATGGCTGGCCGGAACGCGTCATCGGGTGCTATATAGCACCCGATGACGCATGTTCGGCTCATTCGTAGTCAGGGAGAGCTGAGCATAGGAAGGGACAGACAGTGTAGGGAGTGTAATTGAATATTTTTTTTGTACAAAAACGTTTCAGAGACACAAATGTCCTTGTAAGGACTATTGTGTGTGACAGCAGCAATATATGTTTGCAGTGCAACCTGCGCTAAATTGCTCAGTGTTAGGGAGAGCTGTGCATAGGAAGGGACAGAGAAGTGTAGGGAGTGTAATAGGAAGATTTTTATACAAAACACTTTTCAGAGACAAAAAAGTCCTTTTTAAGGACTATTGTGTGTGACAGCAGCAATATATATTTTTAGCGCATCCTGTGCTAAATACAGTGTAATAAGCCGCTGTGGACAGTTAAATTATTTGCGCCACATCTCCTGTGTAAAGTGTGTGCATCCCTAAAATATCAGTGACATCCAGTGTACGTTTTCCGTAGACGGTGTCCACTGCGGACAGTTAAATTATCCTTGCCACATCTCCTGTGTAAAGTGTTTGCATGCCTAAAATATCTGTGACATCCAGTGTACTTTTTACGTAGACGGTGTCCGCTGCGGACAGTTAAATTATCCGTGCCACATATGCAGTGACCAGGAACGGGTACGCTGATGCCACTTATGCAGTGGACCAGGATACGGGTGGATAATATTCTGTATTTGTTTGTGACGCCAATTGCAGCATGCGCAGGGTGCTATCCCAGGGCTCTTCCAAGGCGTTATAACGCATGTCCCAGGTTAGGAATGCCAGAGTGGTGTAATGTCCTATAATGTCTCTATAGGGTGGTGATAATTGTGTCAACAGTGTCTCCTACCTGGGTACAGCTGGACTCCTGGCTCACGTGCAATAAATTTGAGTGTAGTGATAGTAGGAGTAATAGAGGAATTTTGCAGCAGAAATGAGGTCCAGACCTTTAGATGAAGTTCAAACGTTTCTTTACTGAAGATAACTTGTATCAAAGTAGTATACAGCTTTGGTCTCTGGTCCCAACAGGTTTTAGCAATCATTGGCAGGAATAAATACTTCTGCACTTTAAATGGGAGCTTGCAGGATAATTTGTCTGCTTGCTAGCTCTGTAATTGTGGCAGGAACAAATCTTCTGTGCTTTTCTAAAACTTCTGCTTTGTGGGGACAGACTAGCTGAGGAGGAATGGCTTCTCCTAGGTCTTCGGACTAACCTCTCAGATGATTTCTCAGGGGATGCTTACTTCCTGGAACTCTGGAGGTTGTCTGTGTTTTCTGCTTTCTTTCATCCAGCTGAGGCTGAAGTTGCTCAGACTGGGTATTTGATCAGGTCTCAGCCGAGACAAGATCCTTGCTGTCTTCCCTATGAAGGGAATCTCCTGAACACTATCACACAGCCTTCCCCAACAGGGGTGGCTGGCACACTGACACTAACTTCCTTCTCCACCCATGCTGCAGGACGTGGGAATAGTCCACACCTCCACAGAGAGGGAGCTAAGCTGGAATAATCCATTCCAGCCTAGATACACTAAATTGTGACTAGTACCTGGCCAATGCGTTGCTGGCACCTGCTGGTGAACCTGGAAAATTACAGGAAAAATTGTATTTAACATGGTTTTAGATGCACATTTGTGGAGGACATAATATAAATTGCATCAGATGACAATACAGGGAGTGCAGAATTATTAGGCAAGTTGTATTTTTGAGGATTAATTTTATTATTGAACAACAACCATGTTCTCAATGAACCCCAAAAACTCATTAATATCAAAGCTGAATATTTTTGGAAGTAGTTTTTAGTTTGTTTTTAGTTTTAGCTATTTTAGGGGGATATCTGTGTGTGCAGGTGACTATTACTGTGCATAATTATTAGGCAACTTAACAAAAAACAAATATATACCCATTTCAATTATTTATTTTTACCAGTGAAACCAATATAACATCTCAACATTCACAAATATACATTTCTGACATTCAAAAACAAAACAAAAACAAATCAGTGACCAATATAGCCACCTTTCTTTGCAAGGACACTCAAAAGCCTGCCATCCATGGATTCTGTCAGTGTTTTGATCTGTTCACCATCAACATTGCGTGCAGCAACAACCACAGCCTCCCAGACACTGTTCAGAGAGGTGTACTGTTTTCCCTCCTTGTAAATCTCACATTTGATGATGGACCACAGGTTCTCAATGGGGTTCAGATCAGGTGAACAAGGAGGCCATGTCATTAGATTTTCTTCTTTTATACCCTTTCTTGCCAGCCACGCTGTGGAGTACTTGGACGCGTGTGATGGAGCATTGTCCTGCATGAAAATCATGTTTTTCTTGAAGGATGCAGACTTCTTCCTGTACCACTGCTTGAAGAAGGTGTCTTCCAGAAACTGGCAGTAGGACTGGGAGTTGAGCTTGACTCCATCCTCAACCCGAAAAGGCCCCACAAGCTCATCTTTGATGATACCAGCCCAAACCAGTACTCCACCTCCACCTTTCTGGCGTCTGAGTCGGACTGGAGCTCTCTGCCCTTTACCAATCCAGCCACGGGCCCATCCATCTGGCCCATCAAGACTCACTCTCATTTCATCAGTCCATAAAACCTTAGAAAAATCAGTCTTGAGATATTTCTTGGCCCAGTCTTGACGTTTCAGCTTGTGTGTCTTGTTCAGTGGTGGTCGTCTTTCAGCCTTTCTTACCTTGGCCATGTCTCTGAGTATTGCACACCTTGTGCTTTTGGGCACTCCAGTGATGTTGCAGCTCTGAAATATGGCCAAACTGGTGGCAAGTGGCATCTTGGCAGCTGCTCGCTTGACTTTTCTCAGTTTATGGGCAGTTATTTTGCGCCTTGGTTTTTCCACACGCTTCTTGCGACCCTGTTGACTATTTTAAATGAAACGCTTGATTGTTCGATGATCACGCTTCAGAAGCTTTGCAATTTTAAGAGTGCTGCATCCCTCTGCAAGATATATCACTATTTTTGACTTTTCTGAGCCTGTCAAGTCCTTCTTTTGACCCATTTTGCCAAAGGAAAGGAAGTTGCCTAATAATTATGCACACCTGATATAGGGTGTTGATGTCATTAGACCACACCCCTTCTCATTACAGAGATGCACATCACCTAATATGCTTAATTGGTAGTAGGCTTTCGAGCCTATACAGCTTGGAGTAAGACAACATGCATAAAGAGGATGATGTGGTCAAAATACTCATTTGCCTAATAATTCTGCACTCCCTGTATACAGGCTCTTAGAAGACAGTAGCGGGGTAGAAACACAACTCTGGGGTGTTACACATCTTCAGTGTAATGTGTGCGCATACAAAAAATATCCGTGACATCCAGTGTACTTTTTCCGTAGACGTTGTCCCCTTCTGACAGTGACCTTACCAGGGCTGCATCGGCAGTGTAACGTGTGCACTTAAATTTTTTTTTGGTGACATACAGTGTAATTTTTTCGTAGACGGTGTCCGCTTCTAACAGTGACCTTACCAGGGCCACATCTGCAGTGTAACGTGTGCGCTTCAAAAACATTTCTGTGACATACAGTGTACTTTGTCAGCTTTGAAACCATACTCCCCCCGCAACCCAAAGACTTTGGTTTCCCAGAAGCAGATCGGCAGGTCATGGGAATAACGCCGCTGTATTGCCGGTCGCCATAGTTTATAGTCAGAATTACGACGGTATCTGATCGTCTTTGATCCTCCGACTTTCATTTTTGATTAATGAAAACATTCTTGGCCATCCCTCTTAATCATGGCCCCAGTTCCGAACACCAACAAAATAGAACCGGAGTCCTATTCCATTATTCCTAGCTGAAGTATTCAGGCGACCCAGCCTGCTTTGAACACTGTAAACTTTTTCAATGGTCAGCTAAGCAGCAGGCCCTCGAATATCATTTTTTAGAGGGTCAGCTCACCAGCAGGCCCTCACCTACAATCTTTTACAGGGTCAGCTCACCTGCTGGCTCTCACCTAATTATACCTAATAGGTAAATTATGAGTGATCCCGCATTCCCAGCGTTCCTTGCTCCATGTCCTCACACGTGCAGCAGCCATTTTAGGAAAAACTGTGATTCGTTCCCACGAAGCATGAGAAAATTCGGCTTCGGTGTGAATCAAATAACACTTCATCAGCTTCAATTCACTCATCTCTATTCACCATACTATGACTCCCATAACTTTATTATAGTTTTCTCTAGAGATGAGCGAATCGAAGCTGATGAAGTGGAATTCAATCCGAATTTTAGGAAAAATTTGATTCGCAAAAAAGGCGGCTGCTTGTGTGAGGACATGGAGAAAGTAAGTCTGGGAAGGCGGGATCATCCACACTGACATGCATGATGCAGCCTATCAGCAGCCAGCCCTGTGATATCACAGCCCTATAAATACAGCGGCCATCTTAGATTCAGACATTTTCTAGCATTCTGAGTGCAGGGACAGAAATGAGGAGGCTCTAGGGACAGCAATAGGAAAAACCTCATCTTAGTGCTGGGAGATACGTCTGAAGGCGCTAGGGACATTGATAGGAAAGTGATTTACAAGTGCAGGGAAAGATAATTTGGGGATCCAAATAGCCAATATACAGTTCTGTCATTCGAGCAATTTGTTTTTGTTATTGGGGTGCAAGTGCTATGTTTAAAAGCCTTTAGTGGCCTATTTTAGAACTGAAAGAAAAATATATACGCATTTCACTGTTGCAGTTATTTGTGGTGAAAGCATTTAGTGGCCTAATTCAGTAAAAAAAAGATAAATATATTCTCAGTTCACTTCTGGAGTTATATGTGTTGAAAGCGTTCAGTGGCCTATTTCAGTACAGAAAGAAAAATACAGTAACTACAGGAGTGAACTGAGAATATATTTTTCTTTTTGTACTGAAATAGGCCAGTAAAGCTTTTAGCAGAAATAAGTGTACCAATGAAGTGCGTATATATTTTTTTCTTTCTGTACACTTTCAACACATATAACTGCAGAAGTGAACTGCGTATATATTTTTCTTGTTTGAAAAGCTATAAGCCACTAAAAGCACCCCAAGAACAAATTGCTGGAATGACAGAGCTGTCTTTTTTCAGAAATTTTCAAAAACCCATTTTTTAAGGACCAGTTCAGATCTGAAGTCACTTTGTGAGGCTTACATAATAGAAACCACCCAAAAATACAAACTTTGTTAACCCTTTGGGTGTTCCACAAGAATTAATGGAAAATAGAGATAAAACTTCAAAATTTCACTTTTTGGGCAGATTTTCCATTTTATTTTATTTTTTCCAGTTACAAAGCAAGGGTTAACAGCCAAACAAAACTCATTATTTATGGCTCTGATTCTGTAGTTTACAGAAACACCCCATATGTGGTCGTAAACTGCTGTACAGGCAAACGGCAGGGCACAGAAGGAAAGGAATGCCATATGGTTTTTGGAAGGCAGATTTTGCTGGACTGGTTTTTTTACACCAGTCCCATTTGAAGCCCCCCTGATGCACTCCTAGAGTAGAAACTCCAAAAAAGTGACCCCATTTTAGAAACTACGAGATAGGGTGGCAGTTTTGTTAGTACCATTTTAGGGTACATATGATTTTTGGTTGCTCAATATTACACTTTTTGTGAGGCAAGGTAACAAGAAATAGCTGTTATGGCACCGTTTTTTTATTTTTTTTATTTACAACATTCATCTGACAGATTAGATCATGTGGTATTTTTATAGAGCAAGTTGTCACGGATGTGACAATACCAAATATGACTACTTTTTTGGGTTGTTTGTTTCAGTTTTACATAACAAAGCATTTTTTTTATTATTCTTTAGTGTCTCTACATTCTGAAAGGCATAGTTTTATTCATTTTTTTTCGGGATGAGATGACGGTTTGATTAGCACTATTTTGGGGTGCGTATGACTTTTTAATCGCTTGCTATTACACTTTTTGTGCTGTAAGGTGACAAAAAATAGCTTATTTTACACCGTTATTATTTATATTTTTCTACGGTATTCACCTGAGGGGTTAGGTCATGTGATATTTTTATAGAGCAGGTTATTACGGACGTGGCGATACCTAATATGTATACTTTTTTTTATTCATGTAAGTTTTACACAATAATATCATTTTTGAAACAAAACAAAAAATATCATGTTTTAGTGTCTCCATATTCTGAGAGCCATATTTTTTTTCTGATTTTGGACGATTATCTTAGGTAGGGTCTAATTTTTTGTGGGATGAGATGATGGTTTGATTGGCACAATTTTGGAGTGCATATGACTTTTTGATCGCTTGCTATTACACTTTTTGTGATGTAAGATGACAAAAATTGGCTTTTTTTACACAGTTTTTTTTTTTACGTCGTTCACCTGAGTGGTTAGGTCATGTGATATTTTTATAGAGCATGTTATTATGGACGCGCTGATACCTAATATGTATACTTTTTTTTATTTACTTAAGTTTTACACAATAACAGCTTTTTTAAAACAAAAAAAATGATGTTTTAGTGTCTCCATATTCTGAGCCATAGTTTTTTTAATTTTTTGGGGCGATTGTCTTAGGTAGGGGCTCATTTTTTTGCGGGATGAGGTGACAGTTAGATTGGTACTATTTTGGAGGGCATACGCCTTTTTGATCGCTTGCTTGTTGTAATTTTAGTTATGTAAGGTGAAGTTTTATTACTGTTAGGTCATGTGATATGTTTATAGAGCCGGTCGATACGGACGCGGCGATACCTAATATGTCCCCCTATTTTTCACCAATTTTTGTTTACTTTATTTGGGGGAAATGACTTTTCTTTTTTTTTTACTTGAAACTTTTAATTTTTTGGGGGGAAAACTTTATTCTTTTCACTTTTTTTTTCACTTTATTTTTTGTCCCACTTTGGGACTCCTACTTTTGGGGTTCTGATCCCCTTTACAATGCATTCCAATATTTATGTATTGGAATGCATTGGCTGTATGAGTAATACAGTGTGTATTACTCATACAGCTTCCTGCCTGTGAGATCCAGGGAGCTGGATCTCACAGGCTCTTCACCGGAAGGCATCGCGCTGCCTTCCATGCCATCGGGTCCCCATTACAGCAGCACGGGGACCCGATGGCACCTCCGACCTCCCGCCTGAACGACCCATAAACGCTGCAAACCGCAGGTCTGAATTGACACAGGACCCCCCCCCGCGCATTGTTCCAGGGTGCCTGCTGATTAACTTCAGCAGGCACCCAGTTCCGATCACTGCGCGGCGGTGATCGGAACTACACATGCTGTACCGGTACGTCATGTGTCCTTAAGTACCGGGACATCATGACGTACCGGTACGTCATGTGTCCCCAAGAGGTTAATGGGGAGTATTATTTGCAGCTGGCAGGAGTCTATATGAGTGCGAAATTTTCGCCTTCCATAGCTAATATTTTCATGGTTTGGTGGGAAAGACAGTTTTTATTTACGGAAGCTAACCTTTTTTAGATAATATCAAGTGGTATGGACGCTACATAGACGATCTGTGGATGATATGGGTCGGCGATGTGGCGGACATTCCAGCTTTAGCTGAATACTTCAATGAGGGGATAGATACAATCAAATTTAGCATCCATCATGATCCAAAATCTATAGTATTTCTGGACCTGCATTTATATGGTGATCCCGCCAATTCCGTAATTTCAACATCAACCCATAGAAAAGAGACGGCTGGCAATACTACCCTTTTATCAACTTCATGTCACTTACCTCATGTGACAAGGAACATAGAGGCGAAATGTTGCGAGCAAGACGCAACTGTTCGGATAGTACCGCATTTATGAGGGAAGCAGATAATATCGGTAGCAGATTGCTTGCGAGAAATTATGCTACACGGTCTATAGAGGAGGCCAAAAAATGGTCTCTCTCTTTAGACAAAAAAAAATAAAAATCCCCAAAAGGCAGTTTTGGATATGAAAATAACAAAAAAAGATTAAAAAAAGGGAAGCCAGCAACTTTTGTGACAGGTTACAGTAAGGAATACCCGGAGATTAGTAATATCATACAGCGACAGCTCCCTGTATTAAACTCTGACCAGGAGTGGAAAGGATTAGTCAATGAGGGGGTTAAATATGTGGCCCGCAGAGCCGCAACCATAAGACAAAAAATCAGCCCCAGCCTTTTCCAGGAACGATCACCTATGTGTCTCACCTATAAATGTGTCAGTAGCAGATGTATCCGCTGTAAAGACATGTCAGTGTGTCACAATGTGACATCTACTGTGAATGGGAAGAATGACTCCATGAGACAATATCTGAACGGTAACACTGATTATGCCGGTTATCTAATCACCTGCAGAGATCGTCTTCTACAATATGTAGGTTGCACTACAAAACAAATAAAAAGCAGAATACGCAAACATTTATCAGATATACCACATTCTGAAAGTCGCAGTGTATCTGCCGCCAGTTATCACTTTGCCCCTGTGCACAAAGGAGATACAAGAGCGTTCTCTGTTCAGGGAGTGGAAAGGGTTACTCTTCCCATCAGAGGAGGAGATCACAAACTCCTCAGCCGTGGGGCGCATCGGAGGTTTGAATTGGGACGTTGCTTTCTCACTTTTCTGAACAGAAAACACGATCTGATTTTACAATATCGTCAAAAAAACAATCTTTATAGTTTCAGCACTATATACATGTTGTCTTTTCTTCCTGATGCATTGGGTGTTGGTTTTTGGTGTCTAACCAGTTCTCCTCCCTGTCTGAGCATGTGATGCCGAAGTCCTGATTACCTGGTGCACCGTATGTTTAAAGAGAGGGGAACATTCACTTTTCTGTAGGTCTTAAGGACCGACATTGTGGAGTCCGAAACGCGTAGACATCGTGGATCTTGTATGAGATTTGTGTTTGGATAATTGTTTTTTTATTGTTATTAATAAAGCTGCAATTTTTTTTGAGAAGCTGGACCACAAGTTTTTTCTTTGGATTTCGTTTGTATACAGTCAAGTCCGGACTAGGCCAGAGCTTTCGTGAAAGCAGCAAAGGTGAGAGCTGTCTTATATATATTTGTAACTTTGATATGTACTACAGAGGACAGTATACTGTATATATACTATAGAGGACAGTATACAGTATATATATACTACAGAGGGCAGTATACTGTATATATACTACAGAGGACACTATACTGTATATATACTACAGAGGACAGTATACTGTATATATACTACAGAGGATAGTATACAGTATATATATACTACAGAGGACAGTATACTGTATATATACTATAGAGGACAGTATACTGTATATATACTATAGAGGACAGTATACAGTATATATATACTACAGAGGGCAGTATACTGTATATATACTACAGAGGACACTATACTGTATATATACTACAGAGGACAGTATACTGTATATATACTACAGAGGATAGTATACAGTATATATATACTACAGAGGACAGTATACTGTATATATACTATAGAGGACAGTATACTGTATATATACTACAGAGGACAGTATACTGTATATATACTATAGAGGACAGTATACAGTATATATATATACTACAGAGGACAGTATACTGTATATATACTATAGAGGACAGTATACTGTATATATACTACAGAGGACAGTATACTGTATATATACTACAGATGACAATATACTGTATATATACTACAGAGGACAGTGTACTGTATATATACTACAGATGACAATATACTGTATATATACTACAGAGGACAGTGTACTGTATATATACTACAGATGACAATATACTGTATATATACTACAGAGGACACTATACTGTATATATACTACAGATGACAATATACTGTATATATACTACAGAGGACAGTATACTGTATATACTACAGAGGACAGTATACTGTATATATACTACAGAGGACAGTATACTATATATATACTACAGAGGACAGTGTACTGTATACAGTATATACTACAGATGACAATATACTGTATATATACTACAGAGGACACTATACTGTATATATACTACAGAGGGCAGTATACTGTATATATATATACTACAGAGGACAGTATACTGTATATATACTACAGATGACAATATACTGTATATATACTACAGAGGACAGTGTACTGTATATATACTACAGATGACAATATACTGTATATATACTACAGAGGACACTATACTGCATATATACTACAGAGGGCAGTATACTGTATATATACTACAGAGGACAGTATACTGTATATATACTACAGAGGACAGTATGCTGTATATATACTACAGAGGACAGTATACTGTTCATATACTACAAAGGACAGTATACTGTATATACTACAGAGGACAGTATACTGTATATATACTACAGAGGACAGTATACTGTATATATACTACAGAGGCAGTATACTATATATATACACTACAGAGGGCACAATACTGTATATATACTACAGAGGGCAGTATACTGTATATATACTACAGAGGACAGTATACTGTATATGTATATATATATATATACTACAGAGGGCAGTATAACTATATATATAATACAGAGGACAGTATACTGTATACATACTACAGAGTACATTATACTGTATATATAATACAGAGGACACTATACTGTATATATACTACAGAGGGCAGTATACTGTATAAATACTACAGAGGACAGTATACTGTATATACTACAGAGGACAGTATACTGTACATATACTACAAAGGACAGTATACTGTATATACTACAGAGGACAGTATATTGTATATATACTACAGAGGACAGTATACTGTATATATACTACAGAGGGCAGTATTATATATATATATATATATATATATATATACACTACAGAGGGCACTATACTGTATATATACTACAGAGGGCAGTATACTGTATATATACTACAGAGGACAGTATACTGTATATGTATATATATATATATATATATACTACAGAGGGCAGTATAACTATATATATAATACAGAGGACAGTATACTGTATACATACTACAGAGTACATTATACTGTATATATAATACAGAGGACAGTATACTGTATATATACTACAGAGGGCAGTATTATATTTATATATATATATATATATATATATATATACTACAGAGGACAGAAAATTATATATATACTACAGAGGACAGAAAATTATATATATACTACAGAGGGCGGTACACTGTATATATACTACAAAGGACAGAATACTATATATATATATATATATATATATATACACACTACAGAAGGCAGTATGCTATATATATACACTACAGAGGACACTATGCTGTATATATACTACAGATGGCAGTATACTATATATATACTACAGAGGGCAGTTTACTGTATATATACTACAGAGGGCAGTATACTGTATATATACTACAGAGGACACTATGCTGTATATATACTACAGAGGGCAGTATACTGTATATATACTACAGAGGGCACTATACTGTATATATACTACAGAGGGCAGTATACTGTATATATACTACAGAGGACACTATACTGTATATACACTACAGAGGGCACTATACTGTATATATACTACAGAGGGCACTATACTATATATACTACAGAGGACACTATACTGTATATATACTACAGAGGGCAGTATACTGTATATATACTACAGAGGACAGTATACTGTATGTATACTACAGAGGACAGTATACTGTATACATACTATAGAGTACATTATACTGTATATATACTACAGAGGACACTATACTGTATATATACTACAGAGGACAGTATACTGTATGTATGTATATATATATATACTACAGAGGACAGAAAATTATATATATACTACAGAGGGCGGTACACTGTATATATACTACAAAGGACAGAATACTATATATATATATATATATATACACACTACAGAAGGCAGTATGCTATATATATACACTACAGAGGACACTATGCTGTATATATACTACAGATGGCAGTATACTATATATATACTACAGAGGGCAGTGTACTGTATATATACTACAGAGGGCAGTATACTGTATATATACTACAGAGGACACTATGCTGTATATATACTACAGAGGGCAGTATACTGTATATATACTACAGAGGGCACTATACTGTATATATACTACAGAGGGCAGTATACTGTATATATACTACAGAGGACACTATACTGTATATACACTACAGAGGGCAGTATTATATATATATATATACACTACAGAGGGCACTATACTGTATATATACTACAGAGGGCAGTATACTGTATATATACTACAGAGGATAGTATACTGTATGTGTATATATATATATATATATATATATATATATACTACAGAGGGCAGTATACTATATATATATATATATATATATACACTACAGATGGCAGTATTCTGTATATATATAAAACAGAGGATAGTATATTATGTCTATATATACTACAGAGGACAGTATACTGTATATACACTACAGAGGGCACTATACTGTATATATACTACAGAGGGCAGTATACTGTATATATACTACAGAGGATATATACACTACAGAGGGCACTATACTGTATATATACTACAGAGGGCAGTATACTGTATATATACTACAGAGGACACTATACTGTATATATACTACAGAGGGCACTATACTGTATATATACTACAGAGGGCAGTTTACTGTATATATACTACAGAGGGCAGTATACTGTATATATACTACAGAGGACACTATGCTGTATATATACTACAGAGGGCAGTATACTGTATATATACTACAGAGGGCACTATACTGTATATATACTACAGAGGGCAGTATACTGTATATATACTACAGAGGACACTATACTGTATATACACTACAGAGGGCACTATACTGTATATATACTACAGAGGGCACTATACTATATATACTACAGAGGACACTATACTGTATATATACTACAGAGGGCAGTATACTGTATATATACTACAGAGGACAGTATACTGTATGTATACTACAGAGGACAGTATACTGTATACATACTATAGAGTACATTATACTGTATATATACTACAGAGGACACTATACTGTATATATACTACAGAGGACAGTATACTGTATGTATGTATATATATATATACTACAGAGGACAGAAAATTATATATATACTACAGAGGGCGGTACACTGTATATATACTACAAAGGACAGAATACTATATATATATATATATATATACACACTACAGAAGGCAGTATGCTATATATATACACTACAGAGGACACTATGCTGTATATATACTACAGATGGCAGTATACTATATATATACTACAGAGGGCAGTGTACTGTATATATACTACAGAGGGCAGTATACTGTATATATACTACAGAGGACACTATGCTGTATATATACTACAGAGGGCAGTATACTGTATATATACTACAGAGGGCACTATACTGTATATATACTACAGAGGGCAGTATACTGTATATATACTACAGAGGACACTATACTGTATATACACTACAGAGGGCAGTATTATATATATATATACACTACAGAGGGCACTATACTGTATATATACTACAGAGGGCAGTATACTGTATATATACTACAGAGGATAGTATACTGTATGTGTATATATATATATATATATATATATATATACTACAGAGGGCAGTATACTATATATATATATATATATATATACACTACAGATGGCAGTATTCTGTATATATATAAAACAGAGGATAGTATATTATGTCTATATATACTACAGAGGACAGTATACTGTATATACACTACAGAGGGCACTATACTGTATATATACTACAGAGGGCAGTATACTGTATATATACTACAGAGGATATATACACTACAGAGGGCACTATACTGTATATATACTACAGAGGGCAGTATACTGTATATATACTACAGAGGACACTATACTGTATATATACTACAGAGGGCAGTATACTGTATATATACTACAGAGGACAGTATACTGTATGTATACTACAGAGGACAGTATACTGTATACATACTATAGAGTACATTATACTGTATATACACTACAGAGGACACTATGCTGTATATATACTACAGAGGGCTGTATAGTGAAAATGTATTACCTGGAATTTTCCTTTCCATGAGTCCGAAGGCAGCACATGAAAGGTTAACGGAGTCCTATTCTCGCCCCAGGACCGCCCACCTAGATAACAAACAAGATAATTGATTAATTAGTGACCCTGTAGGTTCCTATATAACACCCCCTCTGGCAGACCTCCAATGTGTATAAAAAATAGATTCAGGCAAAATGCGAAACAAAAGGATTTATTAGGGAGGGTATGTATGTGCTGCCTTCGGACTCATGGAAAGCAAAATTCCAGGTAATAAATTTTCACTTACCCCTGACGTCCTCAGCAGCACATGAAGGGATATGCATAGATACAGAAGGGAGGGAATTACTGAACGGCTGCACTCAACACCGCGGTGCCAAAGGCTGAGCTCTTATTATCTATGTCCAGCCGGTAGTGCTTCATGAAGGTAGATGGCGTAGACCATGATGCAGCTCTACAGATCTCTTCTAGGGAGACATGCGCTTGTTCAGCCCAAGATGTTGCTGTGGCCCTAGTTGAGTGGGCTCTAATCGGAGAAGGAGGAGAAATGCCCTCTATGGTGTATGCCTCCAAAATGATAGACTTGATCCATCTTGCCAGGGAAGCCTTAGATGCCTTGTGACCTTTATTAGGACCAGAGTATAGTAAAAACAGATTTTCATCTAGTCTAAAATTCTCTGTTTTCTGAAGGTAGATCTCTACTGCTCTCTTGACATCTAGGGTGTGCCAGCGGGCTTGTTCTTCATCTGAGGGGTCTGGGAAAAAAACTGGTAGAAACGCTTCTCGGTTTACGTTAGCAGAAGAAGGAACTTTAGGCATAAAGGAAGGTAGAGTGCGCAGCAAAACTCCATCCGGCAGGATTCTTAAATACAGTGTCTTGACCGAAAGTGCTTGTAATTCTCTGAGTCTCTTGAAGTGATGGCAATAAGAAAGAGAACTTTGCGGGAGAGCCATTTAAGATCTGCGTCTACTAAGGGCTCGTAGGGGGGTTCAGTCAACCTCCTGAGGACCAATGACAGATCCCAAATAGGCATAGGGTGTCTCAGGACCGGCCTAAGTTTTTTAATGGCTTTGAAGAAGCGATTAATTAAGAGATGATGTCTAGGGATGAGCGAACTCAAACTGTATATTTTCGTAAAAGTCCAGGTTCGGGTTTGGTGTTCGTCTCTTTCTTGGTGCTTTTGTGACGCTTTCTTGGTGCTTTTTGAAAGGCTGCAAAGCAGCCAATCAACAAGCGTCATACTACTTGCCCCAAGGGGCCGTCACAGCCATGCCTACTATTGGAATGGCTGTGATTGGCCAGAGCACCATGTGACCCAGTCTCTATTTAAGCTGGAGTCACATAGCGCCGCCCGTCACTCTGCTCTGATTAGCGTAGGGAGAGGTTGCGGATGCGACAGTAGGGCGAGATTAGGCTGATTAACTCCTCCAAAAGACTTGATTAATTGATCGATCTGCAGCTGTGGATCATTGAGCTGCTGATACTCAATTGCTAACTGTTTTTAGGCTGCCCAGACCGTTTGTCAGTCACATTTTTCTGGGGTGATCGGCGGCCATTTTGTGTCTTGTGGTGCGCCAGCACAAGCTGCGACCAAGTGCATTTAACCCTCAATGGTGTGGTTGTTTTTTGGCTAAAGCCTACATCAGGGTGAAGCTGTCACACCAAGTGCATTTAACCAGCAATAGTCTGTTTATTTTTTGGCCATATACTACATCAGGGGCAAGCTGCGCCCGTCACCAAGTGCATTTAACCCTCAGTAGTGTGGTTGGTCAAGCTATCACACCAAGTGCATTTAACCAGCAATAGTCTGTTCATTTTTTGGCCATATACTACATCAGGGGCAAGCTGCGCCCGTCACCAAGTGCATTTAACCCTCAGTAGTGTGGTTGGTCAAGATGTCACACCAAGTGCATTTAACCAGCAATAGTCTGTTCATTTTTTGGCCATATACTACATCAGGGGCAAGCTGCGCCCGTCACCAAGTGCATTTAACCCTCAGTAGTGTGGTTGGTCAAGCTGTCACACCAAGTGTTAAGCAAAATACTAGTATTTGGCTGTATTTGTGAGAGGAGAGGCTGATTACATGGCTACTTACTTGCACCTGTGAGGCCAGGCTGGGTGGGTACTAGGCTATTTATAGGCTCCTGTAGGCCTAGGCTGACGACGGGTCAGCTGATTTCACTACCTGTGAGTCAGCTCTAGGATACAGCAGCATGGTGTGGAGGCGCCTTACGGCTGGGCGATGGCAGAATGTCTTAGCAGGGCGCTGGTATTCACGGTAGGATCGGAGTGGTTTGCACGGGACCAACGCTGCGGTCCACGACATGTAGCGCTCTGAGATGTAGCAGAGTCGGGCGCTAAACGGTTGAATGAGGGTTATTAGTTGGTTCAAGTCATGCACGCTGTGTTTTATATCAATGGTAAGGAAAAAAAAAAAATTTGATGACATGGTGCCTACAGGGCGGCATGCGATGTGCAGTACTCTGGTTCAAAGCAGAGCGGGGTGCTTATGGTCTAGTGAATGCTCGGCTGTCCAGGGGCTTGTTGGGGGTCATTGCATATAGTTGTTGGCCTAGCAGGCGCCTGGTGTAGGTATGGTCGCAGGTTTCCTCTATTTAAAAAAAAAAAAACATGCAGGGGCACACCCGTAGCTAATGCCAAACAGGCAAGGAGTTGGGGTATGTATACCAGGGGTCTGCATGTGGGGATCCACGCAGATCAGTCGAGGCGCCTGCATTTGAGTTCTGATGCTCCTATAGGTAAGAGTGGTTTATCTATAAACTGTATGTTATGGGCACACATGTGTCAGCGGTTCTGTGCTGGGGTACAGGTGCATTATGTTGCCTTATTGTCGTTGCTTCAAGGTTCATGCTCATACACGTTTATGATTTATTTTTTGTTTTTATTTTTTTGGTGGTGCTGTGGTGACCATCCTGGGGAAAAAAAAAAAAAAAAGCCTGCAGCATTATGTGGGGGCGTTACCTTCATAGCTATGTCCATGTGTCTGCATTTACAATTTATACTCTGTTCACCACTAGAGCTGCGTTCATGCGTTGCTGTTGCATAACATTGATACCCTGTTAGCTCAGATTGCATTCACAGCTGCGTTATACAGTGCTCTTCATGCTCACAGCTGGGCCCATACCATGTTTTCAGGCACTACTCACATCCAGAGCTGCGTTCACCCACCTGTTCATACATCACTTCGGCTTCCACTTAAGGCCGCATTTTTCTTTTCATTGCTACATCATGGTTACTCAGTATTTTCTCGGGGGCAGTCAGTGCACCGCTCTGATACCGTTCCCCTAATGAACATAGCTGCTTCCTTCAGGTTACATTTCTTCCCTCGCAGATGCCTGGCCCTGCCATTAGGGTCTCTCGCGCCTGGCAGTTAATAAGTCCTGTCACGACTACAGGCAATTACGAAATCCTGTCACGTCTACAGGTTAATAAGTCCTGTCACGTCTTCAGGCAATTACGAAATCCTGTCACATCTACAGGTTAATAAGTCCTGTCACGTCTTCAGGCAATTACGAAATCCTGTCACGTCTACAGGTTAATAAGTCCTGTCACGTCTTCAGGCAATTACGAAATCCTGTCACGTCTACAGGTTAATAAGTCCTGTCACGTCTTCAGGCAATTACGAAATCCTGTCACGACTACAGGTTAATGGGTCCTGTCACGACTACAGGCGATTACGTCCCGATCCATTATCAGAGTTAAGCGGCATATGCCATCCTCTGGGTTTTTGGGTCCTATATTAATAATAAGAAATAATTTAAGCAGTGGCCTGGGGGATAAGTATAGGTGTAGTATTTGCTACCAGCAATAGTTGGTGTCCGAGCAGGGCCCTTAGCGAATGGTTGGACTTCATTAAGTCTTCCATCACATTCACCATTGTTATTTCAGTCTGCAGCTCCCGGGTTCAGACCTTCTTGTAATATGTTCATATGATCGTCAACATAGGGGTAAATCGTTTCTGACTACCGACCGCTCTTTCAAAACATCAACTTTAGCTACCTCCTAAAACAACGGCACGTGACAAAGAGGTAAGGTATATAGAAGTCGCTGTTGTGTACGGTATATTCCGCACCTTCATCGGGCAGAGTTTTCGGCGTTCAAAGCGGGCATCGTAATGGTATGTATATATTTACTCTAAATACGGTCCATGCTTTTTGGCCCCTTTAGGCTACCCTACAGCAGCAGTTACGGCACAATTCTACTGCTTGTTGAAGATAGGGTTAGATAGGCTAGGGACACCTTTCTCATAGCCGATCCGAACACAAGTGTTAAGCAAAATACTAGTATTTGGCTGTATTTGTGAGAGGAGAGGCTGATTACATGGCTACTTACTTGCACCTGTGAGGCCAGGCTGGGTGGGTACTAGGCTATTTATAGGCTCCTGTAGGCCTAGGCTGACGACGGGTCAGCTGATTTCACCCACCCACGCCATCTTACAGTCACTTCATATAGGGGTGGCCCCCTTTAGGCTACCCTACAGCAGCAGTTACGGCACAATTCTACTGCTTGTTGAAGATAGGGTTAGATAGGTTAGGGACACCTTTCTGATAGCCGATCCGAACACAAGTGCATTTAACCAGCAATAGTGTGGTTATTTATTGGCCATATCCCAGTCTAATTCTGTCAGTAAATCCATACCGGTCACCCAGCGCCTAAATACTAGGCCTCAAATTTATATCCCGCTAAATCTGTCGTTACCGCTGTACTGTTGTGGCTGGGCAAGTTATTTAGTGTCCGTCAAAGCACATTTTTTGTTCAGGGTTGAAAAACAATTCCCAATTTAGCAATTTCATAATTTAGTGGTTTCTGCTATATCAGAGCTATTTGAAATCTATCCCTAAAAGGGTATATAATATTCAAGGTGCACATAGGGTCATTCAGAATAACTTCACACACACGCTACTGTGCATTTCCAAGTCTAATTCTGTTAGTAAATCCATACCGGTCACCCAGCGCCTAAATACTAGGCCTCAAATTTATATTCAGCTGAATTTGAATACAATACATTGGGCCAAATAATATTTTTGTTGTTGTGGTGAACGATAACAATGAGGAAAACATCTAGTAAGGAACGCGGACGTGGACATGGTCGTGGTGGTGTTAGTGGACCCTCTGGTGCTGGGAGAGGACGTGGCCGTTCTGCCACATCCACACGTCCTAGTGTACCAACTACCTCAGGTGCCAGTAGCCGCCAGAATTTACAGCGATATTTGGTGGGGCCCAATGCCGTTCTAAGGATGGTAAGGCCTGAGCAGGTACAGGCATTAGTCAATTGGGTGGCCGACAGTGGATCCAGCACGTTCACATTATCTCCCACCCAGTCTTCTGCAGAAAGCGCACAGATGGCACCTGAAAACCAAGCCCATCAGTCTGTCACATCACCCCCATGCATACCAGGGAAACTGTCTCAGCCTCAAGTTATGCAGCAGTCTCTTATGCTGTTTGAAGACTCCGCTGGCAGGGTTTCCCAAGGGCATCCACCTAGCCCTTCCCCAGCGGTGAAAGACATAGAATGCACTGACGCACAACCACTTATGTTTCCTGATGATGAGGACATGGGAATACCACCTCAGCATGTCTCTGATGATGACGAAACACAGGTGCCAACTGCTGCGTCTTTCTGCAGTGTGCAGACTGAACAGGAGGTCAGGGATCAAGACTGGGTGGAAGACGATGCAGGGGACGATGAGGTCCTAGACCCCACATGGAATGAAGGTCGTGCCACTGACTTTCACAGTTCGGAGGAAGAGGCAGTGGTGAGACCGAGCCAACAGCGTAGCAAAAGAGGGAGCAGTGGGCAAAAGCAGAACACCCGCCGCCAAGAGACTCCTCCTGCTACTGACCGCCGCCATCTTGGACCGAGCACCCCAAAGGCAGCTTCAAGGAGTTCCCTGGCATGGCACTTCTTCAAACAATGTGCTGACGACAAGACCCGAGTGGTTTGCACGCTGTGCCATCAGAGCCTGAAGCGAGGCATTAACGTTCTGAACCTTAGCACAACCTGCATGACCAGGCACCTGCATGCAAAGCATGAACTGCAGTGGAGTAAACACCTTAAAACCAAGGAAGTCACTCAGGCTCCCCCTGCTACCTCTTCTGCTGCTGCCGCCTCGGCCTCTTCTGCTGCTGCCGCCTCGGCCTCTTCTGCTGCTGCCGCCTCGGCCTCTTCCTCCGCCTCTGGAGGAACGTTGGCACCTGCCGCCCAGCAAACAGGGGATGTACCACCAACACCACCACCTCCGTCACCAAGCATCTCAACCATGTCACACGGCAGCGTTCAGCTCTCCATCTCGCAAACATTTGAGAGAAAGCGTAAATTCCCACCTAGCCACCCTCGATCCCTGGCCCTGAATGCCAGCATTTCTAAACTACTGGCCTATGAAATGCTGTCATTTAGGCTGGTGGACACAGACAGCTTCAAACAGCTCATGTCGCTTGCTGTCCCACAGTATGTTGTTCCCAGCCGCCACTACTTCTCCAAGAGAGCCGTGCCTTCCCTGCACAACCAAGTATCCGATAAAATCAAGTGTGCACTGCACAACGCCATCTGTGGCAAGGTCCACCTAACCACAGATACGTGGACCAGTAAGCACAGCCAGGGACGCTATATCTCCCTAATTGCACACTGGGTAAATGTAGTGGCAGCTGGGCCCCAGGCGGAGAGCTGTTTGGCGCACGTCCTTCCGCCGCCAAGGATCACAGGGCAACATTCTTTGCCTCCTGTTGCCACCTCCTCCTACTCGACTTCCTCCTCCTCTTCTTCCACCTGCTCATCTAGTCAGCCACACACCTTCACCACCAACTTCAGCACAGCCCGGGGTAAACGTCAGCAGGCCATTCTGAAACTCATATGTTTGGGGGACAGGCCCCACACCGCACAGGAGTTGTGGCAGGGTATAGAACAACAGACCGACGAGTGGTTGCTGCCGGTGAGCCTCAAGCCCGGCCTGGTGGTGTGTGATAATGGGCGAAATCTCGTTGCAGCTCTGGGACTAGCCAGTTTGACGCACATCCCTTGCTTGGCGCATGTGCTGAATTTGGTGGTGCAGAAGTTCATTCACAACTACCCCGACATGTCAGAGCTGCTGCATAAAGTGCGGGCCGTCTGTTCGCGCTTCCGGCGTTCACATCCTGCTGCTGCTCGCCTGTCTGCGCTACAGCGTAACTTCGGCCTTCCCGCTCACCGCCTCATATGCGACGTGCCCACCAGGTGGAACTCCACCTTGCACATGCTGGACAGACTGTGCGAGCAGCAGCAGGCCATAGTGGAGTTTCAGCTGCAGCACGCACGGGTCAGTCGCACTACAGAACAGCACCACTTCACCACCAATGACTGGGCCTCCATGCGAGACCTGTGTGCCCTGTTGCGCTGTTTCGAGTACTCCACCAACATGGCCAGTGGCGATGACGCCGTTATCAGCGTTACAATACCACTTCTATGTCTCCTTGAGAAAACACTTAGGGCGATGATGGAAGAGGAGGTGGCCCAGGAGGAGGAGGAGGAAGAGGGGTCATTTTTAGCACTTTCAGGCCAGTCTCTTCGAAGTGACTCAGAGGGAGGTTTTTTGCAACAGCAGAGGCCAGGTACAAATGTGGCCAGCCAGGGCCCACTACTGGAGGACGAGGAGGACGAGGATGAGGATGAGGAGGTGGAGGAGGATGAGGATGAAGCATGGTCACAGCGGGGTGGCACCCAACGCAGCTCGGGCCCATCACTGGTGCGTGGCTGGGGGGAAAGGCAGGACGATGACGATACGCCTCCCACAGAGGACAGCTTGTCCTTACCCCTGGGCAGCCTGGCACACATGAGCGACTACATGCTGCAGTGCCTGCGCAGCGACAGCAGAGTTGCCCACATTTTAACGTGTGCGGACTACTGGGTTGCCACCCTGCTGGATCCACGCTACAAAGACAATGTGCCCACCTTACTTCCTGCACTGGAGCGTGATAGGAAGATGCGCGAGTACAAGCGCACGTTGGTAGACGCGCTACTGAGAGAATTCCCAAATGTCACAGGGGAACAAGTGGAAGCCCAAGGCCAAGGCAGAGGAGGAGCAAGAGGTCGCCAAGGCAGCTGTGTCACGGCCAGCTCCTCTGAGGGCAGGGTTAGCATGGCAGAGATGTGGAAAAGTTTTGTCAACACGCCACAGCTAACTGCACCACCACCTGATACGCAACGTGTTAGCAGGACGCAACATTTCACTAACATGGTGGAACAGTACGTGTGCACACCCCTCCACGTACTGACTGATGGTTCGGCCCCATTCAACTACTGGGTCTCTAAATTGTCCAAGTGGCCAGAGCTAGCCTTTTATGCCTTGGAGGTGCTGGCCTGCCCGGCGGCCAGCGTTTTGTCTGAACGTGTATTCAGCGCGGCAGGGGGCGTCATTACAGACAAACGCAGCCGCCTGTCTACAGCCAATGTGGACAAGCTGACGTTCATAGAAATGAACCAGGCATGGATCCCACAGGACCTGTCCGGCCCTTGTCCAGATTAGACATTAACTACCTCCCCTTAACCATATATTATTGTACACCAGGGCACTTCCTCATTCAATCCTATTTTTATTTTCATTTTACCATTATATTGCGAGGCTACCCAAATTTGAATGAACCTCTCCTCTGTCTGGGCCTAAATATATGCCAATGGACTGTACCAATGTTGGGTGACGTGAAGCCTAATTCTCTGCTATGACATGCAGACTAATTCTCTGTTGACATGAAGCCAGATTCTCTGGGACCTCTCTCCTCTGCCTGGGTGCTGGGCCTAAATATATGCCAATGGACTGTTGCACTGGTGGCTGACGTGAAGCCTGATTGTCTGTTACGGGACCTCTCTCCTCTGCCTGGTTGCTGGGCCTAAATTTATGAAAATGGACTCTTACAGTGGTGGGTGACGTGAAGCCTGATTCTCTGCTATGATATGAAGACTGATTCTCTGCTGACATGAAGCCAAATTCTCTGTTACGGGACCTCTCTCCTCTGCCTGGGTGCTGGGCCTAAATATATGCCAATGGACTGTTGCACTGGTGGCTGACGTGAAACCTGATTGTCTGTTACGGGACCTCTCTCCTCTGCCTGGGTGCTGGGCCTAAATATCTGACAATGGACTGTTGCATTGGTGGCTGACGTGAAGCCTGATTCTCTGCTATGATATGAAGACTGATTCTCTGCTGACATGAAGCCAGATTGTCTGTTACGGGACCTCTCTCCTCTGCCTGGGTGCTGGGCCTAAATATCTGAGAATGGACTGTTCCAGTGGTGGGTGACGTGAAGCCAGATTCTCTGCTATGGGACCTCTCCCTAATTGATTTTGGTTAATTTTTATTTATTTAATTTTTATTTTAATTCATTTCCCTATCCACATTTGTTTGCAGGGGATTTACCTACATGTTGCTGCCTTTTGCAGCCCTCTAGCCCTTTCCTGGGCTGTTTTACAGCCTTTTTAGTACCGAAAAGTTCGGGTCCCCATTGACTTCAATGGGGTTCGGGTTCGGGACGAAGTTCGGATCGGGTTCGGATCCCGAACCCGAATATTTCCGGGAAGTTCGGCCGAACTTCTCGAACCCGAACATCCAGGTGTTCGCTCAACTCTAATGATGTCCGAACTTGCCCTCTGTCATCGCATTAATGGCTGTCATGTGTACTTTCAAGGTGTTTGGGGTAAGACCTTTCTGGAATCCATCTTGCAAGAACTGGAGGATAACAGGGACTGTAATATCTGAGCACTCATTCTCTGACATCCAGGATGAAAATTTTCTCCATATTTTTTCATACTTGATATTTGTAGAAGCTTTCCGGGAGGAGAGTAGGGTATTGATGACAGGGACGGACAGACCTTTTCCTTCTAGTCTGTACCTCTCAGTCTCCAAGCTGTGAGATGAAGTTTGTTCAGATGCTGATGAAAGAGGCCGTTCTGAACTAGTAAGTCGGGATGAGATGGAAGCTTCCAGTAGACTCCCTTGGATAACTGGAGTAGAAGTGGGAACCACGGCCTGCGTGGCCAAAAAGGAGTAATCAATATAGCTTGAGGTTTCTCTAGTAGAATCTTCTGCAGGACTCTTAAGATGAGAGGCACCGGAGGAAAGATATAAACATATTGGTCTTTCCAAGTTATAGAAAAAGCATCCACCGCTGCCGGATTCTGGAATCTGTTCAGGGAACAGAACTTGGGAAGTTTGCTGTTTTCCTTGGAGGCCATCAGATCTATAGACGGAGTACCCCATCTGGCTGTAATCTGCAGGAAGTATTTCTGGTTCAGTTCCCACTCGGTTTGTCTGATCTTCCTCCGACTCAGAAGATCCGCCTGAGTATTCAACAAGCCTTTGATGTGTACCGCCCTTAGACTTTGTACGTGCCTCTCTGCCCATGCAAAGATCTTCATGCATAACGCAAGGAGTAAACGGCTCTGGGTGCTCCCCTGTTTGTTTATATAAAAAACTGCAGGGAGATTGTCCGTCTGAATTAGGACTGACTGGTCTTCCAAATCTGTCTAAAATTGTTGTAATGCCAGCTTGATGGCCTTCAACTCCCTGAAGTTTGAGGACAGCTGTTGTTCTGTGCAGGACCAAGAACTTTGAACCCAACTGCTTCCAAGATGGGCTCCCCAGCCCCGGGAGGAAGCGTCCGTTGTAACAGTCACTGTTGGTGTTAACCGGAAGGGTCTGCCCCTGGATAAATTCCTTCCTCTTAACCACCATTTCAGCTCCGCGATTGTAGAAGGTCTCAACCTGACACGGGCTGAAAGATTGTGGCTGCGCTTCCAGACCTGAAGCAAGTCCTGTTGTAATTCTCTTATGTGGGCCTGAGCCCATGGAACTGCATCTATTACTGATGTCATATGACCCAGAGTTTTCATCACTTTGTGGACTGTAGGTCTTCGGCCCGTAATTAAGGCCCTTATTGATGATGTGACAGATCTTATCCTGGAGGTTGGGAGATACAGGGTCATGGTGCAAGTGTCTATCCTGAAGCCTAGAAACGTTTTGGATGTTGCTGGCTGGATGTCGGATTTGTCCCAATTGATCAAAAAACCCAGAGACTGAAGCAGCTTGATGACTTTCAGGAGATAAGAATTCAGCGAGTCCCTGGTGGGTGCCACTACAAGCCAGTCGTCCAGGTACGGAAACACCTGCAAGGCTTGTAGGCGTAAACTTGCAACGGCGATCACGGCCAATTTTGTGAAGATTCTGGGTGCTGATGAGAGACCGAAGGGCAGGGCTTTGAATTGAAGATGTTTTATCTTTCCTCCCATGACAATTGCAATCCTCAGAAAGCGTCTGGACGAGTTCTTTATTGGGACACGGAGATAAGCATCTCTCAGGTCGATGGAAGCCAAGAAGTGACCTTCCTGAAGCAGAGACGTGATTGATCTTATGTTTTCCATCTTGAAATGACTTTTTTTGATAAATTGGTTCACGTAGCGGAGGTCTATAATTAGACGCCACTTTCCCTCTGGCTTGGGGACTGGAAACACTCTGGAATACACTCCTGTTCCTTCTTGCTGTCTTGGAACAGGTTCCAGAGCACCCTTTAGAATGAATTCTTTTACGAGGTCTATGACCCGAAGGTCTTCTCTTTGATTTAAGAGAAAACGGTCTCTTGGACAGCGGATAAACTCCAGTGAGTAGCCTTCTTTTACGATCCTTAAGGCCCAACTGTCTGAGGAAATTTCTTGCCATGCTGCGTAAAATTGAGTAAGCCGTCCTCCTACCCTCTGGCTTCTGGCGTCAGAAACCCTCTTTGGAGGGTTTATCTTCTGGTCTCTTCCTACTCTTATCCGATGTCCTGGCAAAAAATCTTCGGTCAGATCCTTTCCTGTCCGAACGCCCGCGAAAATCGGATCTCTGAAAGCGTTGTCTTCTAAAGGGCCGAAAACTTCTGGATTGAAATCTGCGCCTAGAAGGAGGAAATTCCAGAGCTTTATCCTCTTTACTAGTTTCCAAAAGAGTGTCTAACTGCGAGCCAAACAGACGCCCAGGTTCAAACGGAAGAGAACAAAGGTTGTTCTTGGAGGGGACATCACCCGACCACAACTTCAACCAGATCGATCTCCTGATAGAGTTGGAGAGGGCCATATTTTTGGCCAGGCCTTTCAGGGTATTTACTGGAAAGTCACACAGGAACTCTGCCGCGATCTTCAAGGAAGGGAGCTGCTGAAGTAGATCCTCTCTATTAACACCATCTTCAATATCCCTTCCCAGTTGACTCAACCATACTCTCAGGGCACGGGCTACAGGCACTGCTGCCATAGACGCCTTCTTCAGGGAGGCTATATAAGAATGAAGCCGCTTCAGGAGATTATCTGCCTTCTTATCCATAGGATCTTTCAACAACGTGGAGTCATCAGACGGAAAAAAGGACCTCTTCGCTAGTCTGGCCACTGCAGGATCGACCTTGGAAGGAGCCCCCCACTTTTCACATTCCGCAGGGTCTATTCTATACATGGCCTTGGCTCTTCTTCCTGAATCCATTCTCCTTAAAGGATATTTCCATTCCTCCTGGATGATGGATTCAAGCACCGGATGACTGGGAAAGACCCGCGCTTTCTTCTTAGGAAAGTAAAACAGACTTCCCTCATCTTGGTTGGTGCGCGTCTCTGTCTTGGATTCAATTATATGCTTGACATCTTTGATGAGACGGTTAATATCTTCTTTCCTAAACAAAAAATTCTCCTCTGTGGCCGGTTCTGGATCTGAGCTAGAGCCAGAAGACACCTCCCCTTCCGAGTGAGAAGACCTCTCGGCAGACGTAGAAGGGCTAGGGTCAACCCGTTTCCTCTTATGCGTCTTCTGTCTCTTAGATTGAGACAGAAAGGATTCAAGTAGAGAAATCAATTTTTTTGTATTGTCTTCAGAGATGACCTCCGGCTGGGTACAGGCTGCGCAAATGCTAGATGTATAACCCTCAGGAAGAGGTTTAATACAAGTGATACATAAGGGCTGCTTTTTCTTTTGTCTCTTCACACGCCTGGGTGAGGATTCCGGGGAATGGGAAAAAACCTCCAGTCCGCAGCTTCGACAATAATCATCCTGGTGGTCGTCAGGGAGAGGCTGGTCGCAAGATTGGCACAGCCTGTGCTTCCTGGATCTCTTTCCTCCTAGGCTGGACATCTGGAGAAAAGAATAGATTAATTTAAATTTACATAAAAATTATATAAAGCCTTTATAATTGGCTGTGATCAGCTAAGAGGGAGCCAGTACTAGGGGTACCTCAAAGATAAAAGAGCTCGGCTGCCAAAGCACCAGGGCAGCAAGAGCCAGGAAAATACCACCTTAAATAATGGAAAACATTTGAATTTGCCGCCAGAAACTCTAGGGGGCGGCGCCCGCTGATGACATCAGACGCCGCTGAACGCTGCGTTCTACCGTGCGTTCCACAAGCGCCGCCATTGCCGCCCAGAGAAGAAACAGCGCTGGAGCGATATGAGAGTACAGGCGAACCTCCCAGCAGAGCGGCCATCCAGGTAGAAGGGAGGGTTTATACAAGGCACCCCCATGGCTAGCTGAACCCTGAGCCAAAAACCTGGGACACCCCCCAGGCATGAAGGCTTACAGGAGAGGTGGGCAATGGACCTGTCCAGAATGAGGACATAAAAAAAACACATTGGAGGTCTGCCAGAGGGGGTGTTATATAGGAACCTACAGGATCACTAATAAATCAATTATCTTGTTTGTTATCTAGGTGGGCGGTCCTGGGGGCGAGAATAGGACTCTGTTAACCCTTCATGTGTTGCAGAGGACGTCAGAGGAAACTATATATACATACATATATATATATATATATATATATATATATATATATATTACAGAGGATAGTATACTATATATATATATATATATATATATATATATATATATATATATATATATACTACAGAGGGCAGTATACTGTATATATACTACAGAGGACACTATACTGTATATATACTACAAAGGGCAGTATACGTGTGTATATATATATATATATATATATATATATATACTACAGAGGACAGTATAATATATTACAGATGGCAGTATTCTGTATATATATACTACAGAGGATAGTATATTATGTGTATATATACTACAGAGGACAGTATACTGTATATACACTACAGAGGGCACTATACTGTATATATACTACAGAGGACACTATACTGTATATATACTACAGAGGACACTATACTGTATGTATACTACAGAGGACAGTATACTGTATGTATACTACAGAGGACAGTATACTGTATGTATACTACAGAGGACAGTATACTGTATACATACTATAGAGTACATTATACTGTATATATACTACAGAGGACAGTATACTGTATATATACTACAGAGGACAGTATACTGTATGTGTATATATTAATATATATATATATATATATATATATATACTACAGAGGGCAGTATACTATATATATATACTACAGAGGACAGTATACTGTATACATACTACAGAGTACATTATACTGTATATATACTACAGAGGACAGTATACTGTATTTCCCTTATCGTCCTCGGCAGCACAGAATGGGTTAACATCGACCTCTTTTGTTCATAGGACCGCCCACCTAGATTTAAACAATTGGACAATTAATCAAATAATTAATGCGTCTATAAGGTCTGGTGAATGCAACTGCCCCTTGTATTTTTTTTATGTCCTCATTTCTGAGGAATCTGCCCACCTCTGGTGTGGTGAAGCACGGCCACCTATGCCGTGGGGTGTGTCCCAGGCTCCAGGCCAAGTGTCCAGCATTGCCACGGGTGTGTCCTTGGCGCTGACACTATGCCGCATCCATGATGTGCGCGCCGGCAGTAGGGCTCCATTGCGGTCTGATAGCCGCTGCCCTGCCGATTGTTCGCGCGAGTGCGCAGACCGGTGACGTCAGCTGCTCCTGCACTTTCCCCATTGGCTCCAGATAGCGCACGCTGAGATGATGTCAGACGCTACCAGAACCCGGAAGTGTGGCGGCGGCCTCCGATCCTAGGAGAGGCATGCTGAAGACGTCAATGCGCCCGGCATTGACGTCTTCAGCATGCCTCTCCTAGGATCGGAGGCCGCCGCCACACTTCCGGGTTCTGGTAGCGTCTGACATCATCTCAGCGTGCGCTATCTGGAGCCAATGGGGAAAGCGCAGGAGCAGCTGACGTCACCGGTCTGCGTCCAGGGCGCCAGATTCAGGTATTTAAAGTTGGATGCAGGCTGGAGCAAGCTGCCATAAGTGCCTGGCAGCCGAGCTCCTGTGAGATTAAGGTATTGTGTCAGCTGGGGCCCTTCTGACAGAGATCACCTTGCAGGATTGCTCATTGTATGTTTTTTTTGTCTGTTCCAGATGTCTGGTCTTCCTGGTTCAGGGAGAAAAAAGTCTAGGAAGCACAGACACAGATGTTGCCTGTCATGTGAACAGCCCCTACCTGATGAGCATCGAGATGACTACTGTGACAACTGTAATGCGGCTAATTCTGTCCATTCTCATAGATCTTCTGCTGGATCAAAAAGGTCAAAGAAGAAGCAATCCCGCTGCATTTCTTGTATTCATCCCTTACCTGAGGATTCACAGTCCAATATCTGCGCTTCCTGTACTCAGCATGAAGACGAGTCTGACACAGAGTCCAGAAGACTAATGAATCTCTTTGTCTTTTTTGACAAAGACAAAGCAGAAACAGAAGGCCAAAAAGACAAAAGCGTGATCCTATCTCCTCATCCTCTGACGATTCTCTGACGTCTGAGAGTGAATATTCAGACTCTGATTGGGAAGTCTCTAATATAGAGGAAAATTTCCTTTTTGATAGGAAAAATGCGAACCGCTTAATCAAAGAAGTAAAAGGAATAATGGAGACTAAAGAAGACCCTGTTGCTGCACAAGACAAGGAGAGTCTCTACTATTTTCCAAAGAAAAAAGCTTCAGTCCTTCCAAGCCATCCAGTTCTGGACTCCATATTCCAGAAAGAATGTAAATGTCCCCTAAAGAAAATGGATCCTGGCTCAAGATTCCGTTCTGTTTATAAGATCGACTCCACGGAGTCCTCAAGCTGGGAAGTCCCCGCCAGAGTTGATCCTGCAGTAACAAGGTTGGCTAAAAGGTCCTTCTTTCCTGCAGATGACTCCTCGCTGCTGAGGGACCCGATGGACAGAAAAGCAGATAACTTGTTAAAGAGACTGCATTCTTACTTGGCCACATTAAGTAAGGCAGCCAGGACAGCAGTACCAGTGGCTCGAGCCCTCAGAATCTGGCTAAGTCATCTAGGAAAGGACATCGAGGACGGAATCCCCAGAGAAGACCAACTTCTTCAACTGCCGTCCCTTAAAATGGCCGCTGAGTTTTTGTGCGACTTTCCAGTGGATTCACTGAGATTTCTGGCTAAGGATATGGCTCTCTCAAATTCGATAAGAAGAACATTGTGGCTCAAGCTATGGGTAGGAGATGTCGCCTCTAAGACCAACCTCTGCTCTTTACCCTTTGAGCCTGGGAGACTGTTTGGCTCTCAGCTAGACAAGCTGTTAGAATCCAATTCTGATGAAAAATCTCTGAAGTTCCCACTTAGTTTAAGACTAAGAATCGTCCGAAGAATTTTTGTCCCTTTGGTAGGCAGCCTTACCGCAGAACAGGCTATCGTGGGCAATCTAGCAGAGGCCGGTCAGACAGAAGAGTCCTTTCCAGTTCTGTTGAAAAAGCAAGAGGAAAGGAGGACATCAGTAAAAACTCCAAGGCTGATTTCTGACGTCGAAAGCCATTCTGTAGGTGTCACGACGGACGTGCACTCAGTACAAAAGATAACACACCGACCAGGCTCTGGACGAGAGACGGGGGAAGGGTCACCTCCTAGCTTATTCCTGACCTCTTTCCCTGCACTGCTCAGCCCACAAGCAGACCTTGAAGGTAGGTGTGCTGTGTCCTCCAGCCTGGGCTGACAAAACCCTGAACTCCCTAAGATGGTGAAGTGGGGAGATAGGAGCAGTCTGCTCGCACAGAACCTGGATGGAATAGATGACACAAACAACCAAATTAGAAACGACACTTATCTCTGAGAGCAGGAACTGACAGCCAAGCTTCCCAGACCAAAATGAACAGTATAATCCGCTCAGGGCACTGGGCAGTGTGCTATTTAAACTAATGACTCCACCCAGTGCACCTGATGAGAGGCGGATCCAGCACGGCTCCGAAGCAACCACTAACTTCGTGCTGCTATCCTGGCTGACCTCCGCACATCGTCAGAGTGGGGCATGACAGTAGGAGGTCGCTTATCCTACTTCTTCACCAACTGGGAAAGAATCACTACAGACAAATGGGTTCTGAATCTAGTAAGAGACGGATACTCGCTAGAATTTCTGCATCAGCCAAGAAACTGATTTCTGTATCAAAGAGAAGACCCTCGTATAGATCACCTAGTGGACCAATTTCTAAAGAAAGGAGCTTTAGAACGGGTTCCAAGAGGTCAAGAAAAAAAGGGAGTCTACTCCAAATTGTTTCTGGTCCCAAAAGCAAGCGGGGATTGGCGTCTCGTTATAGACCTCAGATACTTAAATCATTATCTAAGAAAAATCAATTTCAAGATGGAAACGTTAAGATCGGTGGTGTCCACACTTCAGCGAAACCAGTTCATGGCCTCCCTGGACTTGGAGGACACCTACCTGCATGTACCCATAATATCTTCCTCAAGGAAATTCCTGAGAGTAGCCATCAGAAGAGCAGGGAAAATCCTGCACTTTCAATTCAGAGCGTTGCCCTGACGTCCGCACCCAGAATTTTTACCAAGATATCAGTGGTGGCAGCAGTGCATCTACGCTTACAGGCCATTCAAGTCTACCCTTATTTGGACGACTGGCTAGTGGCAGCAGCAACGGAGGAACAGTTACAACTTCATCTCCGTACAGTCATCTAGCTTCTCCAGTCCCTCAGTTTCATAATGAGTTGGAAGAAATCTCAGCTCTCCCCAACAACGTCAAAAAGATTCTTGGGGATGGTGATAGACACCCGTTGCATGAAGGTTTTTATTCCTTCAGACAAGAGTCAGAAGATCAGAGAGGAAGTGAAAACCTTGAGGTCCATTCACAAGCCATCCATACGCAGAGTGATGAAGACCTTGGGCGATCTGACTTCTACCATAGATGCGGTCCCCTGGGCGAAGATCCATATGCGAGACCTTCAATGGAATATGATACAGGCAATACGCACCAGTCATTACGATTTGGAGAGAAGAGTCAGCCTAAGGCCATCCGTTATTCAGAGTCTGAACTGGTGGTTACAGACGGAGAAGCTCACAGTAGGGAAATCATTTCAGTATCTGTCACCGATAATAATGACCACGGATGCTTCAGCCAGAGGCTGGGGAGCTCATGTGCAGAACAGATGGATCCAAGGGAAATGGTCTCCCCAGGATCAGCGACAGTCCTCGAACTTCAAGGAAATGAAGGCTGTTCTGAAATCGCTAGTCCATTTTCAAACTCTAAATCCGTGATGGTTTGCTCAGACAACCTCTCCACTGTGTTCTATCTGAGCAAACAGGGAGGAACGAGGAGCCCGTCCTTGATGAAATTATGCAAGCAGATTTTCACCTGGGCAGAATCACATCTTTTGCAATTAAGAGCGATTCATATAAGAGGCTGTTACAATATACAAGCAGATCGTCTGTGTCGGAAGACAGTCAGTGGGGTTTAAATCCGATTTACTTCAATAAAAACATAACCAGATGGGGTTGTCCAACCTGGGATCTGATGGCCTCCAGACAAAATCGGAAACTCCAGAAGTTCTGTTCCCTGAGCAAGCACGACGGGCCGACAGTAGTAGACGCCTTCTCTATGTCTTTGGAGTCGCCTATTTGTCTACCTATTTCCACCAGCACACCTCATACCGAGGGTTCTACAGAAGATTGCGGTAGAAAGACCCAAAGTAATACTAATAGCACCATTTTGGCCCCGGAGGTCATGGTTTCCTCTTCTTCTCCAACTGTCCAAAGGGAACTATTGGAAGCTTCCGAGAGCCCCCGACCTTCTCCTCCAGCAGGGTCTATATCATCAGAACCTAGACAGGTTACACCTCACGGCCTGGATGTTGAGAGAAGCAGATTAGAGGAAGAGGGCCTACCAGCTTCGGTCATTGACACACTAATGAATTCCCGCAAGCGCTCTACCAATGTGAAATATGCCAAAGTATTAAGAAAATTCCGGTCTTGGTTGTCTGAGAAAGGATATACGGAAATAAACATCTCCAGTATTCTTCAGTTCCTTCAAGAAGGATTTGATATGGGCTTAAAGTCGAATACCTTAAAATCCCAGATGACTGCCATTAATATCTTGACAGAGAATAAATATCTGTTCCATATAAGAGGCTAAGACCGGTGATTCATGAACCCTTCCCTGTGTGGAACTTCCCCATTCCACGAGATCGACGGCAGCCTCCTGGGCGGAATACGGGCAGGTGTCTATACAAGAAATCTGCAGCGCAGCCTCCTGGTCCACTCCTTCCACCTTCGCAAAACATTATCGCCTCGACATCGAGTCCAGGAGCTCAGCCTTTGGCACAGGCATTCTAAGTTCAGTTTCCGTGTAATCCCCCCCTTTGGAATCTATAAAAATCCCATTCTGTGCTGCCGAGAACGATAAGGGAAAGTAGAAAATTGGTACCTGGAATTTTACTTTCCTTGAGTCTGAAGGCAGCACAGGCTTACCCTCCCTAAATAAATTGTATTTTTTGTTCTTCAACCGTTTGGATCAATTTTTTTAATAAAAGGGGCAGTTGCATTCACCAGACCTTATAGACGCATTAATTATTTGATTGATTAATTGTCTCATTGTTTAAATCTAGGTGGGCGGTCCTATGAACAAAAGAGGTCGACGTTAACCCATTCTGTGCTGCCTTCGGACTCAAGGAAAGTAAAATTCCAGGTACCAATTTTCTACTATATACTACAGAGGTCGGTATATTGTATATATACTACAAAGGGCAGTATACTGTACATATACTACAGAGGGCAGTATACTGTACATATACTACAGGGGGCAGTATACTGTATATGTACTACAGAGGGCAGTATACTGTATATATACTACAAAGGGCAGTGTACTGTATATATACCACAGAGGGCAGTATACTGTATATATACTACAGAGGGCAGTATACTGTATATATACTACAGAGGGCAGTATACTGTATATATACTACAGAGGGCAGTATACTGTATATATACTACAGAGGGCAGTATACTGGATATATACTACAGAGGGCAGTATACTGTATATATACTACAGAGGGCAGTATACTGTATATATACTACAGAGGGCAGTATACTGGATATATAATACAGAGGGCAGTATACTGTATATATACTACAGAGGACAGTAAACTCCATATATATATATATATATATATATAGTGGCGAAACCAACCTCGCCACTGGGTTTTGGAGGGGGCTGTTTAAAAGCCTCTTGCCTCAGGATTATGGCCCATAGTAACTTTTAAACCCCTGAACCTATTCCAGGGAATTTTGGATAGGTTTGTCCCCCAAGTTATACTGTTTAAATTGATGTAAGTTATATGTATGGACAATGTAACCTCACAAAGTTATAACAACTTATAATAAGTGTAACTTGTCAGCTTGGGAGGAATATGCTGGGTGTGGTTCTATTGTCCCATTGTCCCATTGTGTGTTTAAATGGTGATGTCTGCCCTGTTGTCTCCACATGTGTATTGGTGATCTCCCCTTTGTCCTGAGAGATAATTGGATTGTCTTCGGTCGTCTCCCAGGCAGAGAGGAGGAAACCATGATGCATTGTGGGGATATGTTGTATCTGTTCTGTGTCGCAGTCTCCCTTCTGGTCCTCTAGGGGGCGGGAACGATTGGTTGCTGTATTTACATTGTGTGTTGTGAATTACTGATTGGTTGGATTTCAAAACCCTGTGGGCAGTACTATGTTTGGTTTTTTTATCAATAAAAGAGGCTGTACTTGAAGTACAGTCAGATCACTGCTTGACCCTCAACACGGAGCCTTGTCTCGTTATTGGGGGGATCCCCTGTATGCTGTTGGAGACTGATTGCCAGGAGTGTAAGCTGACTGTACGCTTTTCCTGTTCGTCTGCTGACAGCTATACGCGAGGTTCCAGTTCGGAGTGCTATTTTGTATCCAGTTCGGGAGGTTGGTGTTCTGCAGTAGCTGTGCCTGTCTCTCGGAAAGGGGCATATCGCCTAAACGGATTTTAACCCCTTGTCTGCTGAAACGGTCCGTTACACATATATATATATATATATATATATATATACTACAGAGGGCAGTATTGTATATATTACAGAGGACAGTATAGTGTATGTATACTGTATATATACTACAGAGGACAGTAATATATATATATATATATATATATATATATATATATATCCATAAAGAGATTCAGGCAGCACTCCCTTTAGTGCAAATATAGAAATGCAGGTGCCCGCGGTGGTCCCTCGATATGGGACAAATTCAGTAGAGAAGAAAAGTCCGCGGCACTCCTTTAAGTAAAAAAGTGAATTTTATTCACACATGTCAGACAACGTTTCGGTCCTCTCACAGGACCTTTTTCAAGTCAAGTGAACAAAAAAGTGCATAGTGCAGAAATAAATACAGCTCTACAGCATGACACAATCCATTATCAGCCAATAGAGTACTAGTGCACTCCCATTCATGGGTGGACTACAATTCATATAATTAACTCCATATATTGCCGTGCATATCAACTTCAGTAGCAGTATATCAGTGATACATTCAATAGTAATTCATCATAATATGTGTACATAAGTGTATATACTAAAGTGAACCGTGCAGATTTTAAAAGATTCTTGACTGTATTATCTTGCCTTAAGCCTGCTGGAGAACCGAGATAATTTGTGGAGAAGGCGTCTCTACTTGTGTCTGAACACGCCACTCATCCGCGTCCTCTACTCCTTACTGCGCATGTATTCAGCCCCCTTCTGTTCACGCAGCTTCTAATACTCCTACGTCGCCTCTACGGTGGAAACCAGCGTGATGACGTACGGTCGATCACGTCCAAGCGCCGCACACAGACAAATCTGCGTCAGCGTATAGACAGATCGTTCGCGCCCCATCACGAGTCCATATCCACCATCTTATTTTAGGTAATGTTTTTGGGCAATAATATCATGCCTCCATAAACTCCCATATTTATCTCGTCTCCATCAACACAAGGCCCGGCACTGGCAAAAAGTCAGCATACATATATATCTTCAGACAAATCATTGTAGCTTCCATTTAATTCACTGCATATAGAGAGCAGACAACATCAGGGTATAGGCTATGTAAGATGGGTATCTAGCTAACCATTCCTCCTGTCACCCTAAATTCTACATTTAACCCTTTGGGTTTTAGGGTATCAAGCCGAAAAATCCACCTAAGTTCAGTTTTTTTTAACTTACTTAATCGATCACCTCCTCTTTCCAATAGTTTAACATGATCTATAATCATAAATTTCAAGTCACTTTCTTTGTGATTTTTTTCGGCAAAATGCTTTGATACAGGCAGATCTCTTCTTTTATTCCTAATAGACTGCCTATGGTTATTTAACCTGGTCTTTAGATCACAGGACAATCTAGACAGACATTTCTCAAAACAAGGCGCACGGGCTCTTTCCCGTGTCTGGGATGTGTGAACTGTAAACAGATGGTCAAGGGATCGACGTTCGCACATCCAGACACGGGAGAGACCTTTGATATAGTGCATTATCTCACCTGTGATTCGTCATGGGTGATATATGTACTATGGTGCCCTTGTAAAAAATTATATGTTGGTGAAACCACTTGCGATCTAAAGACCAGGTTAAATAACCATAGGCAGTCTATTAGGAATAAAAGAAGAGATCTGCCTGTATCAAAGCATTTTGCCGAAAAAAATCACAAAGAAAGTGACTTGAAATTTATGATTATAGATCATGTTAAACCATTGGAAAGAGGAGGTGATCGATTAAGTAAGTTAAAAAAAACTGAACTTAGGTGGATTTTTCGGCTTGATACCCTAAAACCCAAAGGGTTAAATGTAGAATTTAGGGTGACAGGAGGAATGGTTAGCTAGATACCCATCTTACATGGCCTATACCCTGATGTTGTCTGCTCTCTATATGCAGTGAATTAAATGGAAGCTACAATGATTTGTCTGAAGATATATATGTATGCTGACTTTTTGCCAGTGCCGGGCCTTGTGTTGATGGAGACGAGATAAATATGGGAGTTTATGGAGGCATGATATTATTGCCCAAAAACATTACCTAAAATAAGATGGTGGATATGGACTCGTGATGGGGCGCGAACGATCTGTCTATACGCTGACGCAGATTTGTCTGTGTGCGGCGCTTGGACGTGATCGACCGTACGTCATCACGCTGGTTTCCACCGTAGAGGCGACGTAGGAGTATTAGAAGCTGCGTGAACAGAAGGGGGCTGAATACATGCGCAGTAAGGAGTAGAGGACGCGGATGAGTGGCGTGTTCAGACACAAGTAGAGACGCCTTCTCCACAAATTATCTCGGTTCTCCAGCAGGCTTAAGGCAAGATAATACAGTCAAGAATCTTTTAAAATCTGCACGGTTCACTTTAGTATATACACTTATGTACACATATTATGATGAATTACTATTGAATGTATCACTGATATACTGCTACTGAAGTTGATATGCACGGCAATATATGGAGTTAATTATATGAATTGTAGTCCACCCATGAATGGGAGTACACTAGTACTCTATTGGCTGATAACGGATTGTGTCATGCTGTAGAGCTGTATTTATTTTTGCACTATGCACTTTTTTGTTCACTTGACTTGAAAAAGGTCCTGTGAGAGGACCGAAACGTTGTCTGACATGTGTGAATAAAATTCACTTTTTTACTTAAAGGAGTGCCGCGGACTTTTCTTCTCTATATATATATATATATATATATATATATATATATATATATATATTACAGAGGACAATATACTGTATATATACTACAGGGCAGTATAAGATATATATATATATATTTCAGAGGACAGTATACTGTATATATACTACAGAGGGCAGTATACTGTATATATACTACACAGGGCAGTATACAGTATGTATATATATTTGTATATATATATATATATACACACACTACAGAGGACAATATACTGTATATATACTACAGAGGACAATATACTGTATATATACTACAGAGGGCAGTATACTGTATATATACTACAGAGAGCAGTATACTGTATATATACCACAGGGGACAGTGTACTGTATATATACTACAGAGGACAGCATATTGTATATATACTACAGAGGTATATACACTACTACTGTATATATACTCATAAAGGCAGTACCTGTATATATACTACAGAGGGAAGTATACTGTATATATAGTACTGAGGGCAGTATACTGTATATATACTACAGAAGGCAGTACACTGTATATATACTACAGAGGGCAGTATACTGTATATATACTACAGAGGGCAGTATTATTTATATATATATATATATATATATATACTACAGAGAGCAGTATACTGTGTATATATACTACAGAGGGCAGTATACTGTATATATACTACAGAGGGCAGTATACTGTATATATACTACAGAGGATAGTATATTGTATATATACTACAGAGGACAGTATACTGTATTTATACTCCAGAGAGCAGTATACTGTATATATAAATATTAGAGGACAGTATACTGTAAATATACTCCAGAGGGCAGTATACTGTATATGTGTATATATATATATATATATATATATATATATATATATATATATATACCGTATATACAGGCATGGCCGTAAATGTTGGCACCCCTGAAATTGAAGTATTTCTCACAGAGAAGTATTGCAGTAACACATGTTTTGCTATACACATGTTTATTCTCTTTGTGTGTATTGGAACAAAACCAAAAAAGGAAGGGAAAAAAAGCAAATTGGACATAATGTCACACCAAACTCCAAAAATGGGCTGGACAAAATTATTGGCACCCTTAACTTGATATTTGGTTGCACATCCTTTGGAAAAAAATAACTGAAATCAGTCGCTTCCTATAACCATAAATAAGCTTCTGACACCTCTCACCCGGAATCTTGGACCATTCTTCCTTAGCAAACTGCTCCAGGTCTCTTATTGGAAGGGCTCCTTTTCCCAACAGAAATTTTAAGATCTCTCCACACGTGTTCAATGGGATTTAGATCTGGACTAATTGTTGGCCACTTCAGAACTCTCCAGCTTTTTGTTTCTGGGTGCTTTTTGACGTATGTTTGGGGTCATTGTCCTGTTGGAAGACCCAAGATCTCGGATGCAAACCCAGCTTTCTGACATGGCTCTACAGTGTGACCCACAATCCTTTGGTAATCCTCAGATTTCATGATGCTTTGCACACATTCAAGGCACCCAGTGCCAGAGGCAGCATAACAACCCCAAAACATCAATGAACCTCCACCATATTTAACTGTAGGTACTGTGTTCTTTTCTTTGTAGGCCTCATTCCGTTTTTCGGTAAACAGTAGAATGATGTGCTTTACCAAAAAGCTCTATCTTGGTCTCATCTGTCCACAAGACGTTTTAGCAGAAGGATGTGGGCTTATTCAAGTTCATTTTTGCAAAATGTAGTCTTGCTTTTTTATGTCTCTGTGTCAGCAGTGGGGTGGTCCTCCTGGGTCTACTGGGTCCTCCTGGGCCATAGCGTTTCATTTAATTTAAATGTCGACTGATAGTTTGCGCTGACACTGATGCTCCCTGAGCCTGCAGGACAGCTTGAATATCTTTTTTTTTTAATAGGCTTTATTTTTCCATTTTCACAAGAGAAAAAAACTAAACAAAACAAAACATAAATTGGGGAAGATAACAACCCCCTACAACAACAGTGTAAACCTGAACCGTCACATTAAAGTTGACAGACAAGATAACAAGACTGCGTATAGACGATGCGCCTTCAAGTGTAGAGGCTGCCTAAAACATTCCGCAGCAGCCATGAAACTGCATTCCTCATCAATGTCTGCCCCCATTCACACGCACATTAAGACTGGCAGTGACCTGGACATGCCTTAACTACTCCAGCCCAATCACACTGTGACCGAGCTTGCACTCAGCCAGATGTCCCAAATCTTCAGAAATTTCTCCGGTACACCCCTGGCTTCATAAGTTAGTTTATACATAGATAATGTAGCATTAGTAAGTTAGATCCAGTGTGACAGCGTTGGTTTTTTGGGGGGGGCTACCAGTTGAGAAAAATTGATTTCCTTGCATAGAACAGCAGTAGCCTATAAAGGATTTTTGTATGTTTGGTTGGGATAATATCATTAACAAGACCCAATAGACTAACTTCAGGTGTTACAACTGCTGGGAGCCCTAGTTGGGAGTTAAGATATTTATGCACCTCTATCCAGAACTAGCCGGACACTCAGCAATAACCGGACACTCCCAAACCATATGTAATAGAGTCCCTCTGTCCTTATTACAGCGTGTACAAATATCCAAAGCAAGTTTATGCATGCGCACTAGTCTCACTGGGGTGAGGTAGACTCTGTGTAACCATTTGGCCTGAATGAGCTGATCCCGTGCACAAATCACCGTACTCCTCCGGGAGGCAAAAAAATTTCTCTCATGGTGAGCGTCCAATATAGGGATGTCTGCTTGCCACTTAAGAAAAGCTCTTGCCATTGGATAGAAGGAACCTGTAGAAGGATGAGACCATCTTATTATGATTTACCCGTCTGGCAATTTTCTCCACTTCACTGTATTCTAGCCTCAAAGGGCCAGTCCCAAACTGGGATTCACAAGCATGTCTCAGTAGAAAAAATCTAAAAAGGGATGCTCGTGGTAAGTTGTATTCCGTCTGTAAGGCTGAGAACTTTTTAAAAATTCCCTCCTCATAGAGTTGAGTAAGATATTTGATACATCTCTGCCGCCAGAACTCAAAGTCAAGCAGAGAATTCAGTTCCACCAACTTGGGATTTTCCCACAAGGGCATGACTGGGGACCATATAGTGTTTTGCTCTCCATCCTCCCCCACCACCGCAAAGGCATTCCAGGCATTAACCACACCCACCGTTAGTGTAGTAAGATGCCTCACCGGATATTTTCCTGCTCTATACACTAAGTTTGTCATAGCTTCATATGATCCCATCAGGGTCGCCTCCAAAACCACCGCCAGGTTGTACGAATCTGCCTTAATCCACCAGGCCGCATAATTTAGTTGCGTTGCAATGTAGTATAGATACAAATCCGGAAGTGCCAGACCTTCTCTCTCATATGGGGCCCGCAGAGTGTCCCTAGCTATACGGGCTACGGACTTATTCCATAAAAAGGGCGTTAGCATACAATCTAGAGTCTGAAAATGAGATTTTGGCAAAATCAGGGGGGTCGCTCTATATAGGTAAAGTAGCTTAGGAAGAAAAAACATTTTAAAGATGATGATGCGTCCAATCAGGGATAACGGTAATGACTCCCAAGCTTTCAGCTATTGCGAGACGCATTTCACTACCGGGTGTACATTAAGAGCAATAAATTGGGTGGCTTCTTTATGTATGACAATTCCCAGGTAAGTGAAGTTATTCACCACCTGGAGCGATGACCGGGATGAAACATTCTGAGGGGATATCTCGTCAACTAAATATAGTGCCGATTTGGCCCAATTAACGCGGAGGCCCGAGTATGAACCATATGAGTCAACAATCTCTAATAGGGCTTCCAGAGAAGGGCCTACATTCCCTAAATATATCAGCATATCATCTGCATACAGTGAAATCTTTTCGGAGATACCTGCAATATCCCAACCTTGTATTATGGCACTACCCGCTATATAAGCCGATAATGGTTCCATTACTAGAGCAAACAGAAGGGGTGACAGAGGACACCCCTGTTTGGTGCCTCTTTCTAGCGCAAACGACTTGGACAAGTACCCATTGACTCTTACCCTAGCCGTCGGATGTAAGTATAGCAGATGTAGCCACTGGAGGAAATTTTTGGGAACCCCCATTTTCTTTAAGACTTCCCACATATACCCCCATTCCACCAAATCAAACGCCTTCTCATTATCGAGCGAGGCGATCGGTCTGTTACCTGCATTATCATGAGTGATTTGTAGGTTAGTAAAAAGGCGTCTCAAGTTTATATCCGTAGTTTTCACGGGCATGAAACCGGATTGATCCATGCCTACTACAGATAAAATGACCGACGACAACCGACTGGCCAGCACTTTAGCCAACAGTTTAGCGTCTGAATTTATCAGCGATATGGGCCTATAGGAGCTGCACTGGTCTGGAGGCTTCCCCGCTTTGTGTATGACCACTATAGTAGCTTCATGGAATGATGCTGGCAAAGCCCCACCTTCCAGAGCATACATAAATAGTTTACTGAGCCTCTGGCTCACCACCTCTATCTGAAATTTGTACCACGCCACTGGGAAGCCATCCGGGCCAGGGTTTTTTCCCTTTGTCATGGACAGTATTGAATTTTGGAATTCCTGTGGGGCTATGGGGGCATCTAATAATTGCTTCTCGAAGTGCGTTAACTCAGCCATAGGGATAGTATCAAGAAACTGCGCTATTTCCTCTGCAGATATAATAATTTTAGAGAAGTATTGAGTCGAGTAATAGCTGACGAACTGATCACACACCTCTTCTGGTGCAGTAAAAAGTTCACCCTGCCCATTACTGCTACCACCGTTTGTGGGGTTTCTGTTTTAGCCAGTTACGCCAGGGCTCTCCCACTCTTATCCCCCTCTGCAAAGATAGTTTGTCTCTGGACTAGCAAGCGTTTCTACGTAAATTCCGTTAAATATAAAGTATACTGCCTTTGATCTGAGAGCCATAGTGACTAATGTTTTAATGTGGGGTCAGCTATATATGCCTTTTCTGCAAGAGACAATTTCTCCTCTAATTTCACCCGCGTGGAGAGCAATTCCACTCTATGCATCGCTATCACCGCTATCAATACCCCTCTCAAAACTGCCTTACATGTGCCCCACTCTACCAGGGGTTTGGAGGAGCCCTCATTGACTTCCCAAAAGGACGAGATAGCTTCCTTACATGCCAGCCTCACAGGGAGAACTTCCAACCATGCCGGATTCAATCACCAGGTACAGCGTGGTTTACTGTTTGGCAGTGTGAGGAATATCTGCAGGGGAGCATGGTCAGAAAAGCCTTCTGTAAGTATTCAGCTGCTTTCACCCACATGAGCCCCGCCTGATTTGTAAAGGCCAAGTCAATGCGGGATAATGAGTGAACAGAGGCCGAGTGACAAGAGTATTGCCTTGCATTAGGGTAAAGACCCCTCCATATTTCCATGAAATGACGCGCTTGAGCCCAATATAGTAACGTGGGGTTATGCCTAGGAGATGGCCTGAGTCTGTCAAGATGACTATCTAGAGTGGCATTAAAATCTCCCAGTATAAACAAGGGAACCGCAGGAAGGATAGCCACTCGGGCCACGATTTGGTCGACCACTTCTCTCTCAAATGGTGGGGGAACATAGATTCCTACTATTAAGACCTCACAACTAGTGTTGATTACGAAAATTTGCGACTATTTCGAATATTCAATTTTTTTTTCCCTTTTTTTTTTTATTAGATTTTTTTATTTTTATCAGTACACATGATCCCTCCCTGCTTCTAGCTTGTGGGCTAATAAGAAGGCTGCAATATACTTGACTTTAGGAGTAGTAGTGTTTGCAAATTTTTCTCCATATTCTTTTTTTCGAATATTCACTATATTGCTATATATTCTTGTTTTAGAATATTACGAATATTCGAAAAAACTAAGTTATAGCAATATAGCGAATATTTGAAAAAACTAATATAGAGCAATTTAGCTAATATTGTGCTATAATCTTTTTTTTATATAGTTGTAATTTTTTTCCAATCTGGACTTCAGATGAGAAAAAAATTACAACTATTAGACAAAGAAGATTATAGCACTATATTAGCTAAATTGCTCTATATTTTTATTTTTTTTATATTCGCTATATTGCTATATATTCTTGTTTTAGAATATATTACGAAAATTCAAAAAAAACCTGTTATAGCAATATAGCGAATATTCTAAAAAAAATCGAATATAGAGCAATTTAGCTAATATAATGCTATAATCTTCTTTGTCTAATAGTTGTTAAGTTGAAAAATTTGCAATAAAAAATTTGAATCCGAAAATTCGAATTACGAAAATTCGCATATTACACAATCATTATCTTGCCGAGTAAAATAAATCGTAGAATATAACGAATTTTCGAATTTGCGAATATTCGACGAATATTCTACAAAATATTCGCGAAATATCGCGAATTCGAATATGACCCCTGCCGCTCATCACTACTCACAACCTCTAATTTTAGCCTGCAACAGCACATAATTCCCTGCCGGATCAATGTGCACGGACATCAACCGAAATGGAAGAGTCTTACTGACCAGTATGGACACCCCTCTAGCATAGTTAGAATAGGTTGCATGGTACACGTGTCCTACCCACGGTCTTTTTACGGCCAGCACTTTTTGACCCTGAAGATGAGTTTCCTGGAAAATAAGAACATCTGGGTTATACTTCTTAATGTAACACTAACGCTCATTTAACCCCCGGACATTCCAGGAAATTAGCTTACATATAGCCATTGTTGTTCAAGAGGTATACCCCACCCCTCTCCAGGTTTATCAGCGTCACTGCCCCATTCACACACACATACATTCCAACTTGTAACTAGAGTAGAACTTCCCACCCTGCCCAAACATCCCCACCCCGTCTAAGCTTCTATATCCCTAACCGATTATTCCTTTTCATGTAAACTAAGAAAGACTCAGTCTGCCTATCTATAACAGAACATAGTGTGCCGGCATACATACATAATTCCTCTGGGTAGCCATCTTATATGCTTCTGGCCTATGTAAAAAACCAGTGAACTCTCATCTTCTTGAAGCCTGGGTTACCTATGATATAGATGGACACTTTTATTACCACTACTCTGTAAGGCCAGCAATAAAAGGTCATAAAAGCTATACCAGGCCCAGCTCGCTGTCAAGCCTGGCTGGAGCGTGACGTCATTAATTTCCAGGTCTGGTTTGAGGAGAGCTAATAGCCCTTAATTAGCTCTGGGCATAAAACCAGTCCACTTTCATATTTCATTTATGAATCAACTTATGCCCTTTCTGACACCAGATCCAGGCTCTACAGAGTATTGTGGTTAATTGGGTATCCAATATGACTAGAGGATGTGATTCCTTAGCTGACCTATGGGTGGTAGAAGAACTACAGGTCCCAGCATTACCGTGTGTGGTCTCATTCTGTAGGTAAATAAATAAGGATCGCAAATATGTATTCTGTATAACAATATGCCGATGTATCAAGGAGATACGGGCTTAAGTATAATCCTCCTTGTAGGAACTGAACTTTGAGGGGGTCATAAAACACTTGGGGGCAATCCCTAGGATTGACAGTCACTCTGCTGCCATTGGCTGACAGGAGTAAGTCTCCTGCCCATGGCAGAGTTCATAAAAACCCATGCACAAGGACAGAGGAGAGAGACCCATGGAACATCACCAGACACTTAATTGGACATTGACGGCATATCCCTGTATCAGAAGAACTTTGAGGGTCTCCCCTGATACATACTGAAAAGGGGTTTGCAAGGATTCAAAAAGGACATATGAACGACCATCTGAAACCCTCCAGAGAAACTAAGTATTCTTTCATCTTTTTCCCTTTCATTTGAACTGTCGTGATTATTTATATTGTTATTATTATTCTGTAGATTTATAGTCATTTTCATTAGATTTGTATGCACTGCTTTTTACCGCTTATTAAAGATTATAAAATCTAAGTGGCCAAGTCTTCCATATTCTAAGCTGCTGAACAACGTACCTTGCCTTTGAAGAGACGTTACCAGGTAGTTAGTTACATTGCATTTAGGAATTGTAGTTGGGGGTGATTGACTGCGGTTGGTCAGTAAGTGATATCCGGTTCATCCACTGATCTGTGTGATAGTGAATGACCCGGATAGTCGGCTCGTGGACCGGGAACCCACGTGGTGGCAGTTACCGAAGTGTAGTGGGGGGGTGTTAGCCGAGTGGTAATACCCCGGTCACGTGAGGTCTCTGTGTGTGCGCAGACTCCGTCACAGACCACTACGTCAGAGCTGTGGGATCCGGAGCGGTCGGATCCATAGTTCGTGACATTTTTATGGTGGCAGCTTACGGGATTCTGTATGCTTAGAATATTAGTGCATGAAGTTATGTCCATAACTCTGTACTAAAGGATTGAAAAATTCTGGAAGACGAAGCACAGTGCATTAGTTTTGATAGAATAATAATTCACGACAGTACCCTCCCCTCTCTCTTGTTTTCTGTCCTATCTTTTATTTGGCAATAATGTCCGAATCCGTGAATTATGACGCCCTGAGCGTGGCTGATATCACAGCTCTGTGTGAGCACAAAGGCATCCAAGTATATGGGAAAAATAAGACTGTCCTTATCCAGGAGTTATGTGCACGGAGGAGTCAAGAGTCATCCCTGCAGGATTCAGAGAATGGAGGAGACTCTGGGGCCCCTGAGCCAGGTGACCCCTTCCAGAATGAGGATGATGAACTGGGAGGAGGACAGCCTGCTGGGGCTTGCAGTCCTCTAGCTGGACATAACTCTGTCTCTATGTCATCCCAAAATGGTCTGGACCAACTAATGCTCAGTAACCCGGACTTATATTTTCGGCTGCTGGAGGCACGTCATGCAGAGCGTAAGGCTGAGCTCGAGGCTGCAGAGCGCAAGGCTGAGCTCGAGGCTGCAGAGCGCAAGGCTGAGCTCGAGGCTGCAGAGCGCAAGGCTGAGCGCGAGGCTGCAGAACGAGAACGGGAAGCTGTCCGCAGGCATGAACTGGACCTGGCCCGAGTACAGCTTCAGGGGTCCGACCGGCATGCCACATCCACAGGCCCATCCCTGATGGTCAAGCCAAAACTGCCTGTGATGGAGTCTGAGAACTGTGACATTGATCTTTTCCTGCATGCTTTTGAAACCTCATGCCAGCAGTACCAGGTACCAGAGCCACAGTGGGCGGGACATCTAATGTCCGCACTGAAGGGCAAAGCTATGGAGGCCCTGGTCGGACTACCATTAGCAGAGCGTACCAGTTACGCGGTCATCAAAAAGGCTATTCTGGTCAAGTACCAGCTGACTCCAGAGACTTACCGTTTACGGTTCCGGTCCCTGCGGAGAGGGCCCGGAGATACTTTTATGGACCATCTGGGCAAGTTGCAGACCACCTTCCAACAGTGGTCTGGTCCCCTCACAGAGGACACCAAGCAGTCCCTGGCGGATCTGATGGTCCGAGAACAGTTTGTCTCCAATTGCCCCACAGATGTGCAAAAATATGTATGTGAGCACAAGCCGAAGAGTGCGCGAGAGGCGGCTGAGCTAGCCGATGAATACATCGCCATGCCCAGCACTCGGGCATTCAAAGACACTCTGTCCCGTCTGGGAGGAACCTCTTCATCTGCTTCTTCCTCCCGGCCAGCTTTGTCGGTTCCTGTCCAGCGACCCTTTCACAGGCCTGCACAAAGACCTGAAGGAGTCAAGCCAGCACCGACAGACGCGCGCAAGTGCTATGCGTGCGGCAAGCCAGGACACCTCAGCCACTCGTGCCCGGAGAAGAAGACAGCACCTCCTGGCAAGCTTGCCCGCAACCCATCATCTGTGCTGTTAGTGAATGGAGCTGCAAGACACACCGCAGACAACCTACAGTCGGTTACTGTGGGCAACCGGTGCGCCACAGGCTTCCGCGATACAGGAGCCGAAGTCACACTAGTTCGGCCTGAACTAGTGGATGACGCAGACCTTATTCCCGGCAAAAGCCTCACCATCACGGGAGTTGGGGGGGTGAGCCCTAATGTTCCCCTAGCTCGTGTTTTCCTTGATTGGGGGGCTGGGAGTGGAGTAAGGGAGGTGGGAGTCTCTGCGGAGATCCCCACAAATGTTTTATTAGGCACTGACCTAGGACGATTGGTCTCGTGCTACGTGCCCCCTGGAAGCACACAGGACTCACCCGTCCCTATGGAGGTCACTGGACATACCGAGGTACTGTGCAAGGATGTTTGCGTAACATCAGATAACCTCGGGGATGGACCTCGGGAGGTGGGAGGTGGGGTGTGTGGGAGCAGTTCTCCTATGACAGGAGATGTAGAGGGGATGGCGGGTGTATGTACGCAGATAGTGGACATGTGTTTAACTGATTCAAGTTGTGCAAATGTTAAATGTGATGACATTATTGTGCCTGTGTTGCCCGTCACTCGCAGGGCTGCAAAAGCCGCAGCGGAACGCTCCATTGGGGAAGAGCAAGTGGAAGTGTCCCCTTCCACCGGTTCGGACCCTGTGGACTTAACCGCGTCAGAGCCTCAGCCACTGTCCCTGTTCGCCACAGGACAGCTGGCTGGGACTTGTAGTGCCGCCTTTGAACAGGCCCTGAGAGATGACCCTACCTTGGAGCAGCTAAGAGGGTTAGCTGCCAGCCCTCCCACTGAGGGAGACAAATACCGAGTGTGCTGGGACAATGGGAAACTGTATAAGGAGGACATCTCCCACAGTGACAGTAGGGTGGGGCCACTCAAGAGGCAGCTCATTGTACCTGTGCAGTTCAGGGAACAATTACTGCAAGTGGCTCATGAGATCCCCTTAGCTGGTCACCTGGGAATAACCAAAACAAAGTCCCGGGTGATGCAGAATTTTTTCTGGCCTGGCCTCGGGGCAGATGTCGCCAAGTACTGCAGGTCCTGCGACACCTGTCAGCGAGTTGGCAAAGCAGGAGACCGTCACCGAGCTCCATTGAATCCCTTACCAATAATTGATGAACCCTTCAGGAGGGTGGCCGTGGACATCATTGGTCCACTGGCCATCCCCAGCAGTTCGGGTAAACGGTTCATATTAACCCTGGTGGATTACGCGACGCGCTACCCGGAAGCAGTGGCGTTATCCTCCATTAGGGCGGACAAGGTTGCAGACGCCCTGCTGGGGATCTTCACGAGAGTGGGGTTCCCAGCTGAGCTTCTCAGCGACCAAGGACCTCAGTTCATGTCTGAACTAATGCAGGGGCTCTGTAGGAAAATACAGGTGAACCATATCGTAGCCAGCCCTTACCACCCACAAACAAACGGCCTCTGTGAGCGCTTCAACGGGACGTTGAAGCAGATGCTGAAGACGTTTGTGGAGGCGCAAGGGAAGGACTGGGAACGATATCTACCTCACCTGCTATTTGCCTACAGAGAGGTTCCCCAGGAGTCAACCGGGTTTTCGCCCTTCGAACTCCTGTATGGTCGACGAGTAAGAGGTCCCCTAGACCTAATCAGAGAGTCTTGGGAAGGCAGGGTTGCCGGAACTGAAGTCTCTGTAGTAGACTATGTCCTCAGGTTCCGAGACAAAATGGAGTCGCTGGTAGGTCTGGTACAGGAGAATATGGTGCAGGCCCAAAGCAAACAGAAGCAGTGGTATAACCGCACTGCCCGAGAGAGAATCTACCAGGAGGGGCAGAAGGTCTATGTCCTGCTGCCAATGCGGCAAAACAAACTGCAAGCTGCATGGGAAGGGCCGTACCCCATTGTCAAATGTCTGAGTAAGGTAAATTATGTGGTGGGCCTTGGAGAGGGAGGTAGGAGACAGAAGACGTTTCACGTCAACATGCTCAAGGAGCATCACGAGAGAACGCCACATGTTATGCCGGTTTGCAGCCTGCCCGAAAGGGAGGAGGCCGACCCCCTACTAGATCTGCTAGCTGACACTCGAGAGTTGGAGGTGGACTTAACCCTCAACCCTCAACTCTCGTCCCAGCAGAGATCTCAGCTCTTAGAAGTGTTGACGGCTCACCGTGACACTTTTACAGGGAAACCCGGGAGAACTCACCTTGCAGTCCATCATGTGGACACAGGTACACATGCTCCCACAAAGCAGTCCGCCTACCGTGTCTCACTGGAGGTCCAGGCAGACCTCAGGAGGGAGATCGAGGAAATGAAGCAGCTCGGGGTCATTCAGAAATCCCACAGCGCTTGGGCCTCACCGGTGGTTCTGGTCCCGAAGAAAGATCAGACAACCAGGTTCTGTGTGGATTATCGGAAACTGAATGCCATCACAACCTCGGATGCTTACCCCATGCCCAGGATTGATGAACTGTTAGATAAGTTGGCAGGAGCCAGCTACCTGACAATCATGGACCTGAGCAGGGGGTATTGGCAGATTCCCCTGACCTCGGAGGCTCAGGAGAAGTCGGCCTTCATCACCCCTTTCGGCTTATACGAATTTACTGTAATGCCGTTTGGGATGAAGAATGCGCCAGCCACCTTTCAAAGGCTTGTGAATGACTTGCTGGAAGGACTAGAAGAATGTGCTGTCGCCTATTTAGACGACATTGCCGTGTATAGCCCCACGTGGAAGGAGCATCTGGTGCACCTGTCGCAAGTACTGGACAAACTTGCTGCGGCTGGACTAACTGTTAAGCCTAGCAAGTGCCAGCTGGGCATGAATGAGGTCACTTACTTAGGCCACAGAGTAGGAGGAGGCACACTGAGGCCGGAAATAGAGAAGGTGAAAGCCATTACGAGATGGCCAACACCTCTCACCAAGAAGCAGGTCATGTCTTTCTTGGGAACGGCCGGGTACTATAGGAAGTTCATCCCGAACTATAGCGCCCTGGCCAAGCCTCTGACAGACTTGACCAAGAAGAAGCTGCCCAGGATGGTGTCATGGACGCCGGAATGCGAGCAAGGCTTCCAGGCCCTGAAGGATGCACTAGCCAGTGCTCCTGTGCTTCAGGCCCCAGATTTCACTCGGAAGTTTGTGGTCCACACGGATGCTTCCGCCTTTGGTCTGGGTGCAGTCCTGAGTCAGGTGAACCAGGCCGGGGAGGAGCATCCTGTACTATACCTGAGCCGTAAGTTACTGGCCAGGGAGACCAGCTACTCCACAATAGAGAAGGAGTGTTTAGCTATTGTGTGGTCCCTGCAAAAGCTACAACACTACCTGTATGGACGCAATTTCACAGTGATCACTGATCACAATCCCCTCAGCTGGTTGGCACGTCTCGCAGGAGACAATGCGAAACTGCTGAGATGGAGCCTGATTTTGCAGCAGTACAACTTCACCGTGCAGCACAGAAAAGGTAGTTTACATGGAAATGCCGACGGGTTGTCGCGGCAGGGAGAATCGTCCGGAGACGGCTGGGTTGCTGGGGAATAGGCTTGTGGCCATTTCCCCAGGCAACCTTTTAAAAGAGGGAGGTGTGCCGGCATACATACATAATTCCTCTGGGTAGCCATCTTATATGCTTCTGGCCTATGTAAAAAACCAGTGAACTCTCATCTTCTTGAAGCCTGGGTTACCTATGATATAGATGGACACTTTTATTACCACTACTCTGTAAGGCCAGCAATAAAAGGTCATAAAAGCTATACCAGGCCCAGCTCGCTGTCAAGCCTGGCTGGAGCGTGACGTCATTAATTTCCAGGTCTGGTTTGAGGAGAGCTAATAGCCCTTAATTAGCTCTGGGCATAAAACCAGTCCACTTTCATATTTCATTTATGAATCAACTTATGCCCTTTCTGACACCAGATCCAGGCTCTACAGAGTATTGTGGTTAATTGGGTATCCAATATGACTAGAGGATGTGATTCCTTAGCTGACCTATGGGTGGTAGAAGAACTACAGGTCCCAGCATTACCGTGTGTGGTCTCATTCTGTAGGTAAATAAATAAGGATCGCAAATATGTATTCTGTATAACAATATGCCGATGTATCAAGGAGATACGGGCTTAAGTATAATCCTCCTTGTAGGAACTGAACTTTGAGGGGGTCATAAAACACTTGGGGGCAATCCCTAGGATTGACAGTCACTCTGCTGCCATTGGCTGACAGGAGTAAGTCTCCTGCCCATGGCAGAGTTCATAAAAACCCATGCACAAGGACAGAGGAGAGAGACCCATGGAACATCACCAGACACTTAATTGGACATTGACGGCATATCCCTGTATCAGAAGAACTTTGAGGGTCTCCCCTGATACATACTGAAAAGGGGTTTGCAAGGATTCAAAAAGGACATATGAACGACCATCTGAAACCCTCCAGAGAAACTAAGTATTCTTTCATCTTTTTCCCTTTCATTTGAACTGTCGTGATTATTTATATTGTTATTATTATTCTGTAGATTTATAGTCATTTTCATTAGATTTGTATGCACTGCTTTTTACCGCTTATTAAAGATTATAAAATCTAAGTGGCCAAGTCTTCCATATTCTAAGCTGCTGAACAACGTACCTTGCCTTTGAAGAGACGTTACCAGGTAGTTAGTTACATTGCATTTAGGAATTGTAGTTGGGGGTGATTGACTGCGGTTGGTCAGTAAGTGATATCCGGTTCATCCACTGATCTGTGTGATAGTGAATGACCCGGATAGTCGGCTCGTGGACCGGGAACCCACGTGGTGGCAGTTACCGAAGTGTAGTGGGGGGGTGTTAGCCGAGTGGTAATACCCCGGTCACGTGAGGTCTCTGTGTGTGCGCAGACTCCGTCACAGACCACTACGTCAGAGCTGTGGGATCCGGAGCGGTCGGATCCATAGTTCGTGACACATAGTATGAGACTTAAGTCCCTCAAAACTATTCAATGCAAGGAGTGTAACTCTGAACGGAGACTAACTCCAGTCAGAAATAATACTACACAATATTATTGGACATTTAAAAATTGTCGCCATTGTTTCTGGACTGTTGTGAAATCAGGGTAGAAGGATAACTTTGCATTTTCAATTTGAATGTCCTTTCGTCTGGCAGCCGCCAGGACAGCTTGAATATCTTTGGAACTTGTTTGGGGCTGCTTATCCACCATCCGGACTATCCTGCGTTGACACCTTTCATCAATCATTCTCTTCCGTCCACGCCCAGGGAGATTAGCTACAGTGCCATGGGTTGCAAACTTCTTGATAATGTTGCGCACTGTGGAGAAAGGCAAATCTTGATCTCTGGAGATGGACTTGTAACCTTGAGATTGTTGATATTTTTCCCCAATTTTGGTTCTCAAGTCCTCAGACAGTTCTCTTCTCCTCTTTCTGTTGTCCATGCTTAGAGTGGCGCACACAGACACACAATGCAAAGACTAAGGCCTCTTTCACAGGAGCGAGATTTCCACGCGGGTGCAATGCGTGAGGTGAACGCATTGCACCCGCACTGAATCGGAAACCATTCATTTCTATGGGGCTGTGCACATGAGCGGTGATTTTCACGCATCACTTGCGCGTTGCGTGAAAATCGCAGCATGCTTTATTTTGTGCGTTTTTCACGCAACGCAGGCCCCATAGAAGTGACTGGGGCTGCGTGAAAATCGCAAGCATCCCTAAGCAAGTGCGGCTGCGGTGCAATTTTCACGCATGGTTGCTAGGAGATGATCAGGATGGGGACCCGATCATTTTTATTTTCCCTTATAACATGGTTATAAGGGAAAATAATAGCATTCTTAATACGGAATGCATAGTACAATAGGTCTGGAGGGGTTAAAAATATATATATATTTTTTTTAATTTACCTCACCTTAATCCACTTGTTTGCGCAGCCTGGCTTCTCTTCTTTCTTCTTCTTTGCTGTGCAGGAGGAAAAGGACCTGTTGTAACGTCACTGCGCTCATCACATGGTCCGTCATATGATCCATCACCATGCTTCGGATCCCAAGACAGAGACTTAGCTGCTGAGCCCAGCTGCCTATTTAAAAGACAGCCAAGTGCTGCCAAAACCTGGATCGGCACTTAAACTCCGGTCCTGTATTTGATCTCACCTGGCTGGAAATCAGCCCAACCGCCCATGTTGGGAGGAAAATACCTGCCGTCCCAAACAAAACCCCCTGCTATGTCACAATATATTACAGTTAGGTCCATAAATATTGGGACATCGACACAATTCTAACATTTTTGGCTCTATACACCACCACAGTGGATTTGAACAGAAACTAACAAGATGTGCTTTACCTGCAGACTGTCAGCTTTAATTTGAGGGTATTTACATCCAAATCAGGTGAACGGTGTAGGAATTACAACAGTTTGCATATGTGCCTCCCACTTGTTAAGGGACCAAAAGTAATGGGACAGAATAATAATCATAAATCAAACTTTTACTTTTTAATACTTGGTTGCAAATCATTTGCAGTCAATTACAGCCTGAAGTCTGGAACGCATAGACATCACCAGACGCTGGGTTTCATCCCTGGTGATGCTCTGCCAGGCCTCTACTGCAACTGTCTTCAGCTCCTGCTTGTTCTTGGGGCATTTTCCTTTCAGTTTTGTCTTCAGCAAGTGAAATGCATGCTCAATGGGATTCGGGTCAGGTGATTGACTTGGCCATTGCATAACATTCCACTTTTTTCCTTTAAAAAAAACTCTCTGGTTGCTTTTGCAGTATGCTTTGGGTCATTGTCCATCTGCACTGTGAAGCGCCGTCCAATGAGTTCTGAGGCATTTAGCTGAATATGGGCAGATTATATTACCCAAAACACTTCAGAATTCATCCTGCTGCTTTTGTCAGCAGTCACATCACCAATAAATACAAGAGAACCAGTTCCATTGGCAGCCATACATGCCCACGCCATGACACTACCACCACCATGCTTCACTGATGAGGTGGTATGCTTAGGATCATGAGCAGTTCCTTTCCTTCTCCATACTCTTCTCTTCTCATCACTCTGGTACAAGTTGATCTTGGTCTCATCTGTCCATAGGATGTTGTTACAGAACTGTGAAGGCTTTTTTAGATGTCATTTGGCAAACTCTAATCTGGCCTTCCTGTTTTTGAGGCTCACCAATGGTTTACATCTTGTGGAGAACCATCTGTATTCACTCTGGTGAAGTATTTTCTTAGTTGTTGACTTTGACACACATACACCTACCTCCTGGAGAGTGTTCCTGATCTGGCCAACTGTTGTGAAGGGTGTTTTCTTCACCAGGTAAATAATTCTTCGGTCATCCACCACAGTTGTTTTCCGTGGTCTTCGGGGTCTTTTGGTGTTGCTGAGCTCACCGATGCGTTCCTTCCTTTTAAGAATGTTCCAAACAGTTGTTTTGGCCACGTCTAATGTTTTGCTATCTCTCTGATGGGTTTGCTTTGTTTTTTTAGCCTAATGATTGCTTGCTTCACTGATAGTGACAGCTCTTTGGATCTCCTCTTGAGAGTTGACAGCAACAGATTCCAAATGCAAATAACACACTTGAAATGAACTCTGGACCTTTTATCTGCTCATTGTAATTGGGATGATGAGGGAATAGCACACACCTGACCATGGAACAGCTGAGGAGCCAATTGTCCCATTACTTTTGGTCCCTTAACAAGTGGGAGGCACATATGCAAACTGTTGTAATCCCTACACCGTTCACCTGCTTTGGATGTAAATACCTCAAATTAAAGCTGTCAGTCTGCAGTTTAAGCACATCTTGTCCGTTTCATTTCAAATCCATTCTGGTGGTGTATAGAGCCAAAAATGTTAGAATTGTGTCTATGTCCCAATATTTATGGACCTGACTGTATATATACTACAGAGGAGAGTATACTGTATATATACTACAGAGAGCAGTATACTGTATATATACTATAGAGGGCAGTATACTGTATATATACTATAGAGGGCAGTATACTGTATATATACTACAGGGGGCAGTATATTGTACATATACTACAGGGGGCAGTATATTGTACATATACTACAGGAGGCAGTATACTGTATATATACTACAGAGGACAGTATACTGTATATACACTACAGAAGGCAGTATACTGTATATATACTACAGAGGGGCAGTATACTGTATGTGTGTATATATATATATATATATACTACAGAGGGCAGTATGCTATGTATATACTACTTAGGGCAGTATACTGTGTATATATATATATATATATATATATATATATATATATATATATATATATACATACTACAGAGGGCGGTATACTATATATATATTACAGAGGTCAGTATACTGTATATATTACAGAGGGCAGTATACTGTATATATACTACAGAGAGCAGTATACTGTATATATACTACAAAGGGAAGTATACTGTATATATACTACAGAGAGCAGTATACTGTATATATGCTACAGAGGACAGTATACTGTCTATATACTACAGAGGTCAGTATACTGTATATATTACAGAGGGCAGTATACTGTATATATACTACAGAGAGCAGTATACTGTATATATACTACAAAGGGAAGTATACTGTATATATGCTACAGAGGGCAGTATACTGTATATATGCTACAGAGGACAGTATACTGTCTATATACTACAGAGGACAGTATAATGTATATATGTACTACAGAGGACAATATAGTGGGTATTTTTACTTACGTAATTATACTTTCTTCGCGTCCGAAGGCAGCACAGAAGGGATATATTCCAATCCCGGAACTCAAATCTATGACCGCCCACCTAGAAATAATCAAACAATTAACCAAATTGATATCACGTTAGGAACCAGAATACTGCACCAACTTTTTTAATAATATAGACTAAACTAATGCAAGGAAAAATTTTATTAGGAAGGTTAGTGTGCTGCCTCCGGACTCGAAGAAAGTATAATTACGTAAGTAAAAATACCCACTTTCTTCTTCATCCTATAGCAGCACAGAAGGGATATACCATAGAAATTAAAGGAGGTTTTCTCCTTTACTGCCGAAAATACTGCTGTGCTGAAGGCTGAGTTCCCGGTTTCAGTGTCGAGCCTATAATGCCGAACAAACGTGGAAGATGACGTCCAGGAAGCTGCATTTCAAATGTACAAAAGATTAACTTGTTGTCTCCCCGCCCATGAAGTCGAGGTCGCTCTGGTGGAATGAGCTCTTAAGAGACTAGGTGGCTCTTTTCCTTCTAGACTATAGGCTTCCGAAATCGCAGTCTTTATCCATCGATCTAGAGTGTCCTTTGAAGCCTTCATAAACTTTCTTGGGCCTGAAAACAAAATGAATAGATTTTCTTCTTTCCGAAAACCTCTTACTCTTTCTAGATAGCAGACTAATGATCTACGAATATCCAGATTATGAAATTTCCTTTCTTCCTCTGATATTGGTTTGGGGTAGGAAGAACCGATTTTCTATTAATGTTACTAGCAGACGCAACTTTAGGAATGAATGATGGTACTGTTCTAATTCGGACCCCATTTGGCAGAATCTTCAAATATGGTTCTCTTGAGGAAAAAGCTTGTAGCTCCCCCAATCTTTTCGCACATGTAATAGCGACGAGAAAAAGTAATTTGTAGGACAACCAACTGAGATCTATTTCAGATATAGGTTCGAAGGGAGGAACCGTCAGCCTGTTTAGAACCAATGACAAATCCCAGATAGGAATAGGTGCTCTAATGGATGGTCTTAATGTCAGACATCTGAGAAGCTCTGACAGACGTTCTTCAGAACCTCCTGCTTGAGGTTCTTTTGTTTTGCTTTCGTTTTGTCATCTCGTTTCCCTCTCTCAGCTGTCATCTAGTTGCACTGATTGCATCCCTTTAAATCCCCTCCCATACTGCATCACTTTGCGGTTTATACAACTTCCTGGAGTGTGTGCATGCTGGATGCTACAACTGATGCTTCTACAGATAAGTCTGTTCATTTATTTGTGTTTTCCTGTTTGCTTGATCCTAGGTGACCCTGACTCCCATCGTATTAAGTGTAGGGAGCCGGTGGTCGTGTCCCCTCACTATTATAGGGTGTTCAGGTTTCATACAGCCGAGGAACGAGGGTATGCAATTATCTAACATAGAGATTTTTGCATAGGCTGAGCAGTAAGGGAGAGAGCTAGGGCTGTTACAGGGCTTACCCTTTGGTTCCTTAGTTTTGGATCAAGTCAGTCAGATCTTCATTTGTGTCTTCTAGTTTTCTGTAACACCTTCCGTGACATTATAAACCGCCAAAACCGTCTCAAGCATGGATACGGTTTCACTTTTGACTGAACACATGCAGGGTCTTTCATTGGAGGTAGCAGATCTCCGTAAAACTGTATCTCAGTTTCAGGTGACCGGTTTAGCTTGCGTTCATGGAGTTTGTTCTGAGCCTAAGATCTCGCTCCCGGATACGTTCTCCGGGGGTAGTGAGAATTTTTTTCGGTTTAGAGAGGCTTGCAAACTCCATTTTCGCCTACTTCCCCATTCCTCTAGTGAGGAGGAGCAGAGGGTGGGGATCATCATCTTGCTGCTCAGGGATAACGCTCAGTCTTGGGCCTTTTCGCTGCCGGTGGGGGCACGGCCCCTCCATTCAGTGGATGATTTTTTTTTAGCCCTGGGTCAGATATATGATGATCCGGATTGTATTGCTCTGGCTGAGTCTAGACTACGTCTTTTATGCCAAGGTAAACAGTCCGCAGAGATATACTGTTCAGAATTTCAGAGATGGGCAGCTGATACTCGTTGGAATGATGCTGCACTCCAAAGTCAATTTTGCCATGGTCTTTCAGAGGGATTGAAAGATGCATTTGCTTCCGTTTCCGCAAAAAAATAGAACATGTCCTATTCTTGTCCGCAATTGCGGACAAGAACAGGCATATTCTATTAGTGCCAGTAATGTGCGGTCCGCAAAATGCGGAACGCACATTGCCGCTTTCCGTGTTTTGCGGATCAGTGGCTCCGTGTATCCGCAAAACAGGTTGCGGATGTGTGAATGGAGCCTAAGACTGTACCATCTTTTGTCTCTAAATTTTCGGATGTGTTTTCTGAGAGTGGTGTTCAGGAGCTGCCCTCTCACAGCATTTTTTATCATTTAGTGGGGAAATTTGTACTAGTGTATCTAGATGACATTTTGATTTTTTTCTCCTGATTTCAAAACTCATAAGGACCACCTACGTCAGGTCTTGCTCATCCTGCGGGAGAATAAATTGTACGCTAAACTGGAGAAATGTGTGTTTGCGGTTCCAGAAATTCAATTTCTGGGGTTTCTTCTCTCCGCTTCTGGTTTTCGCATGGACCCCGAGCGCTGTGCTTGAGTGGGAGCTTCCTGAGAATCAGAAGGCGCTGATGCGTTTTTTGGGTTTTGCCAATTATTACAGGAAGTTTATTTTGAATTATTCCTCTGTTGTTAAACCACTCACTGATATGACTAGAAAGGGGGTAGATTTTTCCTCCTGGTCGGTAGAGGCGCGTAAGGCCTTTTCTAGTATAAAGGAGAGTTTTGCTTCCGCTCCCATCTTGGTACAACCTGATATCTCTCTGCCCTTCATAGTTGAGGTGGACGCTTCTGAGGTGGGTGTGGGTGCGGTCTTGTCTCAGGGTCCCTCTTCTGTCAAATGGCGACCGTGTGCCTTTTTCTCGAAGAAACTCTCCTCCGCAGAGAGAAATTACGATGTGGGAGATAGGGAGTTGTTGGCCATCAAGTTAGCTTTTGAGGAATGGTGCCATTGGCTAGAGGGAGCCAGACACACTATTACCGTGTTTACCGACCATAAGAATCTGGCCTACTTGGAGTCAGCCAAGCATCTAAACCCGAGACAGGCCAGATGGTCTTTGTTCTTTTCAAGGTTTAATTTTGTTGTCACGTTCCGCCCTGGGGTTAAGAATGTGAAGGCGGATGCCCTGTTGTCACGTTTTCCAGGAGGTGGGAATTTTGAAGACCCGGGTCTCATTTTGGCTTAAGGTGTGGTGGTCTCTGCTCTATATCCTGAATTGGAGGCAGAGGTTCAGGCAGCCCAGGTAGAGGCTCCTGATCTTTGTCCTCCTGGGAGGTTGTTTGTGCCTCTCGCTTTAAGACACAAGGTTTTTAAGGAGCACCACGATACTGTCCTTGCTGGGCACCCGGGGGGGTAGAGCCACAGTGGATCTCATCGCTCGGAGATTCTGGTGGCCGGCGCTTCGTAAGTCGGTTGAGGGTTTTGTGTCAGCCTGCGAGACCTGCGCTCATTCACGGCCATCAGGTCCTCTCCTCCCGTTACCCATTCCTTCCCGTCCTTGGACACATCTGTCCATGGACTTCATTACGGACCTGCCTCGTTCCTCGGGGAAAACTGTGATTCTGGTGGTGGTGGACCTTTTTACTAAAATGGCTCCACTCTTCCGAAAGTCTTCGCCTCACTGTGCATGCAGATGCGCTCACACCTGCCTGCTGCCATTCCTGAGCAAGCTCTGCACTGGCGGCACTCCGACCCCACAACTGAATCCTCTTTAGGAGACGATCCTGGCGCTTGCTGGACTTTCTTGGACGCCCTGAAGCCTTCTTAACAAGAATTTAACCTCTTTTCTTGAAGTTCTTGATGATCCTATAAATTGTTGATTGAGGTGCAATCTTAGTAGCCACAATATCCTTGCCTGTGAAGCCATTTTTATGCAACGCAATGATGGCTGCATGCGTTTCTTTGCAGGTCACCATGGTTAACAATAGAAGAACAATTATTTCAAACATCACCCTCCTTTTAACAGGTCAAGTCTGCCATTTTAACCCAATCAGCCTGACATAATGATCTCCAGCCTTGTGCTCGTCAACATTCTCACCTGAGTTAACAAGACGATTACTGAAATGATCTCAGCAGGTCCTTTAATGACAGCAATTAAATGCAGTGGAAAGTTTTTGGGGGGATTAAGTTCATTTTCATGGCAAAGAAGGACTATGCAATTTATCTGATCACTCTTCATAACATTCTGGAGTATATGCAAATTGCTATTATAAAAACTTAAGCAGCAACTTTTCCAATTTCCAATATTTATGTAATTCTCAAAACTTTTGGCCACGACTGTATACTACAGATGTACACTGTATATATACTACAGAGGACAGTATACTGTATATATATATATATATAGTGAACAGTATACTATGAATATATACTACTGGAGGCAGTATACTGTATATATACTACAGAGGACAGTATACTGTATATATACTACAGAGGACAGTATGCTGTATATATACTACAGAGTACAGTATAATATATATATATATATATATATATATATATATACTATAGAGGACAGTATACTGTATATATACTATAGTGGACAGAATACTATGTGTATATACTACAGAGGACAGTATACTGTATATATACTATAGTGGACAGAATACTATGTGTATATACTACAGAGGACAGTATACTGTATATATACTACAGAGGACAGTATACTTTATGTGTATATATACTACAGAGGACACTATACTGTATATATATACTACAGAGGACACTATACTGTATATATATACTACAAAGGACAGTATACTGTGTATATACAGTATACTACAGAAGGCAGTATACTATATATATATATATATATATATATATATACTACAGATGTACACTGTATATATACTACAGAGGACAGTATACTGTATATATATTATAGTGTACAGTATACTATAAATATATACAACTGGATGCAGTATACTGTATAAATACTGCAGAGGACAGTATACTGTATATATACTACAGAGGACAGTATGCTGTATATAAAACTTTTGTTGCAGAATCTCTCTATGGGGTCATTCATCTAAAGTAGCGGGTCATTCTGGTCAGAGAAAGACCTTCAGGTTCATTGCACAGAGGTATTGGTGGCCATCCATGTGACAAGACATCCAAGAATTTGTAGCTGATTGTTCATCCTGTGCGCAAAATAAAACTTCCAAACAGCGTCCAGTCGGCCTGCTTCCTGTTCCTGAGGTTCCCTGGCAACAAATAGCCATGGCAGGGGTGTAGCTATAGGGGAAGCAGGGAAAGTGGCTGCTTTGGGGCCCTGAACCAGAAGGGGCCTATCCAGGAGGAGGAGGACTAAAAGATTTTGTCAGGGCCCACTCAACAGTATTACACAATGAAATTATATAAAGTAACAGTATAGACAGTGTAGAAAACAGATGGAACAGCTGCCGCGCCTGGTCAGAAAGAGCGATCTTTACTAGCCACAGGAATGGGGGCGGCATGAAAGGAAGGGGTTAAAAAAATATCCTGGGGGAGGGGGGCCCCATTCAAAAATTTGCTGTGGGGCCCAGTCATTTCCAGCTACGCCACTGAGCCATGGACTTTATCACGGATTTACCCACGTCCTTCGGTTGTTCTGTAATTTGGGTAGTGGTTGACTGCTTCTCCAAATTGGCACATTTCGTCCTTCTGCCTGGACTTCCTTCTGCTCCCCAACTGGCCAAGAAATTTATCGAACACTTTTTTTTGTCTCCTTGGCTTTCCATTCCGTATTGTGTCTGATAGAGGCGTACAGTTCACGTCAAAATTCTGGAGAGCTCTCTGCAAGCTATTAAATGTATCTCTGGACTTCTCATCAGCATATCATGCTCAGTCCAACGGTCAGGTGGAGAGTGTTAACCAAATTCTGATTAACTTTTTGTGCCACTTCACTAACAGTCATCACGACAACTGGGTCGAACTATTGCCTTGGGCTGAGTTTTTTTTATACAACAATCATGTCAGCGGGTCTTCCAAGAAATCTAAATTTTTTGCTGTTTATGACCAACAACCGAATATCCCACTCCCGGTGTCTCCTTCTTCCAGTGTCCCTGCTGCAGATGCCACCTCATGAGAGTTCTCTAAAATCTGGAAGGAGACTAGCGGAGCTCTGAAAGAGGCTTCTTTGCGCATGAAGGAGTCCACGGATAAAAAACTTAGAAATTATCCTAAATTCTGTCCTGGTGATAAAGTCTGGCTCGCTTCCAAATACATCCAGCTCAAAATACCCTCCTACAAATTGGGTCCACGCTTCATCGGTCCATTTGAAATTCTTAAACAAATCAATGATGTTTCCTACAAACTTAAGCTGCCAGCCTCCCTCCAGGTACAGAATTCCTTCCATGTCTCCCTGCTGAAGCCCGTCACCCTGAATCGTTTTTTCAAGAAACCTGTCTCTGTTCCTGTTGCAGTCAGTGATGAGAACGTCTATGAGGTAAAGGCCATTCTGGGGATCAAGAAGAGCAGAGGAAAAACCCTGTTTATGGTGGATTGGAAGGGGTTTGGCCCTGAGGAGAGATCTTGGGAACCCAGAAAGAACATCAATGCCCCTCTTCTGCTGAAAAAATTCTTGTCCAGGGTACTATTAGCCCAGTGGTCCGTGCTGGCGCTGCTGCCCCTATCTGCGGGCATGGGCGCCGGGTTCCCTCTTTTTCCTCTTGCCGCCATGCTGACAAACACGGGCAGTAGGTAGCTTAACTATACTATATGTGACGTTCTGCGCTTTAATTGGACAGTGCTACAGCCAGGGAAAAGTAACGCCCACAGAGAAAAGCTGATGTCTCCTCCGTGGTGTTCCGATGCTGTTACTTAGCATACAGCACGGGAGAATGTAACGGGGGCCACAGTGGCGCAACGGAGCAGTGCCCAGAAATAATAGTAAGGGCAGGGAGATCCCTCATGTATGCCCTACATGTCCTGCTGCTTAATTAATAAAGTATGGACCCATGAATGCGGCAGCGGCACTTGTGTTCTCCCTCTTGCCCAGGGTCCAATCAATATTAAAGACGGCCCTGCTCTCTTCACCTATGAGGCAACACACACACACACCCTCTGTCTCACCAGGCTATGGATGGATTGCATCAGGTATTTAAAGGCACTTCCTACTAAAGGAAGATGCCTGAGCAACCTCATGGTTTTAGCTTGTCTCTCTTGTCTGCTTCGCTGTGTACCGGACCTTGCTTATTGAACTCCTGGACTTTGCCTGTTTGCCGCCTGCCCTGACCTCGTCTATGGACTTTGTTTGTTTACCTCCTGCCTCTGACCTCAGAGTTTGCTTACTTTCTCAGATTGATTGCCGCCTGTCCAGACCCAGAACCTTCTGGCCATGCAAGTCCCCTCAGTGCTTGCACCGAGTACTCTGACCACCTGGTCAGCTGCCACTGACTCGGGGACTGCTCTGGAGTAGCCCCTGGCAACTACCCTAATGGCCCAAGCCTATCCTCACCATTAGAGGCTCTAGTGAAGACCAGTTATTGGCTTAGTTATTATTATTTTTTTTTTTAAAACATCTCTTTATTGAAGTGGAAGGAACCATACAATGCGTACATCAGTTGCTTGACAGACCTGATATAAAACATTATCTGCGGATTTTACAGGCAGGTAACATTACATAGTTCCCCACTCATTTTTCAATTTTTTCCACCAATAAAGTCACTCCACCCTCCCCCCTCCCCCCCAATCCTCCTCCCCCCTCTCAACTCCCCTCCCCCCTCTCAACCCCACCCAACCCAGAAACACTAGTCCGGTCGCTGAATACCATTCCACGCAATACTCTTCACGTCATGAGTCAGTAGGTCCCCCAAGACACCTTATATCTCCAGCTTTCCCAATCTGTTTGCAAGTTGCGCTTTGAGGTACCATTCAGTCAACCTGAATGGGGTCATTAGCTCTCCTATCTCGCCAGCAGACAAAAACTCCTCTACAAAAACCTTCCATTTCTTGATGAATTTCCCCACCCGTTGTTCTTTGTCTTGCTCCACCTCCAGCCTTTCCAAATAGAGGATATTCTTCATCACCCCTACCACTTCGTCCCATGACGGGACTTCCGCCCCCAACCAGTGCCGCAATAGCGACTTTTTCACTGACATCAACAGAAGATGTATCCCTCCCTTGTTCACCACCGCCCCCAAGTCTTCCTCCTGATTCTTTGGTACATAGTGAAAGACACATTGTTGGGGTGTCGATCCCACTTTCTCCCCCCAGACCCTTTCTATTGTTGCTATTGCTTGCTGCCACAGCGGTTGTATTTTTGGACACTCCCAGATAGCATGCAGCAGTCCCGCCTTAGGGAGATCACATTTAGGACATTTTCGTAAGTAATGGGCGGGTGCATCTCGATATGATAAATTAAAGGCATATGTCGCCCTGTGCATAAGTCTTAGTTGCGTTTCTCTCCACTGTTCATTGTATGTTGCCCGCCGTACCAATTCGAGACCCTCCCTCATTTTCTTTCCCAAGTTTTGGTCTGACAGCTCCCTCTCCCACGGCTTATATGCCCCTTTAACTAGGCCTATCGTCTGGATATTGTGGAGCTTTTGGTGGAGATCCGATAGGGACATGGGAGAGCCATCCCTACCTAGCAAAGCTGCAAACCATGCCAGCCTGTCAGAGTCACCCAATGTGTTCGCCTGCGCTTTGCAATAGCTTTTGACTTGCTGATAGGGGAGATAATGTGCGTCCTGAAGGGCATACTTTTCTTTCACCTGCTCCCATGACAGCCACTGGAGACCGTCACTCTGTAGTAGGTCACCAAGCCTCATAATGTTTCTGTTCCTCCATACCTGGAACAAGCTATTCTCCCTGCCTTGGGGAAATGCCGGCAACGACCACAGCGGTAGCCTAGGGGACACATAATAGGGGAGACCGTAGATCTTTCTGATTGCCTTCCACGCCATTATGGTGTCCTTTAATAAAATCGCCCCTTTAATTGAAGCCGGAATATCTCTTAGCTTGGAATGTAGTAGGGCTTCTAAATCTTCCCCCCCAGCCAATTCCTTTTCAAATGATAACGCAGAGTAGTGGCCTGTTCCCCACACCCAATCTCGTATATGCCTAAACAAAGACGCCAGGTTATAATGGCGTATGTGTGGAAGCTGCAACCCCCCTTCATATTTCAACATAGTCAGTTTCGCATAGGCAATGCGTGGTCTTTTAGCTTTCCAGAGGAAGCGGTTAAAGGCTCTCTGCATCCTCGTGACGTCTGCGTGTTTTAGCAATAGTGGGATTGTTTGGAGCGGATAAAGCAGCTTCGGAAAGCTCATCATTTTAATCAAATGTGCTCTACCGCATAGAGACAGAGGCAGATCTTGCCATTTGTCCAATTCCCTCTCTATTTTCGAGAAGAGAGGGGGATAATTCAGCGCATATATTGAGCTCGGGGTGCGTCCTATCTTAATACCCAAATAAGTCAGATAATCCTTTCGTATCTCCACCCCTTTTTCTACCTCACTCCCCCGATGCGGTCTATGCCCCAAAAACAGAAGCTGGCTCTTGTCCACATTGATCTTATACCCCGTCACCTTCCCATAAGCAACCAGCGCTTCTAGTATCCCGCCCAGCTGTCGCTTGGGAGCTCCCAGGTATAGCATGATGTCATCTGCAAAGCAACTTACTTTTAACTCCCTACCGCCTATTTTGATCCCTTCAAAGATGTCTGATCTCAGTAGCCATCTTGCCAGGGGCTCCATTGCCAAGTTAAAGAGCAGCGGAGATAAGGGGCATCCCTGGCGCGTTCCTTTGCTGAGTGTAATTGGTTTGGATAAGAAGCCAGGTATATTCACCCTCGCCTGAGGATTGTCATACAGCGCTGTCAAATAGTTCCTAAAAAGTCCCCTTATATTGAACCTATCCAGTACCATGTCCAGCCATTGCCAGCTAACGTTATCGAACGCTTTCTCAGCATCAATTGCCAGCAACGCTGGACATGGCCCCTCTTTACTCTCCCCCTTCGTACTTAGGGCGGCTAGGACCTTACGCACATTGGTTACTGCAGACCTGCCTTTCATAAATCCTACCTGGTGCGGGCCTATTAGATCAGGTACACAAATGGCCAACCTATTGGCCAAAATTTTGGATAGGCTTAGTTATGCCCCTCCAGAGTATACCCAGTCAGTGGCGCAGTGGCTCCACACCCGCTTGCATAACAGTGACATACTGAAGCAGAGCATGATCACCTCCCTTCAGAAACAGGGCTGCAGGGCAGTATTCCAAGATGATAATGACCTCAAACACGCTTCCAAGAGGACCACTGCCTTCCTAAAGAAACTGAGGGTAAAGGTGCTGGACTGGCCAACTATTTCTCCAGACCTAAACCCTATTGATCATCTGTGGGGCATCCTCAAACGGAAGGTGGAGGAGCGCAAGGTCTCATCATGGAGTGGAAGGGTATTCCGGTGGCAACCTGTGAAGCTCTAGTGAACTGCACGCCCAAGAGAGTTAAGGCAGTGCTGAAAAATTATGGTGGCCACACAAAATATTGACACTTTGGGCACAATTTGGCCATTTTCCCTTAGGGATATACTTAATTTTGTTGCCAGCGGTTTAGACCTGGCTGTGTGTTGAGTTATTTTGAGGGCACAGCAAAGTTCCAGTTATACAAGCCGTACACTATTAATCAGACCTCAGATCAGACTTCCATGTTAATGACCCCCATATTAAAGACTACTTTACATTGTATCACATTGTCAGATCTTCAGTGTGGTCCCAGGAAAAGATAGAATAAAATATTTACAAAAGTGTGAGGGGTGGAGTCAAAAGGGGCATAGATTCTGGTGATGAGAACATAGGCCTACCACTTTACAAATCACTATGCAGTACCCGGGACCTGGGGGTATCTTCAAATGTTTTATTGTATATTGTAATGTGATGTTATGTCATGTATTGGAAATGTATTTCAGCAAAGCAGGAATGGTTGGCAATGGTTAACAGGAACAGGGCTAACCATCCTGTTCCTCCCCCCTTAGTAGGAGTGGTAAGAGTGATCAGCGAAATTACAGCGTGACAGACCCTGCTGCCAGTGAGGGACTACGGCTCAGACACCCAAACCACCTCCAGGCTAGATAAACGTCAAGCCTGAATCCCACAGTGGACACCTACAGTATATCCACAAGCGCCTGCTATTACCAACCTATTGCCATCCAACTAGCCACCATACCTCCTCATTTGGTGCCAGAAACTGTACTATGTATTTAATACTACTACTCCACCAGCACGGCACAAAAGCAGCGACGGCCACCGTCCAGCACCGCATGTGAACTGGTGCAAAGAGCTCACCTGTTCACAGCCTCTCAGGAACACCAACTGAGATTTGGTAGGAATTTTAAACCCTGTTGGTGTTCCTGAGAGGCTGTGAACAGGTGAGCTCTTTGCACCAGTTCACATGCGGTGCTGGACGGCGGCCGTCGCTGCTTTTGTGCCGTGCTGGTGGAGTAGTGGGACCCAGGGCCTTGGTGGCTTTTCTGCACTGTGGGTGCTGTGTGGCTACTGGGTCCCATTGCCTGCTGGAGCGGTGTGGGGGTGCGATGGTCGCCGCACTGCGCCGCGCCATAGTTAGAGTAGGTCCCCACTTAAAAGGAGGCGACCTTGTCGTGGTAAGTGGGCCTATGCTCTTTGATCAAACTGTATACTAATGCCTCCTAATAGTGCATAGCAAATTCATGATAAGAAGTGCCGTATAGCCATTGTTTATCTTGCTTAAAATTAAAACTGTTGTTGTATCAAAAGCATAGTAATGAGGATGTGCGATTTAGATTCTCTCTCACACATTGGATACTTTGTATAGACTTTGCTTTTCCCCCTCTCTGGATCAGCACTCCTCCCCATTTGGCTCAGGTGCTTTTAATCTGCAGAAGTCTGCATAGGGTTTAAAATTCCTACCAAATCTCAGTTGGTGTTCCTGAGAGGCTGTGAACAGGTGAGCTCTTTGCACCAGTTCACATGCGGTGCTGGACGGTGGCTGTCGCTGCTTTCGTGCCGTGCTGGTGGAGTAGTGGGACCCAGGGCCTTGGTGGCTTTTCTGCACAGTGGGTGCTGTGTGGCTACTGGGTCCCATTGCCTGCTGGAGCGGTGTGGGGGTGCGATGGTCGCCGCACTGCGCCGTGCCATAGTTAGAGTAGGTCCCCACTTAAAAGGAGGCGACCTTGTCGCGGTAAGTGGGCCTATGCTCTTTGATCAAACTGTATACTAATGCCTCCTAATAGTGCATAGCAAATTCATGATAAGAAGTGCCGTATAGCCATTGTTTATCTTGCTTAAAATTAAAACAGGTGTTGTATCAAAAGCATAGTAATGAGGATGTGCCATTTAGATTCTCTCTCACACATAAATATGGTCAAACAGGTCAACAAGTAAAACTGGTGTCAATGCCGATAAATATGCCAGGCCTGCTGTATACTCCTTTATTGCCGCTTCTGAAATAAAAAAAATATAAAAAATTAAATAGGCATCACCACGTCCCAAAACGCCTGCACTATTAAAATCTTAAAATATTTGCTGTATAGCAAATGAAGAAAAAAAATTAAATTTTTTTGTCACTTTACCTCCCTAAGGAAATTGAATAAAAAGTAATCAAAAAGTTGTACAGACTCCAAAATGATATCAATAAAGTACAGATTGCCCCCCCCCCCCCCTGCAAAAAAAGAAAAACATAATTTTTTCCAAAGTTTTTTATTTTAAAGAAAAACTATACAAATGTGGTATCGTAATCATACTGACCTAGAGAATGAAGGGAACAGGTCAGTTTTACCACATAGGGAACACCACACAACACAAAACCCATAAAACTTTTTTTTCCAATTCCACCCCATTTGGAATTTTTTTTCCAACTTCCCGCAACATTGTATGCAATAGTAAATGGCGTAATTAGAAAGCACAACTTGTCCAGGAATTTTTTATTTTTTTATGGAGTTCACTATGCAGTAAAATTGACCTGTTATCTTCATTCACAACGATACCACACTTGTATAGTTTTTCTTGCCTTTTAATGCAAAACATTTTTGAAAACCTTGAAAAAAATGTATTTGTTTTTCATCACCATATTCTGACCCCTATAACTTTTTTGTAGTTATGCATACAGAGCTGTGTTGGGGCTCATTTTTTGCGGGTGATCTATACTTTTAAGTGAAACATATTTGGAGTGTGTGTGTGTCTTTTTGGTCACTTTTTATAATAATTTTTTGTGGGAGTTGAAGTGACAAGAAATGTATTTCTATACGCTGTTCACTGTATGGGACTAATATTGTTAGATTTTAAGTTTTGGTATGGACATTTTCGCATGCGGCGATGCCCATGATGTATTTTTTTTTTTTTATTATTATTAGCTAATTATTTTTATTATAATTTTGGGGAAAGGGGGATGATTTGAACTTTTTATAATTTTTTAAAACTTTTTTTTTACTTTTTTTAAGTCACTGTTGGCAACTATAACTGGCAATCGTTAGATTATATAGCCATCATTGAACACTTAATTTTCAATATAAGGCCTCTTGCACATGAACGTTTTATGGAAATACAGAAACGGCATGCATACGGAGTACCTTCCATTGTTTTTGCGGACCCATTGAAGTGAATGGGACCGCAAACGGAATCTGCAAAAACGGAACGGAAACGGAAATAATAAACGTTAGTGTGCAAGAGGCCTAACAAGTTCCCTAAGCATTTTAAAGGAGCAGGAGCACGTGGCTCCTGCTTCCGGACTGCTCAGATGCCGTGGTCACATTTGTATGTATGCGATCAGCCTCATGGGATATATTATACATGCAGAAATACTGTAGTCAGTGCAGAAGGGACTGTTCCCCAACTAGGTTTTCCAAGGGGCTTTCCAAGACTTTTTAACTGATGACCTATCCCTTTTTAACCACGTTCCAATATTATAGTGTATAAGCAGTACAGGGGAGAGTCTTCTGCCGTGGCTTAAAGAGTCACTGTACTTTCACACAATTATTTAAATGTAATAGAGAATAGTGTAACTACCAAATTTCTAAATCATTAAAAAAAATCTGCCTGCATCCACCTGAAAAAAATCTGTAAAATCATGGCCACTAGGGGTCCCACTTCACTTAAATTGCAGTCAACTGCCTGTTGTCAGGCAAAATCTATCCCTAGTAACACAGATACAAAAGACAGCAGAGAGGAAATGGGGGCGCGTCAGAGCTAAAAACAAACATAGTTGGAAGTTAGGGAAAAGACGTCACAGCAATACAGCGCTGGCAGATTCCACAGAAGGAAGACACTCCCTGCTTCTGAGTGAAATGCATCTAGCTGTGAAGCTGAAACAGGGAATAATATGGCTGAAAAATACTAAGACGTTTTTATTTTTAAAAACTCAGGTACGCTTTAATATTTCATTGTTGATTATCTATGTTCCTCATAATAAAATTGCATAAGAATATTTTGTAGATGATAAAAGTCCAGTATGCCTCTTTCTTGCATACTTTATTTCTCTGGTCTCCACCGCAGTATGGTCTGTGCACTTTTTCAATGCCAAAAAACCTGCAGAGAACCAACTGCCTGCATGTTTCTGTACAAAATGTTGTGATGTAGCCAGGGGCAGATTGGCCATAGACCTTACAGGGAAATTTCCCGGTGGGCCAATGCCCAGGGTGGCTGCCTGAGTCCTCCTCACCGCCGGCCAGTGAAAGTTTTTGGGCATATATGTTGTGCTGCTGGCAGTATTTTGTGATGGACTGTGGTATTTGGCTCTGTTGGGGTGGTATAATGTGCCACAATATGGTATTGCTGGCCTTGCCTTCCATCAGTTTGGACTCCACTACAAAACTGTCACAACCAGACAGCTGAGAAGCTCTGACAGATGCCTTTCAGAACCTCCTCCTTGAGTTTTCTTTGTTTTTGGTTTTCAGTTCTTCATCTCGTTAGCCTCTCTCAGCTGTCATGTAGTTGGACTGATTGCATCCCTTTAAATTCCTCCCCATAATGCGTTAGTGTGCGGTTTATACAGCTTCCTGGAGTGTGTGTGCATGCTGATCCTATTTCCCAGTCTTCTACAAGTTAAGTGTTGTACATTCATTTGTGATTTTCTGTTTGCTGGATCCCAGGTGACCCTGACTCCCTCCATGTCTAGTGTAGGGAGCCGGTGGTCGTGTCCCTTCACTATTGTAGGGTGTTCATGTGTTATATAGTCGAGGTACGAGGATATTCGATCATCCACCATTGGGATTATCGCATAGGCTGAGCAGTAAGGGAGAGAGCCAGGTCTGATGCAGGGGTCTCCCTTTTTGTTCCTTAGTTTTGGATCCAGTGAGTCATATATTCATTTTGCATTGTCTTGTTTCCTGTACACCTTCCGTGACTATATATATATATATATATATATATATATATATATATATATATATATATATATATATATACCGCCAAAACCGTCTCAAGCATGGATCCGGTTTCACTTTTGACTGAACGCTTTCAGGGTCTTTCATTGGAGGTAGCTGATCTCCGTAAGATTCTTTCTCAGTTTCTAGTGACCGGTTCAGCTTGCGTTCATGGAGTTTGTTCTGAGCCTAAGATCTCGCTCCCGGATACGTTCTCCGGGGGTAGTGAGAATTTTGTGCGTTTCAGAGAGGCTTGCAAACTCCATTTTCGCCTTCTTCCCCATTCCTCTGGTGATGAGGAATGGAGGGTGGGGATCATTATATCGCTGTTCAGGGGTAACGCTCAGTCGTGGGCCTTTTCGCTGCAGGTGGGGGCACGGCCCCTCCGTTCAGTGGATGAATTATTTTTAGCCCTGGGTCAGATATATGATGATCGTGTTGCTTTGGCTGAGTCTAGACTACGTCTGTTATGCCAGGGTAAACAATCCGCAGAGATATACTGCTCAGAATTTCGGAGATGGGCAGCTGATATTGGTTGGAATGATGCTGCACTCCGAAGTCAATTTTGCCATGGTCTTTCAGAGGGATTGAAAGATGCATTTGCCTTTCATGAGAGGCCTATCTCCTTGGACTCTGCTATGTCTCAGGCCGTTCGTATTGACAGGCGTCTTAGAGAGAGAAGAGAGATCTCTCCTTCCTGTCATACTCAGTCCCAGGACAGTGCAGCGGTCTCATTCTGTGCGCAGGGGTCTCAGTCGCTGTCAGCCCCTTCTGAGCAGGAGCCCATGCAGCTGGGGTTGATTGCCTCTGACAATAGAAGATTCAGCCCACATGGGAAGGTTTGTTTTTGTTGTGGAGGTATAAATCATTTGGCAAATGTTTGTCCCTCTAGGAGATTCAGGCAGTTTTCTGGGAGTAATAAAGAAACAAAAAGGAAAAAATCTTTTAAAAATGTTCCATCTGTTACTATTGGCAGGGTTGAGGCGGAAATTGAAGGTTTTCCGTTTGCTTGTAGTTCCCGTTTTGTCCTGCCTGCCAGGGTGGCGCTAGAGAGCAAGAACATTTTTTTGTGAGATTTTTGTAGATAGTGGAGCAGCTGTCAATCTCATTGATAATCATTTTGCGATAACTCATGGTTTCCAGGTGTGCACTTTGGGAAAGGATATTCCTGTTTTTGCTATTGATTCCGCTCCACTTTCTCAGAAATCATTAAAGGGCATAGTTCACAATATTCGTTTAATTGTGAGTGATGCTCATGTTGAGGATGTGTCATGTTTCGTCCTTAGCAGATTACCTACTCCTCTTGTGTTGGGGCTACCCTGGCTCACTAAACATAACCCCACCATTGATTGGCAAGCGAGGCAAATAAATGGTTGGAGTGACTTTTGCAGAGAGAATTGCCTCACGACATCTGTTTCTGAGGTTTCTACTAAGACTGTACCACCTTTTCTCTCTGAATTTTCGGATGTCTTCTCTGAGAGTGGACTTCAGGATTTGCCCCCGCACAGGAAGTACGATTGCCCTATTAATCTCACCCCAGGCCCCAAGCTGCCTAAATCTCGTTTATACAATCTTTCCCAACCTGAAAGGGTCGCTATGCATGCTTATATCTTGGAGAGTCTGAGAAAGGGGCACATACGACCCTCGAAGTCACCTGTCGCCGCTGGTTTTTTCTTTGTTAAGAAAAAAGATGGTTCTTTAAGACCTTGTCTGGATTTCAGGGAGCTGAACAGTATCACTATTCGTGACCCTTATCCGCTTCCTCTGATCCCGGACCTGTTTAACCAGATTGTTGGGGCTAAAGTCTTTTCCAAATTAGATCTCAGAGGGGCATACAACCTGGTCAGGGTCAGAGAAGGAGACGAATGGAAGACGGCCTTCAATACCCCTGAGGGCCATTTTGAGAATTTGGTTATGCCTTTTGGTTTGATGAATGCCCCAGCCGTTTTTCAGCATTTTGTGAACAGCATTTTTTATCATTTAATGGGAAAATTTGTATTTGTGTATTTGGATGACATTTAGATTTTTTTCTCCTGATTTCAAAACTCATAAGGAACACTTACGTCAGGTCTTGCTCATCCTGCGGGAGAATAAATTATACGCGAAACTGGAAAAATGTGTGTTTGTGGTTCCAGAAATTCAATTTCTGGGGTTTCTTCTCTCCGCTTCTGGTTTTCGCATGGACCCCGAGAAGGTCCGCGCTGTGCTTGAGTGGGAGCTTCCTGAGAATCAGAAAGAGCTGATGCGTTTTTTGGGCTTTGCCAATTATTACAGGAAGTTTATTTTGAATTATTCCTCTATTGTTAAACCACTCACTGATATGACCAGAAAGGGGGTAGATTTTTCTTCCTGGTCGGTAGAGGCGCGTAAGGCCTTTTCTAATATCAAGGAGAGTTTTGCTTCCGCTCCCATCTTGGTACAACCTGATATTTCTCTACCCTTCATAGTTGAGGTTGATGCTTCTGAGGTGGGTGTGGGTGCGGTCTTGTCTCAGGGTTCCTCTCCTGCCAAATGGCGACCGTGTGCCTTTTTCTCGAAGAAACTCTCCTCCGCAGAGAGAAATTACGATGTGGGAGATAGGGAATTGTTGGCCATCAAGTTGGCTTTTGAGGAATTGCACCATTGGCTAGAGGGAGCCAGACACCCTATTACCGTGTTTACTGACCATAAAAATCTGGCCTACTTGGAGTCAGCCAAGCGTCTGAACCCGAGACAGGCCAGATGGTCTTTGTTCTTTTCAAGGTTTAATTTTGTTGTCACTTTCCGCCCTGGGGTTAAGAATGTTTCACTTTCCGCCCTGTCACGATGTTTTCCGGGAGATGGGAATTTTGAAGACCCGGGTCCCATTTTGGCTGAAGGTGTAGTGGTGTCTGCTCTTTTTCCTGAATTGGAGGCAGAGGTGCAGGCAGCCCAGTCAGAGGCTCCTGATCTTTGTCCTCCTGGGAGGTTGTTTGTGCCTCTCGCTTTAAGACACAAGATTTTTAAGGAACACCACGATACGGTCCTTGCTGGGCACCCGGGGGAAAGAGCCACAGTGGATCTCATCGCTTGGAGATTCTGGTGGCCTGCGCTTCGTAAGTCGGTTGAGGGTTTTGTGGCAGCCTGCGAGACTTGCGCTCGTGCCAAAGTCCCTCATTCACGGCCATCAGGTCCTCTCCTTCCCTTACCCATTCCTTCCCGTCCTTGGACACATCTGTCCATGGACTTCATAACGGACCTGCCTCGTTCCTCGGGGAAGACTGTGATTCTGGTGGTGGTGGACCGTTTTAGCAAAATGGTGCATTTCATCCCTTTTCCTGGTTTGCCCAATGCTAAGATGCTGGCGCAGGCATTTATTGATCACATTGTCAAATTGCATGATATTCCTTCAGACATAGTCTCTGATAGGGGCACACAGTTTGTTTCCAGATTCTGGAAGGCTTTCTGTTCTCGCTTGGGGGTTCGGTTGTCATTCTCTTCTGCTTGCCACCCGCAGTCGAATGGCGAGACAGAGCGCGTCAATCAGAATCTGGAGACATATCTGCGCTGTTTTGTGGCGGAGAATCAGGAGGATTGGTGTTCTTTTTTATCCCTTGCTGAGTTTGCTTTAAATAACCGTCGTCAGGAGTCTTCTGATAAGTCACCATTTTTTGGTGCATATTGGTTTCATCCGCAGTTTGGGACTTTCTCGGGAGAGGGGTCTTCTGGTTTACCTGATGAGGATAGATTCTCCTCGTCTTTGTCATCTATTTGGCAAAAGATTCAGGATAATCTAAAGAGCATGAGTGAGAGATATAAGCGTGTGGCAGATAAGAGACGTGTGCCTGGTGCCTGAATGTTGGTGATCTGGTGTGGTTGTCTACCAAGAATATCAAATTGAAGGTTCCCTCCTGGAAGTTGGGTCCTAGGTTTATTGGGCCTTACAAAACCCTTTCTGTCATCAATCCTGTTGCCTACCGTCTTGATCTTCCTCAGACTTGGAAGATCCATAATGTTTTTCATAAGTCCTAATTGAAACCTTATGTTCAACCCATTGTACCCTCGCCTTTGCCTCCACCTCCGATTATGGTTGATGGGAATCTTGAATTTCAGGTCTCTAGGATTGTGGATTCTCGTCTTGTCCGCGGTTCTCTCCAGTACCTCGTTCATTGGGAGGGTTATGGTCCTGAGGTGAGGATGTGGGTCCCAGTGACGGACATTAAGGCCACTCGTCTCATCAGGGCTTTCCATAGGTCCCATCCTGAGAAGGTGGGCTCTGAGTGTCCGGAGTCCACTCGTAGAGGGAGGGGTACTGTCACAACCAAACAGCTGAGAAGCTCTGACAGAAGCCTTTCAGAACCTCCTCCTTGAGTTTTCTTTGTTTTTGGTTTTCAGTTCCTCATCTCGTTAGCCTCTCTCAGCTGTCATGTAGTTGGACTGATTGCATCCCTTTAAATATCTCCCCATAATGCGTTAGTGTGCGGTTTATACAGCTTCCTGGAGTGTGTGTGCATGCTGATCCTATTTCCCAGTCTTCTACAAGTTAAGTGTTGTACATTCATTTGTGATTTTCTGTTTGCTGGATCCCAGGTGACCCTGACTCCCTCCGTGTCTAGTGTAGGGAGCCGGTGGTCGTGTCCCTTCACTATTGTAGGGTGTTCAGGTGTTATATAGTCGAGGTACGAGGATATGCGATCATCCACCATTGGGATTATCGCATAGGCTGAGCAGTAAGGGAGAGAGCCAGGTCTGATGCAGGGGTCTCCCTTTTTGTTCCTTAGTTTTGGATCCAGTGAGTCATATATTCATTTTGCATTGTCTTGTTTCCTGTACATCTTCCGTGACAAAAACGGGGCCACTTTTTGTATTTTTTACAGGACCACTTTAAGTTCCCAGTCCGCCCCTGGATGCAGCAAACATGCCATGGGATTCCAGATTCAACATATCCCAAATGTGTTTTTGTATACATTACTGTCTAGTTGTGCATCACATATTTAGCAACTTGTACACGTGCAACAAGCCCCTGAGGAGACGGAGCAGAGGCACTGTTGCTCCCCATGGCCAGTGCAGTGAAAAGAGGGTGTACCCTTTCTTCCCCTGTGTTAGGGCTCCTGTCTGATGGTAGTTTGGGGTGCCCTTGGTGTCAACATTTGCAGAGCGTGTAGGGTGTGCGATGGTCGGCGTATGGTGTAGGAGTCAGTAACCAGGCTAGATTTAACATAATAAACTGTATTGCAAAATGAGGGTTGTCGTACTTCCAACAGTCTCAGAACATGGTTCCAACAATGGACAGTGCAAATCTTCTCTAGATGGTTTTGTACGGGTATAGGCCAAGTATCTCTGCAGAATAAGGGAAATGAACGACCAGGTTGTATCTAAGTGTGGATGAGGACTTAGCAGTAGTTCCCTCACAGCAGTAATGTCATTAGCTTTTGATAGCAGTGTACCTTACTGACTCTGCCTTCTTGGCCGTTACAGATTCTGGAACTTCCTTTAACTTTCCCTCTCCAGGAATATTTCAACGTAAAGCTGGTTCTCTCTTGGTAGACCATGCAGAGATGGTCAGTATCTGGAGCTTGAGGCCTAGTACTGAGTGGAGCACAGGGACTTTTCCTCCTCTCACTTTTAATCAATCAGTGCATAATAACCTCTTTAAGCCATGACATCAGCCTCTCACTTGTACTGGTCATTTTATTCACCCAAAACTCGTAAGAGTCTTTTTGCACTTTTTGCCCTATAGCGGCTTTTAAAGGAATATAATAAACAGATTGGATTCTAATAACAAGTGCCGCATAATGACTTGTTTTTTGCATTATTGCTGCAAATGGAGCCGATACGGAATAATTTTTCTCTAGATCACCTCCGGGATATGCAGAGGTGTGCAAGTGCGGGAGCCAACCTCATGTATATTCCCCTCTATGTGCAGTAAGCTCCCCCTAGTGGTGGCTGTAAGCAGCTAATGATTATATAATTTAAAAGGGTTGTTCAGAGTCTTCCTGGAAATGCTGAGAGCGCTACAAAATTATTTAAAAAAAGACAATACTCATTTAAAGATTTTTTCCACTGGACAACCCCTGAAGGATATTTGGAGACCTCAAACCATTTCACAACCCTAGATCACCAGGGCAGTGCCCATTTACCTCTTTACCGTCCTAGACCACCACAGTTTAAACCACTGTTACTTGATGACTGGACCCCGCACAGATAAGGTTGGGGGGTTGCACTAGGTTTGGTTTTCTATGAACACCCCTATCTCGGGAACTTGCTGGATTGTATGACTGCACTTCCTCGGTGTGACCGGTGTATGAGGAGGGCATCCGGCAGCCCGTGTTTACAGGCCACGTGTAGTGCAGCGGTCTGTAATTATAGCTGAGCGCTGTGATTAAAGACCTTCAGCAAAAAACAATTGTTGCTGTGCCGTGGATCCCTGGGGATCTGACATGTTCGAAGCAAAGCACAGACTCCTGAGCTCATCCTGGAGCTGCTACAGCCTGGCACGTAGAGAAGGTTGCTTACTCAATACCCAACGATACTACATGATGTATGTCATAGACGTCTGAAAGGTGCATGGAAAGATCACTGAGGTGGAAGGTAAGAGCTCACTTATCAAGTATAAGACACCGGTGATTCTGGAGGAAAGTAGGTGGATCTTGTCTACTAATCCCTGACTCACAGGTGCTCTACTAAAACTACAACTCCCAATGTGTGCTGGGAGTTGAAATTTTGCAAGCGTTGGAGAGCCACTGTTTAGGGAACCTTGCCATTGTTTCAATATCATCTTTATTCTTTCCATGATTTATTTTATTTTATTGATTCTTTATTTAATTGTAATAAAGACACATCAACATAGTGTGTCTGTGCAACAGAATGTCAGAGAGAAAGGGTACATGCTCCAGGCACAGGTGGGCTAAGAACACAGTTGAGTACATCTTAATCTTAAGCCAGCAATACAGTACTACAGACAAAAGAACGCATCCATAGAATAATGTGCTTCATTATGAACAAAATAGCTGAATTATGAGAGGATTAGCAGAAGACTAACAATACAAGAGGGGGGGGGGGGATTACATATTTATGAAGAGGTTCTATCCTGGAATCTCCTCCATGGAGACCAGACTTTATGGAAAAGCTCATTCTTCCTATTAATTTTGCTAGACATTTCTTCGAATGTACATATTTGGTTGACTTTCACCAGCCACTCTTCATATGTTGGTGGGGATTGGCTGAGCCAGTGCAGGGATATCAGAGCCTTAGCGGCTGCCAGTAGATGAGTGATTAGGTTATGTTTAGACGGTCTATAACTCGGGCTGCTTCTAGCCAATAAGACTTGATTTATCTCAAGTGAATTTAGAGTCACAGACAGACTGGATCACTGTTTCAATTTTGTTCCAGTACGTGGCGACAAGAGGGCAGGTGAACCATATGAGATGGAGAGCCTACATGGGTCTGGCATCTCCAACACCTTCTGTCAGGTGAGAGGTTATGTGCGTGTAAGAATTCTGGCATTTTATACCATCGAGTTAACAGCTTGTAATGGCGTTCCTGAAGTCTGACACATGGGGAGAAGCCATGGGATGAGATGAGAATTGCTCGTACCTCTTCACCTGTCAGAGAGATGTCCAGTTCCTTCTCCCATGAGGTAATAAAAGCTGGTTTTGGTGCCATAGTGGGGGATATAATCAGAGAATATAGCTTTCCTACTTTCCTCCACTGTGTGGACGAGGTGGAGAAGGCTGTTTCAAAGGGGGTTAGTTGTATCCTAAGCGAAAAAGTGTTAATAAACCTTTCAGTGATTTTTTTGGAAGTGTGTCAAATGTAAATGGGTGAATGAGGCATAGTGAGCAAGAGATAAAACTGTTTCAGATGACGGGACTTTACCAGAACTAAGCAGTTTCATTATTGGGATATGATCAAGACTGTCCCAGAGTTCCAGATATGATGAGTCAAGGCTAGTCAGGATTCTGGGGATTAAGTTTGACGGAAGGAGAGGGGATGGGGTGGGAGCCAGCTTATCCCTCAGATTTAACCGTACTAGGCACGTTCCCTTTAGTAAGGGGTCAAAAACAGAGCTCCAAACCAGGCCCACCTTGGGTTCTCAGAGGGTTTTCGACAGGTCAGAACCCAGGGACTGTTGAGCTACTTCTTCTAAATCCAGCTGCTTGCTGGGTTTAAGGAGTTCTATCCATCTGTTGAGGTGGGTGGCTTTATAGTATGAGAGAATGTCTGGTAGACCCATTCCACCATGTTCCCTCTTCTTAACAAGCAAGGTGTAGGGTAGCCTGGGTCTGCGCCCCTTCCATAGGAATCTGGTAAGAAGTGCCCTGATAGAGCTGAAGAAGGTCACAGGTAGAGAGATGGGTATCATTGCCAAAGTGTATAATATCTTAGGGGTTATGTATGTTTTTAATAAGTTCTTATGCCCCATCCATGAGATGTAAGGGAAGTCATAGCTTTGTAAAAATACTTTTTACCTCGGTTATGAGAGAGATGTAGTTGAATTTGTAAAGGTTTGACCTATGGCAGCTGAATTCCTAGGTATTTGAGTGCAGTTGATGTCCAAGGGTAGGTGGAGCGTTGTTTAGCTAAGGCCACGTCTTTAGCTGATATTGAGATATTAAGCACTTCAGATGTAGTTACATTCACTTTGAAATTGGACAATCTAACAAAGTCCTCTAGCAGGGTTGTGAGTAGTGGAGGGTCACTCAGCGGGTTGGAGAGCAGAAACAGTAAATCGTCTGCGAAGGCGACACATTTTAAGTGTGAACGCCCTATTTTGAAGACTACTAGAGATGGATTCTGTGCAATGCTTTGTATTAACGTCTCTACTACTAGGATAAACAAGGAAGGGGAAAGCGGGCAGCCCTGCCTTGTTCCATTTCTTATTTTGAAGGAAGGGGAAAGTGTGCTATTTATTTTAATTCTAGCATATGGGTGTGAGTAGAGTGTAAAAATTGATCAATTCTGGGGGAAAGTGAAATTTGTGAAGGGCGGCCTCCATGAAAGCCCAGCTGGCTCTATCAAATGCTTTTTCAGCATCGATTCCCAGTAAGGCCAGTGTTTTTTTATATTTGTGAGCCATATGTATGATATGGAGTAATTTGCATGAATTATCTCTCCCCTCCCTGTGCTTGATAAAGCCTACATGGTCTTTTCCTATGAGGCGCGGGAGTAGCAAGTTGATGCGCATGGCTAGTATTTTGGCCAAAATCTTCAGGTCCAGATTGAGGAGAGAGATGGGGCGGTAGTTGCTACAACATTGTGGATCTTTTGCCTCTTTGTGTATAAGTGTGATGTGAGCCTCTTGAATTTGCGCATAGAGGGTTCCTCCAGATATTAAGTGGTTACATAGGGCTACTAGATGTGGTAGTAGAATGTCTTCAAATTTTTTGTAAAAAAGAAGGGGAAGTCCATCGGGGCCCAGGCTCTTCCCAGGGGGAAAGCTGCGGAGTACCCTTCGTACTTCATCTTCGGTCACTGGGGAGATCAGGGAGGCCGCCTCTTCTTGGGCTACTGTGGGGAGCTGTAGTGATGATAAGAAGGAGTTGATTAGTTGTGCTTGAGGGTGAGGGGCATTTGAGGAGTCCGGTAAACATAGTAACATAGTACATAAGGCCGAAAAAAGACATTTGTCCATCCAGTTCGGCCTGTTATCCTGCAAGTTGATCCAGAGGAAGGCAAAAAAAAAAAAAAAACCCTGTGAGGTAGAAGCCAATTTTCCCCACTTTAGGGGAATAAAAATTTCCTTCCCGACTCCAATCAGGCAATCAGAATAACTCCCTGGATCAACGACCCCTCTCTAGCAGCTATAGCCTGTAATATTATTACACTCCAGAAATACATCCAGGCCCCTCTTGAATTCCTTTATTGTACTCACCATCACCACCTCCTCAGGCAGAGAGCTCCATAGTCTCACTGCTCTTACCGTAAAGAATCCTCTTCTATGTTTGTGTAGAAACCTTCTTTCCTCCAGACGCAGAGGATGTCCCCTCGTCACAGTCACAGTCCTGGGAATGAATAGATGATGGGATAGATCTCTGTACTGACTCCTGATATATTTATACATAGTGATTAGATCTCCCCCCAGTCGTCTTTTTTCTAAAGTGTATAACCCTAATTTTAATAATCTTTCAGGGTACTGTAGTTGCCCCATTCCAGTTATTACTTTAGATGCCCTCCTCTGGACCCTCTCCAGCTCTGCTATGTCTGCCTTGTTTACAGGAGCCCAGAACTGTACACAGTACTCCATGTGTGGTCTGACTAGCGATTTGTAAAGTGGTAGGACTATGTTCTTATCACAGGCATCTATGCCCCGTCTGATGCAACCCATTATCTTATTGGCCTTGGCAGCAGCTGCCTGACACTGGTTTTTGCAGCTTAGTTTGCCATTTATTAAAATTCCTAGATCCTTTTCCATGTCAGTGTTACCGAGTGTTTTACCATTTAGTATGTACGGTTGACTTGCATTATTCCTTCCCATGTGCATAACTTTACATTTATCAGTGTTAAACCTCATCTGCCACTTATCTGCCCAAGCCTCCAATCTATCCAGATCCCTCTGTAGTAGTATACTGTCCTCATCAGTGTAAATTACTTTACACAGTTTAGTGTCATCTGCGAAAATTGATACTTTACTATGCAAGCCTTCTACAAGATCATTAATAAATATATTGAAGAGAATAGGGCCCAATACTGACCCCTGAGGTACTCCACTAGTGACAGTGACCCAATCTGAGTATTTACCATTAATAACCACCCTCTGTTTTCTATCACTGAGCCAGTTACTTACCCACTTACAGACGTTTTCTCCCAGTCCGAGCATTCTCATTTTATATACTAACCTTTTATGTGGTACAGTGTCAAATGCTTTGGAGAAGTCCAGATATACGACATCCATTGATTCGCCGCTGTCAAGTCTAGAACTTACCTCCTCTGATTAAATTAGTTTGACATGACCGACCCCTCATGAAGCCATGCTGATATGGTGTTATTTGCTTATTTCCGTTGAGATGCTCTAATATAGCTCTAATCTCTCAGAAAACCTTCAAACAGTTTACCCACAACTGATGTTAAACTTACCGGCCTATAGTTTCCAGGCTCTGTTTTTGGCCCCTTTTTGAATATTGGCACCACATTTGCCATACGCCAATCCTGTGGGACATTCCCTGTCAGTATAGAGACTGCAACTCTGTGGACCAATCTCACCCTTGACCAGTAGGAGCCTCCCCTCTGTGTCCGTGAACGATTGCTTGAGAATCAGAGGCACTGATCTGTGGATTGCTATCGAGACTCCTCTGGATGTGGATGAGAGGATACAGCTATAATACCATTGTGAGAAGGGTGAGCTTGGTAACTTGGGGATGGAGTGTGATTTAAAGTGGGTTTCTTGTAGGAAGATGATGTTAGATTTTAATTTACGGAGCAAAAGAAAAATGTGGCTTCTTTTGTTAGGTGAATTGAGGGCTTTAACGTTGAAAGTAGTGATATTGTAATCCATTGGTAAGGAGGGGGTGGGGGGGGGAGTACTCCAGGGTGAACGTAGAGTGGGTAGTTTAGTAGAACCCTAGGACGATAGGGGATGCGAGAAGAAGTAATGTGTGACCGAGGTGGGGGGGGGTCTTATATACCTAAACTGGAATGAAGTAGGTAGTGTAATCGTTATATGCTTGAGGCAAGTAACACTAGTGTGTCAAGTGAGGAGGGAGCGGGGAAAGATCAGGGGTGGAAGTATTAGCAAAGACAAAAACTGTCCTGACCAGCAGTATGTCTGCAGATATAAACAGTAATGAACATGGCATAAAGAACATTTGAAACTTATGATATCTAACACAATATCATGGGCATGGTTTGAACGAAGGCCTCCGCATACAAGTATATGCTTACTAGTTGGTGTATAAGGTCTGGTGAGTTACTTATGTCAGTGGAGCCCCACTAACAGCTAATATGCGCGATTGCGCATACTACACCTATATGCAGAGGCAGGCTCGGACTGGCTCACAGGGGTACAGGGGAATCCCCCTGTGGGCCCCTGAGAAAGGTGGGCCCCTAGTCTCCCACCCCCTGGACAAGTGGCACATAATACAGTAGACTTACTGCACTACATACATATATTCAATGTACAGCACCTCAACCAGCCTATGTTCATATAAAAAACTTGTTAAAATATTTATTATATTTGAATGAATCTGTACGATGGGCCCCCAAAATAAATTTTACTGGTGGGCCCTAGGTACCCCAGTCCAACACTGTGAAAAGGCCACACTCGCATCACGACCCAGATCTGGAAGGAATAGAGATGGCAGCCATCATCAAGTACGGGGCATCTCAGGGTAGCGTTTACTGTTAAGCTCCACAAGGGATGATGCGCTAGGAAGAGAGGGGGGGGGGGGGGTCAGCAGTGGAACAATCTCAACATGTCTTGAGGGGAACTTTCATAACATATGTTAACCTATTTGGCATTAGTAGCATAGGCATATACAACCTGAAAGAACTCGAGTGCGATTTGAATCACAACGTCCAGAAGCAGTGTAATCGCCTCCGTGTGGTAACCGGAGCCAAGTGGCTCATGTCCCTCAGGGTTAGGGGGCATAGCATACATGGTCACATCTTGACTGTGGTCGGCGAGAGTCCCTCTCAAGCTGGATCATGTGAGTCTTGCACGGCTTTCGGGCCTTGTCTTGGGCGCTTGTGCCTAGTTGCTGAGAGCCAGGGATCCTGTTGCGGGAGCAGCGGCATGCAGATGTCTGTGTCTACTGGCAGCCATGATGGTATGTCTAGCGGTTCGATGTCGAGAAGCGGACAGACTTTAGCGAGGGTGTGGACGCGTATGTGCTTGCCATTGTGTGAGATTGAGAGGCCAAACGGATAGAGCCAGGAATATGTGATGTTCCTCTGACGTAGTTTCTCAAGCAGGGGTCTTAGTATCCTCCTTTTTACAAGTATAGATGGGGCCACGTCTTGGTAGAATACCAGCTCAGACCCCTCGTATAGCACAGGTGACTTATCTCCTGCGGAATTTAAAATCTTAACAGTGTCCACAAAGGATAGTAGGCCACAAATTACGTCTCTAGGGGGGGTCAGAGGCCAATGGTCTGGGTTTTAGCGACCTATGGATTCTTTTGATCGTGACCTCTCTTGCCTCATTCTCGCCCATTAACCCTCTAAACACTTCTAAGGCCACCTTCTAAAGCGATTCGGATGACCACGATTCAGGCAGACCTTTAATGTGTATATTACGCGGTCTGTTTCTATTTTCTTGGTCTTCTATTAAGGTCAATGCTTTGTTAATGTGGGTGAGGTGTTCCACTTACTTGGCCTCCAGGAGTGTGATATGATGGCTGCGCATGAGGTCTCCAGGGCTTCAACTCTGGTGCCAATATGTTTAACGTTCGCCTTAATTTCAGCGAGCTCGGTGAGTACCGGGTGCAGAGCTTGGGTTATTGTCGCTGTAAAGAAAGCTTTGGATGTTGCTGCGAGGTCTGACTCGCCCCTGTCCTGCGCATCGCTGCTGCGGAAGTCTGAGTCCTCATCGCTCTCTGGCGCGGCTGGATCTCTGGGCGCCATCTTGGGTAACTTCTGCAGGGATCTCGCGGGCTTCTGTTGCAGGAATTTGTGTATGTCCGACGAGTTTTTCGCCTGTTGAGAAGGGCCCATGGCTTCTGGGCATCAGTCTCTGCCATATTTCACCATGTTCAGGCTGGAATGAAGGCTCTAAAAGCTGCAAATAGGCACTGAGGTGGAGGAGCAGTGATCTCAAGCGTCTTCCTCCATTAGCGGTCAGGCTCTGCCCCCCTATTCTTTCCATGATTAAACATAAGCTCATTTATACAGGAATCGCATATATAACAATTTCCTGTATCTGTAGAGGAGGGGGGGGGGCAGATATGATTATTTTAAGACAGCATGTGTCTGCTGTTGCAGAACTACAACTCCCAGTCTGTGTCTACTATATCCAGGGGTGCACCACCAATGAGGTGAGGCAATTTCCTCAGGCAGCACCAGGTAGGGAGAAGAGGGAGGCAGAAGGGGGATTATCTGTTTCTGCAGTATAGTATTGGGAAGCACAGTGGGCACATCATGTGGCGCCTACACTGTGACCAGGGCCGTCTTTAACGCGGGGCAAAAAGGTGACGTGGGGGGCGGTAGCAGGGCACAGGGAGATCAGTGCTTCAATTGTGGAAGCGCTCATCTTCATAGTCATCTGTATCGCCGTCCTCAAGACAGCGATACAGATGGAAGTGCTGCGGCGGGGCAAGGAAGGGAGAGGGGTCTCCCTTCCATGTTCCTCTGATAGGCTGCAGGCCTAGTGCCTGCAGCCTAACAGAGGCCGGTGCAGGCCGCCTGAGCCATACAGGGAGGGACACAGGCCGGAAGAGGCCTGCATCGCACCGCTGCCTGCCTGATGGAGGTAAGTATAAGTGTTTATTTTTTTTTTATATGGTACTACAACTCGCACATGATTGGGGGGCATCTATGGGGACACCTGTTAATGGCACATAATTGGGGGGCATCTATGGGGGCACTTGTTACTGGCACATGATTGGGGGCATCTATGGGTGTACTTGTTACCGGCACATGATTGGTGGGCATCTATGGGAGTACTTGTTACTGGCACATTATTGGGGGGCATCTATGGGGGCACATCTTACTGGTACATTATTGGGGGGCACTGCTGGGGCATCTATGGGGGCACTTCTTACTGGCACATTATTGGGTGCACTATGGGGGCTTCTACTGAGGCTACAAAGAAGTTTTTTTTTTTTTATTGGGGCTCTGTATAGGGGCATTTTATACTGGGGCACATTATGGTGGGTACTATGGGCTCATCTATGGAGTGCACTAAGAAAGGGTATATATGGGGCATATTATACTGGTACATTATGGGGGGCACTATGGGGACATTAGCTCAACTGGGGGCCTTAAAAGGGGTTATCTTTTGCACTAGCACATTATATGGAGAATTATTACTACTGGGGGGCATTATGATGGGCTTTATTACTACTGGGGGTCTATGGGGAACATGATTACAAATTTGGGCACTATGGGAACATTATTACTTCTGGGGCACAGTAGGGGCACGGGGACATGTTGGGGGCACTGCAGGAGCACTATTACTACCATGTGTGCTCTAGCAGAGAATTATTCCTATTGGTGGGACTTTTGGGAGCACTATTACTGTGGGGGCATCTTGGCACAGTATCAGCTTACCACAATTATTTTTGGGGGATGTTATGTTTACACTATTAGTGTCAGGGGCACTATTTGCTGGGCGCAGTTATTTTAGGGCACTGTGTGCCAATAATTATTGAAGGGCACTATCTGCATGGTACTACTCTTATCAGGGGGTTTATCTGTTTCTGCAGTATAGTATTGGGGAGCACAGCATTGGGGGTGGTAGGATGATTTGTCCAGAATATGGGAGGATGAGGCTAGATGGCCACTGGCACATCCGCAATACCCAGGTCCCATAGCTCTCTGTGCTTTTATTGTGTTAAAAAAACGTTTTGATTGATATGCAAATTACCTGATATGAGTCCTGTAGCCGGAGATGAGTCCAGCGGAAAGGAGCCCAGCACCGCCCGAATCTCCTCCTTGCTGGCTGATGTCACAGAGCTGAAGCGCCGAAATCTCGCGATGCGCGAGCTAGCGCATGCGCAGTGTCGGCATCATGTTCATTCCCTGTACTGGCATCAGCACAGGGAACGAACTAAGCATGCGCTAGCTCGCGCATCGCGAGATTTCGGCGCTCCAGCTCTGTGACGTCAGCAAGCAAGGAGGAGATTCGGAGGACGCGGGGCGGTGCTGGGCTCCTTTCCGCTTGACTCATCTCCAGCTACAGGACTCATATCAGGTAATTTGCATATCAATCAAAAGTTTTTTTTAACACAATAAAAGCGCAGAGAGCTTTGGGGACTGGGTACTGCAGATGTGCTAGTGGCCATCTAGCAGCCCATGTACCCAGCTCTATGCACAAAATCCTGGTGACAGGTTTCCTTTAAATGTAGTATTTCTGGTGTCTATATCATGTCTCTGCAAGCTTTTTAATGTAAACACTGCCTTTTCAGAAAAAAAAAGGCAGTATATACATACATTACTGCCAAGGAACACGTCTAGTGGCCACTCGTCATTATTAAAGTTTACTACTCCACGAGGTGTGTGGATTTTTTTTTGGGGTGTGTTGTGGTGGAGGGCGTGATTGCATGCTAGGGTGTGGGAAGGCGGGATCCAGGGGGCCCAAGTAAATTCTTGCCCAGGGTCCAATCAACATTAAAGACGGCCCTGGCTGTGACAGGCGTGCCGTTGATCTCAAGCATTCTGATGATTACAGGATAGCCATGCTTTTAGACCCTTACTATCAAGACAAAACGGGGGAATGTTTTCCTCCACCCAAAAGGGAGGCCAAATTACATTATAATTAGGAAACACCGTGTACGCAATTTTCACACTCCTCCGGCTGAGGCTGATGAATAGATCTGGCCTTGCTGATTGTGCTGTTAACTCCATCATGCCGCTGCTGCGGTCTGCCTACCATCATGTTCCAGAAGGCGGCTGCTGCTGCCTCCATCATTCCACTGCTGCTGCCTGCCGACCATCATCCTCCATAAACCTACTGTTGCCTCCATCATGCTGTTGCCTGCCAACATGTACTATATGGCTGCTGCTGCCGCCACCACTGCCTCAACTGCTACTCCTCTCTGCTAATCCCCTATTGCCACCCCCTATTAACGCTACAAATCTGCCACTACTACTTTTACTACTACTACTACCCATAGACAGCAGACCTACTGCCTTGTATATTCCATGCTGTGCTGCTTTTGCTGCCACTACTATTGCGGCCACGTGCCTCTTATTACCATACCCTTCCACATCCACACTGCACTGCTGCTGCTCCCAAATACAAGGAAGAATTTTTGTAGGCTTGTTCACAACGAGCTGCATTTTCTTCTGACAATAAATACTTGTGTATGTCACATGGGTAGGCTCTCATACCCTGCCAAGGCATAATTTTTGGATGCTTGGTCCCCCAACAAGCCAGTCAGTAAAATGCTGCTGGGCACTGCTGGCAGCCAATATCTGCATGCTCTGAAGATGCGCATGCTGACTGCTACTTGTTGCACCTGGGCAGGGTGCTGCTTTCTGCCTCCTTCTCTCTCACTCACAGGCTAAAGAGGGTTCTGTGCAGGCATGGGATTCAGCCTCAGGTTCTCCAGATTAGATTGTTAAAATTACAGCAGGATCAGAGAACCGTGTTATCTGCAGAATCCCGATCCAGTGCTCTGGCGGCGGCAGCTGGAGATGAGCGCCTCCATTCCATGGTTTAGCTCCTTAGGCTTTTTAAAAGTTGGGTGGTATGTGTGTAGTGTATATAGGGTGTATTTATGTGTATGTGTGTAGTGTATATAGGGTGTATTTATGTGTATGTGTATAGTGTATATAGGATGTATTTATGTGTATGTGTGTAGTGTATATAGGGTGTATTTATGTGTATGTGTGTAGTGTATATAGGGTGTATTTATGTGTATGTGTGTAGTGTATATAGGGTGTATTTATGTGTATGTGTATAGTGTATATAGGGTGTATTTATGTGTATGTGTATAGTGTATATAGGGTGTATTTATGTGTATGTGTGTTGCATATATATGATGTATGTATATGAAAATGTGTCATGAAGCCACATGTCCGCTGTTGCGTAGGGAAACTGTTAAAAATTTGAATACCACCCCTGGTTCTGTGTGTTGAGGACACCGGCCAGCAGGTGACGGATGTCTGTGGCGGAGAAGGCCAGCCTGCAGAGCTAGAAACAGGAGGCAGCCAAAGCCTGAGGTCATCCCTTCTACTTAATTTAAAGTTGTAAACTCCCCATGTGTCCCTCCATTCAGTTCCTGTCTACAAACAGCAGGTATGTGTGCACATAATGTGTATCTACCTCTGTCTGATATTCTATCTGTCTCATATCTATTTATCTACCTATCTCATATCTATATATTTATCTATCTCATATCTATTTATCTCCTATCTATATATCTATCTCATATCTATCTATCTATATATCTAATCTATCTATATATCTATTACATATGGAGGAGTTGGGGTCACTTTTGGCTTCCGACCACGTCCTCTGAGATTTTCCACAGTGCGGAACATCTTGTATTTTTTTGCTCAAATTTAAATAAAAGCTGAGAAATGTTTTTCCCCCCACAATAATGCCTCTTGTACATCGTCTTATTATCTTTTGGGAGACACCCATGTCATTTCCCGTCAAAAAATTACTTGCTGGTTGAATAAAAGTAACTTTAAGTCAAAATTTGCCAGGGGTATGAATAATTATGGGCAGCACTGTATATATAATATCTATCTATCTCATATCTATCTATCTATCAAATCAAATAAGCTTTATTGGCAGGACTAAATACATTTTAGCATTGCCAAAGCAAGTGGTAAATAATTGGGTAGAGTTGGGGATGGGGACACATCCAAGGTACCCCACCTCTCAGTCTATGGCTGACAGTAATATATTGTGCTGCTATGGTCGCTGTGTTCTCCTCTTCCCCCAGAAGTATGGAGAGTCTCTCTTCTTCCTCCATGGAGGTGAAGTCTGGGCAGAGATCAGACAGCCTCCTGAAGTGAGAATCCCTCACTGCTGAGTATATGGAGCACCACAGCAGGAAATGAGCCTCATCCTCCACGGCCTCTTGGTCGTACTGCTGGCACAGTCTGCTCTCCCTGGGCCTGTACCTCTGTCAGTGACACCCAGATTTGATGAGCAGGCTGTGGGCGCTCAGTCTGTAGCTCAGGATCTGTCGGTCTCTTGGATTGGGGAGTTTCTCCAGATATGGGGCCAGTTTGTACTCCCTCTGCAGGCTCTAGTATACTGTCAGCTTCTGTGATGTTCGTATGTCGTTCCTCCAGACGCTGATATACTCCTCTTTGCCCTTGTGTATCATCCTCTGGATTTCCCTCTTTGCCAGGATGTGTTGTTTGGTGGTACGGGCAGGCTGGGTTTGGGTGACTTGTTGCAGGGTGCTTTGTTTTTCTGGGGCTTCTTGCTGTAGCAAGGCTTTGTGATGGTAGGAGCTGGGACTGCTGCTATGCAGATGGGTTCTGAATGATAGCACCCACTTCTGAACAGCAGCGTAGAGTGGGAATCTGCCCAGTTCTACAATTACCTCAAACAAAGACACTCAAGTCATTCTTATCATTAAGTCCAAGGGGACCGAGTGCGGCTGCTTTAATGATCCACCTGGCTTCCCTCCTCAGGAGAGCCCGATGTCTATCCCCTCCGCAGGGCATGACCGGCTCCAGCTCGATCCCCGAGAAGGTAAGACAACGTGGATCTCCTCCATGTTTATCGCAAACATGTTCAATCAGTCTCGTGCAGCCTTTCCCGGTCCTCAAGGAGTTAAGGTGTTCCCTGAATCTCTCAAAGAGAGGGCGTATAGTCTTTCCAATATAGAAAGCTCCGCATTTGCACTTAATCAAATATACAACATAAGTGCTTCTACATGTCATAAACTGTGCAGCAGTATGTGAGACCCCCCCCCAAAAGTCAACTACTTGAGCTGGCTGTTATACCCACAGAAATTGCAGAAACCACATTTGAAGTTGCCAATAGGTTTATTGATGGTTAACCAATTGCTGGCTGGTTTTGCCCGCATTCTACTTCTGACTATTTTGCCCTTAAAGGGCTATTCCCATCTTCTGTTCAGCTGTGCTTGAGTGACGTCTTCTCCCGGCCAGGCCGCGCTTGCGCAGAAGACTAAAATGTTTTTCTCCCGGCCGGGCCACGCGATGTCCTGAACGTGCACGCATGCCACGCATCCGCCATGGGGACTTATTCCGGGCCTGTATAGTACAGAGCCGGCGTGCGCGTTTACAGCTCTGTACTATACTGGCCAGGAAGAAGTCATCATGGCGCATGTGCGGCGGCGTGTGCGTTCAGGACATTGGGCGGCCCGGCTAGGAGAGAATCTTCAGTCTTCTGCACAAGCGCGGCGGGATTCGACAGGAGAGGTGGCCGTAACCAGGGGAGAAGAAAGACAAGAGGGGACTTATTTTCTCAAAAAGGGTGGGAATTGGGTAATAAAATGTATTTAGAAAAATGATCACTGTCAAATCATTAACAGATTTAACAGTGATCATTGTGATGGGAATACCCCTTTAATGGTGTGGCATCTTCTAAAAGCAGTTATGGGTCTGCTCTCAGTGAGGTCCGACAGGCCAGTTTCGTTTTTCAATATGTCCCAATTCTCATTGATAATACGTTTAATTAACTCTGCCGCAGGACTATAGTTAAATGTGAACACAAACCTACTTTCTTTATTGTGCTTGTTGCGTTTATCTCTTTTTAAAAGTTCCTCTTGTGAGAATAATCCTGCTCTCGTCCAGCAATTATCTATCTCCTTCTCAACATAGCCTCTGCATAATAGCCTATTTTTTTACTCTTGAGATTGCCTGATGTAACCTTCCTGAGTACTGTTGGTTCGTTTAAGACATATGAACTGACCATATGGGACAGATTTTGAAAACTTTTGTGGTGGTAGCTGTCAAAGTATAAGAAGGAATTGGTGGCTGTCGGTTTGGGATAGCAAGATGTATATAGGGCATCTCCCTGGACGGACACTAAAACATCCAAGAATTCCAGGGTAGTGTTCCCAAAATTTAGAGAGAACTTCATGTTCATGTTGTTGCTATCCAAATAAGCCACAAAGTCCCTACATTGGTTTTCTGTGCCGGACCAAATAATGAAAATGTCATCGACATATCTTAAAAAGAGCTGAATGTACCGAGCAAAAGGATTACCCAGGGAGAACACGTACCTATCCTCAAAAACCGCTAAAAATAAATTGTCATACGTGCATGAAACCGGGGTACCCATCGATGTACCCATTTTTTGCCTGTACCATTGCTCACCAAACTTAAAGGTGTTATTGTCGAGGACAAACATAAGTGCCTACATGATAAACTTAGCATAAACAGTGCTTTTATCAGTCTTGTTGAGTACCCTGTCTACAGCTTCTATGCCTGCATCATGGGGTATGGGTGTATAAAGGCTCTCCACATTGAGGGACACGAGACTGAGTTCTTTACGCCACTTAAAGCGATTGATGGCGCGGAGGAAGTCACTGGTGTCCCCCAGATATGTGGGGGCACTAGATAGTAGGGGTCTAAGTAACCAGTCTAGGTATTTTGAAAGAGGCTCAGTGACTGACCCAATGCCCGCCACAATAGGGCGGCCAGGTGGTGACGTGAGGGATTTGTGTATTTTAGGAACAAAGTACCAGATGGGCTTTCTAGGGTATTGAGGTATCAATTTATCCAGCATGGTCTCTGGGATGAAATCAGCTGTGACATACCCTTGCAGGAATATTCTCAACTGGGTAGGGTAACAGCTAAGGGATCCTGTCCTAACTTCTCGTACACCGTACTATCTTCAAATTGTATATTGGCTTCCTGCATGTAGTATGCCTGAGTTAATAACACTACATTGCCCCCCTTGTCCGCTGGTTTGACAACAACATCCTCCATGCTGTTGATCCACTTCAGAGCAGCTTTCTCACCAGGGGGGAGATTATCTCGTACTTGTGGGTACACGAGAGCTTTAATATCTCTCAGGACCCTTTTATGGAAGATGTCAATGCCACCACCGGCAGGCATAGGGGGGCAAAAAGTAGACTTGATACCCCCAAGAAACCTATCACCTACAGTGTAGCCCTCTGTCTCCCCACTAAGGCCAGTATCAATGAGTAGCTTCAGACAAGAAGCTTCACTGTCGTCAAATGGATTCTACAGACTGAACCCCAACAAATTGGTTGTCGTGGGTATTTCACCTGCTTTGGTAGCCTGCAAACATGATGGTGTATCCTTGAACATTTTGTGAAGGTGCATTTTGAGAATAGCTCTAAACAGGTCTATTTCAAACTCAACTGGGTTGAACCGTTCAACGAGACTGTATCCCAGCCCTTTATTAAGGACTGAGATACAGTCCGGTGACAGCTCAAGACCTGTGAGATTAATGACCGTGTCAGGTGAGGGGGTGGTGGGATCCTGAAAAGTAAAGAAGGAGGGAGAAGATTTTATTGTGTTCATGTGACTTGTCTCCTTCTGCGGGTGGACTTCCTTATATGTCTGGTTTCTTCTTTTCTTCCTCCCTCTTCTTGTTCTCCTTCTAAAGGGTCTTTCCTGATATGGTTCCATCACCATGACTCCCATCTGAGACGCTAGAATTGGAATCCGTGGTCCAAAAATCATTTTTGGTTCTGCGTAGGGGGCGCCTTTTCTCTTGTTTGCGCTTGTTCCATTCTAAAATGTTGCCATGATCATAGTCACATTTGTATCTAAGGAATTTATCTTTCTTCCTTTCTTTTATGCCTGCTTGTAACAGGATCAATTTGTTGTTTAACCTTTTATCAAAGTTGGAAAACTGTGCCTCAGTTAGTCTTGCTTTCAACTCATCTTTAGCTTTGTGCAATTCATCACTCACACTTAGTCCAGCAGTTGGATATGTAGAGTCTCTTAGGGTTAGTAATAACAAAACTAGGTTCAGCAAATAATATAACCCATTAAAAGTCATATACTTTAATTCTAATCATTAAAGTAAATGGATAAATAGACAGACAGGACAATAATCACTGAGGGTCCAGTTGGATATATTACCACACTAAGCACCTTTACGCATAGAGGGAAAACTATCCCTGTTATCTCTCCCTGGACAATTGCTCAGCCCAAGGACGACCCCTAATGGTGGGGACTCCCTGTCCTCGAACCTGGGCTAGTCTGATCCTCACACAGCCCTAGTCCGGTGGTCCTGGAGGGTAAGAAAATAATTAGATCCGTTCTTAGATGTGGACAGATATGAAAAACAAAAAACTACACATACACCCTACCCTATAGATGAAGGGCCGAATGGTGTACTGTATATACAGCCCTAGTGCTGCTGGTTGCAGCTAATTAGGTACGCAGTACAACCTTAATTATACATATACGTCATTCAAAATACCCTGACGCCTTTCCCCCACTTTGTGGGATCATCAGGGGGTCTCTAAATTTCGGGTGCCGGATATCTATATTGATATTATATCCGTTCTTATCTAGATGTCATATAGATAGTCAGGGCCCCATTGACAGGTAACAGGAGGAGAACTCAGCCATACAGACTCAATGCAGACAGTAAAGAGCATGCCAAGGATCGTTAACCAGTGTAGCTGAAGTTCCTTGTAGGCATCTGTGGAGGAAAGAAATCTATGGTACATGGTCCAACATATCCCATGTATTACCTCCACCAAAATCCACAATTGAATAGAAGGGAACGCACATTTTCTGTATAAACATCAAGGGTCCAGTGGTTTATTGGATATCGACAATAGACACAGAAAACCTATACTGTGAAAAGTCAGAGTTCATAGTCACCAATCGTATTATGGGTAGTGCGGGTAAGAGAGGGATAAATATCCCTACTTACAGTTGGTTGTCCGTCTTTGGGTTCGGTCACCCCAACTCCTCCAAAGCCCCACGTCTGTGTATGCAGGTGCCCCCTTTTTTATATACTCACCTCATTCAAATTTCCCACCCAGAGTCTATTAGATGCGGCCGCGTCCATTTCCGGTTACGTCAATTCCGGTCTATGGATATGGGCACTTCCGGTAGGTGGAACGCTAAACCGCGCTCAGCTTTGAGCATGCATTTCCGGTCACATGCTTCCGGTCGGTGGAACGCAGTGACATGCAGTCACATGATCGGATCGAGAGGACTTATACTTATTGAAAAACTTAGTCCAGCTCACCTTCCTGGTGGAATATGTAATCCCGGCTCCAGAGGCCCTAGGGGAGTATTCCCGTAGCAGGCTGCAAGTAACTTTGGAAAGTCGACTAAGGGTATTAACCCGAAACGCGTCAACGTTTATGCTGTGTACGATGTGGCCATGTCCGTTATTCTTATGTGAATAATAAAGAAGAGCTTTTAGAGGATCTCCATTGCCTCCGGGACCTTTCTTTCCAAAGTTACTTGCAGACTTATACTTATTCTCATGCAGGTGTAGGATACCGGAATTATCCGTATAGTATATCTTACCCACACCAGCCTCCCTGAAGAATATACAGCCTCTGGGGGCCATCACTCACAGCTGTATATTCCATCTCGTTCCTTCTGAGAATCAGCTGGAGAATTTGCATTGAGAAGCCAGCATGTAACTCTTTCCATTCCTTGACTAACGTGGCGTCCTCCTCAAACTGCATTAACTCTCTTTAGATTCTTAGTCCTCTAGGGACTCTCTGGCTCTCTTCATCTGACTTGATGGTCCAAAAAAGACAGACCTCTTTGTCTGCCAATGATGCTACTTTATATTCCATAGTCTTGATACTCATGGGCTGCAATGTGTCTTGATGGTTACAATCCATGAAGAATGCACTAGCTCCTTCTCTGCCTGTATTCAGACAAGGTGCACTATCATCGGTCGCCATTCTAGCACCACAGTATCCCACTAATATTTAAAGACACAATCCTGGCGTGCTCTGCCAAACCAATAAGTCCAAAATTATAAGTAATAATGAGAGAAAAGAAACGGTGGCGGCACTGCTGTGTGTTGCGTGGGGGTGCAAGGGAACCGGAGCGGTCCTGTCAGCACAGTCAGCCAGTGTGTGCGGTGCTCAGCCCTGTAGTGATAAGTCCCAAAGAATGAAACATCGAGGAGAAAAAGCAAAAGAAGGGCGGCCCTTACCACTGCTGAAGATATCCTTTATTCTTGGGAAGAAGCGGTAGGCAGGAACATGTGTGCACAGTGCACGGACAAGAAAGCGGCGACGGCCGTTTCGCGCAAATCTGCGTTTCGTCTGGCCTCTGACCTCACTGCGCAAGTCTGCGTCAGTGCCTTTTGAAGCATTGTGTCGATTGTCATTAAAATCATAGCTTGCAGAGATACAAAGTATGCATCAATGCAGACAATTACCTCGAACAAAGACACTCAAGTCATTCTTATCATTAAGTCCAAGGGGACCGAGTGCGGCTGCTTTAATGATCCACCTGGCTTCCCTCCTCAGGAGAGCCCGATGTCTATCCCCTCCGCAGGGCATGACCGGCTCCAGCTCGATCCCCGAGAAGGTAAGACAACGTGAATCTCCTCCATGTTTATCGCGAACATGTTCAATCAGTCTCGTGCAGCCTTTCCCGGTCCTCAAGGAGTTAAGGTGTTCCCTGAATCTCTCAAAGAGAGGGCGTATCGTCTTTCCAATATAGAAAGCTCCGCATTTGCACTTAATCAAATATACAACATAAGTGCTTCTACATGTCATAAACTGTGTAACAGTATGTGAGACCCCCCCCCCCCCCCCCCCCCAAAAGTCAAGTTCTTGAGCTGGCTGTTATACCCACAGAAAGAGCAGAAACCACATTTGAAGTTGCCAATAGGTTTATTGATGGTTAACCAATTGCTGGCTGGTTTTGCCCGCATTCTACTTCTGACTATGTTGTCCTTAATGGTGTGGCATCTTCTAAAAGCAGTTATGGGTCTGCTCTCAGTGAGGTCCGACAGGCCAGTTTCGTTTTTCAATATGTCCCAATTCTCATTGATAATACGTTTAATTAACTCTGCCGCAGGACTATATTTAAATGTGAACACAAACCTACTTTCTTTATTGTGCTTGTTGCGTTTATCTATTTTTAAAAGTTCCTCTTGTGAGAATAATCCTGCTCTCGTCCAGCAATTATCTATCTCCTTCTCAACATAGCCTCTGCATAATAGCCTATTTTTTTAACTCTTGAGATTGCCTCAAGTAACCTTCCTGAGTACTGTTGGTTCATTTAAGACGAATGAACTGACCATATGGGACAGAGTGCTGCCCTTCTTTTGCTTTTTCTCCTCGATGTTTCAGTTTCTGAAAGTGGACAGTTGTTTAGCAGGAAGGGAGGATGCCCGGCTGCTTTCCGGTTTCTTTTCTGGAACACCATGATGTTGGTTTTCTTTGGATTGATGGGCAGTGCCCACGTGTTACTGAACTTCTCCAGGATTTTCAGGTTATCTTGGAGACCTTTCTTAGTTGGTGATACTAGCATAAGATCATCTGCATAAAGGAGAAATTTCACCTCGGTGTCATGGAGGGTGAGAACAGGTGCTGAGGAGGACTCCAGAACCGCCGCCAGCTCATTGATATACAGACGTGGACAAAATTGTTGGTACCCTTTGGTCAATGAAAGAAAAAGTCACAATGGTCACAGAAATAACTTTAATCTGACAAAAGTAATAATAAATTAAAATTCTATAAATGTTAACCAATGAAAGTCAGACATTGTTTTTCAACCATGCTTCAACAGAATTATGTAAAAAAATAAACTCATGAAACAGGTATGGACAAAAATGATGGTACCCCTAGAAAACACAGAACATAATGTGACCAAAGGGACATGTTAATTCAAGGTGTGTCCACTAATTAGCATCACAGGTGTCTACAACCTTGTAATCAGCCATTGGGCCTATATATATGGCTCCAGGTAATCACTGTGTTGTTTGGTGATATGGTGTGTACCACACTCGACATGGACCAGAGGAAGCAAAGGAAAGAGCTGTCTCAAGAGATCAGAAAGAAAATTATAGACAAGCATGTTAAAGGTAAAGGCTATAAGACCATCTCCAAGCAACTAGATGTTCCTGTGAGTACAGTTGCACATATTATTCATAAGTTTAAGATCCATGGGACTGTAGCCAACCTCCCTGGACGTGGCCGCAGGAGGAAAATTGATGACAAATCTAAGAGACGGATAATCCGAATGGTAACAAAAGAGCCTAGAAAGACTTCTAAAGAGATTCAAGGTGAACTTCATGCTCAAGGAACATCAGTGTCAGATCGCACCATCCGTCGTTGTTTGAGCCAAAGTGGACTACATGGGAGACGACCAAGGAGGACACCATTGTTGAAAACGAATCATAAAAAAGCAAGACTGGAATATGCCAAACTACATGTTGACAAGCCACAAAGCTTCTGGGAGAATGTCCTGTGGACAGATGAGACAAAAATCGAAGTTTTTGCCAAGGCACATCAGCTGTATGTTCACAGACGAAAAAATGAAGCATATCAAGAAAAGAACACTGTCCCTACTGTGAAACATGGAGGAGGCTCTGTTATGTTCTGGGGCTGCTTTGCTGCGTCTGGCACAGGGTGTCTTGAATCTGTGCAGGGTACAATGAAATCTCAAGACTATCAAGGAATTCTAGAGAGAAATGTACTAGCCAGTGTCAGAAAGCTTGGTCTCAGTCGCAGGTCATGGGTCTTGCAACAGGACAATGACCCAAAACACACCGCTAAAAACACCCAAGAATGGCTAAGAGGAAAAAATTGGACTATTCTAAAGTGGCCTTCTATGAGCCCTGACCTCAATCCTATTGAGCATCTTTGGAAGGAGCTGAAACATGCAGTCTGGAAAAGGCACCCTTCAAACCGGACACAACTGGAGCAGTTTGCTCATGAGGAGTGGGCCAAAATACCTGCTGAGAGGTGCAGATGTCTCATTGACAGTTACAGGAAGCGTTTGATTGCAGTGATTGCCTCAAAAGGTTGCGCAACAAAATATTAAGTTAGGGGTACCATCATTTTTGTCCATGCCTGTTTCATGAGTTTATTTTTTTACATAATTCTGTTGAAGCATGGTTGAAAAACAATGTCTGACTTTCATTGGTTAACATTTATAGAATTTTAATTTATTATTACTTTTGTCAGATTAAAGTTATTTCTGTGACCATTGTGACTTTTTCTTTCATTGACCAAAGGGTACCAACAATTTTGTCCACGTCTGTAGATGTTAAACAGGGTTGGACTGAGGCTGTAGCCATGTCTCATTCCTCAGCACTGCTGGAAATAAGCTGTTCTCCTCCCATTTACCTTCACGCTGCATCTGTTCTCAGTGTAGGAACTTCTGATGACATCATATGTTTTTCCTCCTATTCCGCTTTCAAAAAGTTTCGGGAATAGGTCTGGGTGCCACACTGAGTCAAAGGCCTTCTTATAGTCCACAAATCGGGCATAGATCTCTCCATGCTTTGTATTGTGGACATGGCACTTGATGAGGCTATGCAGGGTGTAAATGTGGTCCGTGTTGTGGTGGTTTGGCATGAAGCTTGCTTGGCTTCTGCTGAGGACATTGGGCTGGGTGAGGAAGCTGACGATTCTCTTATTCAGCATACTGCTGAGGAGTTTTCCCAGGTTGCTGCTGACACATATCCCTCGATAGTTGGCTGGATCGTACCTGTCTCCGCTGTTGTGTATGGGGGTGATGATGCCCTGGTTCCAGCTCTGAGGGAAGTAGCCGGCACTCAGCACAACATTGTAGAGTTTTACTAATGCGGCCTGGATACCTGACTGGCTGTATTTGATCATTTCTGAAAGGATCCCATCTGGGCCACTGGCTTTTTTACTCTTTATCACTGAGATCCTCTCTGTTATCTCCTGCAGTGTGATCAGTGTGTCTAGAGGGTTTTGGAAATCTTAGATGTTTTTTTCCTCCATATCTTTCAGCATTTTCGTGATTTCTTTTTGTTCTGGGCTTTGGTCCTCCCTCGAGATGGCTTTGTAAAGATCCTTGAAGTACTGGAGCCAGATGTTGCCGTTTTGGATGTGGAGATTGGTGTTCTTGCTGGTTTTGTCCATGTGCTTCCATAGTTCCCAGAAGGAGTTGTCCTGGAGAGCGACTTGGAGTTGGAAGAGCTTGGTTGAGATGTTGCCTTGCTTTTTCTTTCAGAGGATATTTTTGTATTGCCTTTGTATGTTGTTGTAGGCTTCCCTCAGACTGGGGTTGTTTGGATCTTGGTGTTTCCTATTTTAGGCCATTCTTAGTGCCTTCCTTATATCTTTACACTCCCGGTCGAACCAATTGTTGGGTTGTTGCTTTGTTGGCCTTTTGTTGCATCTTTTGAGGTCAGATATTTCCACCATGGTGTAAAGTATATTATTAAAGTCCCTTACTGTGAGATTTACTACTTCTGGGTTCAGCTCATACACTGTACTATGGAAGTTATGGAGCATCTCCTGGATCTCTGTGCTGTTTATGGTCTTCATATACTTTGGGGCTGACATCTTGGACCATTTAAAATGTAGAAGTAGGCTAAAGAGGCTGGTCTGCTGTGATGTTTGTGCCGGTGGTTTACTTGTGGATTTAATGTATAGGAGCAGTTGGTTATGGTCTGACAGGTGTGTCTGTGGGGTGACTATGAAGCTCCCAACATTTTTGGGGTCCATTTCTGTGATGGCATAGTCTACCACACTGTTGCTTACATGGGAGTTTAGGGTATGTCTACCAAGAGAGTCTCCCTTGGTGCGGCCGTTGAGAATATAAAGTCCGAGGCTTCGACATAAGTTCAGCAATTTTCTGACACTTTTATTTACTGTGCTGTCATAGCTGTTCCTCTCGGTGTGCACTGAGCTGTCAGTCAGTGTCTGCTCCGAATATATAGACATTTCCGTCAGTTTTCAGGTAGTCTCTCTCTCCCTGTTCTTGCATTGAGGTCTCCAAACATGAGAACATTGCCCAGGGCCTGGAAATGGGCGGCTTCCCTCTGTTGGGGTTGTAGTAGGGGGACTCAGGTGGTGGTATGTAGGCCACACTGATGTAGATGTCAGACTGGGAGGTGAGGATGGAGCGGTCAATTCTGATCCAGATATGACTGTTTCCCTGTCTCACTGGTCTGATCTGCTCATGGAGCTCCACTTTATACCACACTAGTATTCCTCCCGAACAGCGGCCAAGTTTGGTGGTCATATTTTTCAGCGCCGGTACAGAGATTTCCCTGTATCCAGTGGGTGCCAGGGACCAGCTATCTGCCTTAGTCTATGTTTCTAGAAGGATTTGAATGTCGATGTTTCTCAAACTCTGGGTGAAGTCTGGATCATTTACTTTACATCCAAAGGCTGACTCGTTCAGACCTTGGATGTTCCAGCTGCTGATTATAAAGGATGTCACAGCGGGTCCTTATATCTTGTAATGAGCGGGTTTCATAGGACGAGCTGGAGGTCTGACTGTTTCTGGTATGATCGATAAGGCTTATGTTGTCCAGTCACTTGAATGTTCTACATAAAGTTCTGAGCAGGTTTTTTATCTCGTCTAGGTCTCTGCTCTGTATTTCTCTGTGTGAGGTGGGTGGTTTCCTCCATGGTTTTTGCCACTGGTGGCCTGCTTTGGGGTACAGGGCCTTGTGTCCTGTTTGGGGTATGGCGTTTGATACTTGAGGTCTTTGTGTTGTCAGTGGACTTTCCCTGTTGTCTCCAAATAAGCCTGTATAGGGTCTAGGCCGGTTTAGTACAATGTCCTTCATTTCTTTGGCCAGGAGGCTGACTCCTTGCTTATTGAGGTGTTTGCTGTCATATAGATGAAGGCGGTTGATGGCGGGGTGTTGTGCCAGGGTGACGTTTGGCACAGAGCTGATCTTCGCTGCTAGTTCACTGTTAATGGTTTGGATGGTATTGTTGGGCACATCCTTTCTGGGCAGCAGGGATGACACTATCTATCTCTTATATCATATCTTTTAGCTTTCCTAATGAAATAGACACCTGAAGTTCAGATGCCGGTTCCTCTTTGCAGCCTGTACTCCGATGTCCTGGGGCACAGAGTTTCCTGTGGTCACACTGAGCGCTGTACAGGCCGGATACGTTGTGGTACAGAGGATAGCAGAGTAAAGCCAGCGTAGGAGCTCCCATAGCCCCTCTGTGCCCGCCTCTGGGTGAGCAGCCATGCTCTGGCCTGTACAGCGCTCAGTGCGGCCACAGGGCAGACTGTACCCCTATACTGCTGTGTACGGGTACACCGATTCTAAAGTGAAATAGGCAACTGAACTTCAGGCGTCTGTTTCTCTAGGGAAGAAAAAAAATGTACATTAGAAAGTGTATTTTCAGCACATTTACATTTTAATAAAGTTATGTTGTGAAGAATAGGAGAGGGGGTCACAAGATTCCATGTACTAGGCTCTTAAGGTGTCTAATAGTTATTTAAAAAAAGTTCAAAAATAAAAATATATAAACAATAAAAAAATAAACATTTTAGGTATCAGCGCATCTAAAAATGTTTAAACTATTAAAATATTTTTAAAAATTCCTGTGCAGTAAACGCTGTAACAGAAAAATAATATGAAAATCACGCTATTCGCCATTTTTTGGTCATCTTGTCCCCACCCCCCCCCCCCCAAAAAAAATGGAATAACAGTGATCAAAATCGTACATACCACAAAAATGTTACAAATAAAAAATATAGTTTGTTATGCAAAAAAACAAGTTCTCATACAGCTCTGTGGACCGAAATATTTAAAAAGTTATGGTTGTCAGAATATGGCAATGTAAAAAAGATTTAGATTTTTTTCAAAGGTTTTTTATATTTTTTTAAAGTAGTAAAACAAAAAAAACTATACAAGTTTAGTATCTCTGCCGCAGAATAAGAACGTTAGGTAATTTTTAGCGCACAGTGTTAACTGTGATGTCAAAACTCCCAAAACCTTGGTGGAATTCTTTTTTTTTTCATTTTTGCCACACCAAGAATTTGTTCCTGTTTTTTTCAATACAAGACATGGTAAATTAAATGGTGGCTTTAAAAAATGCACAGTGTCCCGCAAAAAAATAAGCCCTCATATAGCTATGTGAACGGAAATAAGCTACCCTCAGGATAGGTCACCAATATCAAATCAGCGTGGGGGGGGTGACTCCTGGCACCCCCGCTAATCAACTGCTTAAAGCGCCGCCTTCTCTTTAGGCTACATGCACAAAAGAGACTTTTTTTCACTGATGCCTTTCTGAGAAACGGACGTTAAAAACTGACCCATTCAATTGTATGGGGGCAGTCGCTCAGTGAAAAACAGACAAGATAGAACATGTTCTATTTTTTTACATCCGTTAATCACTGGCTGTCAAAAAACTGCCGTGTGAATAACCCCATAGAGTACAATAGGTCTTAAAAAGGACGTGTGATGATCGGCGTGGCCTGACTATGGCGGGGTGAGGACGTGCTAGTAAAGAGTTTCCGCCACAAGGCCGAGAAATGACAGGCCAACCTGACTGTAAGCAATCCAGAACGGCACATATGGTGAGGACGAGGAAGGGGTCCCTGGCTGGTACGTCTTGAGCAGGGAAGCCGGGCGACCAGAGCGGACTACACCGCTACTTCACGGCCGGAGCAGTAAGTGACGGCTTAGCCGCGGCTGCAACCCAGCAGCAACCCCATTCCACTCAGCCCAGCACTACACCAATAATTTTCCACCCGGGCGGGGGTCTGAAGTAATGGCTGCTTCACTGGCCATCACAAGGGACATAAGGGCAGAATCTACCCTACCTGGTCCATTGGGTTCACCTCCTCCACTGCTGCAGCGCTCCCCCACGAGACCTATGCCATCTTGGACAGCCAGAGGACTCTTGGGATTGAAAGGAACATATGAAATCACTCCCCACAAGGTAAGAAATGGAGACATTTGTAGAGAGATTTGAAAATTCTTACAAGCAAGAAGTAACTGCAGTAAAAGCTAATATACAAGCAATAGAGGAGAAGGTGGAGGAAGTGGCCTCCATGCATGATCATACTGTGGCCAAAGTTGAAGAATTGATGACCCAAGGGGAATCCAGAGATCCTCAGATATGCCAATTATATTGCCTACATGATGACATTGAAAATCGGAATAGAAGGAATAATATTAGAATAAGGAGTCTCCTAGAATCCACCAAAGCAGAAGACCTGATCCTTACACTGCAAGGCTTGTTCAGTACCGTCCTAGAAAAACTGTCTCGGATCGCTTGGAGATACGCTGGCTCCTATTAATCTGGACCCCTGCAGACCAAGGGACATCATCTGCCGTCTCCATTACTACGCGGTGAAAGAAGAAATCATGAAGAAAGCCCGCAACTTTTCTACCATTGACTTTGATGGGGCCACCCTAACAATCCTTCAAGACCTATCTAGAGCTACTCTAGCCCAGAGGAGAGCCCTCAAACCCTTGCTAGACCTTCTTAGAGCGCACAATATTCTCTACTCATGGGGGCTCCTGTTTCAACTATTAGTACGCAAGAATGGCCACCACTTTGAGCTACGTGACCCAGAGGATGTGCAATCCTTTCTCACAGCCTTAGATCTACCTGCTATTCAACTACCGGAATGGCAGAGCCTGCCTCCGCTTCCCTCACATTCTCTACTTAGAAGACCTAGGAGTGATGTTCAAAGAAGCAACAATAGGACTCTGCCTCCCTGAACACTTGAGGAGCCTGCGTATAACACAGAAATTTAAGAAGGATCCATGAACTCTCGCAGATGAGTTACTAGACCCAGCAAGTTACAGATTGATTACAACTTAGAGAGTCCTATTCAATCCACTTAGATAGTAGCTAAAGTTATGTGCCCTTTTTGCTATACAGGGTTGTTATGAGAGTTATTGTATAGTTATGATATAACTTGGCTTTTCGGCCTCGGGGCGGTTTCTTTACTCCATTGTTGGAAGTCAGTCTTCCATTTGAAAACTTGTCTCCATTGTTTGAGAGACGTATCGCCCTTCGCCCTTCTTCATTTTTTTTCTCTCTGTTATTTTCCTTATTGTTCTTTTTTTTTTTTTTTTTCCCCTTTCCTCTTTTTCTTTTTGTGTCTTTTCTTTTAAAGCTACTAAAAAATAACCTAGATACAAAGAGACCTTTCTGGCAAAGATTAGAATATCCTCAAATAGATTGGTACTTTCAGAATTATTTGAGATTCCTATCTCTCCTTTCTCCATCTTCTTTGGCAGATTCTGACGCTCACAAGTAGCGAGGAAACTCAAGAGATACTTAAACACTACACATACTTTAGTTCTTTTTTTTCTTCATTCTTTGTCTCCCAGGGCAGAGTATACTACTATCTCACAGTTGATACACTTGAATCGATGGTTCCGCCTTGTGTCAAAATTGCCTCATTGAACGTTCGGGGTTTTAATGTCCCTGAAAAGCGTTCCAAAGTCTTATGGCATGCACAGAAAGAGGGTGCACATTCTCCTATTACAGAAAACATACTTTAAACAGGGTCACGTGCCAGGTAAATGAGGCCAGGAATTGTCCGCAGAGGTCATGGTAACTTGCCACCTCTGCTCCAGCAAGAGGAGTAGGCCAAGTTGCTCCTAGGCCGGACAACCCCGTTAAGACATAATGTAACTAGTGTTAGTCAAGCACCAGAGTGCTCGGGTGCTCGAGTAGAACACTTTGGGATGCTTGGGTGCTCTGCCGAGCACCAGAGCACAATAGAAGTCATTGGGAGAACCCGAGCATTAAACCAGGCACCCCCTGCTCTGAAGAGGGGAGGGGGTCTGGTTCATAGGAAAAGGTCAGAAATTGATGGAAACACCACTGAAATGGTTCGGGAACAGCATGGGGAGGATGTCTGGATGCATCTTGGACTCCCAGGTCACTGCTGGGAATGATATTGTCCGAGTAGTACGCCACTTTTACAGATTTACAATAATACACACAAAACCGAAGATAAAAGGTATTTTGGAGGAAAAATTGTTAGGAAACATTCTTTCCTGTACATTTACTTGTGTATATAAAGTGCAAGTGCTGCCCAAAATTACAAGGAAGAGGCACTCCGATACAACCTGTATATCACATAAAGGAGGAATGGAGGGCCTCATTCACATTGTGGTACCATTGTTCATGTAGTGGGACTCCTACACTAATAAAGCCAATGCACTAAAGGAAAGGGCTGCTAAAAATTACAAGGAACCGGCATTCTAATACACCCTTTATTACACATAAAGGAGGGCATCATACACCCTTGAAAAATTATGATTGATGGCCTGCTGGTGGCCCTCAAAAACATTAATACAATATATCAATCGGCACTGCGGTTTGAAGTAGGGCACATGTCTCAGGGCCGGCGTCCCTTGTAGATAAGGAGAAAAGAGACCGGCACTCGCTTGTTTAGATAATCTTGCTGTGATTTATTGTCACATTCCAGTGACGCGTTTCGGCATACCATCTGCCTTTGTCAAACTGTTTGACAAAGGCAGATTGTATGCCGAAACACGTCACTGGAATGTGACAATAAAGCTCAGCAACATCATCTAAACAAGCGAGTGCCGGTCTCTTTTCTCCTTACCTCAAAAACATTAGGCGCAAGGGCCTGCTGGTGACCATCTAAAACATTAGGAGCGAGGGCCTGCTGCTGATCTGACCATCTAAAACATTAGGGGTGAATGTCACTGGTATTTAGGATGCACAAACGTTATACAAGAGGTATAGCACAAGTAATGTCGCTGTCACCACCGTCTAATAAAAAATTACACTGAATGAATGTCACTGATATTTCGGATACGCAAACGTTATACAGGAGATGTAGCGCAGATGATGTAACTGTCCGCAGCGGACACCGTCTTTGGCAAAAGTACACTAGATGTCACTGATATTTTTAGGCTGCGCACAAGTTAGACAGGAGATGTAGCGCAGATAATGTCGCTGTCACCAGTGGACACCGTCTACGGAAAAAGTACACTTGATGTCAGAGATATTTTTAGGCTGTGCTAACGTTATACAGGAGATGTAGCGCAGATAATGTCGCTGTCTGCAGCGGCCAAACAATTGCAAGCTATTTAGCACAGGTTGCGGTAAAAATATATATTGCTGCCATACATACAATAGTCCTTGGGTCTATAACAAGTATAAAAACTAAAATATTCCTTTCACTCCCTACACTATCTCTCCCTTCTGCTCTCCAGCTCTCTCTGGCACGTGTCATCGGGTGCTATATAACATCCAATGATGCGTTCCAGACAGTCAATAACTGAAATGCTAGCAGTCAACATGGCTATGGCATTACAGTTAATAGCAGTACTTACCTGCACATTTATTGGCTGCGTAGTAGGCAAAAAACATGCGGGGAGGAGACTCGAGCATGGCGCTCGAGCACACGCGGTATTCGGCCGAATACTGTGATGTGCCGAGCATCGTGATGCTCAAGCTGAACTAGTGTTCGGCTGAGCATGCTCTCCCAACACTAGTAGTTACATATTTGAGACCTCCAATAAGCCTGGAAAAGCTTTAGCGAGATTTATACACCCCCGCCAACAGGCAACATTAGGTTACATTCCTATCATAAAAAATGAAAGAGGCACATCGGTTTATCATCCGGCTCAAATAGCAGAAGCTTTTAAACTTTATTATGAAGCACTTTACAGGGAGTGCAGAATTATTAGGCAAATTAGTATTTTGACCACATCATCCTCTTTATGCATGTTGTCTTACTCCAAGCTGTATAGGCTCGAAAGCCTACTACCAATTAAGCATATCAGGTGATGTGCATCTCTGTAACGAGAAGGGGTGTGGTCTAATGACATCAACACCCTATATCAGGTGTGCATAATTATTAGGCAACTTCCTTTCCTTTGGCAAAATGGGTCAAAAGAAGGACTTGACAGGCTCAGAAAAGTCAAAAATAGTGAGATATCTTGCAGAGGGATGCAGCACTCTTAAAATTGCAAAGCTTCTGAAGCGTGATCATCGAACAATCAAGCGTTTCATTCAAAATAGTCAACAGGGTCGCAAGAAGCGTGTGGAAAAACCAAGGCGCAAAATAACTGCCCATGAACTGAGAAAAGTCAAGCGTGCAGCTGCCAAGATGCCACTTGCCACCAGTTTGGCCATATTTCAGAGCTGCAACATCACTGGAGTGCCCAAAAGCACAAGGTGTGCAATACTCAGAGACATGGCCAAGGTAAGAAAGGCTGAAAGACGACCACCACTGAACAAGACACACAAGCTGAAACGTCAAGACTGGGCCAAGAAATATCTCAAGACTGATTTTTCTAAGGTTTTATGGACTGATGAAATGAGAGTGAGTCTTGATGGGCCAGATGGATGGGCCCGTGGCTGGATTGGTAAAGGGCAGAGAGCTCCAGTCCGACTCAGACGCCAGCAAGGTGGAGGTGGAGTACTGGTTTGGGCTGGTATCATCAAAGATGAGCTTGTGGGGCCTTTTCGGGTTGAGGATGGAGTCAAGCTCAACTCCCAGTCCTACTGCCAGTTTCTGGAAGACACCTTCTTCAAGCAGTGGTACAGGAAGAAGTCTGCATCCTTCAAGAAAAACATGATTTTCATGCAGGACAATGCTCCATCACACGCGTCCAAGTACTCCACAGCGTGGCTGGCAAGAAAGGGTATAAAAGAAGAAAATCTAATGACATGGCCTCCTTGTTCACCTGATCTGAACCCCATTGAGAACCTGTGGTCCATCATCAAATGTGAGATTTACGAGGAGGGAAAACAGTACACCTCTCTGAACAGTGTCTGGGAGGCTGTGGTTGCTGCTGCACGCAATGTTGATGGTGAACAGATCAAAACACTGACAGAATCCATGGATGGCAGGCTTTTGAGTGTCCTTGCAAAGAAAGGTGGCTATATTGGTCACTGATTTGTTTTTGTTTTGTTTTTGAATGTCAGAAATGCATATTTGTGAATGTTGAGATGTTATATTGGTTTCACTGGTAAAAATAAATAATTGAAATGGGTATATATTTGTTTTTTGTTAAGTTGCCTAATAATTATGCACAGTAATAGTCACCTGCACACACAGATATCCCCCTAAAATAGCTAAAACTAAAAACAAACTAAAAACTACTTCCAAAAATATTCAGCTTTGATATTAATGAGTTTTTTGGGTTCATTGAGAACATGGTTGTTGTTCAATAATAAAATTAATCCTCAAAAATACAACTTGCCTAATAATTCTGCACTCCCTGTATAATATCAGAGGGCAAATGGCTGATATGAAGACATCAGATTTTGAAAGTCGAATCAATTCATACGTTGAAGAAACGGCATTACCCACAATTACTGCAGACGAGAGGGCTGTGATACACTTAATTACATATCCCTAAAAAAAGGACCCTAGGGGAACTACAGACTTATTCGTTGATGTCTATGTCTTGGTTTGGGAGGATGAGTGTAGTTAAAATGGATATTTTACCAGGATTCTTAAACCTCTTTCAAGCAATACCCATTTGTGTCCCAAGGGAGTTTTTTATGTCCCTACAAAGAGCTATGATACGTTTTGTTTGGGGCGATAGTAAACCCAGGTTAAACATTAGGACATTGAATAAACCCAGGTGTCGAGGAGGAATGGGATTACCAGATCTGAAATTGTATCATGCAGATTTTAAACTGGTCAAGTAGCTGGGAAGTTATGGGTTCAGGTGGAGGAAGAACTCTCCCCTATGGATCTAAAGGTGGCCCCATGGGTTTCACAAAACAGCAGACATCCATTAAAAGATTGTCCCTTTTTAATGCGGCACACGCTTTCTTTATGGGACATTTGGGTTTCAAAGTTCCAGATATCACATAGACCGGGTCCTATGACTCCTCTTATGGGCAATCCCGAGTTTGCGCCTGGGTATGGGGTACATAAGTTTCTGAATTGGAATAGGCAAGCATACCCTAGAATACGAGAAATAATGGAAAACACAAGGGTGACATCTTATGAATCTTGCGTACCGGAAGATAGACGACGAGGCTTGCCTATGCTCAGCTGAGGTCCTACTTAGGTAGCTTGTTTGATCGGGATAAATGCCCTGACATGACAGACTTCGACACCCTCTTTTTAAAACCTGACACACACTTCAGACTATCACAGCTATATAGAATATTATTAGATCAAAGCAATCCAGATGTGGCTCCCTATTTTTGGAAATGGAAAATGGATTTACAACTCACCTTCTCACCGGAGGACATCCTAAAGATGTGTATGTTCTCTCATGGACTATCCATTTCGGCACAAGCGAAAGAAAATAATTTTAACATCTTGTCTAGATGGTATTATTGTCCATCGACTCTCCATAGAATTTTTCCTAATGTGTCTAATATGTGTTGGAGATGTGAGGAAGAAGAGGGCACGATTCTGCACATATGGTGGTCCTGTCAGCCCATAAAAACATTTTGAGAACAGGTGTTACAGGTATTCATTCTCATGGAAAACAATAGAAAACACACCCCAGGTGACTCTTTTATCACTAACAACGGGGACTCTAGCCCAGTTCAAGAAAAACGCACTGAGGTTCTTACTTATGGCAGCACGTTTGGCGATACCGAGGCATTGGAAATCTCACACTCAAATGATCAGAGAAATAGGTTTTATGCTAGATGGAATTCCCTTTCTGAGTTTATTTACTCTACAGAATTTTCAGATTTCATTGGAAAATTGTCCAGAGGATTAATTTTGATAAGAAAAAGCAAAATAGGTTGGTTACTTATCAGATACCTGACTTTATGTCTATTTCCCACTTAATTTCTCTGTTTATTTCTTTCTCCCCCCCCTTGATTTATTTCTTGAATTCACCGAATAAATGTTAACGATATTGCTAGAAAATAATTGGCGTTATGGAAAATAGTAATATAATAACACATTGATAAACTTTGGCTTGTTATGTAATTGATTGTTTATGCATATTGAACACTAAAATGTTGTACAAAATGTAAAATTTTTGCTCATTAAAAGGAGACCCACCAAAAAACTCATCAATGAGCCTCCAGGTTACAAATAAATAGTACTTTATTGAATATAATACATACACATGTTAAAAGTTCATAAAAAAGAATAGCAGCAAATATCAACCAAAAGGAGGATACGGAGGGGGCAGCAGAGTCCGTCCTCCACACTCAATAAACACCTAAGGCAATGGCTCTCACCATAATGATACATGATAACTGGTATTAGGGGCCCAAAAACAGGGCCATGCAACCCTACCCAAAACTTAACAGTTGTAATACACAGCGGTGTAAAAACACATTGCACTTCAGTACATACCAATACAGTAGCGTGTATCGTGAGTAATATAAAGCACAACCATTAAGCCATACCGAATGTGGGAACGTAACTCTTCAGCCGCCTCCACCCAACGCCGTTTCACCAACCAGGCTTCTTCTGGAAGAAGCCTGGTTGGCGAAACGGTGTTGGGTGGAGGCGGCTGCAGAGTCACGTTCCCACATTCTTCTGGAAGAAGTCTTTCACGGACATCACAGATCAAACACGTACGCTTTTTTTCACGGATGTGACACTGACATGGAAATATGGACGAGGCCTCAGAACTAGTATTCATTTCAGTGTTTGATCAGTGATTGAGAGGCAAAAGATGTGCAGGTCAGAAAGACAGAAGAGGTGCAGATCTTTATACCTTATGTCTGTGGAGGCTCAAATCGTGTTTTGACAATCACTGATGGAAATCACTAAAACACTGGGGGTCATTTACAAATATCAGATTTTTTTGCTAGACTTTGTTTTCCCTTTGTGTTGTAGCCTGCGCTTAATTTATGACATAAAGCTACTTATCATCATAGAAACATAGAATGTGTCGGCAGATAAGAACCATTTGGCCCATCTAGTCTGCCCAATATACTGAATACTATGGATAGCCCCTGGCCCTATCTTATATGAAGGATGGCCTTATGCCTATCCCATGCATGCTTAAACTCCTCCACTGTATTTGCAGCGACCACTTCTGCAGGAAGGCTATTCCATGCATCCACTACGCTCTCAGTAAAGTAATACTTCCTGATATTACTTTTAAACCTTTGCCCCCTCTAATTTAAAACGATGTCCTCTTGCAGCAGTTTTTCTTCTTTTAAATATTCTCTCCTCTTTTACCTTGTTGATTCCCTTTATGTATTTAGCAGTTTCTATCATATCCCCTCTGTCTCGTCTTTCTTCCAAGCTATACATGTTAAGGTCCTTTAATCTTTCCTGGTAAGTTTTATCCTGCAATCCATGTACCAGTTTAGCAGCTCTTCCCTGAACTCTCTCCAAAGCATCAATATCCTTCTGGAGATATGGTCTCCAGTACTGCGCACAATACTCCAGATGAGGTCTCACTAGTGCTCTGTAGAGCGGCATGAGCGCCTCCCTCTTTCTTCTGGTAATTCCTCTCCCTATACACCCAAGCATTCTGCTAGCATTTCCTGCTGCTCTATGACATTGTCTGCCTACCTTTAAGTCTTCTGAAATAATGACCCCTAAATCCCTTTCCTCAGATACTGAGGTTAGGACTGTATCACTGATTTTATATTCTGCTCTTGGGTTTTTACGCCCCAGGTGCATTATCTCGCACTTATCAACATTACATTTTAGTTGCCAGATTTTTTACCATTCCTCTAGTTTTCCTAAATCCTTTTCCATTTGGTGTATCCCTCCAGGAACATCAACCCTGTTACAAATCTTTGTGTCATCAGCAAAAAGACAAACCTTACCATCAAGGCCTTCTGCAATTTCACTGCTAAAGATATTAAACAATATGGGTCCCAGAACAGATCCCTGAGGTGCCCCACTGGTAACATGACCTTGGTCTGAATATACTCCATGACTACAACCCTCTGTGTTCTGTCCCTCAGCCACTGCCTAATCCATAACATAAAGTTACATATAAAATGTACGTGGTGAGCTTTTGCACCATATGGTACTTAAAGCAGCTGAGTGCATATGGCACAGGCTGGTCTGAAGGCTCACCATGGTGCGACTGTGGGTCTGTCTGTTTCTGCCACGCAATGAAGTCTGACACAAGGGACCACGACCACCGGACAGTGGACTGCTGACTGAGGACCAATATATATTGGGGGCACAAGTAAATATAAAATATATATATATATATATTATAATACAAATTACATGTAAGGCTACGTTCACACTCTCATTTGTTGCAGATCCGTCATGGATCTGCACAGACGGATCAGCACCAATAATACAACAATACGCATGCATCTGTTCAGAACGGATCCGTTTGTATTATCTTTAACATAGCCAAAACGGATCCGTCTTGAACACCATTTAAAGTCAATAGGGGGACGGATCAGTTTTCTATTGTGCCAGATTGTGTCAGTGAAAATGGATCCGTCCCCATTGACTTACATTGTGTGTCAGGACTGATCCGTTTGCCTCTGCATCGTCAGGCGGACACCAAAATGCTGCAAGCAGCGCTTTGGTGTCCACCTCCAGAGAGGAATGGAGACTGAACAGAGGCGAACTGACGCATTCTGAGCCGATCCTTATCCATTCAGAATGCATTAGGGCAAAACTGATCCGTTATGGACCGCGTGTGAGAGCCCTGAACGGATCTCAGAAACGGAAAACCAAAACGCCAGCGTGAAAGTAGCCTAAGCCTTCCCAATGCTACAGTATTCTTTTCAATGATGATGACAGGTTCACTCATCTCTAGTAGGCATTATTATTGTGAATAGAAAATTGATATAGTGGCTCACCCGTCTCAATTTCTGGATATAGGTGCACTGTTATAGGCCTACCCCACAGCCTTTTAGTACTATATTCTATGCTTGGAAATATTAACAGACACTCAATCATCTGGAACTGCCCTGAAAATTCATACTTTAATATACCCCATACAAAAAACAAACAATAGCAATATAAAAAATCAATTACTGTTAGAGTACAATATAAGCAGCAATCATAGCCAAAAAAGAAATGCGTATTGCATCAGTACATGATCGAATACATATCTATTGTATAGACCACTGATTAGAGATAAAAATGCAAAAATATAAAAAAATATATAAAAATTAAAATCAAAAACATATATTTCCCAAAGGAAATCCCTGATGGTAATTAGTCCAAATATTCAGTAATTGTGATAGTATCAAGCAGTCGTTAGTCCCCTATTCAAGGTCATGAAAATATCTCATCCATCTAACATCATGGATAGAATTTTCCCCGGGTTAGATCTCATCTATACAGTATCAATGCGTATATGTATTAATGCAAACTGTCTTTTGCTGCTGGCAGCTCTACATTACCACTTAGATGTCTTCCCAGGAGCAACCGTGTATAGGCGGTGAAGTCTACCTCCTGCCAAGTCTCCTGGTTCCCCGTAAGTCAAGTAGTGTAGTTCCTTTCCGTTTGGCGTCCCACGTGTTGGTATGATCTCTCGTTCTTTGACACAGCGTGCTGTCTATTGCAGTGTATTGGGCGATTCCAGTCTACACTTAATATCCCGACTGTAGTGTCTTGAGGGACGAGGGGGTATCCTCCTGGATGACACAGTTCTACCAAACGTGGTTCGGAGCTCCCGGCTCCTTCCTCAGTGGTTCTAGGTGTGATCCACTATTTCTGCTATTTGAGCTTTGCCATTGTATAGGGCGGAACTTCTATATAAAATTCTATGGAAAACGTGGAGTGGATTTTAAATCCCTTGTTAGTGTGGGGTCCAAATAAACCTTGTAACATAAAACTAACATTGTAACAAGCCAACAATAATGATATAATACACACATGGCGTATCCTAAAGTTTGGAAATATATTTTCAACAATATATAATTCATTTCTCTATTACTGAGTAATCTTCCAAATCAGTGTATATTTTAAAGGGAACCTGTCATCACCTTGATACTGACCTCACCGAGGGCAGTATAAAATGGTGACAGAAATGCTGATGTCAGCGGTGTGTCACTTATGAGTTAAAGGTAAGTGGTTGCCGAGAACCAGCATCATAACCATTACAGCCCAGGCCTTGAGAAGAGTCAGATCTACCTGAGAAGAGTCCTGGTTATCCATAATCTCTTGCTCTCCCGCCATCTGCTGATGATTGGCAGTTCTCTCCTAGAGAGAAAGGGGGAAAACTAGGTAGAAGCCGGTCAGTCATCAGCAGGTGGGCAGGAGAGCAGGACTTCATGAATAACCAGGACTCTTCTCAGGTGGCCGGGACTCTTTTCCAGGCCCAGTCTGCAATGATTGTGATGTTGGTTCTCGGCAACCACTTACTTTAAAATGACAGACCGCTGAAATCAACGCACCTGTCGCTACTTTATTCTGCCGTTAGTATGGGCTGCATAACGCTGATGACAGGTTCCATTTAAAACGCATAATATAAAAAAAACGCACCTGCATTTTTTATGCGTTTTTTTTTTTTTTTTTTTTTCAAATAGCATTTTTTAAATGAGTTTTTATTTTATTTTTTAGACAGACAGTTTGCATTAATATATATACGCATTGATACTGTATAGATGAGATTTAACCCGGGGAATATTCTATCCATGATGTAGATGGATGAGATATTTACATGAACTTGAATAGGGGACTAACGACTACTTGATACTATCACAATTATGAACACGGATTCCTGAATTAAGAATCTAATTAAGATCTGGATCAACTAACAACACTGATTATTTAATATTATTTTTATTAAATACAATCATGAACAGTGATCATTGGATGAATTCAGAATAACAGCTAATGAGTCATTTGGATAAGATATTACCATCAACATCGTTATTCTAAAGGTAACTAATGCAATCATGAACAGCGATCATTGGATGAATTATGGACAATAATTAACTAATTATTTGAATCAAGTAAAGTACCATTAACAATTCTTTGAATTGAATAACATCATTAATCATTGAATATTTGGACTAATCACCATCAGGGATTTCCTTTGGGAATTACATGTTTTTGATTTTTATTTTTATATTTTTGCATTTTTATCTCTAATCAGTGGTCTATACCAGTGGTGCCCAACCATTTTTCGTCTGAGGGCCGCACTAGACATGGTATAAATTTTGCGGGCCAGAACCAGCTTTGCCAGAAAGAAATGAAAACACTGTGAGGGGGCACGTGTGAGTATTACTAAAATACATAATACGTAGGCCTTCAAATCTGCATTGGAGGCTGCTTTTGGAGTCTGTGTTGCAGACTCTGTAGAAAGACCAGACAAAAAAGCCTTGTATGCAGGACTTTTGTGTCCGGTAAAAAGACAGGATCCCTAACGGAAACTGAACGGATCTCATCATAGTCGGTGGAGTCTGTTCAGCTTCTTCCTTGTGGGGTGACAGGAGGAGGGGGGAGCAGGGTCACTAGTGGGGGGGGGAGCAGAGTTACTAGCGGGGTGACAGGGGGAGGGGGAAGCAAGGTTAATAGTGAGGTGACAGGAGGAGGGGGGAGCAGGGTCACTAGTGGGGTGACAGGAGGAGGGGGGGCAGGGTCACTAGTGGGGTGACAGGAGGAGGGGGCAGGGTCACTAGTGGGCTGACAAGAGGAGGGGAGAGCAGGGTCACTAGTGGGGTGACAGGAGGAGGGGGGAGCAGGGTCGCTAGTGGGGTGACAGGAGAAGGGGGAGCAGGGTCACTAGTGAGGGGACAGGAGGAGGGGGGAGCAGGGTCACTAGTGAGGGGACAGGAGGAGGGGGGAGCAGGGTCACTAGTGAGGGGACAGGAGGAGGGGGGAGCAGGGTCACTAGTGAGGCGACAGGAGGAGGGGGAGCAGGGTCACTAGTGGGGGGACAGGAGGAGGGGGGAGCAGGGTCACTAGTGAGGGGACAGGAGGAGGGGGGAGTAGGGTCACTAGTGAGGGGACAGGAGGAGGGGGGAGCAGGGTCACTAGTGAGGCGACAGGAGGAGGGGGAGCAGGGTCACTAGTGGGGGGACAGGAGGAGGGGGGAGCAGGGTCACTAGTGGGGGGACAGGAGGAGGGGGGAGCAGGGTCACTAGTGGGGTGACAGGAGGAGGGGAGAGCAGGATCACTAGTGAGGAAACAGGAGGAGGGGGGAGCAGGGTCACTAGTGGGGTGACAGGAGGAGGGGAAGCAGGGTCACTAGTGAGGTCACAGGAGGAGGAGGGAGCAGGGTCACTAGTGAGGTGACAGGAGGAGGGGGGAGCAGGGTCACTAGTGAGGTGACAGGAGGAGGGGGAAGCAGGGTCACTAGTGAGGTGACAGGAGGAGAAGGAGCAGGGTCACTAGTGAGGTGACAGGAGGAGGAGGAGCAGGGTCACTAGTGGGGTGACAGGAGGAGGGGGAGCAGGGTCACTAGTGAGGTGACAGGAGAAGGGGGGAGCAGGGTCACTAGTGAGGTGACAGGAGGAGGAGGAGCAGGGTCACTAGTGGGGTGACAGGAGGAGGGGGAGCAGGGTCACTAGTGAGGTGACAGGAGAAGGGGGGAGCAGGGTCACTAGTGAGGTGACAGGAGGAGGAGGAGCAGGGTCACTAGTGAGGTGACAGGAGGAGGAGGAGCAGGGTCACTAGTGGGGTGACAGGAGGAGGGGGGAGCGGAACATCAAACGAAGATCTAAAGCTAACTATAGGGTTGTCAAACTAATGGTCATGAATAGTGCTCCCGCTAGTGTAATTGGTGGAGCACCAGTGTTTACCACTCCAGGTCAGAGCTGAGTGGTGTCCTGGAGTTGACATCCTTGAATCACCTTCGTTCTGATTTAAAACATTTAATCTATGCATATCTTATGTGATTTGTGATGGGGCTTTGATGGCCACAACCAAGCAAGTAGGTGAACATAAGCAAATAAATGTCCAAGATTTACAATTATGTTATGTCTTTGTGTTTTCTAGGAGGCATCATGATAAGAAGACTAAACACTTGCAAAATCTTAAAATCAGGTCTTCTAAGTGTCATATGTTTGGCATTGTTTTACATCTTTGATGGACTCAACATCATGTTGGACACATGGAAGCAGTTCCAACATCATGTCCATCTTCAATCCTTCACAAGTCATATTATTATCCTGAACTCTTCATCTTCTGCCACAAATCACTTGCGAGTATATCCTTATCCACATCCTTACAGGTTTCTAATTAACCAACCCAGAAAATGTCTGACACGGAATCCATTCCTACTTCTCCTGGTGATCGGAGAAAGTCAGGATGTGAAAGCTCGAGACACCATACGGATGACTTGGGGAAATGTAAGCAACTATAGAGATGTTGACGTTATGATGCTCTTCTTGGTTGGAATCTCTCCTGTTATGACTGGGGCCATACAGAGGCTCCTTGAAGAGGAAAGTACCATTTATGAGGACATTGTTCAGCAGGACTTCCTGGATACCTATCAAAATCTAACTCTGAAAACTTTATTGGGTATGGAGTGGGTGACAGATTTCTGCCCTAATGCCTCCTATGTGATGAAGGTGGACAATGATGTCTTTCTCAATGTCAACTATTTGGTCCACCAACTTCTCCATCCAGATCTTCCACCTCGTACTAATTATGTAACTGGGTTAATTGTACGCCATACAGGACCTATACGGGACAAAGAAAGCCAATGGTACATATCTGAGGAAGTTTACCCTGGAGACACATACCCACCATACCCTTCAGGTCCAGGATACGTGTTCTCAGGAGATATGGCCCAAAAGATCTATAAAGTAGCTCAAGAAATCATATTCTTTGGCATCGAAGACGCTTTTATTGGCGTTTGTTTGTACAAACTGAATATTTTACCCACAAACCCACCAAGAAATATGTTTAATGGTTACAAGATCGCTTATCACCCCCATACGTTTTGTAATCTGGTCACGGTTCACCATTACAAGGATAATGACTTGATAAAAGTTTGGCAACAGTTGTGGAGAAAGGGGGTGTTTGTGTGTTAATTAAGAGAGAACGCGTAGGTTGTAATTATCTCCATAAGGGCTCATGCACACGACTGTATGGCTTTTTCAGTGTTTTGCGGGCCGTTTTTAATGGATCAGTTTTTCTGTTTTTTGTTTCAGTAGTGTTTCTGGTTCCATTCTTCTGTTCCGTTTTTCCGTATGGCATATACAGAATACAGTAATTACATAGAAAAAATTGGGCTGGTCATAGAATTTCCAATAGATGCTTCCGCAAAAACGGAACTGATACGGAAGACATACGGAGTACACTCCGTATGTGTTGTTTTTTTTGCAGACCCATTGACTTGAATGGAGCCACGGAACGTGATTTGCAGAAAAACGAGACAGAAAAACGGAAATACGGAAACGGAATGCACACTTCAGGTGTTTTATTCTGACCCATTGAAATGAATGGTTCAGCATAAGTAACGCATACTGAACTAAAAAAACGGCCAGTATAATGAACACAAAAAATGTTCGTGTGCATGAGCCCTAAGGGATATGCATGATTGGTAGGTTTGAGCTGAACAGATTATTTGGCTTGGCCACATGGGCATGATGCTTTTATACAGAGAGAGAAGCAGCTACCATACTTCCATGATGCCACTTATCCCAAAGAACTGAGCACGATAACCTTTCCGATCTTTGTTTTAGCTGGCTTTAACCCTTACCCAGAAATTATTGGTGGAAACGGATGAAATCAGGGCATTAGAGCACATGGAAGTTATCAAGAAGCATCCTCTGCTTGGGAACCCTTTCAGGAGCCATAACAGAGAACATCCCCACTGCTAATACATTAGCAGCTCCAGCGACAAGGTTCTTATTCTACCTTCAGACATCAAGAAGAAGACTATCCAGAGAATGTGGTCCTGTGACAGTGCTTTGCCAGTAGAAGCTGGGGACTGTTAGAAAAAGGAGTATGCAAAGGGATAGCTGACAGCTCCTGTTCCATGTTCTGGACCTTTTGTGCACCAGGGCGCTGGTCCGGAGCTGCACCATGAATATTGGTCACAATAAAATTGAGTGTTTGGTTATAACTTGTATATTCCCAGGTTACAATTCTATCCCAAAAAATTGCTAATTTTAAATAAATCAGGTAAAAAGTAGTCAATCGACAAAGCTCTCACTCAACTCAACATACACACTTTGATTGACCTATAATTGAAACACTTACTGCATTCTTCCGGAAACAGTGCCACTCTTATCTTTTGGCTCTATCTGGTATTGCAGCCCAGCAGTTTCACTCAAAGAGGTTTCCTGGGACCCAGCGGTTCCACAGTTGTGTGGAACGACTGCTCGGGAACTTGGTCACGGGATGCACCTCTTTTTAGAATCCCGCATTCACTGAAGTCACGTCCTTTACCAGGTATCTGGTCAGGTCCTGTGGATAGGGATGTCAGTTCCACAGCCCAGGATGGGGGAGGCGCTAGGAATGGGGCCAGAACAATTAATCTCTGTGACGCATGCGCAGACGAGGTGTGTTCAGGAGTTTGCACATGCGCCATGCATTTTAATACTTATGACTCTATCCACTACACCTCCACCGTTCTGGACTGCCTTTACCCTGTCCATGGACCAGACTGAAAACTCGGTTGAGGATGTGATATTAGCAGATGGAGGATTTTCAGAAGAGGTGCATTAGGTTACCAGGTTCCTGAGTGGCCGATCCATGCTCCTTTGAGACGGTAGGTATATTATACAGTTTTTTATACTGGGGAGGACTGGGCCAACACCCAGGGTGCCGTCTGAGTCCTCCTCTCAGCTGCCAGCCAGGTAAGTTATGATCTAACGCTGCCAGAGTTAACCTATGTATCTGGCTGGTGGCTGCAGGTGCCCGCTGACTTCTGAACTGAACTGTATTGCCATCCTGGGGTAGGAGGACAGAATGTGTCCCCACAGAGGGTTCTGGCACAGGCAGCACATCGTCAGATGATGTCATTGCAAACAAGCAGACGTGATGACATCATCAAGCGGCATGCCGCCTGCGCAGGGACAGAGCTACTGTAACATTAGGCTGCAGGCTGGCCTGGAAGAAGCCTGTGGCCTACTGTACATCATGGACAGCGCCTGCATGGATCCACTGTGTTCACAGCGAATGCTCTGTGAATGCTGAAGATGATTCACAGACAGGCTTTTTTTCTGCTGGATGCTACCGATGGCTGAAGAAAACACCCGTTTTTTAAGGACTGTCCGTGAATCTGCGGACGGTTGGCAACCCTGCCGGAAGGCCTTTGTACAGCATCCATCAGGACCCCGCAATAATGGGGAGCTGACGGGTTCAGAGACGTAGCCCCCTCCCTCTGTAATCCTCTTAGATGTCACGGTCAACACTGACCGTGGCATCTAAGGGGTTAATCCACTGGCATCAGAGTATTGAGTGATGCCAGCAGATACAGCATGGTCCAGGATAGAAGAGCGCCATACGTGTACAGTGCTTTGCACGAACACTATGTTCACCTGGCTGTATATGCTGTACCCCAGACCTGGCTGTATATGCTGTACCCCAGACCTGGCTGTATATGCTGTTGTTCTATGTGATGTAATCTTATTTACATTTTATATTGTGATGTTACGTACATCAGCAACGATAAGGTAAGTTGGCATTAGGAATGGTACTGACCATCCCATTCCTCCCTTCTTGGTGGGAATGGGCTGATCCTATTTCATAGAAACATAGAATGTGTCGGCAGATAAGAACCATTTGGCCCATCTAGTCTGCCCAATATACTGAGTACTATGGATAGCCCCTGGCCCTATCTTATATGAAGGATAGCCTTATGCCTATCCCATGCATGCTTAAACTCCTCCACTGTATTTGCAGCTGCCACTTCTGCAGGAAGGCTATTCCATGCATCCACTACTCTCTCAGTAAAGTAATACTTCCTGATATTACTTTTAAACCTTTGCCCCTCTAATTTAAAACTATGTCCTCTTGTAGCAGTTTTTCTTCTTTTAAATATTCTCTCCTCTTTTACCTTGTTGATTCCCTTTATGTATTTAGCAGTTTGTATCATATCCCCTCTGTCTCGTCTTTCTTCCAAGCTATACATGTTAGGCTACTTTCACACTTGCGTTCAGAATGGATCCGTCTGCATTATATTGTTAAAATATTTCTAAGTGTGAAAATAGCCTCAGACGAATCCGTCCAGACTTTCAATGTAAAGTCAATGGGGGACGGATCCGTTAGAAGATTTAGCCATAGTGTGTCATCTTCAAACGGATCGGTCCCCATTGACTTACATTGTAAGTCTGGACGGATCCGCACGGCCAGGTGGACACCCGAACGCTGCAAGCAGCGTTCAGGTGTCCGCCTGCTGAGCGGAGCGGAGGCTGAACGCTGCCAGACTGATGCATTCTGAGCGGATCCACGTCCACTCAGAATGCATTAGGGCTGGACGGATCAGTTCGGGGCCGCTTGTGAGAGCCTTCAAACGGAGCTCACAAGCGGAGCCCCGAACGCTAGTGTGAAAGTAGCCTTAAGGTCCTTAACCTTTCCTGGTAAGTTTTATCCTGCAATCCATGTACCAGTTTAGCAGCTCTTCCCTGAACTCTCTCCAAAGTATCAATATCCTTCTGGAGATATGGTTTCCAGTACTGAGCACAATACTCCAAATGAGGTCTCACTAGTGCTCTGTAGAGCGGCATGAGCACCTCCCTCTTTCTACTGGTAATGCCTCTCCCTATACACCCAAGCATTCTGCTAGCATTTCCTGCTGCTCTATGACATGGTCTGCCTACCTTTAAGTCTTCTGAAATAATGACCCCTAAATCCCTTTCCTCAGATACTAAGGTTAGGACTGTATCACCGATTTTATATTCTGCTCTTGGGTTTTTACATCCCAGGTGCATTATCTTGCACTTATCCACATTAAATTTTAGTTGCCAGAGTTCTGACCATTCCTCTAGTTTTCCTAAGTCCTTTTCCATTTGGTGTATCCCTCCAGGAACATCAACCCTGTTACATATCTTTGTGTCATCAGCAAAAAGACACACCTTACCATCGAGGCCTTCTGCAATTTCGCTGATAAAGATATTAAACAATATGGGTCCCAGAACAGATCCCTGAGGTACCCCACTGGTAACAAGACCTTGGTCTGAATATACTCCATTGACTACAACCCTCTGTTGCCTGTCCCTCAGCCACTGCCTAATCCATTTAACAAAGCTAACGCCCAAACAGGGACTTGAACCCTGGACCCTCAGATTATCCAGGCTCTCTACCAGGAGGGGGAGCACTAGAGAAAGTTCTAGAGAGAGCTACCTAGGTTAATGAGTGAGGAAGCACAAACATCTGCTCCTGCTCCAAGGGGCTCAAGGGCCCCAGATTCAGCTCTATTATGGGGAACAATGCTCCAGGGAGACTGAAGTTTCAAGACTGTAGATATTCTTTGCAACTATGGCAGCGGGATGACCATCAAGTATAGGTTTACAGATCCTGTTGCAGGTGAGGGAGAACATGTTAAAGCATCCATCACCATCGCACAGCTCACGCAAACCCAAAAGCCTATGTTTAGCAAATAGTGTACACCTACAGCCACAGGTGCCAGTGTATAGCTGTAGCAAAGGGAAATCAGGAGAGAGAGGAGGAATGCCCTAGAGTGCTGTTGTCTGCCACTTTGCTTGCCACCATACCTCATCAACTGGGCATAGAGACATTGCGCCTTGTACAGGTGACAGCTGGATGTAACTCATCATTTGCACTCAGTAAAGAAAGACGTCTGTTGTTCTTCTACATCTGTCTGATTCCTTCAATCCACCTTTTCACTGAATCGAATCCCAGGGAGTGACAGCCTGAGGGAGTACACCTTGACACATCTCTTCAGGGCCTCTAGCGCTCCCATCCTCTGCACCAGGTCCTCAGGGGCTTACTGCATAATTTGGCATCACAAACATCATGAGACTCTCTGCCTTAACAATTGGCCAAGTTGATTTGTGAAATCCCTTAAGTAATTGTATTACTGTTGAAATAAGAAATTATTTACTATAAAAATGAGAAATTTTGCCAGTTGTGGTGTGTCAGCATCACAGAGGTTAATTGGCCATCTTTGATTTTTGTGCCTCATGTACTGCCAACATCTGCCCGAGACAGGTCTGCAAGATTACAAGATCTGCATCAAAGGAATGGACTTCTATGGACTGCAAGGAGCAAAGGACCCAGCTGATCCTTGGGCCAGACCTCCAGTGAGAATCTCTGGTAATGGGTCCAAGCTTTAATGTTGAGATTACCTTGAACAATAAGGCATCCCTCCCCTGAGTCTCTGCCAGACTAGAACCTAAGGGTTTGACAACCACCACAAACTATCTTCACTTCAGGTTACTTACTTTTGGCTACATTCACACCCATAAATATTACTGGCAGCAGAGTGCACCCTTAAATAATACTGGCAGCAGAGTGCACCCATAAATATTACTGGCAGCACAGTGCACCCTTAAATATTACTGGCAGCAGAGTGCACCCATAAATATTACTGGCAGCAGAGTGCACCCATAAATATTACTGGCAGCAGAGTGCACTCATAAATAATACTAGCAGCTGAGTGCACCCATAAATAATACTGGCAGCAGAGTGCACCCATAAATAATACTGGCAGCAGAGTGCACCCATAAATAATACTGGCAGCAGAGTGTCCCCATAAATAATACTGGCAGCAGAGTGTCCCCATAAATAATACTGGCAGCAGAGTGTCCCCATAAATAATACTGGCAGAAGAGTGTCCCCATAAATAATACAGGCAGCAGAGTGCACCCATAAATAATACTGGCAGAAGAGTGTCCCCATAAATAATACTGGCAGCAGAGTGTCCCCATAAATAATACTGGCAGAAGAGTGTCCCCATAAATAATACTGGCAGCAGAGTGTCCCCATAAATAATACAGGCAGCAGAGTGCACCCATAAATAATACTGGCAGCAGAGTGCACCCATAAATAATACTGGCAGCAGAGTGCACCCATAAATAATACTGGCAGCAGAGTGCACCCATAAATATTACTGGCAGCAGAGTGCACTCATAAATAATACTAGCAGCTGAGTGCACCCATAAATAATACTGGCAGCAGAGTGCACCCATAAATAATACTGGCAGCAGAGTGTCCCCATAAATAATACTGGCAGCAGAGTGTCCCCATAAATAATACTGGCAGCAGAGTGCACCCATAAATAATACTGGCAGCAGAGTGTACCCATAAATAATACTGGCAGCAGAGTGTCCCCATAAATAATACTGGCAGCAGAGTGTCCCCATAAATAATACTGGCAGCAGAGTGCACCCATAAATAATACTGGCAGCAGAGTGCACCCATAAATAATACTGGCAGCAGAGTGCACCCATAAATAATACTGGAAGCAGAGTGCACCCATAAATAATACTGGCAGCAGAGTGTCCCCATAAATAATATTGGCAGCAGAGTGTCCCCATAAATAATACTGGCAGCAGAGTGCACCTACGAATAATACTGGCAGCAGAATGCACCCATAAATAATACTGGCAGCAGAGTGCACCCATAAATAATACTGGCAGCAGAGTGCACCCATAAATAATACTGGCAGCAGAGTGTCCCCATAAATAATACTGGCAGCAGAGTGTCCCCATACATAATACTGGCAGCAGAGTGCACCTACGAATAATACTGGCAGCAGAGTGTCCCCATAAATAATACTGGCAGCAGAGTGCACCCATAAATAATACTGGCAGCAGAGTGTCCCCATAAATAATACTGGCAGCAGAGTGTCCCCATAAATAATACTGGCAGCAGAGTGTCCCCATACATAATACTGGCAGCAGAGTGCACCTACGAATAATACTGGCAGCAGAGTGTCCCCATAAATAATACTGGCAGCAGAGTGCACCTATAAATAATACTGGCAGCAGAGTGTCCCCATAAATAATACTAGCAGCAGAGTTTCCACATAAATAATACTGGCAGCAGAGTGCACCAGTAAGTAATACTGGCAGCAGAGTGCACCAGTAAGTAATACTGGCAGCAGAGTGCACCAGTAAGTAATACTGGCAGCAGAGTGCACCAGTAAGTAATACTGGCAGCAGAGTGTCCCCATGAATAATACTGGCATCAGATTTTCCACATAAATAATACTGGCAGCAGTGTCCCCATAAATAATACTGGCAGCAGAGTGTCCCCATAAATAATACAGGCAGCAGAGTGCACCCATACATAATACTGGCAGCAGAGTGTACCCATAAATAATACTGGCAGCAGAGTGTCCACATAAATAATACTGGCAGCAGAGTGCACCCATGAATAATACTGGCAGCAGAGTGTCCCCATAAATAATACTGGCAGCAGAGTGCACCTATAAATAATACTGGCAGCAGAGTGCACCCATGAATAATACTGGCAGCAGAGTGTCCCCATAAATAATACTGGCAGCAGAGTTTCCACATAAATAATACTGGCAGCAGAGTGCACCAGTAAGTAATACTGGCAGCAGAGTGTCCCCATGAATAATACTGGCAGCAGTGTCCCCATAAATAATACTGGCAGCAGAGTGTCCCCATAAATAATACTGACAGCAGAGTGCACCCATACATAATACTGGCAGCAGAGTGCACCCATAAATAATACTGGCAGCAGAGTGCACCCATAAATAATACTGGCAGCAGAGTGCACCTACAAATAATACTGGCAGCAGAGTGTCCCCATAAATAATACTGGCAGCAGAGTGCACCCATAAATAATACTGGCAGCAGAGTGTCCCCATAAATAATACTGGCAGCAGAGTGCACCCATAAATAATACAGGCAGCAGAGTGCACCCATACATAATACTGGCAGCAGAGTGCGCCTACGAATAATACTGGCAGCAGAGTGCACCCATAAATAATACTGGCAGCAGAGTGTCCCCATAAATAATACTGGCAGCAGAGTGCACCCATAAATAATACTGGCAGCACAGTGTCCCCATAAATAATACTGGCAGCAGAGTGTCCCCATAAATAATACTGGCAGCAGAGTGCACCCATAAATAATACTGGCAGCAGAGTGCACCCATAAATAATACTGGCAGCAGAGTGTCCCCATAAATAATACTGGCAGCAGAGTGTCCCCATAAATAATACTGGCAGCAGAGTGCACCCATAAATAATACAGGCAGCAGAGTGCACCCATAAATAATACTGGCAGCAGAGTGTCCCCATAAATAATACTGGCAGCAGAGTGCACCCATAAATAATACTGGCAGCAGAGTGTCCACATAAATAATACTGGCAGCAGAGTGCACCCATACATAATACTGGCAGCAGATTTTCCACATAAATAATACAGGCAGCAGAGTGCACCCATGAATAATACTGGCAGCAGAGTGCACCCATAAATAATACTGGCAGCAGAGTGCACCCATAAATAATACTGGCAGCAGAGTGCACACATGAATAATACTGGCAGCAGAGTGCACCCATAAATAATACTGGCAGCAGAGTGCACCCATAAATAATACTGGCAGCAGAGTGCACCCATAAATAATACAGGCAGCAGAGTGCACCCATAAATAATACTGGCAGCAGAGTGTCCACATAAATAATACTGGCAGCAGAGTGCACCCATAAATAATACTGGCAGCAGAGTGCACCCATAAATAATACTGGCAGCAGAATGCACCCATAAATAATACTGGCAGCAGAGTGCACCCATAAATAATACTGGCAGCAGAATGCACCCATAAATAATACTGGCAGCAGAGTGTCCCCATAAATAATACTGGCAGCAGAGTGCACCCATAAATAATACTGGCAGCAGAGTGTCCCCATAAATAATACTGGCAGCAGAGTGCACCCATGAATAATACTGGCAGAAGAGTGTCCCCATAAATAATACTGGCAGCAGAGTGTCCCCATAAATAATACTGGCAGCAGAGTGCACACATAAATAATACTGGCAGCAGAGTGCACCCATAAATAATACTGGCAGCAGAGTGTCCCCATAAATAATACTGGCAGCAGTGTGTCGCCATGTAGGGGAAATGCTGCTGATGGGACCGCGTCAGGACGAGCCTTCATTCCTCCCTTTCTCTCCTCTATGTAATCAGACAGTGATGCAGGAATCTGGGAAAACCATGTGGCAGTCTCTGGGGGGCTGTAACAGATGCCACATTTGCTGCCACCCAGCTTTTCCAGAATAAGATACATGGGTGTAACTATAGCACTTGCTAAGGGGCCCGGAGGATGAGGGGCCCCAGTCGGGTACAAGAACATTGTACTTTTTGATGAGGAATAACAATATGATGTTTCTCTGCTATAATGTGGGTTTTCTGATATGTGTAAGGCCCCATGCACACGGCCGTTGTTCACAGCCGTGTGCAGGCCGTGAACCTGCTGCCGCCGCAATACAGTAATACACTGGTATGATCTATACCAGTGTATTACTGTACTGTGCCGGCTGCAGGGAGCGCACGGCGTCATAGCAACCAGTGACGCCGTGCGCTCCTGCTCTCAGGAGGGATCCAGGCCGCGGTTCCACGGCCCGCACACGGCCGTGAACAACGGCTGTGTGCATGTGGCCTTAGGCAAATACATTGCCGTGTTTGTGTGAGGGGAGGCTCCCTCTCACAGTATTTAAACCTCGCCCCCATAGCCCACGATGCACGGCTCAGCGCTTTTCCGGCCAGGTTTACTTCCGGGTCGGCATCTTCGGCAGCAGACAATCGCAGCGTCAGCACCGGTCAGGCTTCACGTGGCAGACTGCAAGCCAAGTCTCAGCTCCATCTCCGATTTACTCCGGCCTCAAGCGTCCGGCTAAGGTGATAGGGTTTGGGGGGGGCGAGCAGTACATGGCAAGGGGAGTTGTTGTCACACTGCATACGTGTGCCCTGCGATCACGTACTAACTCCGCTTCTCAGCTGATCGATCACAGCAGTCGCGTCTGGTTCTCCCTAATGCGCATGTCAGGTGCGCGAGGTCTGTCCTACTACGTCACGTGCGATTACAGCCGCGTGTGGGGCTCGCCGCTGCATGCGCCTTCCTGGTCGGCATCTGCATGCCGGTATAGGTGTACTGGGAGACCACGGGCCCTTGGGCTGGGGCCACAATCACGGGGCTGCCTGGCAGGGCAGTGTTGTAGTACCTCCCAGTGCATTCAGTTAAGGGCTGTGAGTGTGCAACCGCTACGTCCTGACCTATGGCCGCTGAGGAGATGCATGATCACTCAGGCATCTGTTCACACACCGCAAGCTACCTCATGGCCTTTCTCATCATCACATGTATAGTGTTATATCTATCATTCAGTATAAGTGAAAGGAATAGATTGTAATTGTACACCCAACAGAAGTAGTACTGCATATAGAATTGAGGTATATATACATTAGGGTTGCTTGATCAGGTGGTAACCGCAGTATTTCTTGCAAGTCAGTAGGAACGTCATCCCAGGGCATCCAACGTGTCTACAGTCACTTTATTTCTGACAGGTATAAAAAAAACCTGCTAATCATTTGCAGCCTGCTTAAATCACATTAGTTCCCCCCCCCCCCCCCCTTTTCTCTTCTTCCTTTATTCACTCAGAGGGGTAGGGCAGGCTTTCAACAGGCGTAGACAAATTAGGGCGCCCAATTAAATACCTAGGCAAATCACAGATATGTAACAACTTCAACACTACAGGTTGTTATTATAACCAATGTAGGCTGCTGCACCTGTGTACCCTTTGTTTCAGGGCTCAGAAAGGGCAGCATTCAGCGTGACTAAGCGTTGTAGATACGGATTTACTGGCTACGTATTTACTAGGCCATCCAGATCAGAGTTGGGTACAATTTTTTGTTGATGGTCTTCAGCATGGCTTCCATACTGGTTTGGTAGCACTGCCTCAAGCCACATACGAATGTAAGAACCTTTTGTCTGCCGTCAGAGACCCGGACTCAATTTCACATCTGCTAGCGGTTGAGTTAGAGAAGGGCTACTTGATAGGTCCAATGGCGCAGTCCCCGTTTGAGTGTTGGAAGGTTAACCCCATAGGTGTTGTCACAGGGAAATTTTCTAATAAAAAGAGGGTAATTTACGATTTGTCAGCTCCTCATTCACTCTACATTCCACGTTTGAATTCACTGATACCTTCTGAAGAAGTTTCCATGAAATACTCTTCTATCGATGAAGCAATACAGGTCATTCTCTCGTTAGGGAAGGGGACTTGGCTATCAAAAGCCGATATCACGGACGCATTTAAGTTACTGCCCTTAAAACCTCAGTTGTGGCAGTGGCATGGCATTAAGTGGCAAGGGCTGTATTATTTTGCGAACAAGTTGACCTTTGGCGCTAAATCAAGTCCCTGGTTATTTGATCAGTTCGCTCAAAGCTTGCATTGGATACTATCAAATGTTTTTCGGGTTCACCATGTAATCCATTACTTAGACGACTTCCTGTTAATCAAGCCACCCACACAGGTACCACGAGACCTTACGGTGTTGAGAGAAGTTTTTGACGATCTAAAGGTCCCGGTAGCATCTAATAAAGTAGAGGGTCCAGGCAATATCATTACCTTTTTAGGCATTCGCTTGGATACAGGTTGTATGAAAGCAAGTCTACCTCAGGACAAGTTAACCAGGATAAGAGAGGTAGTGCACAAACTGGCAAGTGTTAGAGTCACCACAAAGGCAGACCTCCAGAGTCTTCTTGGTATGTCTGTGAAGGTTCTCATTTATCCAGGTCATGGTATATATCTGTAAAGAATAAATCAAGGCAACTGGACGTACTGTAGATTTCTTGAAAACGTTTCACTCGTTCTTCCAATGAGCTTTCTCAATTCTTGGTATGTTAAACTTTGCGATGAGAATAATCCCACAAGGCAGGTCTTTTATATCTAGGTTGCTGAAGCTTCTGCCTATAGCCCCAGATCAAGATAGCGTGGTTAAATTAGATGAGGACGCCTTAGCGGATCTCATGATGTGAGATATGTTTTTAGCACTAGTTCCCTCCATTTCGAGTCAATCCCGGTCGTCCACACGGATGCGGCCTCTTCCACTGGGTTTGCGGCCATTCACGGGAATCGGTGGATGGCCAGTCCTTGGCCGCCTGAGGTACTGGCTATTCCAGGCTTTCTACAGTCATCCCCCCTTTTTGAAATATATCCTCTAGTGGCAGCAGCTCAAGTATGGGGAAGTCTATGGGGTAATCAGACAGTATTGTTTTTAACAGATAATACAGCGCTGGTGGACATCCTCATGAAGGGCAGGTCTGGGTCTAAAGAAGTCATGGCATTTCTTAGGAGATTTGTGTGGTTATCGTTACAGCATTGGTTAATTTTTGTTTGCGCACATATTCAGGGACAAAGGAATGTTGCTGCAGATGCTCTATCCAGACTTAACGTTCAATTCTTTTTTCAGGTTTTTTCAGGGGCAGATCCGTTACCAGCTACGATCCCGCAGCACAACCTGCTAGTCATGCATTGGCATCACTACTACTCACAGCCAGATCCTTCTGGAACAATCCCTCTCTAAAAATACCTTGAGAGTATATAAAACGGCCTGGTTGTTGTTTAACAAGTTTAGAGATTCACATCCACCGCTAGATATGGGGCACATAACCTACCTAATGGCCTTTATCGGGTTTTGCCACTCAAACCTGAAGTTAGTTTACAATACAATCAAGTTATATTTAGCAGGAATCCAGCATTACTGGTATCTCGCTCACCCAGAGCAGCCTTCTTTATTTACGGCCCATCCCATCAGAGCTATGCTACGTGGTATACAGAAAACCACGTTTCAGAAAACCACGGCCCGTCAGCCTTTCACAGGACCCATGTTTAGGTCAGTGACCGACATGCTACAGGGTTGCCCTTTTGGGCTCGAAATCAGTAGATTAGTGAAAACGGCTTTATACTTGTCTTTCTACGGCTTCTTAAGACCTGGGGAATTTACATGTGCAGCCACTTCCACAAAGTTTCTCCGTAAGAAAGATTTAATTCGCGATAGCTCAGGGTACTTGCTAAACTTGGAACAATCTAAAGCCGCGCGACCAGGAGAAGTGGTACGTATCAGGTATTTTCCCACCAGTAACCAATGGTGTCCAGTCGAAGTCCTGAGCGAATGGGTACTTCACATACGTACGTTACCACCGGACTCGCCGTTGCAGCCTCACAACAATGCGCCTCTCAGCATTCAGGTATTTCTCAGGTACATTAGAACACTCCTAGTCAATATCGATGTTAACCCAGCCAGCATTACGGGTCACTCGTTCCGCATTGGTGCCGCTTCAGCCGCCTCTAAAAACAATGTCCCGGTTCATGTCATCAAGAGGCTAGGTAGATGGAAGTCCTCGTGTTATGTTACGTACAACCCAGACCCGTGTCAAGAAATGTCTGTTGCCTTTCACAATCTGTTGTTATGATACATTTGTCAATAAAGGGTAATTACTCTAACGTCTGAACTTTTTGGCCATTTTAGGCTACCTTTACGACAGCAGTTATGGCATAATTCTACTGCTTATTATGTAGGGGGTTACGGTAGGGCACGCACTTCTGATAGCCTATCCCAACACAAATGGTGCTATTATACATACCTTCTATTATTTCTACTTATGCTGCTGTTTTCATTTTCTTACACTAGGCAGTGGGGCCCCATTTTATTTCACTGTGGGGCCCCATGAATTACAGTTACACCTCTGATCAGATTTAGCTGTGATGATGACTACACAATGCTGATGATGGACTGGCTGGGGACAGTAGTCATAGAACGGTTTTATATGAATCCCTGACCTCCAGGTAACGTGTTCTGTGTCCCTCAGCAAACAGGGGACTCCTTATGCCCCACGTCTCAGACATCCCTGAACGTCTCTGGACTGACGACACCGCCGAACCCCGTAGGTACAGCGTCCAACAGTAACCTAATATAGCCTACTGTGAGCGGCCCAGGTCACTTACTGCTATAACTCATATCTATACGTATGTGCAGTATATATCACTTACTATACATATACAGCAAGCTGAAGTTCAGCCTGCATTTGTGGGAGGGGTGCAGCGCTTCATAATGCCCGCCGCCATATCCTGGGTGCACGAGAATGCCGGTGCATGCACTTCCGGTCTGCAGTTCGCGGCACCTCGGATCAGGGAAAAGCAGACGGGTCAGCGTGGTGGCGTGGACGCAACCAACCTCCCTCCTGTCTCCTCAAGCACCGGGATCCGGTAAGTATGAAGGGCTGCAGGTGTCCATGCTCCAGGTCTGCCTCGGCTCCCCCGCTCCTCGCGCTTGGTTCCCGCTGCTTCATCTGTGGGCGGGACAAGCTACAGCAGCCAGGGCGCCGACGCTACAGTGCGCTCTGGCCGGTAGGCACAGTGGCAGCTTGTTCAGCCAGTTGACACTCGCAGGGGTTAGGGTTACAGGCGCTCCCATACAGCATTACAGGGGAGCGACCTGGATTATTTAATGTTGAAGGGACTACTGGCCAGCCCAGATTCTTGGCATATTAATCTTGGGGGCCAGCCATTCACTGGCGAAGCCTTCTGGAACTGTGCAGGTGTAGCAGTAAGTACTTGATGTGCATGCAGGGGGGTCGTATTCTAAGCACAGCATGATGAGGAGTACGGTGCACTAATGTGTCTACCGTTCTTCTTTTTGAGCCTCACTCTCTAATCCCCCTGTAGCACCTGACTTCAGAGGGCTTTGCAGCGGCCACTGCGCCTTTCAGGCCGGCTTTCCACTCCAGGGGGCACGTTAGGCATGTATGGCTCCTGGCAGTGGCTTAATTCATTCAATGTTTGATAGCCAGGGGACCCATAGGTCCAGACGCTCAAGCGGTTGTCAGGGAAGCGACCAGGGCCCTGGGGTCACCTTGCATTTGTCTGAAACATCTTCTTGAATGATGCGTGTTCACCAGCTAAAAAAAAAAAAAACTATATATTTCAGTTTTTTCTGCTTTCTCAAGCTTGTCACTCTTGCTGTACAGTTCATTGTTTTCCTGATACGCTCAGGACACGGCCTTTTCTCACCTGTTACGCATGGTACCTCTGTGTCTGACATCGTGTACCTTAGCCTTTCTGGTCTTGCTTGTTTTTCGCCTGATGCGTTCAGGCTTGCTGTCTTTTGTTGTTCTGGTTCTGTCTCACGGCGTGACTTGTCCACTCACCTTGCTTGCGCCAGGTGCGCCCTGGTCTCGTTTTATTCGTCTGGGTTTCCTCCGTCATTCTCTGGGTCTGTTGTCGGCTTATCGTATGTCTGCGTTCACGTTGGGTCTGCCTGGTACACACAGGCCATGTCTTTTCCACCCGTTACGTATGGGCGCTCATGTCTGACTCTATGTTCCTCATCTTTCCAGTTCGCATGTTTCACCTGATGCACTCAGGCTGCTGTCTCTGGTCCAAGCTCCTGTCAGGTTCCTGTCAAATCATGTTGTTTTCACCAGGTACGCCCTGGTCTCGTTCTGGTCATCCGGGTTCCCGGGCTGTTGTCATCCTAATGTATGTCGGCTATTTTCATACTGTGTTTGCCTGAAACGCTCAGGCCACGTCTCTTCTACCCATCAAGCATTGCCACTCTCATGTCCACTCTATGTTACTTGCTTAGTAACATCTCTGTTCTTCTGTCGCGTTTTGTCAGTAAATGTTGTCTCCACCAGGTTTGCCCTGGTCCAATTCTGTTTGTCTGATTCCACCGGTCAACGCTCTGGAAGCTTCTTTGTCCATCTGTTGGTCACATTATTATCAGAAGTAGTTGGTACAGGTCGGTTCATGTCAGTGTGTATCCTCCTCGTCCGGTACCCCCCCCCCCCCCCCACCGGCTTGTTCCTCTTGGGGGCCCGATCAGTCTCCTCACTGTCCGTACGTCAGCTTGTCACCATCTCATGTGCCTGCCCGTACGCTCGTCTATCGCTAATCCTCAGATCAGCAGTACCAGGCAGCATCAGCACCCTTCCACTGCGGTAACGGCCCGCCTCCTAAGTCACGACTTTGTAGCTAGAATTATGTGATCTTTTTTCCCAGGTCTAAGTTACCTCACTAGGTTCAGTAAAGTATTTAGTTCCGGCACCAAGCTAAGTGGGTTTTTCTTATTCTCGATTCATGCATTTGCGTATCCAGTTCACGACAATGGTTGACATTTCTTTCAGGTTTACACCCTCAGGTTCCGCTCACTTAGGCTCAGGTGGGTCATTGCTGCCACATGGCTCCCGGCACGGGCCGCCTATCTGGCCCCAGTCCCAGCACTCCTTCCTCTTCCCTTGTCACCTCTGGTGGGTCATGGGCTCCTAAGGCAACACATGTACAGTCACAAGCTATCAATTTCCGTCTGACTCGGCACCCGTCTTTTCCATCACGCCCCCCCCCCCCTTTGCCTACGCTGCTACCGGCAGGGTTCTACCATATTTCTCTCTTTTCAGCTTCACCATGTCACACGGGTCCGACATCGAGGACGCCATGTCAACCCTGGAATCTGCAGCCTCTGAGCGGATTCCCAAGTTGGTTTCAGAACTGAACAAACGGGGAATCCGTCACTCAGCTTCTGCCCGCAAAGCCGAATTTTATCGTTTACTTTTTCCCAAACCATCCAGCGCACCAACAGAGAAAGTGTCCATGTCTACTATCCAGTTATCCCTAACTCAGTTGCATGCCACCATCAACAGCCTCTCAAGCTCCTTATCTGATATCAACACCAGACTTCAGACAGTGGAGAGCAGGGATCCTATACCCACACCACTAGTCATACCCGTACCAGGCCCTTCTACCTCCCAACCTTCTTCTCCAGGTAGAGTCCCAGGCTCGCCCGAGATTGCGCCGTTATATTTCATTCCGGAGTCCATCCGGAAAGATATTTTAGCAGCTCACGCGGTTACCCTAGTGGCCATACTCATCTCCACCCATGATACCGTTGAGAACAAGACCATTGCCACTGTCAGTGGTTCTCAAATCCAAAGACACTTGTCTCAACAAGAAATTGACCATTCCAGAATTTGTGTTAGCTTTCAGCTTGTACTGGGATATTATATGTTCAGCCCAACCCAACAGGAGAGAGGAGTTAGACTCCTATTTGCATAGGGTTATGGAACTAGATTACAAATATGGAGGCTTTGCCTTTTATGATTATCACCGATCATTTTCGGCAAAGGAGGCCGCCGCACTCTCCCAGTTCCAGCATGTCACCAATTGGGCATCATTGGACATGGAGCTTTTTTGCAGGCACTTTGCAGGGCTCAAAGCTCCAACCTGTGTAAACTGCCAGTCAGTCCTACATTCCTCCAACTGGTGTCCCAATTTAAACCTTTTCTCTCAAGCTACAGCAGCCCGGCCCCTCAGGGGCTCTGAAACCCGGCCCGCTGGTGGACAAGCTAGGATGGCCCATAGTGTTATTGGGGAGAAATCAAATTTGCAATAACTATAATCTGTCATTCTGAAATTACAATAAGTGCAAGGCCCTTCACATCTGTTCTATTTGTTTCCGGGCCCACCCCCAGTCCTCCTTGTCCCAGCGGTCAGCCAAGAGCTCCTGACTAACCGACATCAATCTCGATTTATTGCTCTCCTTGCTAAAAAATCATTAAAACTCCGCTTTCGTTCAGTTCCTGAAGTCTGGGTTCATCAAAGGGTTTCATACAGGTTTGGTTACCTTGCCCCAGGTTTCTTGGGAAGGACCCAACTTATTGTCGGCATTGGCAAATCCAGCCGCGGTAGACTCGCTACTGCAAGCGGAACTGCAGAAGGGCTTCATTATTGGCCCTTTCTCAGAACCGCCCTTCAATATTTACATAGTCAGCCCGATTGGTTTAGTCAATAAAAAAAATTCCGATAAGAAAAGACTGATCTATGACTTATCGGCTCCTCACGCCTCCAACATCCCAAGTCTAAACTCCTTGATTCCTTCGGAGGAATATTCGATGCATTACTCTTCCTTAGATGAAGCCATACAATTAATTTTGCAGGTCGGGGCAGGTGCTTGGCTGTCAAAAGCTGATATATCTGATGCCTTCAAGTTGTTACCAATTCATCCACATCTATGAAAGTTTTACAGTATCAAATGGAGGGACCTGTACTACTTCACCACCCGCCTCATATTCGGATAAAAAATCAGCCCCTGTCTGTTCGATCAGTTCACTCAGGCCCTCCATTGGATCCTCGTAAATCATGTTCATTGCCCTAGAGTGATCCTTTACCTGGATGATTTCTTTCTAGTGGAACTTCCTCATCATGTCCCTGACAGACTGGACAGCCTACTCAGCGTATTTGCAGAATTAAATGTACCAGTGGCCCCTTCGAAAGTCGAAGGCCCCTCCACGACAATCACCTTTTTAGGTATTACCTTAGATACCGGAAGGATGGAAGCTAGGCTCCCTGAGGACAAATTGGGCAGGCTTAAAGAATACATCGCTAGACACGTGGGATCCCGGACCATTTCTAAAGCCGAGTTGCAGTCCCTGCTGGGCACGTTTAATTTTGCCACAAAAATTATGCCATAGGGAAGGTCTTTTCTCCAATTATTATTCACAGCTTCCAATCAAGACTCTCTTTTTCATCTGGATCGGGAAGCCTTGGCGGACCTTGCCATGTGGAAGGTGTTCTTATCCAGGTGGAACAGCATTTCTCTGTTCGCTCCTCAATGGAAGGAAGCTTCCTTCCATTGAGGAGCGAACAGAGAAATGCCGTTCCACCTGGATAAGAACACCTTCCACATGGCAAGGTCTGCCAAGGCTTCCCGATTGATGCGGCCGCATCGGAGAACACTGTGGGGAAGGCTTCCCCACGGTGTTCTCCGATGCGGCCGCATCAATCAGATTCAGAGCCATTTGTGGCAGGCGATGGTTTGCGGGCGCCTGGCCCCCTCAGATACTCTTGGATTACAGCGCCATTAGTTCCTCCCCCTTGTTGGAAATCTACCCCATTGTGGCAGCTGCTCAAGTTTGGGGTAGGGAATGGGTCAACCTGCCAGTTTCCTTTGTCACCGATAATCAAACCGTGGTAGACATATTGACTAAAGGCAGGTCCAGTTCACCTAGGGTTATGCACTTTGTCCATAAGCTCACATGGCTTTCGTTGCAGTCCAACTTTCATGTCTTCTGCACGCACATTCAGGGGGTTAAAAATACCGCAGCAGACGCGTTATCCTATTAAAATGTTGCCGTTTTCTTCCAGATAATGCCAGGAGCCGAAAGGATCGGGCTCACTCCCACGGCTTTCAACACATTGACAATGGACTAGATAGGCACATCTCAGCAGCTCAGTCACTTATCCGCAAGTCCCTTTCCGCCAATTCAGTCAGGAACTATAAGACTGGGTGGAAGACCTTCAAAGTCTTTTCTCGTCTCCATCCTGGGAGGGGCACCGACAGGGTTACCTTCATCATGGCCTTTCTGGCTTATTGTCATACAAAACTCCTCTTATCCTACAACACCATCAGGGTATATTTGGTGTGGGTACAGCATTTTCACATGATCAAGCATCCCAGTAGTCACTCCATATTCTCGTCCCAAGCCATCAAGGCCACAATTTTAGTAAAAATGACAGGAAAATATTTTTACAAAAAGTGCTAAAAAATTGTCTATACCAACAGTAGCTCTAAATGCTAACTATCTATATACAGTTGCAAGAAAAAGTATGTGAACCCTTTGGAATGATAAAATGTGATCTGATCTTCATCCAAGTCACAACAATAGACAATCACAGTCTGCTTAAACTAATAACACACAAAGAATTAAATGTTACCATGTTTTTACTGAACACACCATGTGAACATTCACAGTGCAGGTGGAAAAAGTATGTGAACTCTTGGATTTAATAACTGGATGAACCTTTGGCAGCAATAACTTCAACCAAACTTCTCCTGTAGTTGCAGATCAGACGTGCACAACGGTCAGGAGTAATTCTTGACCGTTCCTCTTTACAGAACTGTTTCAGTTCAGCGATATTCTTGGGATGTCTGGTGTGAATCACTTTCTTGAGGTCATGCCACAGCATCTCAATCGGGTTAAGGTCAGGACTCTGACTGGGCCACTCCAGAAGGCGTATTTTCTTCTGTTTAAGCCATTTTGTTGTTGATTTACTTCTATGCTTTGGGTCGTTGTCCTGTTGCAACACTCCTCTTCTGTTGAGCTTCAGCTGGGGGACAGATGGCCTTAAGTTCTCCTGCAAAATGTCTTGATAAACTTGGGAATTCATTTTTCCTTCGATGATAGCAATCCGTCCAGGCCCTGACCCAGCAAAGCAGCCCCAAAACATGTGCGAGGCATCATTCACATCAGGCAATGCTTCTTGTGAAAAGCAAACCCAGAACTGGTGTGTGTTTTTTTATAGGGCAGGGCAGCTGTAACCAACACCTCCAATCTCATCTCATTGATTGGACTCCAGTTGGCTGACACCTCACTCCAATTAGCTCTTGGAGATGTCATTAGTCTAGGGGTTTACATACTTTTTCCACCTGCTCTGTGAATGTTTACATGGTGTGTTCAATAAAAACATGGTAACATTTAACTCTTTGTGTGTTATTAGGTTAAGCAGACTGCGATTGTCTATTGTTGTGACTTGGATGAAGATCAGATCACATTTTATGACCAATTTGTGCAGAAATCAATATCATTCCAAAGGGTTCACATACTTTTTCTTGCAACTGTATATAAAGAAGGACATATATATGTATATATGTTCCGCGATCACTCAAAAACGCAAGCATCGATTTCAAAGAAACTTGGTAAGCACATCCCTTGCTACCTGGAAATAAAACTTTTGGGGGTCACAGCTCTCTAGGATGTACCGTTCCTGAGATAGTCCCAAAAAATGCAAATATGGCACATCACATGACCTACGTTAGCCAATAGAAGTCTGCAGGTCTTTCTTTTCATATCCTAACTGCCATACACACACATGTCCCTCATCAGCCAATAGTAGCTTGCAGGGCCACGCCCACAATCTGTTAGGTCACGCCCCTCCCACTCCGCAGCTGACAGGTATTGAAAAAATGAAGTTAAAAATCAATTTCTGTCAGCTGCAGAGGTGGGAGGGAGGGTGACTTTCTCCCTGCAGCTCACACTCAGACAGCACAGTGCTGCTGTCTTAGAGTGAACTCTTCAAAAGGACATGCCTCCGTTCTGGTTAGGCCATGCCCCCTCCTACTCCTCAGCCGACAGTGACTGAAAAAATTATGTTAAAAATCAACTTCTAGGTCCTGCTAAGCCACAACCCAACCCAGTTAAGCCATGTCCCTCCCACTCCTCAGTCAACAGAGATTGAAAAAAAAATTAAAAATCAACTTCTGTCAGCTGCAGAGGTGGGAGGGACGGAGACTTTCTCTCTCCAGCTCATACTCAGACAGCACAGTGCTGCTGTCTGAGAGTGAGCTGTTCAAAAGGACATCCCTGTGTCCGTCCAGGCCCTACGCCAGATGGAAGACAAGGAGCCTGAAAGCCAGACTATCCGGCCTAAAACTGGACCTCTGACCACCCTAGGGGCTGGCTGCTGTGGAGGTCATAGTTAAGGTGACGGTCCACTATGGAGGTCAGTGTTAAGGGACAGATTGCTGTAAAGGCCACTGTTAAGGAGGGGCCCTTGTGGAGGTCACTGTGAAGGGGGTGGTGTGCTGTGAAATTCACTCTTAAAGGGGAAGGCTGCTGTAAAGGTCAAAGTGAAGGGGGTGGGCTGCTGCGGATGTCCCATTTTAAAGGACAGGGCACTGTGGGGGGGGTCAGTGTTAAGGGGTGGGAGCTGTGGAGGCCACTGTTAAGGGGGCGGGGTGCTGTAGAGGTCACTGTTATGGAGGATACTGTCGATATATCATACGTTTTTTGTAAAGGTCTACAGAAACAATAAATTCTGCTAGTATACTATAAATATGAAAAACGACAAACACATAAAACTAAAAGACTCCATTATAATCATTGGGGACTAAGTCTCGCCCCTTTCCCCAGAACTTTCTCTTTCAGCAGTGAGGTCATTCTTATAAGAAGTTTTCTTCCTTTTAAGAATCATCTCAGGAAATAATAGATGAACAGAATACATCTATTGAGAAGCCGCTCCAGCTTCTCAGTCTGCCAATACTTTCCAACAAGCAAGTCTACTCTGACCTCCAGTTTACCAATGCTGTCCAATGCATAGGCCCAGGGCTACCTAATTTCACAAGAAAAAAAACTAACAATGCCAATAAAACATGTAGTGCCAGCAGCTCCCATACATGGTCTAAGGTCCAACCAATATATTGTAGTGCCAGTAGGTTTTCCCTCATTTATATGTCTTCTAGACATCTTTAAGAATAGTGAACTTTCAGTTTCCACATAGTCCCCTCTGCTGCATTGTTGAGTATGTATGAGTAGGGAAGTCCAATAATCTTACCTAGTATGGCTAAAGAAAAACAGATGTCCATCAAGTTCAACCATGGGAGGGGATGGTAGCCTGGAAGAACTGACCGGCACAAAAGAGGTTCCTCCACTGTTTCTGACACAATAATGGACCCCAAGGATACAGACAATACCACATTCTGTTTGGATGGACGACAATTTGTGCTGGTGGCTCCAAAAATCACTAGTGTACACTGCACTGGGATGATGAGGAACGTTACCTTTGGACCAGTAACCCTGAGCATTCTATAACAAGTCATTACATACTCATCCAGTTGGAGTGAACCGGCAAAATTATATCAACATGAAGCAATTGTATAGTGTGTAAATAGTACATAGGACAAAGCTTCCTGAGTTACAGTACTGTCACTACCAGAGCTTTGAGACGTTCTCACAGCTCTGTGTCTCCACCCCTGTGATGATGTCACTTAGAGTTTGGAGGTGTTCTCACTGTTCTGTTTCTCTGCCCCTGTGATGAGGTCTTTACTCCCAGCTGTCTCTCCTGCGTTTGATTTCCCTGCCTTTAAATCACCCCTCCTCCTATTACAGGGCGTGGATTATACTTCTCTTTTCAGTTGTAGCTCTGCCTTGAGTATTTTCACTTCTTAAGCTACTAGTTCTCTGGACCTGTGTTCTGCTGCTGCAAGCACTCCGGATATTGCCAGCGGCCCTTGGATCCGTCTTCTCTGCGGCTACAGCTCCATCAGCTAAGTGTGCAGACTTTGTTGTGTACCTGGTGATTTCCTGACTGGATCTGAGGTGGCCACGGTTCCCTCCATATTCTGAGCAGGGCATCGGTGGCCGTGCCCCTTCCACTATTGTAGGGGTTACAGGGCTCATCAGTCTAAGGTACGCGGGCATGCCTCGTTCCACCATTTGGATCCGGGCATTGCTTTAACAGCATAGGGAGAGTGTTGAGGGTCTGACAGGGGTCACCCTTTCTCTTCCCTAGTTTGGGTCCGGTCAGTAGCTCTTCTTACTGTGTATGCTCTGGTTACCCTTAAACAGCCGTGACAAGTACATACCAAAAGTTTGGACACACCTTCTCATTCAAAGAGTTTTCTTTATTTTCATGACTACGAAAATGTAGATTCACACTGAAGGCATCAAAACTATGAATTAACACATGTGGAATTATTTACATAACAAAAAAGTGTGAAACAACTGAAAATATGTCATAATCTAGGTTCTTCAAAGTAGCCACCTTTTGCTTTGATTACTGCTTTGCACACTCTTGGCATTCTCTTGATGAGCTTCAAGAGGTAGTCACCTGAAATGGTTTTCACTTCACAGGTGTGCCCTGTCAGGTTTAATAAGTGGGATTTCTTGCCTTATAAATGGGGTTGGGACCATCAGTTGCGTTGTGGAGAAGTCAGGTGGATACACAGCTGATAGTCTTACTGAATAGACTGTTAGAATTTGTATTATGGCAAGAAAAAAGCAGCTAAGTAAAGAAAAACGAGTGGCCATCATTACTTTAAGAAATGAAGGTCAGTCAGTCTGAAAAATTGGGAAAACTTTGAAAGTGTCCCCAAGTGCAGTCACAAAAACCATCAAGCGCTACAAAGAAATTGGCTCACATGCGGACCGCCCCAGGAAAGGAAGACCAAGAGTCACCTCTGCTGCGGAGGATAAGTTCATCCGAGTCACCAGCCTCAGAAATCGCAGGTTAACAGCAGCTCAGATTAGAGACCAGGTCAATGCCACACAGAGTTCTAGCAGCAGACACAACTCTAGAACAACTGTTAAGAGGAGACTGTGTGAATCAGGACTTCATGGTAGAATATCTGCTAGGAAGCCACTGCTAAGGACAGGCAACAAGCAGAAGAGACTTGTTTGGGCTAAAGAACACAAGGAATGGACATTAGACCAGTGGAAATCTGTGCTTTGGTCTGATGAGTCCAAATTTGAGATCTTTGGTTCCAACCACCGTGTCTTTGTGCGACGCAGAAAAGGTGAACGGATGGACTCTACATGCCTGGTTCCCACCGTGAAGCATGGAGGAGGAGGTGTGATGGTGTGGGGGTGCTTTGCTGGTCACACTGTTGGGGATTTATTCAAAATTGAAGGCATACTGAACCAGCATGGCTACCACAGCATCTTGCAGCGGCATGCTATTCCATCCGGTTTGCGTTTAGTTGGACCATCATTTATTTTTCAACAGAACAATGACCCCAAACACACCTCCAGGCTGTGTAAGGGCTATTTGACCATGAAGGAGAGTGATGGGGTGCTGCGCCAGATGACCTGGCCTCCACAGTCACCGGACCTGAACCCAATCGAGATGGTTTGGGGTGAGCTGGACCGCAGAGTGAAGGCAAAAGGGCCAACAAGTGCTAAGCATCTCTGGGAACTCCTTCAAGACTGTTGGAAGACCATTTCAGGTGACTACTTCTTGAAGCTCATCAAGAGAATGCCAAGAGTGTGCAAAGCAGTAATCAAAGCAAAAGGTGGCTACTTTGAAGAACCTAGAATATGACATATTTTCAGTTGTTTCACACTTTTTTGTTATGTATATAATTCCACATGTGTTAGTTCATAGTTTTGATGCCTTCAGTGTGAATCTACAATATTCATAGTCATGAAAATAAAGAAAACTCTTTGAATGAGAAGGTGTGTCCAAACTTTTGGTCTGTACTGTACATGTAGACTTTTCAGAGCAAATGGCTACAACTCTGCCGACAATCTATCTGCTTGAGAGGATAATGTATCGCCTCAGGTAGTGAGGAATTTCTCATAATACTTGAGCTTGTATTCGCTCTACTAACTGCAGAGAATGCAGCCAAACCATGCACATGCCTGTTCTATCTATCACAGGATTATGAGTTTCCTTCTTTGTGGACCACAGGTCAGGATCCTCCAGCTAAGTCCTCATGCACACACTGGTATCCAATTTGTGGTCCACAAACCGTGGTTACCGGCCGCGTGCATGCTGCAATTTTCTCACTCCCACAAAACAGACAAGAATAGGACATGTTCTATAATTTAGGGAACAGCCACATTGATGCGGACAACAAGCGAATGAGATCCGTGTGCTGTCTGCATTTTTTGCATATTAGACACGGACCAAAACTACGGTCATGTGTATGAGGTCTAAAGATGTGGACCCCCTGGATTTGGATTATGGCTACACCAAGCAGAGGCGTCTAAGGAATTGTAAAATCTTTACCCTTTCTCACAGGGAATCCCCAGGTCGCTAAATCTAGAGTACTCTCTATTAGCACCGGCATCCACACACGCGACCACAAATTGTGGTTCAGGGGTTCTATGTAGATGGAGTGCAGTCATAAACATAGGTCACTGACAAATGTCTCACTTTGGAGCACATTTCCTGCCCTGCATTACACAGGCAACCATTGATGTAAATGTTTTTTATAATTCGGACAACCCCTTTAACAACTGACATTGAACTCAATAGTAGATGTATAAGCATTGAGTCAAGCCCTAGTGGTATGGGAAATAATTTCACCTCTTAACTGGATTTTTTTTTTCTTCCTGAACTGCTCAGAGGGGTTTTCCAGGTACTAGGACCACCTAGATGCTCTCTTGCAGCCCATGTTCTTACTGTCATAAGGGTCCACCACAAAGCATTTTAGATAAAGCCTTAGGCCTCTTTCACACGGGCGTCATGTTTTTTGCCCGGATAAGAGGCAGGTGCGTTGCGGGAAAATGCACGATTTTTCAGCGCGAGTGCAAAACACTGTCATGCGTTTTGCACTCGCGTGAGAAAAATCGCGCATGTTTGGTACCCAAACCCGAACTTCTTCACAGAAGTTCGGGCTTGGGATTGATGTTCTGAAGATTGTATTATTTTCCCTTATAAAATGGTTATAAGGGAAAATAATAGCATTCTGAATACAGAATGCTTAGTATAATAGTGCTGGAGGGGTTAAAAATAATTAAAAAAAGTTAACTCACCTTCTCCTCTTGTTAGCGTAGATCCCGGTCTGTTCTTTAGCTATGGACTGAATGACCTGTGGTGACGTCAGATCACTTGCTCCAATCACATGGTCCATCACCATGGTGATGGAGCATGTGATCTGACGTCATCAAAGGTCCTTTAGTCCATAGCTAAAGAACAGACCGGGATCTACGCGAACAAGAGGAGAAGGTGAGTTAACTTTTTTATTATTTTTAACCCTTCCAGCACTATTATACTAAGCATTTTGTATTCAGAATGCTATTATTTTCCCTTATAACCATGTTATAAGGGAAAATAATACAGTGAATAGACTGTCACCTAGAACCCATGCGTGAAAATCGCACCGCATCCGCACTTGCTTGCGGATGCATGCGATTTTCACGCAACCCCATTCATTTCTATAGGGCCTGCGTTACGTGAAAAACGCACAAAGAGGAGCATGCTGCGATTTTCATGCAATGCACAAGTGATGCGTGAAAATCACCGCTCGTGTGCACAGTCCCATAGAAATGAATGGGTCAGGATTCAGTGCGGGTGCAGTGCGTTCACCGCACGCATCGCACCTGCACGGAAAACTCGCCCGTGTGAAAGGGGCCTTATTCCCACGTCAGTGTTTTGGTCAGTGATTTCCATCAATGATTGTGAGCCAAACCCAGGAGTGAAGCCTACACAGACATAAGGTATAAGGGAAAGATCTGCACCTGTTCTGTGTTTAGACCCACACCTGGTTTAGGCTCACAGCCACTGTAAAAGGGCATATTAATTATTGATATTTATGCAAATCTCGATAATTAATATTCATAAATAGGCGTGAGTCGTCTAGTGATGACTCCGCCTATTTATGGCTAAATTATAGCTAACTATGTTAACTAGCTAACTACCTCTGTTACCTATACACTCCACTGAACTACACTACGTGCGACTTACTATCACTATACTAGGGCGGCGACTACTAAAAACACCATACACTGTATTATGAACAATAAAGAATATTTATTACACAATACAATTATACAAGTCTAACAATACGCTATATCTATATATATTTATAGATCAATGGATATAAATATATATACATATAGACGTACACTCCGCAGTATAGAAACAGTACTAAACACAATACAAACCTAACTACACTACACAGCACACTATTCCCATTCCACCCCACACACTATCTATACATTACAATAATACACTTACATTCACACAAATATCAGTAACCCACCCGCCTGGCTACTCACTGTCCCTACGGGGTACAAGGGGTTAAACACAATTGTGGCACTGCAGGGGTCAATACTTGCAGGCCAGGGTACACAGGGTTGTAGCTGGACAGCAAGGGTTAATGTTCTGCAGGGACGGGCAATGCAGGGGTTAATGCTCTGCAGGGACTTGCAGGGCAAGCAGGGGAACATGGCACTGAAGGGGTTAATGCTTTGCCGGGACTTGCAGGGCAGGGGAACAGAGCACTGAAGGGGTTAATGCTCTGCAGGGACTTGCAGGGCAGAGACTGCAGGGTTGATGCAGGGGTGTCAGGGCAGAGCAGGGGAACAGGGCACTGAAGGGGTTAATGCTCTGCAGGGCAGGCAATGCAGGTGTTAAGGACATGGGCAGAAGGGGTTAAGGGGGCAGTCAGTGCTACTTAGCCATCCAGGGTTCAGGACTCAGCACACTGCTTGATCCTCCCTCCTTCCTGCGCTCTTCACTGGAGCAGCTCGACTGCTCGGTCTTCCCCTCCTGCTCTCCTCTGGACTGGTGGAGATCGTGCTTCTAATGCAGCGCAGCCTGTAAGTGTGCCGCCTGCGCTCTTCTTCTGGTCGGGGTTAGGGAGTCCGGGGTAGACTCTGAGCGCAGTGCATCGCTGCCTGCGCTCTCTTCTTCTGTGTCTGAGCGCCGGATGCGCTCTACTTCAGGGAGGGGGGTCCTGTGTCTCCTAGCGCAGCACAGCGCAGCCCGGCGCATGGCTGCCTGAGCTCTCTTCTCTGAAGGGGGAGGTAGGGATTCCGATCTCCAGAGCGCAGTCCCGCTGAGGGGTATTTAAACCCCGCGGCGCTCGCTCACGTTTTCCCGCCCTGCAGGCGTGCGCACGCACGCCTGCAGCCAGAACCACGTGGGCTGGTGCGGTGATATGACATCACTGCACCAGCCCGCGCTCCCATGCGAGGGGATCCTTTGATCCTCCCGCCTGTGGAGATATCGCACATCTCTGGCGCTGTAATTACAGCGCCGGAGGTGAGCGGCACACAGGGGCATGGGAACTCTTTGTTCACATGTCCCTGTTAGGCATACCACCTCCGGCGCTGCCAGAGATGGTGACAAAGGGCAGAGGGTCTTTTTTCATCATCTTTCTTTTGAAGAGGCCGAAACTGGACATAATTGTCCAGTTGTCGGTCCTTCCCCCCCAGCAGACGCATTCCAGAGGGGGGGCATCCATGGGAGCTTCTGGGCACAGTTTAACTGTACGTATATACTTATAGATGCTTGGGGCACATCCATAAATATATATATACATATATATAAAACAGGGGGTCTGAATGGGCAGCAATAAGCCCACCTACAATATATTATATACATAGAGATGTATGCTGACAAGGGGGCATACATACATCTCTATGTATACACCCATACCACCTGGACTGGCCCATGCAAAAGGGACTATATATGCATATATGTAAGGGCATATATACATATATATTTAAATATAACACTTCCTTCAACAGTCACTGATGGAAATCACTGACCAAAACACTGACATGTGAACGAGGCATAATTCCAAGAGGCTTTTTGGTGAATACTCAGAGGTGTTATTTCAAAAATATACAAAGGCATGGAGTGTTTTTTGTAGAATGTTTGTGTAATTTTATGTTTTTCTCATGCAGAAATTTACTTTCACTGGGTATCTCATCATGGAAAAGAAAATTGAATGTTCCCGATATGTCAAGCTCTTCCTTCTGGTTTAGCCCTTTTCCTTAGAGTCCTTTCTCTTATTCCAAATTAGCATTGAAACCTTCAATGTCCACCGATGGTTTGTACGGGCCTTGAAGACACTGACTCCTCAAGATCAACTATCAGAGAAGATCATTGTATTGAATTCCACTTCTCCAGCCTGGCGACTCTGTACATAAACCCTCCAGAGAAATGTCAGAGAAGGAACCCATCCTTGGTTTTCCTGGTAATTGGAGAGAGTCATGATATCAAAGCTAGAGATGTAATCCATAAGACTTGGGGGAAGTAAAGCAATTATTAAGATATTGACGTCATAAGGATCTTCTTGGTTGGCCTCTCTCCTGTTATGACTGGGGCTATGCGGAGGCTCCTCGAAGAGGAAAGTACCTTTTATGGGGACACTATTCAGCAGGACTTTCTGGATACCTAAACAAATCCTAATTTGAAAACTTTAATGGGTATGGAGTGGGTGAATTCCTCCTTAATGCCTCCTATGTAATGAAGGTGGACAATGATGTCCTTCTCAATGTCAACTATTTGGTCCACCAACTTCTACATCCAGATTTTCAACCTCATACTAATTAAGTCACAGGCTTTTCTAGGGGAAAAGCTGCCCCTAGTAGAGACAACCACAGTAAAAGGTACCTACCTAAAGAAATCTACCCTTCAAAAATATTCCTTCCATATCCAGCCAGTCCGAGATATGTTTTGTCTGGTGACATGACCAAGAAGATCTATGTGGTGGGGCAGGAAATTTTAGTTTTCAATATAAAAGATGCTTTTATAGGGGTATGCATGTACAAAATGAATATTTTTACTGACTCCTAAAAATGTATACCATGGGCTGAAAATAGGTTACAATTACACCATCTTCAGTGATCTCGTCATGGTCCACCATTATAAAAATGAGGCTCATATTGTGGTAGGTATTCTGGGACAATCAGCTTTTGCAGTGATGGATGACATCATAGGAGGCACCGATGACATCATACAGGATACTACTAGGGCATAGTAATTGACATGCAATTACAAAAGTATTCGGACCTGAGGTCTGGTTTAAAAAATGCTTAATATTTATTGTGGGACACCCTCTTTAAGCTAGCCATACAAAGCATAGAACTATCTGGCAGGGGATTATTCTCCATCTTTCCCCTGATGTTCGCTGTCGGAAGATTGTTGACCTGCCCCCATACACATCATATTGTCAGCCGATCATTATGGCCTCCTCTTCTTCTGCATGTTGGTTACCAGGAAGAGGGGCAGAGGGAATAGAAATGACTGCTGTGATCTCACCTCACACAGGGATAGTTTGTAGTCTGTAGCCATGCAGATACATAGGGCTGCACAGGAGCTGTATACACAGAACTGTAGAACATTGTATTTTGGACTAAAAACATTTTTGTAATAGATTTTTACCAAAACATTTTTTACACCATTTGGCTTCTGCGGCCGTGTAATGACTACTCAGTCGACAGCTCCTTCCTGACCTCTTCTGAACAATCTGCTAAGCTCATTTCTGCCCATATTAAAGCTTAGAAATTCATTCAGAAGAAGAGGGGTTGCAGAAGGAGGCTTCAGAGCCTAGTCTTACAGATGTATGACAGAATGGCTTTCTGCAGCTGCTTTATACTGTGAACCATAGCAGCTCCAGAACCCAAATGATACAGAATTTGTGATTAACATTATTATGGATTATGGATTCAAAAAACATTTTTGTAATAGGTTTTTATTTAAAAAAAAATTGTTGCACTGCTTGGCTTCTGAAGCTGCGTGATAAATCCAAAAGACTGTCCGTGATAAATCCAAAAGACTGACAGCTAGTTCTCCAGCCCCTTGCTGACCTCTCCTGAACAAAACTGATTTATGCCCAGATCAAAGCTTAGAAGTTCATTCAGAAGGAAAGAGACTGAAGAAGGAGGCGTCAGACTGGTAGTCTGACAGAACAGTTTTCTGCAGCTGCTCTGTACAGTGAGATGTAGGGGCTGCAAGTCAAACTGTGTCGATTTTTTAATATAAACCTGTTGCAAAAAATCACAATTTTTTTGCTTAATTCAATGAAATTTCTATTTCTATACCCTTTAGGCTCCATTCACATGTCCGCAACGTGTTTTGCAGATCCACGGAGCCGCAAAACACGGAAAGTGGTAATGTGCGTTCCGCATTTTGCAGACCGCACATTGCGGGCACTAATAGAATATGCCTGTTCTTGTCCGCAATTGCAGACAAGAATAGGACATGTTCTATTTTTTTGCGGAACGGAAGTGCGGATCCGCAATTCCGTGTCCATGCTGCCCTGTAGGAATGAATGGGTCCGCAATTCCATTAAGCAAAATGCGGAACGAAATTGTGGATGTGTGAATGGAGCCTTGAAGACTGTTTACAATGTTGCTTTATTTTGCATTTTAGATGCATTGGAGTGAAAAAAAAAATTGGGCCAAAATATGTTACGATTTTTAGCATTAATTCATTCTTTTACATGATGCATTTATTTGTGTTCTCGATAAAATAAAGTTTTTTAACTTGTATTTGACAGTTGTAAGCCCTAAAATAATCATACCAAGTATTGTGGGAGATGCTGTTACTTACACCAAAGAGGCCAGTGATTGGCTGCAGCGGTCACATATTGTCGATGTGACAAAAAAAATCTGTGTGAACAGCAAGAAATAAAGACATCATAATGCATGGATGCCACCTTCTACACATTTTACATGCACATATTAAGTACAACAGATCTGTCAACAGTAGTTTGTTAATGGTTTAAGTAATTTGCAGGTTAGCAGTGTTGCATTTCCTGCTGCACTAGACGGACTAGAAATGAGCAGAAGAAAAAATTTGTGAAAACTGCAAGAACTGTAATGACATTATAGTACAAAAAATCTAGTTTGACACGTCACAGACATATAGTTATCATAACAGATCCATCAACAGTAGTTTATTGATGGTTTCCAATAAACACTGCAGAAAGTAGCAATAAGCAGTGAAAAATGAGTTAAAATAGCAAGAATTGTAATGATATTTTCCAAGGATTATAGTTTTGCACATGCATTAAACATAAATGTCTTATAACAGATGCATCAACAGCAGTTTATTGCTGGTTTCCAAATAACAATGGTACATTTTCTTCTAAGCTGCGCAACTTAGAAATGAGCAGCAAAAAGAAATAAAAACAGTAAGAAATGTAATAACAATATGTTCCAGAGATCAGTCAGCAGCAGCTTTCTAATTGTCTCTAGATGGCAATGGTATGTTTATTTCCACACTGCGCACAAACAGAAAGCAGGAGGAAAATGGGAAAGCAGCATTAAATGTAAAGCAGTACTGAATTTACATGATACTGACTCGCATTAAGGAAACCAGATCCGTCAACAGCAACTTGTTTATATGTTTCCATGTAACAATGTCACATTAGTTTCTTCATTGCGAAATGTGGAAATCAGCAAAAATAAAAATGAGAACAGCAGGAAATGTGAAGGTATAATGCTAACAGGATGCTGGATATTAAAATTAAAATAGATCAGTCAATTGCAGTTTTTTTATGTTTTCCAGTTAGCATTGGGAGATTTTATCCAAACTGCACAGAGCGGAAAATAAAAGAAAACCGAAATGTAATGACAGTTTATTATAAGGATAATAGATATTAAACATGTCATAGACAAACATTTGGGGGCCTCTTGTAGTATTAGCGGCAGAACATGTTGGCATACCTTCCTCCTAGACAAACATTAACATCAGCTAACTGATTGTTTCCAATTAGCGCTGGTGAAAATTGCTTCTGCACCACAGAGAATAGAAAGCAGCAGGAAAATAAGTAAAAATGGCAAGAAATGATATTACAAATACTGTATTTTACATATCACACATATAAAGGCAAATAGGCACACTGGCGGTTTCCAGGTACCGATGGTACATTTGCTTCACTAAAAAAAGTAGAAAGCAGCAAAAAATAAGTGATATAAATGTAAATCATGCAAGGACAACATGCTACATGGATGCTGGATTTTGCACATTTTACAGATAAATGTCAAAGCTAAAAAGCACCTTGTTAATGGTTTCCAGTCAGCAATAGGGAGTCTGTTTCCCCGCTGCACAGTTTAAAGCAGCACAAACATGAGTTAAAATGGCAAAAAAAGGAAATCATATAACTAGCAGGCTAGAACTGTATGCTAAAACAGATCTGTCAACAGCAGCTTATTGATAATTTACAGGTAGCAAGAGACATTTATTCTATAATACCCGATGTAGAAGAGAAAACAGCAAGGAACGTACTGACAATGAGATGTTGGTTGCTGTATCTGATGACATTAGATGTGTGGGTCACTTTAAATCCTCGATGAATGGACAGGCGGCCATGCAGAGATCCAGAACAAGAGGCTTAACCCGGGAATACATTTAAAGTGATATAGCCGGAATCCCAGCCAAAAGGAGAACAATGAAATGTGCAGGAATTCCACCTTACTGCACTCTGATGTTGTAATCCAGCACCACCTAGTGGTCACCACCAAGCATTAACCCTTCAGGGACGCAGACAGTGTTACCTTGGTCTGGCAATACATTCATTGGCCACTCACAGGTCAGGCTCCGAAGATGTCTTTTCATGCAGGGCCAGGAAGTGGGCAATATGCATTTAGTCACTCTATTAGGGTTTTATTTAGTCATTGCATGGTGGTATTATTCAGTCAGTGTATCATGAAATTATTTACTGTATGGTCTTTGTTCGGTCACTATATGATGGCGTTATCTAGTTACTGTATGGCGGTATTATTCAATCACTGTATGGTGGCATAATTTAGTCAACAGTGATGGGACTGAAGATGGAATATTGTTTCTATGTGGACCAGGGAAGAATTTTTTTTATTATATTTAAATAGTAAAAAAATAAAAAAAATAATAATATATATATATATATATATATATATATAGTTAACAGACGACAGTAATAGGGGAGGCTGCACCAAAAAATAGTGTTAGCACCAGGCTAGAACACTTAGACATGACAGGTTCCCTTTAATGACCACACAGACATCACCCTCATTCAGTGTCCTTTTTTTGTTCTATCAAACCCAATTGAATACAGTCGCTTTGAGGAATGCTGATTCTGCATAGTTTCCCTAAATCCACCCAGACCCCCTCCCCTGCATTCAGCTGATACAGTTATACTGGCAGCCGGACTCTGGATATTTACTAAGGACCTGATAGAAGTTTCCTGTCATGTTCTGTCCCCGTGTCCATGAGAGAAGCTGCAAATGAGGTAAGTGATGGCTACGAGATCTTGGGATCCCCACCAGCAAACGATTTCTAAAGGGGCTGTCTCACTTCAGCAAATGGCACTTATCATTTAGAGAAAGTTAAAATAAGACACTTACTAATGTATTGTGATTGTCCATACTCCCTCCTTTGCTGACTTAATTCATTTTTCCATCACATTAAACACTGCTCGTTTCCATGGTTATGACTAGGGATGAGCGAACCGACTTCGGATGAAACATCCGAAGTCAAGTCGCATAAAACTTCGCTCTAATACTGTACGGAGTAGGAGCTCCGATGAGATGAAGTTATTACTTTGCATAACTTCAGAAATTGATTTATACTGTAAAAAAAACATTTCCCGAACTCGGGTTCGGTGCCAAGTGGTACCTTTCGCTCATCCCTAGTTACGACCACCCTGCAATGCATCAGTGGTGGTTGTGCTTGCACAGTATAGGAAAAAGTGCCGGCCTTTCTAGTGGTTGGCACCGCGTGAGCACACATAGTATAGTACTTTTTCCTACAGTGTCCAAGCACGACCACCAATGCTGGATTGTAGGGTGGTCGTAACCATAGAAACGAGCAGTGTAGAATGTGACCCAAAGTGCCTCAGTGGCACAAGAACCAGCACTGAGGACACATCACTGCTGAGGCCAGTCATTGGCTGCAGACAGTGAATTTGACCCTGTCTGTACCACGGCTAGAAGTAAACAAGCCATGGACTGGAAGACCACCGAATGGAGCCAGGGCACTAGATCCGAGGGAACCGGGTATGATTCTTTCCTTAGGTACAACATGCTGGGGTGTCTAATTAAATAGGGAACACATCCTGGAAGACCCCTCTAAGTATTTATGGTCCTTATAAAGGGCATACCTTAAATGCCTGTTATGTGCAAAGTCCACCACTGGGATAGTCATCTATGTGGAGAACTGGGATCTGATGATTTCCAGCAGCTGCATTCTCCACACAATTCAACATAGAGGTAGTCCTGGCCTGCACACTCTCTATACAGTTCAAGTGGTCTTGACCAGCGCAAGATTAAGGCGGTTAAATTTGGAGGTAGCCAAGCTTGTGCATGACCCCCTCTATTGAAGTCTGTTGGAGACAGCTCTTCCATAGACTTCCCCTTCAATATGTAAATACCTCCATGCAAGATAAGTATAAGGGACTCACTCCATGACTCCAGTAAATATAAAGTTGGGGGAGATTTATCAAAACTGGTGCTAAGGAAAACTGACTTAGTTTAATGTAAATGTGGTCCTGGTCTACACATTCTATATACAGTTAATTGTTGGGGTGGTCTCGGTCTACACACTCTTTACACTGTTCAAGAGAAAGGCGTTCCCGGCGTGCACACTCCCTATCCAGTTCAATGACAGGGTCACACTCTATCCAGTTCAATGTTAAGGTGGTCCTGACCCACACACACTCTATACAGTTCCACGTAAAGATTGTCTTGACGACCGCAAGCTCCATACAGTTCAGTGTAAAGTTGGTCATGGCTGCCGCAACCTCCATACAGTTCCATATACAGGTGGTCCTGAATGGTGTAACCGCCATACATTTCAAGGTAGAGTTGGTCATGACCAGGACAATCTCCATACAGTTCAATTTTAACTTTGGTCAAGTTTGTGTATGAGCCGCTCCATTGAAGTCTATTGGAATTTCGAAAAAAGGTTCTTCCTTAAATCTCATAGACTTGAATGGAGAGGGCCAAGAGCATCCACCTCTTCATCAAACTTTATGAAGGATGTGGAGGTCAGTGATGTGGTGAATGAAGTTAAGGGCCCCCAGTTTTTCAAATAAGAGAAAGCTCAAAAGGTCAGACCTGCACCCAAATGGAATTTGTGGCATATCATGTGGATGTTCCTTTAATTACCTATCTACAAGACTGCTCTTTAGGATTAGCCATATATTGCAGTGTGAGTCATGATACAAGCATAGTTCAGTAAATGGTTCTTGGTCAACAATCCGAACACAGCCAGATAACACAATACAAAATAAGTCCTAAGACTCTGGATTTGGCCTTTGACTCCAATCGAGGGGCATGTATGACAACACAGCCCCATGCCCCCTCCTCAGATGTATAACATTCAGAATACACCTCGTTTCTCCTACTGAGCAGTCAAACAAGTATCACTACATGATGCTGCCACCTGCTGGCCACATAACTTATAGAAGCTTTCCAAGGACAGGGAGTCATAGTGTGGGCATCGGTAGGCTACCAGTTGTCCACCACTTGACCCCCTATGGTTCTCTATAGTCAGACAGCATACTGTGCACTAGATGGTTTCTGACCAATCAGTGCTGATTTTCCCAGGCAGGCTGCATGAGGCAGTAGCATTGATCTGGTACATCTCATTGTTTTAGAAATCAGTGGAGGCTCGAGTTTCTTTACACCTATCAATGCCCTTTTCGAACTGTCCCTCTGCATTATATGACCTGCACTCAGCTGTCAGGAGTGTGTTTTTCTCAAAAAGGTGGCTGTTTTCAGAATTGTGAATGCAGCTCTGAAGTAAAATATCATCTAATAGTATAAGTACAGGAAAAGTAAATTGGGCTTCCTCCTTTGGTGTATTAACGACATCAGTCTTTCGGGGATGATTTTATATTAGATGCTATATGTAGCTATGAGGAGTGACAAGAAGATTGACATCATCGATCACTAATGATGAGCGATTAGGTGTGACTTATAAGTACTTCAAGGGGGTTAAGGTCAATGTTCTGGGCATCCATGTCCAGTTCTTCTACAAGGAACTCAGAAAACCACTTTTTTACAACAGTATGTCATGCTGAAACAAGGAAAGGGCCATGACCAACTTTACTGGTGTGTAACATAAGTGGTCACTACTGAAGGGAACACCACTGCAGCCAAAGCTTGTGCTACAACCTGGAACTTTAGGAAAAGCATCTACATTCTCTAGTTTATTAATTCAGCAGTCTTATTTGTGCACTATATCGCACAATACAGCTGGTTGCCCTGGTCTACTCTAATGGGTGGTAATAACCTGTAGAAGACTTCCCTCTCCACAGCCACCAAACCATTATCCATCAAAAGAGTAGGGGGAGGGGGGGTCAACCAAGGAATCACAGAAAGGGAGTCAGAATTCTGATAGCAATTGTACACTGTCAATTTCTTGAAAGGAACTTGGAAGTGCAGCTAACCGATCTATTCATTATTCTCCACAGGAAGCCATCAAGTCATCCCTTTCTCATGAATTGTGGTGTCTGCTTGAATAAGACATTCATCTTATCTGTAATATTGGTTATAATCGTTCTTGGATATACTCATGACTGGTGGACTCAAGATGAACACATTTACTCCCGGGTTCCTCAGAGGACTATAACCCCCTTGTATCCGTACCTCCTAGAAGAAGATAGTAAATGTACAGGTGGTGCACCATTTATGCTGCTGCTCATCCCTTCAGCTCCTCAAGACTTACACATCAGAAATGTCTTGAGGAACACTTGGGCCAATGAGTCTTTGGTCAATGATGTCCATATTATTAGACTTTTCCTCTTGGGAAGGTCAAATAGTAATATAGAGAAGGTTATACAAGAAAGTGACCTGTTCCATGACATCATAATGCAAGATTTCATGGACTCTTACTATAACCTGACAATCAAGACTTTGATGGGGATGGAGTGGGTGAGTCGTTTGTGTCCAAATGTTAAGTACGTCATGAAAATCGACTCGGATATGTTCTTCAACCCTTGGTTTTTAGTAGAGGAAATCTTACAGCCTCAAAATCCAGCCCCAAAAAACTTTTTTACAGGGCTGACTGTGCACAACGCTTTACCACACAGAGACAAGGGAAGTAAATGGTACATGTCTATCAAAGCCTATTCTAAAAAGTTCTATCCACTCTACTGCTCCGGGACAGGTTACATTTTCTCTGGAGACTTGGCAAAAAAGATCTACCTGGCAGCAGCAGGTTTGCAGATATTCCCTTTTGAAGACGTTTTTGTAGGAATGTGCCTACAAAAGTTAGGAGTCAAAATCTTCGAACCTTCAGAAAAATGGTTTATTGGGGAAAAGGTTCCTTATGACAGGTGTAAGTTTACGAAGCTTGTCACTGTCCACCACTTTACCCCAAATGAACTGTCGAAGATATGGCCAGATTTTCTGGAGGCTATGGAAACCTGTAATAAGAACTAACTGAACCTCATGCACATGGCAAAGTCACATACATAGACCCGGTACAGTGCCACATGGAGTCCCTATTGTCCTGTAGGCATGCTGTGTGCAACTGAATGGTGCCTCCATACTATGATTCTAAAAAAGATTGCCACTTGTATGCCTCCCTGTAAAATATAAAGGGTCAGAACTTTCGCATGCCTGGAGAAGAACCTCTGCAGTCAAGAAGGAACCTTAAAAATCATGTTATGTTGCGACACATTTACTGCCAAATTTTCAAATTACTTGTATGTCTCAACAAAAAAGGGATCCAAAAGTAACCAATCTAAAGATGAAACTAATAAAAGCCCAAAAGTTTCCCCAGGTATATACATTTATTGGCAGTGCCATGCAATTTTGGGCGGATTTGCCAGGTATTGAATATGTCTATGGCCACTGTTAGGCCCTGATCCTCATTTTTGGTTAGACACCAATCACTTTAAAGGGGGTGCACTGCAATAACACAGACAACCCATGGACAGCAGCACTTCTGGAATAAAACAAGACCCTTTTTAACCCTAGACACCCCCTTTAAAGTTTTTGGTATATTTAAAAGTTTGTAGTTATTTCCCCAATTTTAGTATATGCTGGCTTACAGAGGTAGGAGCAGACTTACAAGGAATGAGTAATACGTATGCCCACCACTGCTGTGACCCCTTCAACCAATCATATGCGCTAGAAAGGGAGATCACTGCAAGTGATATATAGTGGCTGAGCTTGATATTGAATTCTCTAGCATGTGACCAATGAGGCCAGGAATTGTCCGCAGAGGTCATGGTAACTTGCCACCTCTGCTCCAGCAAGAGGAGTAGGCTAAGTTGCTCCTAGGCCGGACAACCCCGTTAAGACATAATGTAACTAGTGTTAGTCAAGCACCAGAGTGCTCGGGTGCTCGAGTAGAACACTTTGGGATGCTTGGGTGCTCTGCCGAGCACCAGAGCACAATAGAAGTCATTGGGAGAACCCGAGCATTAAACCAGGCACCCCCTGCTCTGAAGAGGGGAGGGTGTCTGGTTCATAGGAAAAGGTCAGAAATTTATGGAAACACCACCGAAATGGTTCGGGAACAGCATGGGGACAATGTCTCGATGCATCTTGGACTCCCAGGTCGCTGCTGGGAACGATGTTGACTGAGTAGTACGCCACTTTTACAGACTGACAATAATACGCACAAAACCAAAGATAAAAACAATTTTAGAGGAAAAATTGTTAGGAAACATTCTTTCCTGTATATTTACTTGTATATAAAGTGCAAGTGCTGCCAAAAATTACAGGGAAGAGACACTCCGATTCAACCTGTATATCACATAAAGGAGGACCTTATTCACATTGTAGTACAATTGTTCAGGCAGTGGGACTCCTACACTCATAAAGCCTATGCACTAAGGGAAAGGGCTGCTAAAAATGACAAGGAACCGGCACTCCAATATACCCTTTATTACACATAACGGAGGGCATCATACACACCCTTGAAAAATTATGATTGCTCTCCTGCTGGTGACCCTCTAAAACATTATGGGCGAGGGTTTGCTGCTGATCTGACCATCTAAAACATTAGGGTTAAGGGTCTGCTGCAGAGCTGACCATCTAAAAAAAATTGTGGGCAAGGGCCTGCTGCCGAGCTGACCATCTAAAAAAAATTGTGGGCAAGGGCCTGCTGCCGAGCTGACCATCTAAAAATTTAGGAGTGAGGGTCTGCTGCTGAGCTGACCCTCAAAACATTATTGGTGAGGGCCTGCTGGTGACCCTCTAAAACATTATGGGTGAAGGCCTGCTGGTGACCCTCTAAAACATTATGGGTGAGGGCCCGCTGCTGAGCTGACCCTCTAAAACATTAGGAGCCAGGGAGGCCAAATAAGCATGTTGGAGGAGGACGAGAAAAGGGAGATTGAACCATATACCCTTTTTAGTGGTGGAAGGGGTGCATGGGAATACAGTGTATTCAATACACCATAAGAGACACATTTAGAGTGCCTTTATGTTCAGCCGCTTTCCTCTGGTGGAGTAAAGAAGCTAGGGGCAATCCAGGCCTTGTTCATTTTTATAAGAGTCAACCGGTCAGCATTTTCAGTTGACAGGCGTATGTGCTTATCAGTTATTATGCCTCCAGCAGCACTAAATACATGCTCTGACAAAACACTGGCAGTGGGGCAGGCAAGCACCTCCAAGGCGTAGAGTGCAGTTCGTGCCACATGTCCAGCTTGGACACCCAATAGTTGTAAGGCACACAGGGATCAAACTGACATGGTCTGCTACATACTCCTTCACCATCTTCCAAAAATTTTCCCTCCTTGTGACACTAGGCCACACATCAGGTTGAGGGTGCTGGCTGGGTGTCATAAAACTGTCCCAGGCCTTAGAGAATGTTTCCCTGCCTCTGTTGGAACTGCTGTGTGTTCCCCTCATCTCCCCTCCTCGGTTGGCCAAGGAACTACGTACTATGCAGCCAGCGTTGTCAGCTGAAAATTTTGGGAAATGTATCCACAAGGACCTTCTTGTATTGCACCATTTTGCTCGTCCTCTCCACCACTGTAATGAGAAGTTTTCTTTGTAGCGGGGGGTCGAGAAGGGTGAACAACCAGTAATCGTGTTGGCCAAAAGGCGTACAATGCGAGGGTCACGGGAAAGGCAGCCTAACAATGATGATGTCTGACTGGTGCTGCAAGATGATAATTCAGAGGTGGAAGTGGAGGAGGAGGAGAAGGGGGGTTGCAGCCACTAACGTACAGTACAGACTAAAAGTTTGGACACACCTTCTCATTCAAAGAGTTTTCTTTATTTTCATGACTATGAAAATTGTAGATTCACACTGAAGGCATCAAAACTATGAATTAACACATGTGGAATTATATACATAACAAAAATGTGTGAAACAACTGAAAATATGTCATATTTTAGGTTCTTCAAAGTAGCCACCTTTTGCTTTAATAACTGCTTTGCACACTCTTGGCATTCTCTTGATGAGCTTCAAGAAGTAGTCACCTGAATGGTTTTCACTTCACCGTTACTTTAAGAAATTAAGGTCAGTCAGTCCGAAAAATTGGGAAAACTTTGAAAGTGTCCCCAACTGCAGTCACAAAAGCCATCAAGCGCTACAAAGAAACTGGCTCACATGCGGACCGCCCCAGGAAAGGAAGACCAAGAGTCACCTCTGCTGCGGAGGATAAGTTCATCCGAGTCACCAGCCTCAGAAATCGCAGGTTAACAGCAGCTCAGATTAAAGACCAGGTCAATGCCACACAGAGTTCTAGCAGCAGACACATCTCTAGAACAACTGTTAAGAGGAGACTGTGTGAATCAGGCCTTCATGGTAGAATATCTGCTAGGAAACCACTGCTAAGGACAGGCAACAAGCAGAAGAGACTTGTTTGGGCTAAAGAACACAAGGAATAGACATTAGACCAGTGGAAATCTGTGCTTTGGTGTGATGAGTCAAAATTTGAGATCTTTGGTTCCAACCACCGTGTCTTTGTGCAACGCAGAAAAGGTGAACGGATGGACTCTACATGCCTGGTTCCCACCGTGAAGCATGGAGGATGAGGTGTGATGGTGTGGGGGTGCTTTGCTGGTGACACTGTTGGGGATTTATTCAAAATTGAAGGCATACTGAACCAGCATGGCTACCACTGCATCTTGCAGCGGCATGCTATTCCATCCGGTTTGCGTTTAGATGGACCATCATTTATTTTTCAACAGGACAATGACCCCAAACACACCTCCAGGCTGTGTAAGGGCTAATTGACCATGAAGGAGAGTGATGGGGTGCTGCGCCAGATGATCTGGCCTCCACAGTCACCGGACCTGAACCCAATCGAGATGGTTTGGGGTGAGCTGGACCGCAGAGTGAAGGCAAAGGGGCCAACAAGTGCTAAGCATCTCTGGGAACTCCTTCAAGACTGTTGGAAGACCATTTCAGGTGACTACCTCTTGAAACTCATCAAGAGAATGCCAAGAGTGAGCAAAGCAGTAATCAAAGCAAAAGGTGGCTACTTTGAAGAACCTAGAATATGACATATTTTCAGTTGTTTCACACTTTTTTGTTATGGATATAATTCCACATGTGTTAATTCATAGTTTTGATGCCTTCAGTGTGAATCTACAATTTTCATAGTCATGAAAATAAAGAAAACTCTTTGAATGAGAAGGTGTGTCCAAACTTTTGGTAAGTACTGTATGTGGTGGCAGAAACACTGATGGAAGTAGGGCCCGTAATCCGTCGGTAGCACCTGTGCCATCCCAGGGAACGACTCGCTCCCGGCCTCCACAACGTTCACCCAGTGTGCTGTCAGGAAATTGTAGCTTCTCTGGCCAAAAGCACTTGTCCATGTGTCAGTCGTTAAGTGGACCTTCCCTGATGGTGCTTGCGAAGGTCCAGCTGCATGGTGGGAGCCATCTGGGCCTGTGTCTTGGACAGGGGATTGGCCAGCACATAACACAGGGGAAGAGGAGGCAGTGGTGTTACCCACAGACACTGATTGTGGACCCAGGCATTAAGCCTATTAGGGTGCTTTGATGTCATGTGGCGGATCATGCTGGTGGTGAGGATGCTAGTGTTCACGCCCCTGCTCATTTTGGTACAGCACAGGTTGCAAATGACAATTCTTTTATCGTCCGCACTTTCCTCAAAAAAGCGCCAGACTGCAGAATACCTGCCCCTTAGCAAGGGAGATTGCCGCAAAGGGGTGCTCCGGGGAACAGTTGCGGGCCTGTTTGGTGTGGCCCACCTTCTCCCTTTTGCCACCCCACTGCCTCTTCCAGCCTGTTGTGGTGCTACAGATCCCTCCCCTTCTGTACTGCTGTCCTCGCTCGGCTTGCCACCCTCCCAGGTTGGGTCAGTGACTTCATCGTCCAGCACCTCCTCTTCCACTTCCTTACTCTGGTCATCCTCCTGACTTGTTGACCTAACAACAACCTCAGTTATTGACAACTGTGTCTCATCCTCATCATGAACCTCTTGAGACACTAATTGCGGTTGACTTATTGGCAACTGTGTCTCATCAGCATCCACCTTGTGAAACACTAATTGCTATTCCCCACAGTCATCTTCTTCTGACAGTTGATTCTCCAGAGTTTGGGAATCAGGGCACAAGATCTCCTCATGTCCCTCTTCAAGCGGGCTTGACGAGATGCCCAAATTAAGGAATGGCGATAAAAACAGCTCCTCAGAAGATCTGAGTGTGGGATCACTTGTTTGTCAAAACTCTCCATGGTGGGTGGAAGGAGTATCAGGGTGAGGATTCTACTGACCAGACTCTTGGCTACTGAGACTGGACTTTGTGGAAGACAGGGTGGTGCTTAACCTACTGGAAGCATTATCCGATGCAATCCAAGCCACCACCCGCACTGGTCTGACTTCGAGAGTGGTGACCTGGACCGCCCTGCAAACTGGGACATGAAGCTAGGTATCATGGATGAGTGTGTTTCTTGTGCTCTGGCAGCCCATCAGCACGGCCACTTCCCCGTCCCTTACTGCTCGCCTTGTGCATATTAAATGTCACATGAATGTCACATGAATGTCAAATGCAGGAATGTCACATGTACAGTAGCGCAGGTTTTGTAAGTGCATGTGCAAATAAAGTACACAGAATGTCACAGGTATTTTTAGGATGCGCACACAGTAAACAGGAGGTATAGCGCAAGTAATGTCGCTGTCACCACCGCCTAATAAAAAATTACACTGAATGAATGTCACTGATATTTAGGGTGAGCAAATGTTATACAGGAGATGTAGCGCAGATAATGTCGCTGTCACCAGCAGTAATAAAATTTGACTGAATGCCACTGATATTTCGGATACGCAAATGTTATACAGGATATATAACGCACGTAACGTAACTGTCCGCAGCGGACACCGTCTACGGAAAAAGTACACTGGATGTCAAGGATATTTTTCGGCTGCGCACACGTTAGACAGGAGATGTAGCGAAGATAATGTCGCTGTCTGTAGCAGCCATACAATTGCAAGCTATTTAGCGCAGGTTGCACAAAAAATATATATTGCTGCCAGATACAACATAAGTCCTTAAAAGTACAAGTATAAAAACGAACATATTGCTATTTCAATCGCTCTACTATCTCTCCCTTCTGCTCTCAATGACTAATACTGAGCTGAACACGTGTCATCGGGTGCTATATAGCACCCGATGACGTGTTCCGGACCAGCCTATCATTGTAATGCCAGCAGCCAACATGGCTAAGGCATTACCGTGAATGGCAGTACTTACATGCACGTTTATTGGCTGCTACGCAGCCAACAAACATGTGGGGACGAGACTCGAGCATCGCGCCGAACACCGCGATGTGCCGATGCTCGAGCCGAAACTAGTGTTCAGCCGAGCATGCTTGCCCAACACTAAATGCAACCCACTTGTCAGAAAAGTTACGTTCAGTATCATAGGTATCACCACGACCATAAATGCCCGTAATTGCTAATTTGCAATTTTTTCATCTCTTCTCTTCCATCCAAAAAATGTAATAAAATGTGTTCAAAAAGTCACACGCACTCTAAAATGGCATCAATAAAAACAAATACAGGTTGTTCTGCAAAAAATAAGCCTCCACATGTGAGAGATTGCATTTATTTCTCTATATATATTGTGAACATTCAGTCGTACACATTTTTGTCCACTAGATGGCCGAAACCAGATGTATGAGCCATGTGTGCATTCTTTTTGTCTTATGGTCAATGGGGGAGGGGGAAGGGGGGGTTAGGTTGCAGTTTTCAAATCTACCTACGAACTCAGAGTTGAAGTTACTGAAACCGCTCCTATCAGGTTAAGGAGCCAATAGTCTCTTCTTAAGGAACACCCTTTTGTGATGTCATGTCTGCTATTTAAGTCAATGTAATTTGAATAAAGCTCTCTTCTACCATGGCTCAGGGGGGATGAGAAGTGGTTCTTATGAAACCAACTGTGTGTCTGGTCTCATTATGAAAGCAGTATGGTATACACATACTTATACTTTTAATTGATTTGGCACCACACAAAGTAGATGAGAATCGCATGAATTGCGATGACAATTTTGGCGTCTCTGGGTGGGCAGACAACTTGCATAATTTCCGATTCAAACGCACAAGAGGACTTGCGTAAAACCATCAGACGAGGTCACAAGCTGCAGCAAAAGGTAAGAAGTTTTATTCTTACAAAAACTTCTCTGAGTCTTTTGCCCAAGTCGATTCTCAAGAGTTAAATTGGTGTTATCGCGATAGAAAGAACCTGTTTAAATATTCCTTCTTTGTGTGATAGGACGTACTGAAACAAAGCGGAAACTGGTAGATAGCTGAGTCAGATATCCATGACATATAATTGGATCCCAGCCAAGCTCTGACAAGCGTTTGATGACTCATGAGTAGTGACCAGGGGTGTGTAGGATTAACACCAATTCGATTGTAAGTTATTAAGATTGGGTATCCCCACAGATACGAGTAGGATTAACACCAATTCGATTTTGAAGTTATTAAGATTGTGTATCCCCACGAAGGTGGATTGGACCAGGGGTCTTCACCAAAGGAATTGTGGGCTCGGTGGTAATTAGATATAGTGTGATCTTCGTGCAACTAACTGCTCTTAGCTAGCGGGTTCGATGGTGATTATATATAGTAATCAGACATTGTTTGATCTTTGTGCAACTGCTCTAAGCTAGCGAGTTCGGTAGTAATCAGATACCGTTTGATCTGTGTGTAACCAAAAAAAGGGGGCAATTCTAATGTTATAGGATATAGTGAGGAGATGTTAACAGCGGCTCAGCAAAGTTTCCGTTTCAGTTAAGAAAAAAAAAGTTGAAAGCATTTTGTCATACTGTGTAGCAGAGATATCCGGTATTATCCGGAAATACGTAGTATTGTGCAAGAGTTCCCCCTAGAGGCTGAATATTGAAACGAAAGTTTTAGTTATTAAGTTAAAATCGTTCATGTGAGCAATTGGTAGGCCAGAAACTAGTAGACTAAATAAAGGACTGTGGAAAGTGTATTGAAGGAAAAGAGAAGTTAGTTGAAGGATAATAATAGGCTGGTGAAAGCTGAGTCATGGTGGAAATTGTCTATGGAAGTGATTGAGAGAAGTTGAAGTAAGTTGGAGAAATGAAATGAGCAGCATTTCTGTTTGCAAGATGGAGGATTTGAATCCCATAGTGAACAAAGAAAAAAACCATGGCATTCCCATGGTGACTGGGACTCTTGTCGGGGAGGAGTACGCCAAAGTGGAACAACTGCACAGATTTTTTTTTTTTAAAAGATGAATATTCTAAAAAAAAACTAATATATAAGTTTTTTTTGAATATTCGTAATATTCAAAAACAAGAATATATAGCAATATAGCGAATATTCGGAAAAAACCAAATACAGGGCAATTTAGCTAATATACAGTCATGTGAAAAAATTAGGACACCCTTTGAAAGCATGTGGTTTTTTGTAACATTTTTAATAAAAGGTTATTTCATCTCCGTTTCAACAATACAGAGAGATTAAAGTAATCCAACTAAACAAAGAAAACTGAAGAAAAGTCTTTTCAAGATCTTCTGTAAATGTCATTCTACAAAAATGCCTATTCTAACTGAGGAAAAAGATAGGACACCCTCACATGTATTCCCTCTTAAATTGGCTCAGATCTCACACAGGTATATCACACCAGGTGCACATAATTAGTAGATCGTTACTCTGCATGTTGAATGAGGCTTGCCCTATTTAAACCTCAGACATTTAGTTTGGTGTGCTCCTGACTGTTGAAGTGAGAGTGAGCACCATGGTGAGAGCAAAAGAGCTGTCAGAGGACTTCAGAAAAAAGATTGTAGCAGCCTATGAGTCTGGGAAGGGATTTAAAAAGATCTCAAAAGATTTTGAAATCAGCCATTCCACTGTCCGGAAGATAGTCTACAAGTGGAGGGCTTTCAAAACAACTGCCAACATGCCCAGGACTGGTCGCCCCAGCAAGTTCACCCCAAGAGCAGACCGCAAGATGCTAAAAGAGGTCTCCAAAAACCCTAAAGTGTCATCTCGAGAACTACAGCAGGCTCTGGCTACTGTTGATGTAGAAGTACATGCCTCTACAATCAGAAAGAGACTGTACAAGTTTAACTTGCATGGGAGGTGTGCAAGGAGGAAACCTTTGCTTTCCAAGAGAAACATCGAGGCCAGACTGACATTTGCCAGAGATAAAGTTGACAAAGACCAGGACTTCTGGAATAATGTTCTTTGGACAGATGAGTCCAAAATTGAATTATTTGGACACAACAGCAGAGGACATGTTTGGCGTAAACCAAACACAGCATTCCAAGAAAAGAACCTCATACCAACTGTGAAGCATGGAGGTGGAAGTGTCATGGTTTGGGGCTGCTTTGCTGCAGCAGGACCTGGTCAGCTCACCATCATAGAATCCACGATGAATTCTACTGTGTATCAGAAGGTGCTTGAAGAACATGTGAGACCATCAGTTAGAAAATTAAAGCTGAAGCGGAACTGGACCATGCAACATGACAATGACCCAAAACATACTAGTAAATCAACCAAAGATTGGCTGAAAAAGAAGAAATGGAGAGTCCTGGAATGGCCAAGTCAAAGTCCAGATTTGAATCCCATTGAGATGCTGTGGGGTGACTTGAAAAGGGCTGTACGTGCAAGAAACCCCTCAAACATCTCACAGCTGAAAAAGTTCTGCATTGAGGAGTGGGGTAAAATTTCCTCAGACCGATGTCGAAGACTGGTAGATGGCTACAAGAACCGTCTCACTGCAGTTATTTCAGCCAAAGGAGGTAACACTCGCTATTAGGGGCAAGGGTGTCCTATCTTTTTCCTCAGTTAGAATAGGCATTTTTGTAGAATGACATTTACAGAAGATCTTGAAAAGACTTTTCTTCAGTTTTCTTTGTTTAGTTGGATTACTTTAATCTCTCTGTATTGTTGAAACGGAGATGAAATAACCTTTTATTAAAAATGTTACAAAAAACCACATGCTTTCAAAGGGTGTCCTAATTTTTTCACATGACTGTATGCTATAATCTTCTTTGTCTAATAGTTGTAATTTTTTTCTCATCTGAAGTTCAGATGGGAAAAAAATGACAACTATAAAAAAAAAAATAGCTGAAGTCATGATTCCTCCCTGCTTAACCACTTCAACCCCGCTAGCTGAAACCCCCTTAATGACCAGGCCACTTTTTACACTTCTGCACTACACTATTTTCACCGTTTATTGCTCGGTCATGCAACTTACCACCCAAATGAATTTTACCTCCTTTTCTTCTCACTAATAGAGCTTTCATTTGGTGGTATTTCATTGCTGCTGACATTTTTACTTTTTTGGTTATTAATCGAAATTTAACGATTTTTTTGCAAAAAAATGACATTTTTCACTTTCAGTTGTAAAATTTAGCAAAAAAAATGACATCCATATATAAATTTTTCGCAAAATTTATTGTTCTACATGTCTTTGATAAAAAAAAATGTTTGGGTCAAAAAAAAATGGTTTCGGTAAAAGTTATAGCGTTTACAAACTATGGTACAAAAATTTGAATTTCCGCTTTTTGAAGCAGCTCTGACTTTCTGAGCACCTGTCATGTTTCCTGAGGTTCTACAATGCCCAGACAGTAGAAAAACCCCACAAATGACCCCATTTCGGAAAGTAGACACCCTAAGGTATTCACTGATGGGCATAGTGAGTTCATAGAACTTTTTATTTTTTGTCACAAGTTAGCGGAAAATGATGGGTTTTTTTATTTTTATTTTTTTCTTACAAAGTCTCATATTCCACTAACTTGTGACAAAAAATAAAAACTTCCATGAACTCACTATGCCCATCACAAAATACCTTGGGGTATCTTATTTCCAAAATGGGGTCACTTGTGGGGTAGTTATACTGCCCTGGCATTCTAGGGGCCCAAATGCGTGAGAAGAAGTTTGCAATCAAAATCTGTAAAAAATGACCGGTGAAATCCGAAAGGTGCACTTTGGAATGTGTGCCCCTTTGCCCACCTAGGCTGCAAAAAAGTGTCACATATGTGGTATCGCCGTACTCAGGAGAAGTTGGGGAATGTGTTTTGGGGTGTCATTTTACATATACCCATGCTGGGTGAGAGAAATATCTTGGCAAAAGACAACTTTTCCCATTTTTTTATACAAAGTTGGCATTTGACCAAGATATTTATCTCACCCAGCATGGGTATATGTAAAATGACACCCCAAAACACATTCCCCAACTTCTCCTGAGTACGGCGATACCACATGTGTGACACTTTTTTGCAGCCTAGATGCGCAAAGGGGCCCAAATTCCTTTTAGGAGGGCATTTTTAGACATTTGGATCCCAGACTTCTTCTCACGCTTTAGGGCCCCTAAAATGCCAGGGCAGTATAAATACCCCACATGTGACCCCATTTTGGAAAGAAGACACCCCAAGGTATTCAATGAGGGGCATGGCGAGTTCATAGAAATTTTTTTTTGGGCACAAGTTAGCGGAAATTGATTTTATTTTATTTTTTCTCACAAAGTCTCCCTTTCCGCTAACTTGGGACAAAAATTTAAATCTTTCATGGACTCAATATGCCCCTCACGGAATACCTTGGGGTGTCTTCTTTCCGAAATGGGGTCACATGTGGGGTATTTATACTGCCCTGGCATTTTAGGGGCCCTAAAGCGTGAGAAGTCTGGAATATAAATGTCTAAAAAATGTTACGCATTTGGAGTCCGTGAGGGGTATGGTGAGTTCATGTGAGATTTTATTTTTTGACACACGTTAGTGGAATATGAGACTTTGTAATAAAAAAATAAAAAAAAAACAATTTCCGCAAACTTGGGCCCAAAAAATGTCTGAATGGAGCCTTACAGGGGGGGTGATCAATGACAGGGGGGTGATCACCCATACAGACTCCCTGATCACCCCCCTGTCATTGATCACCCCCCCTGTCATTGATCACCCCCTGTAAGGCTCCATTCAGACGTCCGTATGATTTTTACGGATCCACGGATACATGGATCGGATCCGCAAAACACATACGGACGTCTGAATGGAGCCTTACAGGGGGGTGATCAATGACAGGGGGGTGATCAATGACAGGGAAGTGATCAGGAAGTCTATATGCGTGATCACCCCCTTGTCATTGATCACCCCCCTGTCATTGATCACCCCCCTGTAAGGCTCCATTCAGACGTCCGCATGTGTTTTGCGGATCCGATCCATGTATCCATGGATCCGTAAAAATCATACGGACGGCTGAATGGAGCCTTACAGGGGGGTGATCAATGACAGGGGGGTGATCAATGACAGGGAAGGGATCAGGAAGTCTATATGCGTGATCACCCCCTTGTCATTGATCACCCCCCTGTAAGGCTCCATTCAGACGTCCGTATGTGTTTTGCGGATCCGATCCATGTATCAGTGGATCCGTAAAAATCATACGGACGTCTGAATGGAGCCTTACAGGGGGGTGATCAATGACAGGGAAGTGATCAGGAAGTCTATATGCATGATCACCCCCCTGTCATTGATCACCCCCCTGTAAGGCTCCATTCAGACATCCGTATGTGTTTTGTGGATCCAATCCATGTATCCGTGGATCCGTAAAAATCATACGGACCTCTGAATGGAGCCTTACAGGGGGGTGATCAATGACAGGGGGGTGATCAGGGAGTCTATATGGGGTGATCAGGGGTGATCAGTGGTTCATAAAGGGTTAATAAGTGACAGGGGGGGTGTAGTGTAGTGGTGTTTGGTGCTACTTTACAGAGCTGCCTGTGTCCTCTGGTGGTCGATCCAAACAAAAGAGACCACCAGAGGACCAGGTAGCAGGTATATCAGACGCTGTTATCAAAACAGCGTCTAATATACCTGTTAGGAGTTAAAAAAATGACAAATAACTTACGGAGGCACAGAGGTTGATTACTCGGGTTTGGTGGAATATTCGCAGTTTGGAGGAATATTTGAAATGCTCCATTGCCCCTAGGGGACTCAGAGTCCAGAAGTTTCCAGCATGGGAGGTTACTCCCGAATTTAAGTCCGATTGGGAGTTGGGCCTTTTACAATGCTCCAAAATTATGATGGGTCTAATTATTGACCATGATAAGGCCCTATTGAGTGAGGTCAGAAATAAAATCAGGAACTTAGAGGACAATCTTTCCAATATGGACGAGGATAAAGTCACAGCATTCAAGGCTAAATTACAGGTTAATTTAGAGAGTTATGAGAAGGAGGTCATGACTGGGAAGAAAAACAAATTCCAGAGAGACAAATCTGACTTTGAATGCAAACAGGCGTATAAATGGAAACATGCTGGCAACCCACGTAATATAAGTAGGGGTCGTGCGAATTACAACATCCCTAATTACCGTAGTGACAATATGGCATCTAGTTCTATTGGTATTAACAGCAATTCCAGAGATGGTTTTTTATCCGAGACAAGCGACGAAGGCGTACTAGGCGAGGATTACGTAAATCCAAGAAAGAGGACATTTGCACAGCAGAGGGGCAGCAACCATCACTATGCGACCCGCAAACGACGACCTCAGTATTAACGGATGCCTCCACTCCAAACACCCCGATGGAGGAGGACACTTTAAGGATCATCAATCTCTCAACATATTCACTTACACCAATGGAAAGATCAGTGCTGGTAAGAGGCCTCTCCTTCTCCCCTATGAATACGCTGGATAAATTTGAATTTATTAAGGATATCTATTTATTCTGTAGACAGTTGTGCTTTAGAGCGTTATATGCTCAACCTTCCCTTGTACAACAGCTACCGGAGGACAAAAGAGGTGTCTTCATGGATCTGATGGATCTATTGAAGGAAAGTGAGTGTGAGACAGGAAGGCGGCAATTCACACCACACAAACCTTCCATTATTACTCCCACACTCAACCTCTTTCCTAACATTCAGTTGTTTTTCCAGGTCATGATAGTGGAAATTAGGAAATTACAAGCGAACAAAATCCAGGACAAAAATCTGTCTAAAGCAGAATTACTGGCGATTAGGAACCTACAGAATAATGCGGCTTTTGTCATCAAGGAGGCGGACAAAGGAGGTAATGTAGTGTTGTGGGAGACAGGGTTATATACTGCAGAGGCAAGAAGACAACTGAGTAACCGTCATTTCTATACCCCATTACCCACAGATCCCACTGTAACGTTTATGAAGAAATTGGATAGACTCCTTACCTCTGCATGCCAATTTAACATCATCACCAAAAAAGAGAAGGGATTCTTGGAAGTCAATTGTCCTATAATCCCTACTTTCTACATGCTACCCAAGGTACATAAGGATTTGGCTGTGCCTCCGGGCCGCCCTATTGTGGCGGGGATAGGGGGTTTATGTGAACAAGCCTGTATTTACCTCGACTTTTATTTACAGCCTTTTGTCTTGGGTCTTCAATCGCACCTCAGGGACTCCATGCAGTTGGTACAACACCTACAGGAGATGCAATTTCCACCGGGGACATTGATACTCACGTGTGACGTTGATTCCCTTTATTCAAACATCTCGCACAGTGATGGTCTACAAGCCACCCAGTACTTCTTCCAAAAATCATCCTCTGGAGATCCGGCACACCACACATTTCTGGTGAGCCTCTTGGAGTTTGTTCTCCACCATAATTACTTTGTGTTTGATCGTGTTTTTTACAGACAAGTATCGGGGACTGCGATGGGGGCACGATGTGCGCCCTCCTATGCCAACCTATTTTTAGGTTGGTTGGTGGGAGGAGACACACGTGTACCCCACTGCAATGTATGGTGAACATGTACTTGCATGGTATCGCTATATTGATGATCTTTTGATTTTTTGGCAGGGCACAGTTGAACAGTGTACTGAGTTTGTTAACTTGTTGAATACCAACTCACTCAACATCTCACTCACCTATAAGATATCGGACACTACCGCTGACTTTCTGGACTTGCGACTGAAACTTGACGAACAGGGCATTCGCACATCACTTTTCCGCAAGGAAACTGCAACAAATAGTCTGTTACGTTTCGACAGCTTCCACCCGGCCTATCTGCGGAGAGGGATCCCCAAGGGCCAGTTTCTAAGACTACCCCGCAACTGCACCACCACCCCTGACTTCAGTGAGGCCTCTATTGATTTGACGAACAGATTCAGAGCACATGGCTACCCGAAGAAAGTAATATCAGGGGCCTTTGAAAGGGCGAAGACAACTGATCGCCTGGAATTATTGAAATCTAAACCTAAACTCCGGAGCACCCAGGTCCATCTTATCACCAAATACAATAACCAATGGCGTGATTTATACACAATACTAAATGCACATTGGCATCTCCTATTGGCGGATCCCAAGCTGATTGACCATGTAAATCCAACTCCGAAGATCATTGCACGGAGAGCCCCAAATCTACGGGACAAATTGGTACATAGCCATTTCCAGAGGCCCACACAGGGGTTGGGGAGGGGTGTCAGATTACGCGGGACATATCCATGCGGAAATTGTAATATCTGCCAATACATGATCTGTGCTGATTCCTTCTCCACCTGCAGGCTTCCGGCGGTGATATCCTTGGATAATTACATCAACTGTCGCACAAGAAATGTTATCTACGCACTCATTTGTGAATGTAGGAAGCTATATGTGGGTCAGACCGGCCAAGAAGTACGGAAACGTATTCAACAACATCTATCAAATATTGCTTTGGCCCGACGGGACAGGACCCAAGCAAAGAAACCGTTAACTTCAGTTGCTGCACATTTTCTGGATTGTCACCAGTGTATAACCTCCGGACTTAGGATTGCGGGACTTGACTCGGTACGCATGAATTTGAGGGGAGGATCGGCTACCTCTCAATTATTGCGTCTCGAGTCCAAATGGGTTTTCAATCTGGATACAGTTGCCCCGCATGGACTAAATGAGGAACTTACGTTCACTGGCTTCTACCATACCTGATATGGGGGGTGGCCTTTAAACCCCCATGGTTGGGGCCGTCTACTATTCCCTCATCTAGGTAGTCGGGGTTTATTAAACCAACCATGGTGGGAACACAGGAATAGCAGCGTTTATTCCTTGTGTCATTTGAGCACTAATAGTGGGGGTATATTAAGGGGTTCGTGCTTTATGTGGAGATAATGGTGCGCTATCCAGCCATTGCATTGAGGCGGGCAATAGCCATAAATTATGACATAGATTGGGCACTCAGCAACCATTGCCTCTACGAGGGCTTAATTTGGGGGCTTCCGTTAGGACAGAGATTATAGAAGGCTGGTGTTTACTATTATCAGTACCTTATCTAATTACTAAAGCTTTCATTTGCACTAACCCCTTTATGTCATTCTTTACAGGTTGTTTAACTTCCTCACTTTTATTCACTATTTCACACGCACGGTTCGGGCACTTTTGTATCCACCATTCTTTTCACTTCCCCATTCGTGGTCTTCTCACGCAGGTGTCACTATATCACATTTTTTTTTCCCTTCTTTTGCAGGTCCTTCCTGGATCTTGGATCTTATATTAGGGTCATCTATTATGCATGCACATTGCATAATATACATGTGTAGTATTCACTTTTATTAACGTTTATGTTTCTTGTAGAGATGTATATTGGCATCACTGACAGCACCATGAGTATAGGTGTTTGGTCAGGTATACTTGATATTTATATATGCCTCCATATGCACCATATCATATATAATTCTTGTCTATGTCCTCTTCATGCATTGTTTACATGAATTATGCATGTTTTTATATGTCCAATTTCCCATTAGTGTGCCCATTGCCATGTATTTGCTATATTATTATTTATTATTACTATTATTCATGCATATATTAGTGGCTGGGTATGTACTCACTATATCATTGGGGCACATTATGTTCTTATCTGATCATGTACAATATTGTCTGCCCCACATGAATGCAGAGACAGTGACATAGATCGAGCTCTGTCCTGCTTACTATCGTCACATCCCCCCCATCCCCCGTGTTTCTGCTCCCTCTGTCCCCTCCAGTATGATGCTGTGCCTCTGGGCGTGTGCTGGACGCATCGTGCGCTCCACTATTCACAGTGGAGCGCACTATGCGTTCCACCATGTGTTCCACAGCGGCACCTCACTTCCGGTCATGTGACTATTCACATCCGGTTTGGAAATTCCGTCTCAATTGCTCACCAGCTTGCCTGGCATTGTCTCTGTGGCTTCTAACAGCTGCATTCAATAATGTTTAGTACATACATTTGTCCCTTTCTTGTCCTTTCCTGTTTTGTGGCTGTGTTTTGGCTGGTGGAGCGCATATGCGTTCCACCAGCCGATCATGTGACTCACACTTCCGGTTTCCTGATTTGACTGGAGTTTGATATGCTCACACACTGGCCACAGTTCCTGCTGCACAGGTGAACATAATTATACTTTATCTAACACCCTATATTAATTGACGCCCCAGCACACAGTTCTTTACCCCTGAGGAAGCCGGATTGCTCCGGCGACACGCGTTGGGCGCTTGCTATGCTTCCAGGTCCACTGCACCAGCTGGCTATGTAGGTTTGGCTCTTGATATTTGACCCCATGTCGGTCTGTTTGTACCTTTAATTCTAGTGGTCTCACCTTACTGTACATTTGCTATATGTGATTTATTGTATTGCTTTATATGCTGGTTGATAATGTATACATTCATATGTGAGAATTCAGTGGACCTGTGTGTGTCGGTTACATATATTTTATTGCATACCGCACTTTGTTCTATATTGTATACAATTTTTTAATGCGTGTGTGTTGTTGTGTCTAATAAACTTTATATATATTTTTATATCCTTTCATGGTCGGATGTGCATTTATGGGGTGGCTCTTTTGACTCTCTCTTGGGTCAGATTATTTGTCATATGTAGTTACACCACCCTTTGCACTCCTTTGAGTATTTGGTGTGCCCCCTGTCTCTTTAAATTAATATAGGGGTTAAAAAAATCACATCTCCAGCCTGCCAGCGAGCGATCGCCGCTGGCAGGCTGGAGATCCACTCGCTTACCTTCCGTTCCTGTGCGCGCGTTCACAGGAAATCTCGGCTATCGCGAGATGGCGCACGGATGTGTCCAGGAGGAATGAATCAACCACCTTCCGGACGCATCCGTGCGTTAGGCAGTCGGGAGGTGGTTAAAGGGACACTGGGCGGCTTTTTTTTCTCCCGACAAGGTAAAATCCCACGCATGCCCAGTACTATCTTCTACTGGCGCTGGAGGGTGCAGGGGACCTTATCCGGCGCAGGCACGGAGCGACAAAATGAGTCTGATGCCAGGAAGATAGTACTGGGCATGCGCAGGATTTTACCGCGTCGGGAGAAAAAAAAGCCGCCCAGTGCAGTGAATACTAATGAGCTGGGCAGCACTAGGAGATGGCAGTTGGGGCGCGGCTGGGCAAGATAATTTGCATATTGATAAAAAACACTTTTTATAAGGAAAGGCAGCGAGGGGTGATAATGGTATAGTTTAATTAAGCATATTAAGACCAATAGAAGAATATATGTCACTTGATATGCTCTACCGGCCTGTCAGTGTCCCTTTAAGTAACTTAAGCAGAGAGGAATCAGGACTTCAGATGGAAATAAAAGACCAATATTCAAAAAAACTAATATATTCGATATAGTGCTATATATTAGTTTTTCGAATATTCGTAATATTTGAAAAAAACGAATGTAGAACAATTTAGCTTATATAGTGCTAGAATTTTTTTTATAGTTGTGATTTTTTTCCAATCTGCACTTCAGATAAGAAAAAAAATACAACTATTAGATGAAGATTATAGCACTATATTAGCTGAATTGCTCTCTATTCGTTTTTTTTTTTTTCGGATATTCGCTATATATTCTTGTTTTTGAATATTACGAATATATTCGTTTTCTAGAATATAAGTTTTTTTTTTTTTTTTTTTTTATCTGTACAGTTGTTCCACTTTGGCATACTCCTCCCCAACAAGCGCCACAGTCACTATGGGAACGCCTGGGGCTTAGAATATACCATTGGATCTGAGTTTTCACGATCTCATTGCTTCTTATCACAAAAATTCTCATTACGAAAATTCGCAATCAACATTACTCCTAACGGATATTCTACAAAATATTTGCGACATATCGCGAATTCGAATATGACCCCTGCCGCTCATCACTAATGATGAGTAGAATTCCTATTCCAGATAATTTACTTATGTTACTTTTTAAGAACATTAGTTAAAATATGGAGAGTTTTCTCATGTTATTGGTGAGATTCGGAAAATCTCTGTACAAATTATTTCCAATATTTTTCTCTGTACGGGTGATACAGCTATTTGGAGTAGAGCACCTGTTCCCTGTCACATAAGAGTGAGCTATTCCTATTACTTTTTTCTCAACAAGAGATTTGGAAAATGTAGTCCAATGTAGAGCTGGGGATTTAATGCATAGTCATTGAGTCTGGGAGGAAGCATTTAGGTGATTAGCCTGTCACATTGTCTGAATATGCATCAGGACAGAACAAAGAGTGTGGAGAAAGTTTTCACTAGAAAAGTTGGGTGGATTTGGGGTTTTGAGCTCACCTTAGATATGCATGAGAAAGGAACACTTTGTATGTACTTGCCCACTTCCTCGCCCATGGGAGGATCTACAAATGTTCAGCCCTTCAGGTGCAATGCCCATAGGGAATTAGAAATCCAGAATCAAATGCTGGATCCCTATTATCTATACAATCCTTAGGATCTAATTCCATTGCCTTATAGCAAACATGTTCCATGATCTCTCATGGCTAAGGGTTGCATCACATGTGTAGGAGTAGATAGTAATGCAATTGCTACTCCTCTCACCAATCAATCAAAATTAGATCTGACTACTCTGCTGCGTCTGCAGGGGGGAGGGAGTAGTAGTAGTAGTGCCTTCTGGGAGTAGTAGTGCTTTCCCACCTCTATAAATAAAAATTCTAATTCAAATAACTGCCTCCAATTATTAACCACATTTTTGAGTTTCTTGTAGATAATTTCAGGTTCTTGGAAGATGGATCATCTCGGACAGGATGTGCTGTTCCTACTTTATCTGATGTTGGCAAGAAAGAACCACTCCCTCCAGCAATGTTAGTGCAGGAGACAGAGCTGAAGACACTCGCTGAGGTTTGTAAGATGGCTGAGGGTAGGACTGCTACATCAATATTAATCCAGGTATGCCTTCGGTATCACTCATTATTATGGTCTAATCTGGTGAAGCAGAGATTTTGTTAGATCCATGGGTAAGGCCATCAATAATGAATGCTGAGTGTATGAAAGATGTTTGATGTCCTGATGCTGCCTGAGGAGGTAAAGGCTAAACTATTACCTGAAGTCTTCCTTAGGTCCCTTTCACACGAGCGCGATTTCCGTGCGGGTGCCATGCGTGGCGTGAACGCATAGCACCCGCACTGAATCCGGCACCATTCATTTCAATGGGGCTGTGTACATGAGCGTTTTTTTTCACGCATCACTTCTGCAATGCTTTGAAATCGCAGCATGTTCTATATTCTGCGTTTGTAACGCAGGACAGGCCCCATAGAAGTGAATGGGGCTTTAAGTGGAAGTCTGTGTGATACAGGATGGCTTAGGGCCAGTGGACTTCCAAAAAGTTTGTATTTTTCAGATACAGACTACAGAGGCTGAAAGGAAACATCAAAGGATAAAGTTAGAAGTGATGATTGAGAAAGGACTCTGGAGAGTTGGGGGAAAAAACTCTTCCTTCAGAAGGCACTCTACCTAAAGAGGATGGATTTAGAACATGGGCAAATCAAGAGAGAGAAGGTGTGATTGGGTTCTGTGGTGGATGGCTCCTGGGTTCAACAATGCGGCCACTAGGTTAGTTGAAGGTAAACGCTATAATGATGGGAGAACTATGGGAGTTCCAGCAAGGCATATGCCAAGGTCATCTTACCCATTTTAGAGACTGTGGATTGACTACATTTAGAACAAAGGTGGAACAGTGTGAATATGTCTGTGTCTGTATTGATCTCTTTCCAGGATATTCGGAGATTTGGCTTGTAGCAAAGGCTACAGCTAAAAGATGCCTGAGGTTGTTGTGCTTTTCCATAAGTGTAAACTGTTATATCTACTTATTCAAATTTTAATGGATATTCATTGCCTTTAAGAGCAATGTTGATTTATATTCACTATTTTGTATGGATTTTCATACAGGCCAAAGTAAGTCCATAGGAAAATTACTGCATCGTTCAAAGAGCTAGTGTTATTGTAAAAATCTATTATACATTTAGACATTTAGAAGATACAGAACACCTGCAGAAGTAGAGGCTTCATTATATTTCTTATCTGAACATGAATTCCAGTGTGAGAATTGTCTAGATGTTCCTCAAAGTATATATTCATGTATCAAAGTTTTTCCCTCAGCTCTGAGACAAGGCCTTCAGGTGTCAGAGGGGTGTAGTATGGAAAATGTCAGGCATGTACAAGTTAACCCTTAATGGTATGATTATTATAGCTTATACAACAGTGCCACCTAGGTATGAGTAGTTCATATTACACCAGTAGCATTCTGGGTAGTGTTATGATGTCACATTCCTTATCAATGCACACGCCTATCTAAAAACGATTGGAAAGTTCCAAACTAGGAAAGTGTGCTGATCTGATAAGTTTTGGGTTAAGAAACCAGATACACAAAGAGAGGGGGGGGAACAAAGAAAGAAGGGGAGATCCCGGGAGAAAGATTTGGATTATCAGAAAAACCTCTGGAGAGCTGACTTCCCCTAGACTCTGCCTATCACCTACATCCTTGGGTAATGTATACTTTTATTTATATGTAGTATTGATCTAGATCAGTGGTCGGCAAGCCGCAGCTCGCGAGCCACATGCGGCTCTTTACACACTTTAATGCGGCTCTTCTGTGTGCCGGGCGCCCGCTCCCCTCCCCTAGCCTCTGTCAGTGCGCGCCCTGTGTGCAGCCCCGGCGGCCGGCTGCACACAGCTCCAGTCAGGTCATGTGGTATAGGGGGGGCGTGACTTTCTGTGTAGCGCCGTGGCGGCGAGGCAGCATCCTCTCTCTGTCTGCCGCCCTAAGAAGAAGACTGTGCCTCCCAAATCAGCAGCGTGTCATCCGGTAGGTGTAGCAATGGCCTGGCCTGCCTGCCTCTGGGGACTCAATTTCTGTAACAGAAAAAGGAAGGGTTGGGGGGGAATGGAGGGGGGGAGGGGATGAATATGAACTATATGCCTCTGGAACTTGAAAATGAGAGATGTGGGCAGGGCCAGGGAGAGACAAATGAAAGGGGTGACTGATGGCCATCATGGAGGGGGGATGATTATGAATTATGTACTCATATGAGAGATGTGAACTGTGAACAGGGCAAAAAGAAAGGGGTGACTGATGGCCATCATGGGAGGGGGGGGTGGTGATTATGAATTAAGTGTGCCTAACTATGGAAATGAGAGATGTGAACAGGGCAGGGTAAAAAGAAAGGCGTGATGGCCATCATGGAGGGGGGGGAAATGTGACATGAGGGGGGAGAAATGTGACATGAGGGGGGAGAAATGTGACATGAGGGGGAGAAATGTGACATGAGGGGGAGAAATGTGACACGAGGGGGGAGAAATGCGACACGAGGGGGGAGAAATGCGACACGAGGGGGTGAAATGTGACACGAGGGGGTGAAATGTGACACGAGGGGGTGAAATGTGACATGATGGGCAGAAATGTGACACGATGGGCAGAAATGTGACATGAGGGGGTGAAATGTGACACGAGGGGCAGAAATGTGACACAAGGGGGTAAAATGTGACACGAGGGGCAGAAATGTGACACGAGGGGGTGAAATGTGACACGAGGGGGTGAAATGTGACACGAGGGGGTGAAATGTGACACGAGTGGGTGAAATGTGACACGAGGGGGTGAAATGTGACACGAGGGGCAGAAATGTGACATGGAGGGGCAGAAATGTGACATGAGGGGAGAAATGTGACATTGTGGGATTGACATAAAAAGGGTTGATGTGAAAAGGGGGGTGTGGACATAAAATTGCGGAATATCGTAATCTAGGAGCCAGCAAAATAAGTTAGTGGCCAGGTTCTGAGGTCAATATATAACAGTACCAGTGAGGACTATTTGAGTGTGTTTTCACATACTTTTATATGTACTTTTTTAGTTGTATCTTGATTTTTATTTCATTTTATGTTGTCATTTTTTACTTTTATTCAACTTGACTGCAGAGCCAGTGCAATGTGTGCATGCCTGTTTTATTACTTTTACTTCTTGCCTACTGCTTGGGTGTATCCATCAAGGTGGAGAACCCTGCTTAAAATATCCATGATGAGCCCCACTAATTTTATAATACTATTTACACACACATAAAATGCCATATATGCGTCATCCACAGATCCCCCATAACAGTGCGTCATCCACAGATAAATACCAGTGCGTCTTCCACAGATCCCCCATAACAGTGCGTCATCCACAGATAAATAACAGTGCGTCATCCAATATTGCTTCTTTTATGTGATTAAGGATGCCGGTTTGGTGTTGGTGGCTTTATTTTAAAATGAAACATTTTTATAGGTGCCCTGTTTGACATGGCTACAAAGAAAAAACAACGAAAAACGGAAGACGAAAACCGTGAATTTAAAGTGGAATGGACCGAGACTTTCGCGTTTCAGAACGTAAATGGCTTTCCGACCTGTCTTATTTGTAAAGAAAAATTGGCGCATAACAAAAAATCTAATTTGGAGAGACACTTTACAACAAAACACTTGTCCTTTAGTAATAAATATCCTGTTGGTGATGCAAGGAAGAAAGCAGTTGAGGAACTTCTGAAGAGTCAAGAAAAATCAAGTTCTGCGTTTAATCAGTGGGTGCAGTCTTCCAACTATGTTAATTTTGCAAGTTTTGCGGTTAGTCAAGAAATTGCTAAGAGAGGCAAACCATATACAGATGGCGAATACATAAAACGTTGTTTTATAAGTGCATTAGAAGAGTTATTCAAGGATTTTAAGAACAAAGAAGAAATTCTAAAAAAATTAAGAGTTGCCATTGTCTGCTAAAACAGTGAAGGATAGAACAGCCAAAATGTCTTCCAATATAACCAACCAACAAGTTGATGATCTTAAAGTGGTTTCAGCTTTATCAATAGCAGTTGACGAGTCTTGTGACTTAAATGATACAGCGCAAGTTTCACTTTTTGTAAGATTTATGTCAGCTACAGGTCCTAAAGAAGAACTTTTAGGATTATTGCCACTGAAAGGTCAAACACGTGGAGAGGATATAGCAAATGCTGTAATTGGTTGCATTGAAAAACATCATATTCCAATTGATAAAATCGTCTCAATTGCAACAGACGGGGCAAAAAGTATGACCGGCGTAAGAAATGGTTTTGTTGCTATTATGAAAGAAAAAATTAGTCACAAGATACTTACATACCATTGCATCATACATCAAGAAGCACTTTGTGCGCAGACATTTCCAGAAGAAATGTGCAAAGTTATGGAATTGGTGAATAAGATGATCAACTCCATTGTAGCTAAAGCTCTTCATCATCGCCAGTTTAAAGAATTTTTAGTTGAAATGGAGAGTGAGTACGCAGATCTTCTGCTGCATAACAAGGTACGTTGGTTATGAAGAGGAAACGTTTTGAAACGTTTTGCTTCCTTATTATCAGAAATCAAAGCATTTTTCCTCGAGAAGGGTGTTCACTATCCAGAATTAACAAACGATCAGTGGATCCAAAAACTGTATTTCATGGTGGATGTTACTTCCCATCTAAATCAGCTTAATCATAAACTACAGGGGAAAGGAAACACAATTTTCTCAATGTTAGAAGAAGTTATTTAGTTTAAGGCTACTTTCACACTTGCGGCAGAGTGATCCGGCAAGCAGTTCCGTATTTACCTGCTGGATCCGTCAAAATCAACATTAACGGATATTTTTCATGCAACGGATCCGTCGTTCCGGCAATAGTATTTTATGCCGGATCCGTCATTCCGTTGCATCCGACATACACTTTTCGACGGATCCGTCTGCCGGATCCGTCGTAATAGCGGATCCGTCTGTTCCGTTTCCTTCCGTTTGTAAACGGAAGGACGGATCCGTTATTCAAATTTCAGAGATAAAAAGATGCAATCTGTTAAGCAAATACTACAAGTGGCTATAAAAGAAAACCGAAGGTCACTTACCACTCAGAAGTTCCTTCTGCAGAGTGTAAAGATGATGCCAGACCATATTAGTTTTGGATTTCAGGCTCTAATTCTGGTTTCGCGCTGGAGAAGACGTCTTCGAGACAGACAGCGTAGAAAGCGTCGCTATTGGGTGCATCCAATAACATCTGCAAGAATAAGAAGGGGAGTTTTTGAAACTTTGTTTCCCGAATTGAGGAATTATCCAGACAAATTTGTTAATTACTTACGGATGACGGTAGAAAGTTTTGACGATCTCTTACAACGGGTGTCACCTCACATTCAAAGGCAAGACACCACTTTCCGCCGCTGTGTTTCCCCAGCAGAACGCCTGTTGTTGACCATAAGGTAAAGTAGATAAATATTATATATAGTACGAAGTCTAATTTTTTAAAGCTGCTCATTGGTAGTGTAAAAGTAAAATAATTTAAATTTTTATTTCCTGTGATCATTGTAGAAAGTGGATAGGCCACAAGTGATGATCAGCATTATTATTTTTAATTATGCTTAAATCAAAATAATGGTCAAACGATGTCAAATGAACTGTGATCAATATCGGTCACCATGGAGAAGAAACCTTTCTCCTTTTTTTTTACATTATTATTGTCTACATAAAAAATCTTGATTAAAAAAACGTCCCATAGAATTGTATCTTGAATGATATATATTATAATTTTTTCTAAAATAAAAATGTTTATTTTTTCATAGGTTTCTTGCAAGTGGAGAAAGTTTTAGCTCGCTCCATTTCCAATTTCGCCTTGGCATATTGACTGTTTCCATTATTGTGAAGGAGACATGCCGTGTTTTGTGGGATCAACTTCATGAGGAATTTATTCCACATCCAACTAGACAGCATTGGACCGAAATTGCTGAAAAATATTGGGATATTTGTCCGTTTCCCAACTGCATAGGTGCAGTAGACGGGAAACATATAAGAATAATCAAGCCCCAAGGATCCGGATCTGAGTTTTACAACTATAAGAAATATTTTTCAATAATTCTAATGGCTATCGCTGATGCAGAATACCGATTTGTTGCCGTCGACGTGGGGGCCTATGGACGCGCCAACGATTCCATGGTTTTTAAAAATTCTTATATGGGCAGGAGTCTATATAATAGAGAATTTGATTTCCCGCAGCCTCAACCACTGCCAGGTACTGATGCCCCACCCATGCCGTTTGTATTGGTTGGTGATGAGGCCTTCCAAATGTGTGGAAATCTTCTGAAACCTTATTCAAGCCGCGGATTAAATTTAACAAAACAGACATACAACTACCGCTTGACCAGGGCTCGAAGAATGGTTGAATGTACATTTGGAATTTTGGTTGCAAAATGGCGGATTTTTAACAAACCAATTCATATGAAGGTGGAATCGGTGGATGAGGTTGTAAAGTGTGCTGTTGTGTTACACAACTACCTCCTTAAAAAGGAACCACTGAATTTGGAACAGATACAGGAGGACAGCGAGATGCCAAGCATTGAAAGTTTTGGACCACGGTCAAGTGTTGCAGTATCACGGATGAGAGACTGTTTTGCAGATTATTTTTGCTCGGAGGCAGGAAGGGTGGACTGGCAGGACCGATTTGTTTAAACATTTTCAGTTTTTTTGAGATTTACAGTTAATTTCTGTTTATTTTAGTGGTTTACAGTTTTTTGTATTAGTTTTCAATTGGATTTGTGTTTCAATAAATATAGTTTTTCAAAGTATTTGAAGTTTTAATTATATATTATTTTTAGCACGATATAAGAGAAATACATTCGTGATTTGCTACACTGCAGATATATTATTGTGTTGATACTCAATTTCAATCTTCTATATCACTAGAGGAGCGACACATCTTTGTGTAGCTTCGCTGGCGCAGGTAGATTTCATCATTAATTAGTGTGTAGTAATCTGACCGATGCCAGAGGAGCGACACATACTTGTGTCGCTCCACTGGCGAAGGTAGATTTTATCAGGCCTGTTATGGTGTAGTATCTGACCGACGCCAGCGGAGCTACACATACTTGTGTCGCTCCACTGGCGAAGGTAGATTTTATCAGGCCTGTTATGGTGTAGTAATCTGACCGACGCCAGAGGAGCGACACATACTTGTGTCGCTCCACTGGCGAAGGTAGATTTTATCAGGCCTGTTATGGTGTAGTATCTGACCGACGCCAGAGGAGCGACACATACTTGTGTCGCTCCACTGGCGAAGGTAGATTTTATCAGGCCTGTTATGGTGTAGTAATCTGACCAACGCCAGCGGAGCGACACATACTTGTGTTGCTCCACTGGCGAAGGTAGATTTCATCAGTCCTGTTATGGTGTAGTATCTGACCGACGCCAGAGGAGCGACACATACTTGTGTCGCTCCACTGGCGAAGGTAGATTTTATCAGGCCTGTTATGGTGTAGTAATCTGACAGACGCCAGAGGAGCGACACATACTTGTGTCGCTCCACTGGCGAAGGTAGATTTTATCAGGCCTGTTATGGTGTAGTAATCTGACCAACGCCAGCGGAGCGACACATACTTGTGTCGCTTCGCTGGCGATCGTACAATTTTAAAGACCTTTCCTACATACACTAAAGTAATCTCCCATCGCTGTCGGAGCAAACCAAGTATAGTTCACTTCAAAAGCGATGTGAGATGTTCGCTTTTATTTACCAAAAAATTAAATAAATACAAAACAAATAAAATTTATAAACAATATCTATTTTATTTTAAAAATATAAATAACTTTTTAGAATAATAAAAAAATAAAAAAAAAGGCTACAAATGCCTGTAAGTAGGACCGGTGGGAGTGGAAGGTTGGGTGGTGGAGGTTTCAACACTGGTTGGTCCCCCTCGTTCCTGTGCCCCTGTGGACATAAAAGTGTGTGTTGTGGCAAGCACAACAGAGGGAGTATTCAATCTGGATGGGGGAGCGGGAGAAGGAGTTGACCGAGCCAGAGTAGAAGGAGTGTTGAAACTGCTAGTTGGAAAATATTGAGGAGGAGAAGGAGAAGGAGAAAAGTGGTGAGAAAAGTGCTCGGTGGAATGTGGAGGCTGGGATGGGGGGATGAGGAGGTAGGAAAGGTGGGTAGGTAGTTTGGGTAGGGGGTTGTTGAGGTTGTGATGGGGGATAGGGCATGGATGGGGGATAGGATGTGGGGCGGTGCTGAACTTGCCACAAGACACTATCCACCTGTCTTCGGGACTCAAACAACTGGTCGGGCGTAAATCGTTCCATCACGGGGAGCAACGAATACCAATAGTGATGCACAGGACCCAATTGCGACGTATGCACCGCCCCCTCCTGCAGACGTCGCACTTGTTCCTCCAAAGCGGCAATCCTATTGGTATATCCCATCAAGGACTCGTAAACGAGCCTTGTGAGATCCTCGTAGTCCGCCTGACGGCTCCTACCGGTCCTCTGGCGACGCATCAATGCCTCAAAAAGTGGTGCCATTGTGGCCATTGTTGCGCCGCCAGAGGGCACAGGTAGGGGAACATTGAGGTCCCGACCAGCTGTTGGAGTAGGATGTGAGGGACCCGCGGTGGGCGGCTCTTCGGGGACCGCCTCTTGAGCTCCGGACTCTGGAAGGACTTCACGAGGAGCTTGTGGCGCCCGAGTACTGCTAGATGTGCTGTAAAAGGAAAAAAAAAATTAATGGACAAATAGGGAACTATGTGTGAATGTCCCAGACAGAGTGTCAAATGACAGTCTGTCTAGGCCACACACATAGATTGGAGATTAGTATTCATAATTATTATAAACATTACAGCTTACCTTCGCAGCTGTAGGGTTCTCCTAAGAAAACCTAATGCGGCCGCATAACGGTACGGCCACTTTTGGCTTCCTCCTGAACCACTCGGGCACTTGACCTCCTCGTTGTAGTCCTTCTTATAGCGGTCCCTCATTGACCGCCACCGCACCAGGATTGTAGTCCCTGTCCGCAAGAAAAAATAAATAAAATAAATATTATAATAATTTATTTCAGACATCAGAAATGGTTTAGTATTTGTTTGAACCTGCTACAACAACAATAAAAAAATTATTGATGTTCACTATAGGTAGCATTGAGTGACCAACTTCAACCAGACACAAAACCAATTTATAATGAAAAGTACACATGTGCATTATACTACAGTATACTTACGGCACTCCTCCCGTTGACTCTCATTGAGGTCGTCCCAATTAGGCACTAAGACTTCGCATATCTCAAGCCAGAGGAGCCGGGTACCATGATGGTCAGCATGGCGGCGGTCCGTGTGGTCCCAGAGTGGTGGTCTATCCTCCACCATCTGGATGAGGAGTTCATTGTCAATTATACAACTACCAAATTCCTCCTCATCCGTTCTGGTGGAGCGTCGTGGACCCTAAAAAAAATAAAAATAAAAATAAAATTATAATCTCATGTTTAAAGCAGGTTTGGGTCTATAGAGATAGGACCTGCACGGCTAGATCGCCGCTAGCATGTTTTCAATATATGTGTCCAATAAAAGGCTGTGTGGTTTTAATTAAATAAGAGAAAGGATTTTATAGATATGTAAATGAGTGTTGAATGTGTCGCTCATGCGCTGTTCTCGGCATGAAGCTGATGTCAGGACAGGGAAGGAACAATATAAAGGCACTGCTCACAAGGAAGGTTAGTGCAGCCCTTGAACACTCATTTACATATCTATAAAAAAAAAATGAAATAAATTAAAACCACACAGCCCTATAGGACACATATGTTGCGAACATGCTAGCGGCGATCTAGCCGTGCAGGTCCGTATCTCTATAGGCCCAAACCTGTTGACAGAAATCCTTTTAACAGTTTTAAAATTAAAAATATTCCTCTAGGAAATACTCACACGAACACGACCGCCGCGGGCTCCCCGACTTCCTCTGGCTTTCGATTGACGACCTCTGTTGGATCCAACGGGAGGAGCGACCTGTAATAGAAATACCAATAACAAAAAAAAATTAAATATACAAATCATAATATTGTCTTTAAAAAAATAAAAAAATTAAAAATAAATATTTACCGCTTCATGTCCTCCACCACCAGCTTCCTCCTCTCCAGCGGTCTCTGGGCCGCGAGGCCTCTCCTCCGCAGATGATGACTGTGACTTATAAACAATAAAAAAATTAAGAAATGCGTTCATAATGTAAATGCAGAATGCTTTAAAAAAAAAATTACCGTATCATGTCTCCGCCTACGTCTTGGAGGAGAGGTCCCGGCATCAGTTGAAGATGTTGAGCCTGTAGAAAAAAAAATATTACTCTGATTATTATTATTAATAAATATTAACAACAAACCAAGACTAATAATACTTACTTGACATTCTCTAAAGTTCTATTCAAATTTCTTCTTTCTTTTTCCCAAAAAAATCGATTTCGGACTACATGGGAAAAAAATAAAATAATTTAACATTTTTTCGGACTACTACCCCTAGCATCCACTATGTACTTGCACCACATGCATTGCCTATGCAAAACTACATAGGCACTGCATGTGCTGGAAGTACATAGTGGATGCTAGGGGTGGTAGTCAACAGGACTACTACCCCTAGCATGATCTATTTACTACAGCTCCCATGTATAATTACATAGGACCTGCTTATATTGATTTTATACCCAAAAAATCGGAGACGAAAGAAAAAAAAAAAAGTTTCTACTCACCTACAATGGCGTCCTCCCTTCTCCCTCGCAGGCAGGATCGAAGAGTGACAGGAAGTTGACGGCGCCCACAGCTCCTCCTATTCGTTTGCGCAGGCGCAGAAAGAAGAACCGGATCCGTCGATCAGGCAAACAACTGAAACCTTTGTGACGGATCCGTCAAACAAACCTGACTTACTCAAACTATCCAAGGAAATGCAAGGCCAATGTTCACATTAGTGTTTGTGACTTTGTCACTCATTGTCAGGATGTAATTTTCTCTACATTGTAAGGCAAATTTTACGGAATTTAACGTTATCGATAAATAATATCGTTCTAAAGTTTTTGTTTTATTAGTTGTGTTATTTGTATCCTCCCGACCTATGTGGATACTTGCAAGCAGAATATTCTCAATAAAAACTAAAAACAGTGTATCATCCTATGTATTTTCGGTTTAAAAAATGTGGCTCTCAAAATAAATTTCAATCGTGGTTTTGGCGAGATTTGGCTCAGTTGAAAAAAAAGGTTGCCCACCACTGATCTAATACTAGATTAATTGGCTTGATATTTAGCCGGATACCCACTTATTTGCGGATGTATAGTGTTAGTACTACATCAGTATCAACGGCGTTCAGTGAAAATGCATATTACTGAATACAAGATCTGATATTGATAACATGAGAGCATCTCTGTTGGGAATCTTTATATTCCCTAGTTTGATATAAAGCCGATAATTTATAAGCTTTTTAAAATACTACCATTATCCAAGATTGGGCATAAGATTTGGCAGGGCAAGGGTTCGTATCTGTCATTTTCTTGATTGAATTTCTGTTAATAATCAATTGATTGATATATCTCTCCTAATTGAAAGCAGTATTGCATAATATTCTTGTGTTGGTTGAATAGTGTTTTGTTGGCACCATCTAGTGGCGAATTCTGGGTACTGCATATCATTGTATATTATTGAGATTTACGTTGATTACTTTTTGATTGTATTCTAAATTATTGTATAATAAATAATTTATATTTTGCATAGACGAATGTATCGTTTTTTTTTTACTGATTGCACAAAATAATTAGGTTCTCGATCGAACTTTTGGAGATGTTTATGTCCATCTCACGGATCAATATCATTTGAATAATTTATCTTTTGATCAATTAGTTTTTTTTTATATATATATATAAAGCATTTGGTCTTTATATAACCCGACAAGGTGAGAGTACCTACCCCTGGGGTTTTTCTCCACCCGGTACACATCTAACCGGAAGATAGGCCTAAGTCCCTATGAAGTACTCTTTGGGAATGCCCCTAGCTAAGGTCTCTATTTCCTCAACATCTCCAGGTGCAGCATAGTAGTTTTTCAAATTATGTTGTCTGTTGCACAAATTGATTGTCTAATGTGTATGTCACGGAATGTGTACAGGTAACAAGGCAAAACAACATGCATAAATGACTCGCTGGATCCAAAAGCTAAGGAACAAAAGGGAGACCCCTGTAGAAGACCTGGCACTTTCCCTGGCTGCTCAGCCTATGCATAGATCCGAATGGTGGAGGTATGCATATCCACGTACCTTGACTATATAACCCCTGAGCACCCTACAATAGTGAGGGGACACGACCACCGGCTCCCTACACCAGACACGGAGGGAGTCAGGGTCACCTGGGATCCAGCAAACAGAAAATAACAGATAACAGTTTAACACTTAACTTTGTAGAGGAGAGGAGAACCAGATGGGCATGCACACATACTCCAGGAAGAAATATAAGCCGCCCAGAAAAGCCTTCTGGGGAAGAATTTAAAGGGAAGCAATTAGTCCAACACATGACAGCTGAGAGAGACTAACGAGAGGAGGAGCTGAATACCACAACACAGAAACTCAAGGAGGAGGTTCTGAAAGGCCTCTGTCAGAGCTTCTCAGCTGTCTGGTTGTGACAGTGTATTTCCAAGTTTTAGTCGTTTTCTAGAATCCAGACTGTATAGAAGCAATTCATTCTTTACAATCAGGAGATTGGGTAGTGGTGAAACGAGAGAAGTGCGTAAAGTCCTAGCTACGGTTTGAAGATCTACATCAAGTCCTGATATCCGCCGCCACTGCTGTCGAATTGAAAGAAGAGCCTGATTGGATCTACGTGTCATATTGCAATCAAGTGCCAGGACTATAAGAGCCATAATGTTTGGTTTTATGTCATATTGTTTGTTTCATATTGTACAAGGGGGAAATCACAGTCAAATCAAATTCCAACAGTGTTTTATTATCAAGATGAGTCAGGAACAACAAAGTTGACTTTTGCAGTATACTGGACTGTAAGACAGATGACAGATAGGACTCTTGGTTTTGGTCTGATAAGTACATCTATGTGACTGGAACTGACCCAGTCTATGGCAATTGTGTTTAGATATGACCATAACAACTGTGAATATTGGAGAACACTAGTCTGAAGTGTTGGGAATATAAACCAGTAGAAACTACCTCTAGAGTCAGTAAAGTTGAAGGTTTGTCACAAAAGGATGACTGTCCTGAAGGGAACACCATCAAACAGTTGTAAACATATTGAGTGCAAACCTGTGTTCCTGTACATTAGAAATCCTATTCAACAGGATTTGGGAATATATGTTTTAGGGGCATGTGTAAGTGACAAAAATCCCCTAGGCAAATTTAGAATGTTAGTGAGGCAAAAACCTCAAAGTTCAGTTGCATTCTGTGGCTCCTACACCTATAATTGGCATTAAATATTTGACCAATTTAAAACAATATATAGATATATATTAAGACAAACTGGCCTTAGAGACAGGATTTTATGCAGGAAAGCCCTTTGGTGTTTTCCCTCCAGGATATTGTTCTTACTTAATTCAGCTGAATCAACCAAAATCTGGTCATTGTGTGGAGATTTAAAACTCTGACCCAGGATGCAGGTAGAATGAAGTGGGCAATGTACTCTGATTAAGTCCTGATCAAGTACTGATGCCATTTGTTCTATTCTCACCTCCTGAGTGGGATCAAATCAGAAAACAATGTCCGGTCACGACTAAGGAGGTCACTCCTACATCCTTTGACTCACATGTATGTCATAGGAGTCTGTAGAAGAGTTTCTGACTAATTAAAAACTAAAAGTCAGATAGCTGCAGGATTTGAGTACATTAGATTAACATCTCTATTGTCATCAACAGAGATTTGGGAATTACACCCGTGATGTTGCAAAGGGAATGGTGGAACTGAGCTCTTTTTCCGTGATGACTCTACAGAACCAACTGGTCTTTGACACCAGAAAATCGTTGGAAGTTCCCGCTGTATCTCCATTCTGGAAAACACTGCCCCTGATGGAAGGATCACCAAGGATCTGAAGAAACTGATGGACTTCATCAAATGAACTGACGGGCAAATTTATGAAATTAATCACATCATGGCCAGAATAATGTTTTAAGAACTGGTTCAGCGACTACAATGTTTTTAGCATTTGGTTTTAACAGGGTGTTATAAAAGTTCTCAGTTTTAGAAAAATTGTTTTTAGGAATGTTTAATACATCCATGCCCATACTATATACACTCACCTAAAGAATTATTAGGATCACCTGTTCTATTTCTCATTAATGCGATTATCTAGTCAACCAATCACATGGCAGTTGCTTCAATGCATGTAGGGTTGTGGTCCTGGTCAGGACAATCTCCTGAACTCCAAACTGAATGTCAGAATGGGAATGAAAGGTGGGCTACAACAGCAGAAGACCCCACCGGGTACCACTCATCTCCACTACAAATACGACAAAGAGGCTACAATTTGCACAAGCTCACCAAAATTGGACTGTTGAAGACTGGAAAAATGTTGCCTGGTCTGATGAGTCTCGATTTCTGTTAAATGGTAGAGTCCGAATTTGGCGTAAACAGAATGAGAACATGTATCCATCATGCCTTGTTACCACTGTGCAGGCTGGTGGTGGTGGTGTAATGGTGTAGGGGATGTTTTCTGGGCACACTTTAGGCCCCTTAGTGCCAATTGGCCATTGTTTAAATGCCACGGGCTACCTGAACATTGTTTCTGACCATGTCCATCCCTTCATGACCACCATGTACCCATCCTCTGATGGCTACTTCCAGCAGGATAATGCACCATGTCACAAAGCTTGGATCATTTCAAATTGGTTTCTTGAACATGACAATGAGTTCACTTTACTAAAATGGCCCCCACAGTCACCAGATCTCAACCCAATAGAGCATCTTTGGGATGTGGTGGAACGGGAGCTTCATGCCCTGGATGTGCATCCCTCAAATCTCCATCAACTGCAAGATGCTATCCTATCAATATGGGCCAACATTTCTAAAGAATGCTATCAGCACCTTGTTGAATCAATGCCACGTAGAATTAAGGCAGTTCTGAAGGCAAAAGGGGGTCCAACACCGTATTAGTATGGTGTTCCTAATAATTCTTTAGGTGAGTGTATATATGTACTGTGCCCCTGTCAAAGAAAAATTATTCCATCCTGAAGTAAATAAAACCTTGTTGATGGTTGCAGGGTAAATAGGACAAAGTGAAGGCAAACCCGAAAGGGAGTTGAGGGGACCTGGTGAAGCAATAAGGAAAGTCCAGCTCTTCACTGCTTAGGGCACTGGGAGAGTACCTCACTTTGCCTGTTGACCTTTGGTCTATTTCCCGCAAAAGGAGGGATTCGTGAGATAGGATTTTTCTATATATATTGTGAACATTCTGTCGTACACATTTTTGTCCACTAGATGGCCGAAACCAGATGTATGAGCCACGTGTGCATTCTTTTTGTCTTATGGTCAATAGGGGAGGGGGGAGGGGGAAGGGGGGGATTAGGTTGCAGTTTTCAAATCTACCTATGAACTCAGAGTTGAAGTTGCTGAAACCACTCCTATCAGGTTAAGGAGCCAATAGTCTCTTCTTAAGTAACACCCCTTTTGTGAAGTCATCTCTGCTATTTAAGTCAATATAACTTCAATATAGCTCTCTTCTACCATGGCTCAGGGGGGATGAGAAGATGCATTCATGAAACCAACTGTGTGTCTGGTCTCATTATGAAAGCAGTATGGTGTACACATACTTATACTTCTAATTGATTTGGCACCACACAAAGATGAGATTCGCATGAATTGCGATGACACACACAGCTCAGTAGACATATCTATAAAAAAAATTAAGGGGGTCAGAATATGGTGATATAAAAAAATAAAAAATTTCTCAACATTTACATTTATTTTTACACTATTTAGACATAAAAAACTATACATGTGGTATTGTTGTAATCATACTGATCCAGAGAATAAAGGGCACAGGTCAGTTTTGCCGCAAATGGAATGCCGTAAAAAAAGGTGGAGGATGTGCGTTTTTTTTCCAATTCCACCTTATTAGGAATTTTCCCCGCTTCCCACTACATTGTATGCCATATTAAATGGTAGCACTAAAAAGTGCAACTTGTCGTACAAAAAAAAAAGCCTTCTTTTTCCGTGAAAGAAAAAATTTAAAAGTTTTGGCTCAAGGAAGATAGGAAAGAAAAATGAAAATGCAAAAACTACAAAACTGCCAGTATCCTAAGGATTAAAATCTCTTTTGATTATTTTTTTATTTTTTACATGACTGCATATAGTGTTGACAATAATACAGCTATCAAACATTGAAGAATCTTAAAGGGGTTGTCCAAGAATACATAATTTTTAACAGGTTGAGCAGACTGCCTGCTTGACTGAAAGGACTTACCTCCTCCCCGCCACTATGTGGTCCTCCGCGCCTCCATCTTCCAGTTCTGGTCTTCATTTTCTTCCTCACTGGCAATGGGCACTGTCACCTGATTACCACTGGCTTCAGCATTGACCAATTTCTTGTGGACACATCACCGTTAAGGCAAGCGGTTGGCTGAAGAGGATCAGGTGACCATGCCGGGGAGGTGGAAAGGCCCCATACCAGAAGATGGGGACGTGGAATCCAGGGTGGAGGACAGGATCAGATAAGTATGATCCTTTTACTAAGGAAGGCAGACCACTAGCACATGTTAGAAATTATGTATTCCGGAAGATAAACATAGGCAAATTTCCCATCTCTCCCAAACCTTCACCATCCCTTGTGAATGTACTACTGATGGTTATCAGCAAAAGATGTAGTGTCTAGGTCGGGGATCTGCAACCTTTGGCATTCCAGCTGCTGTGAGACTACAACTCCCAGCATAAAAAAAACTCTTGGCTGTTCTTGTAACTCACATGGAAGTGAAAGGAAGATTCTAGGAGTTGTAGTTTCAAAACAGCTGGCATGCTGGAGGTTGCTGATACCTGGTCTAGGTAATAGAACATGTGTATACCCATGGAGAGTTTCTGAAAGATACCAAGTTCAAAGTTTTAGATAAAAGGAGTTTTCCCGACACTTTAACTGATAACCTATCCTTCCGCGAGGCTTCAGCGCTCACAGGAGCCTTCTCAAAAAGCTGATTGGCTAGAGTCCTGGGTGTTGGACCCCAACAGATCACATTCTGCTGACCTATACATGGTCATCGGTTAAAAAGTGTTGAAAAACCCCCTTCATCTCATCTTAACATCTTGCAAAAGAGTATCAATAAAAATAGGCCCCGTTTCAAAAACAAAAGTTTTGTTAAGTCTTTCTTTGTCTGTAAGAGGGTTCAGCTAGTTTGTTTAAAATAGAAACATTATCTTAGTTAAGATTAAGGAAAGATGTGGTAAAACCAGGTTAATTCAAAGATGTAAAACATTTTCCTCCAAGTTGCAGCTCAAATAAATAACATAGGGAAAACTGGGAGTTAGATAATATCTTAAAACCCACTTAGGGGGTTAACAGGAAAGAACAAAATTTTAAAATGGTTTACAAGTTAAAAAATAAAATCCCCAAGTTATTTACCGAAGTCCCTCGAGACTTCGGTGATAATGAATTTGCCTTGCCGGAGCCCATACATTCGAATCTCCATACAACATTAAAACAAAGTTTTGAGCAAAGCAACTTCGAATCTAGGATCCTACTACGGAGGAGAGTGTAAATTAAGGTGGACGTTACCTCCATAATGTTGTTTTCACCCCCTGATCCTCCTCTTCGCAGTCTATATTATCATGATGAAGGGCCTCATGATGTCACGCAGTCATGTGACCCCTTTTTTTCAGACTTCCAAAAACCAAAACAATTATTTGATTAAACTGAGGTTTAAACTCCTAATATAAAGGGACTTACAGAATAGTTAACATAGATCTAAACATTTTTTGTTTGTTTTATTTATCTGCTAAGTGTAACTCGTGACAATCTGGTCACATGACCATTTGATGTCGAAAGGTCCTTCCTTGAAGCTTCGTGATTTTAAGTGTTCTATGCTGAAGGTGTCGGCCCTATGCTGTTAAATATTTTTTTTCTCGAATGTATTCACTGAGGAAAATAAACTGTCAGATGAAGTGCTGAATGTAAAAATAAATTCCCCATTAAAAGTGTCCTGTCTGACCCAGGAAGAAGTACAACAGCGACTTAAAAAGATTAAAATAGACAAATCGCCAGGACCGGATGGCATACACCCCCGTATCCTAAGGAAATTAAGTAATGTCATATTCAGACCCTTATTTCTGATATTTGCAGACCCTATACTGACAGGGAATGTCCCACAGGTTTGGCGCATGGCAAATGTGGTGCCAATATTTAAAAAGGGTCCAAAAACAGAGCCTGGAAACTATAGGCCGCTAAGTTTAAAGAGGACCTTTCACTAGAATAAAAAATCTGAGCGAAAAAAAAGCCAGCGCTACAGCATGGGAGAAGGAGACACCGGCAGGTTCCACTGGGTGGAGCCTAACATATGAAGATACCGGAGCGGCGCCCAGGTATAACAGTTAGTGCAGGGAGATCCCTGGGCGCCGCTCTCCATGTCTGTATAGTTCGTTTAGATTTTTTATTCTAGTGAAAGGTCCTCTTTAACATCTGTTGTGGGTAAACTGTTTGAAGGTTTTCTGAGAGATGCTATCTTAGAGCATCTCAACGGAAATAAGCAAATAACGCCATATCAGCATGGCTTCATGAGGGATCGGTCATGCAAAACTAATTTAACCAGTTTCTATGAGGAGGTAAGTTCTAGACTTGACAGCGGAAAATCAATGGATGTCGTGTATCTGGACTTCTCCAAAAAGCAGCTAAAAATGCTAAAACTTAATATTATTAAGTTTTAGCATTTTTAGCTGCTTTTTAATCAATTTTACTATTTATTCACAATTTCTTATGGTATTAGTAATTGTATACATTTTTTAAAAGTTTTAATGGGGTATATCAATTGATTACAACTATTAGAATAAAAAACAAGCAAAAACGCACCTATAAGAAAAAAAACGCAACATAACCGCAAAATGGCGGAAAATTGCAGAGAACACTCCAATTCTGGACTATGGTAACCGGGATTTACAGAGGACCCTATGAACGTTTAAAAAGGAGGAGGTTAGGAGTGCAGGATATACCACTGAGGAAGGAATTGGAATATCCCGAAACGCGTCTAGGTTATCAGACACTCCGATCATACCTCCATAAAAAGGACTTATCGCATGGCCATGCTTTAAAGAGAAACTATTGAATTAAGAACTGTTGCTTTGTGACAATTAAATCGCCCTGACCACCTGAGCGAGTACAGAGACCGAACGGAAGTCCCACTTGTATCATCGCGAGATTGGGCTGTATTGTCAGAGCCTGCAAGCCGTGAAGACGGAGCGACGTCTCCAGCAGACTTCTTATAACGTTCCAAGGAAGTGATCTTTCAACATAGTACCTCAGGAGGTAAGACCGCTGACCGCTTCCTCCAGATAGAGGTAAGACTTCAGCTGCTACCATAAACTAAACTGTTTATATGAATGAAACATTAAACAGCGGAATACAGACAACGGACAAAGCGTTTGTTGCGGTCAAGTGCATACATTGACTCGGACGTTTTCATTTGCTACAGGAAGGAATACAAGCATATTAGTGTGCTTAATTGCGCAGGGCTCCAACAGGTGTCCTTTCTTGATTTGAATTTCTTTTCACAGGCATTCACTCTTCTTATCACGTTTTTGCATATTATGGACATGATTATCAATTTATTATCCTGATTTCAGGAATATTTATCATTACTTTTCATCACTGTTGTGTTTTCACTTATTTGTTGTATCACTTTTTCACCAGGACACCACTGGAGAACCTTTTATGCTTGAATAAGCCCCCCATATTCTATTGTGCCAATCTTATCAGTGCTATACATACGGTCGACCGTCTAATTATATTCACAGTGTTTTAACCATTGTATTTTATATTTTATTTGAAGTGTAATAATTGCCATTTTAATGATTAAATCTGAGTGTTGCCATAGAGTGAGTGCTCGCTTCCTTACTCTTTTCTCATACTCATCACATTGAGGTGGGGCGTCCTCAATTATCAGTTTGTAGCACCATACCACCCACTAACAGCAGTGAGCCACTCCATTTAATTATTCATTAGCCAATACAAGCCTGCCAGCCTTTCACTTATATCCTAACTGCCATACACGGTCACATGTCCCTTATCAGCCAATAGAAGCTCGCAGGTCCTATTCCAGGTTGCCATAACTGATCAGTTTTTAACAGTTCGCAGGTCCTGAAATATTCAGTCATATGACGGCCCAACTACACTGCTACATGCATGGGGGGCAGGGGTCACTGGCAAAGGGGCAGCCACTGTTAGTCACTGTTATTTAATATAAAATTGCAATAAATACCCGAGCAATGCCAGGTCATCAGCTAGCTTCTGTATAAAACTAAGCATCTAAAAATGTAAGTATATTAGTAAAGGAGGTTTAATATCTATTTGAAATGCAAGTCTGAAAATACCCATGGGAGTGGTTGTTTAATATTTCTCAGAGGTAATGACATCAAGAAGATCTTGAAAATTATGAATCTGAGAAAATAATCTATTTTAAACTGATGGTTAGGCAGTGCAGCTAACCGTATAGACAACCACAAAAAGCTGCAGTCAATGAAATGCTGGACTGATATTCTTTAAGGCTGTGAGCCAAAAACCTGACAAGATGGTGGTTAGAAACTTTGAGGGTGAAGTGCACCACAAGTGATTTTTCTTCAATACATTCTATAAAAATATCATGGGCCTTCAGGCAGCTGAGTTAATCTCAGTAGAAATCCTATAAATAACAGGTTGCCCTTGCCAGTTTCCACACCATGAGATGTAAGAAGGTCCAAAATGTATGGCAGACTTCAATAACTGCCCTTCAAGAGTGACTACAGAAATGTGAACCAAGGGAGAAAGCCTGACTTCTGTCTGCTTCTCCAGGACCTTCCGGAGGAGACTCTGCTACAATCTATTGGAATATAGATAAACCAGCTTCTTCTTTCCATAAATCGTCTGATGCTAGAACATGGCGAGAGCAATAGAAAGAGCAAAGTTTGATATCTTAGTTCTTCCTCTTTTTCCTCACTTTTTCGCTATCGGAGAGAAGATTGTAGAGTTGAGGCTCTACTCCTCTGAATAAAGCTCAGTGTAGCCTTGAAATAAACCATTTTATAGACTCGCTTGACTGTACAAGCATTTGATAGTTGTGAGGGAAAGGTTAGAAGCGAGCCAAGGCCAGTCTGACATCCCAGGATCTTTCAGGTCGGATGACAACCTACTCTTAGTCCACATTTTATGTACCGATAATCTGTCTACATGTGCAGCTGATTCGCAGGAGGAAGTCATTTGACTTCTGAGGCTGGGGAATCAGAAGTTTCCCATGTAGACGCTTGGATTTTAGCCACCACTTCAGCTCTTGGTGAGTTGACGGGTAGATCCGAAAAGCATCTAATCTAGGCTCTTGAGATGTTCCCAAGAGGATTTTTTATTTTTATTTTTGGAGCAGACATGGGATATGGCACTTCCAATACCTCTTTTTCACAACAAAACGCTGGAGGGGCTGAAGAACTAGATTCTTAATTGTGTTGGGATAAAGGCATTTGGAAGGATTTCTGTGAACCTGGGTGCAAGAAGCAGGTTACATAAATGAGTCTTGGATGGTACTGTACATCAGCAGTCAAGACCCTTACTGGGGGTACTTGTCTCCACAACCTAGAGGAAAAATAACTGGCTTCTTTCTGCTCAGCATTATTTTTTCCCCTTCAACATATTGTAGACCCAATGAACATCTGGCATTGGAGTAAAGGGTACTAACTTCCATAGTAATAAGTATTCGACATTCCAGTGGATGTTCTGCAGGTAGTGAAGATTACTCGTGTTTGAGCTGGTGTTAGCCACCATGCAACATCCAGTGGGGTTCTTTATATCCATGAGGACCTTCGGGAAGATTGTAAATATAGGAAATGGCTGGAAGAGGAACAAGCAAATAGTTTTGCTTCATTTATAATCTTTCAAAAATGCTTTGCGCCTCCAATCTTATTGATGGCGGGAAAACAGGTCATATCCACGAGAATGTTGATGAAAAAAAGTCATGTAAATCTTTCTCCATAATCGAAATAGGCTGGCAGACCCCAGATGCCCACTTCACCAATTCTCCACATCTTCCCATCTCTCTCAGGGACCCCCAGCCCTTAAGGTGTTGCAACTGAGCTGCTAAGAAATATATAAAGGAGTTAGGTAACGCCAGTAATGTCGTATCAGATTCTATTTTTATTTTTCCATAACAAGGATCAAAATATTCTCTGTAACTTATAATAATAATGCATGGGAATCCATACTGGTGAGTTATGCAGTATGTAGAGCAATTGCGGCATCCATATCTTAAGAAGATTACCTCTACCTATCATTGACAATGTAAGCTTATGCCAGGTGACCGCTTTCTGTTTAAATCTATCCATTATTGGTATTCGGTTATTCGCTATATAAGATCGGGGCTGTACTGAAATAGTGACTCCAAGATATTTAAAGGAGGAGACCACTTTCAGGTTAACATGATCAAAGCAAAGAGATTCCGGAAGAGGGGACAGCGGAAGAATAACTGACTTATTCCAATTGATTAATAAACCAGACTGTTTTCCAAAGTCTGAGATTAACGATATAATGGGATCTATTGAGGATGTCAGATCACCCACATATGATAACAAATGGTCCTCATATAGCAAGACTCTTTCCTCTACCGTCCCCCTCTCCAGACCTCGAATCAGTGGCGTAGAACGCAAAATACAAGCCAGGGGCTCAATAGCAATGGCAAACAGGAGGGGTGACAAAGGGCACCCCTGCCTGGTGCCTCTCTCCAGTGTCATCATTGGGGATAGCTTACCATTTATTCGCAGCCTAGCTCTCTGTTGACTATAGAGCAATTTTACCCAATTAATGTATCCAGGGCCAAATCCTAGTTTTGCCATAACCGCCCATAAGTATTCCCATTCAACACTATGAAAGACCTTTGCAGTGTCTAAAGAGACCACTGCAGGGCATCCCACATCCCATTCTGTTCCCCTCATCTGAATATTGAGGAACAGATGCACCTAAGGTTTAGTGACATGGATTTTCCTGGCATAAACCCGCACTGATCTTCATGTATAATGTGGGAGATAACATTCAGGAGCCTATTAGCAAGTACCTTGGCCAACACTTTTATATCTACTGTCAAGCGTGAAATGGGTCTATATGAATCTACCATTTAGGGAACACCACCAATGCTTCTCTCATAGAGCTAGGTAAAATACCTGTCCTATAAGATTCATTAAACACCTGTAGGAGATGCAGGAGCAAAACTTGATGGTTTTGTAGAATTCCCCAGGCAAACCATCTGCCCCAGGTGCTCTTCCGCTATGAAGCAACTGCACCGCCAATACCATCTCTTCCAATTGAATGTCCCCATCAAGTAATAACTTCTGGTCATCAGACAGGCTGGGCATCTGGATATTATGCAGGTATTGCTCTGTCACTACAGTCAATCCCTAGTCTGGACTTCTGCATAGTGCTCATGCAATATGTTCATTATGTTATCATCTCCCGATACCTGTACGCCCATTTTATTAGTGATTCCCAATATACAAGAGGGGCCTGATTGGGTTTTAATAATAGTAGCTAGCCCATACATTCATCTTCCATAAAATAATGTTAAGTCTTAAAAAATAGTTTGTCCCCAGCATTACTAATCAAATGTTCCTTCAGTAGATTTTGCGCCTCCGTCCAGTGCGAGGAATTTTCTAGGGAGGGGTCAGAGATGTATTTAGCTTCCGTAGTCTGAACTCTACCCGGCAGTTCTGTCATAAGTGCCCTGCTTTTAGTTTTATGGGAACTAATCCGTTTAATGTATATCCCTCTAATAGAAGCTTTGATTGTATCCCAGATAATGGAGTGACTAGCTGAACCTTCATTATTGGTAAAAAAAAAAAAAGTCAGTAGCAGATATCACAGTACTAGTATCAACTAACTGGATCCAAAAAGGGTTTAGTCGCAATGGTTGTCTCGGACCCAGTAGCTCTCTCCCTAAATCCAGTACTACCAATATCGGGTAGTGGTCAGAAATACTACGGGGTAAGTACCTAAAATCCTGGACCTTATCTAACACTCCCTTAGATCCCACAGCGAGATCTATCCTAGAAAGAACTATGTGATGACAAGTAGCAGGAGTATTGCATCACACCGGGATTTCTGGACCCCCACAAATCATACAAGTCTATTTCAGCAAGCGTCTTGGCTAATGAGGATAGAGAAGGGCCAGAGGCCCCACTATCAGATTGGAATTTATCTAGGGTATTTGTCCAAGAACATGTTAAAATCACCAATTATGAGAACTGGCAGATCTGAAAATATGGAAGTGAAGGATAATACTTTGAGAATTTCACAGGAATATGGGGGAGCTATATAAACGCCCACTAGTATCATTTGGTATTGAAACACAGAACAGTTAATACATATAAAGCAACCCTCCTGATCCAGATGGACCTCCCTCGATATAAAGGGAACATTTCTATGCACCAACACGCTCACCCCTCTCGATTGCGTGGAATAGGAGGAATGAAACTGATGTGTTCTCTCAGAAGTGAGATGAGTTTGAGAGGCACAGAATTGGCGGTTGATACGTTTGCAAGGCATAAAAAGGAGATTTTTGTGAAACTCACCTGTAAAATCTTTTTCTCGTCTTTTCCATTGGGGGACACAGACCATGGGTATAGCTTAGAGGTATTACTAGGAGGGACACTATGCAAAAACGAAGCTCCTCCTCCTCGAGCTATACCCCCAGAAACCTCCAGGAGGACTTCAGTCGTTGCAAAAGCAGTAGGAGAAGGAGAACTGAAAAAAACACAATGGAAACCAACACACCAACTAAACAAAAAAAGCGGACGGGAGCTGTGTCCCCCAATGGAAAAGACAAAAAAAAGATTTTACAGGTGAGTTTCACAAAAATCTCCTTTTCTCGTACATTCCATTGGGGGACACAGACCATGGGACGTCCAAAAGCAGTCCATGGGGTGGGAAAAACCAACACCGCCAGGAGAAAAAACGTCCAACCATTAAACGGGCACCACGGCCTGCAATACCCTGCGCCCGAGGACAGCATCAGCCGAAGCCAGCGAGTGCAACTGATAAAACTTTGTGAACGTATGCAAGGACGACCAAGTGGCAGCCTTACACAACTGGGAGGCGGAGGCGCGATTGCGTCTGGCCCAGGAAGCTCCCACTGCCCTTGTGGAGTGAGCGGTAATCCGCGACGGGGGAACCTGACCACGAGCGTGATAGGCCGCAGCAATAGCGGAACGGATCCACCGCGCCACAGTAACCTTGGAAGCCGCCAGACCCTTACGAGACCCCTCGGGAACCACAAAGAGGGAGTCCGAACGACGAAAGGAGGCGGTGGCCCCCAGATACACTTTCAGGGCCCTGACGACGTCCAGGGAGTGGAGAGCACGTTCCTTGGGGTTCGCCGGAGAAGGACAAAAAGAGGGCAGGACAAGATCCTCGTTAAGGTGGAATGGGGAAACCACCTTGGGCAAAAAAGAAGGAACCGGCCGTAGCACCACCTTATCCTGGTGGAAGACCAGAAAAGGCTCCTGACAGGAAAGCGCGGCCAGCTCCGAAACCCTCCTGATGGAGGTAATAGCCACCAGAAAAACCACCTTCCAGGTGAGGAAGACTAGGGAGACCTCCCTCAGAGGCTCAAAAGGCGCATCCTGAAGGGCGCGCAGGACCAGGTTAAGATCCCAGGGGGGTAAGGGAGGAACATACGGAGGAACCGAATGCGCCACCCCCTGCAGGAAGGTTCTCACAGGCCCCAAAAAGGCAATAGACCGTTGAAAAAAGACCGCCAAGGCCGAAACCTGACCCTTCAAAGAACTGAGCGACAGCCCCACCTCAACGCCGGACTGTAGAAAGGCCAGCACCACCGGAACAGAGAAACGAAGCGGCGGAAAACCCGACTTCTCACAAAAGGTTAGATAGGCCCTCCAGGTGCGATAATAGATCCGCGAAGAAGCCGGCTTTCGAGCTCTGATCATGGTTCTCACCACTGCATCAGAGAAGCCTCTCTTCCTCAGGATGTAGGTCTCAATAGCCACGCCGTTAAACGCAACTGACGTGAATTCTGGTGGAAGAGCTTTCCCTGAGATAGAAGATCCTCTCTGTCGGGAAGAGGCCACGGAACGTCCGCTAACATTCGGACGACGTTGGAGAACCAGGCGCGGCGAGGCCAATCCGGAGCGATAAGAATGGTTAGTATCCCCTCCGCCTCGATCTTGCGCAGCACCTTCGGCAACAGAGGAAGGGGAGGGAAGACATAGAGGAGGTCGAATCGCTGCCAAGGAGACACCAGCGCGTCCACTCCGCACGCCCTTGGGTCCCGAGCGCGGGCCAGGAACACCGGCACCTTGTTGTTTAGCCGGGACGCCATTAAATCCACGTCCGGACGGCCCCATCGGCGGCAGATGTCCTCGAACACCTCCGGATGTAGGGACCACTCTCCCGGATCCACCTTGGTGCGGCTCAGAAAATCTGCCGTCCAGTTGTCGACGCCCGGAATGTACACCGCCGACAACACTGGAACATGAGACTCCGCCCATAGGAGGATCCTCGCCACCTCCTGCATCACTGCCCGACTGCGCGTTCCGCCCTGATGATTGACGTAGGCCACAGCCGTGGCATTGTCCGACTGAACACGCACTGGCCGAGCCGCAAGGAAGTCCAGTGGGAGAGGGAGTTGAAGATCGCCCTTAGTTCCAAAACGTTTATCGGAAGACGGGATTCCTCCGTCGACCAGACCCCCTGAACTGTGAGGTTCCGGAGAACGCCTCCCCAACCGATGAGGCTGGCATCGGTGGTGACTATCATCCAGGAGAACGGAAGGAAGGACCTCCCTGATGAGAGATTCGGGGAGGCCTGCCACCAGGGGAGAGATAACCGAACGTGCCGGGACAGGCGGACGGGAGCGTCCAGACCACGAGAGGTCTTGTCCCATAGGGCAAGAATCCACTGTTGTAACGGTCGAGTGTGGAACTGGGCATACGGAATCGCCTCGAAGGAGGCGACCATAAGGCCCAGAACCCGCATGCACTCCCGAATGGTGGGACGAGGAGCTTGTAGAAGGAGCGACACCGCCCTCCGAATCTGAGAGGACTTGGAATCCGGAAGAAACACCCGAGAACTCGAGGTGTCCAAAATCATCCCCAGGAAGGAGAGTCTCTGGGAAGGGTGCAGAGAGGATTTTGGTAGATTGATCAGCCACCCGAACAGTTCTAGAGATTGAACGGTAATTCGGACGCTGTCCTCGGCCTGTGGAAGAGACGGGGCTTTTATCAAGATGTCGTCCAGGTAGGGCAACAACGAGATGCCCCTGGTGCGAAGAAGCGCCATGAGAGGCGCCAAAACCTTGGTGAAAACGAGAGGGGCGGTCGCCAACCCAAAAGGCAGGGCGACGAACTGGTAATGACGACCCCAGATGGCAAAAACGCTGAAAAAGATGGTGAGACTTCGCAATCGGGACATGTAAGTAAGCGTCTTGAATGTCCACAGACGCGAGAAATTCCCCCGGAAGCAGAGAAGCAATAACGGAGCGAAGGGACTCCATGCGAAACTTCCGCACCCTTAGAAACTTGTTCAGAAGCTTCAGATCCAGTATCGGGCGCACCGACCCCTCCTTCTTCGGAACGACGAACAGGTTTGAGTAAAAACCTGTTCCCTGTTCCTCCGGGGGAACGGGAAAAATGACACCCCGGTCCAGAAGAGAGGAGACCGCCAAAAGGAGGTCCGAGGCCCTGGCTGGATCCCCCGGAACGCGAGACGGGAAAAAGCGTTTCGGCGGGCTGGACGCGAACTCCAATTTGTAACCGGACGTCACAATCTCCAGAGCCCAGGCGTCCTGAACGTGAGCCCTCCAGACCTGCTGAAAGGAGAGCAAACGGCCCCCCACCACGAGGGGTGGGGGCACCCCTTCATGCGGAGGGCTGCTTGGGAGCAGGGGGACGGGTTGACTGTGCCCGTGGTCGCCAAGAGGGCTGGGGTTTGAAGAAAGGCTTCTTGTGGGATTCCTGGGATCCCCCAGCCGACGAGGACGAAGACGTCCTGGCTGTGGAGAAGCGACGAAAGGACTGACCCCGGAACCCTGAAGCCCGAGATCGAAAGGCCCGTTTGGATCTGGGTTGAGGCAGATGAGTACTCTTGCCCCCCGTTGCGGCAGAAATGAATTTGTCCAACTGGGCTCCAAAGAGTCTAGATCCTTCAAAGGGAAGGTTAGCGAGGGAACGCTTGGAAGAAGCATCAGCATCCCACACCTTCAACCAAACCTCTCTACGCTGAATGCCCGAGAGGGCCGAAATACGGGCAAATAGGGAACAGATATCCATTGAAGCCTCACAGAGATATTTAGAAGCCTGAGACATTTGGAGAATAAATTCCAAAGTGTCTGCAGGGGGGCCCTGTTCCGTCAGATCCTAGTGGTGGCGCCGCAACCACGCCGTAAGGGCTCTGGCAACCCAAGCCGACGCAAAAGCCGGTCGCAGGGAAGTGCCCGCCAGAGAGAAGATGGACTTGGAAAGTGAATCCAGGCGTCTGTCCACCGCATCCTGCAGGGAGGAACCGTCTAGGACAGGAAGGGCCGTGTTCTTGGCCAACCTGGCCACCGGAGGATCTACCTTAGGGGAAGAAGTCCACTTTTCCACCGAGTCAGAGGGGAAAGGGTAAAGCGTATCCATGCGCTTGGTGGCCGAAAATTTCTGATTGGGTCGGTCCCAAGCCTTTGATATGACCGCTGTGAATTCCTCATGAACGGGGAACACCGCGGATTCGGGCCTTTTGGGCGGAAAGAGGGAGAACTCCCGACTAGTGGAGGGAGTGGAATCTCCGTGGATATTAAGTGTCACGGACAGCCTCCACCAATTCGGATACCATGGTGGAAAGCTTAGGCAGGGGTTCCCGCTCCGTGGCCTCGTCCGATCCGGATAATTCCCCTTCGGATTTGCGCTCCCCACGAGAGGGAGAGTCAACCGGGCATGCCTCAAGGTGTGGGGGAGAAGCGGAGTCATCCGATGAGGAATGCTGCCGCTCACGCTGCCTCTTAGACGTCAGACGCCCCCTGTGAGAATCACTGAGAGGAGATGGAGCGGTGGACGCCACTGGAGTAGTAGCTGCCATACGCTCCATGAAGGACATGGCTGCCTTGGCAACTAGGGCCAGATCCGCTGCCGCACTAGACATGGCGGAAGCCCAGGCGGGTACCGCCGGTTCCGCAGGGGCAGAGGGAGGACTGGGCTGAGCAAGAGAAGGAGGCTGATCCTGTCCAGGAGCAGGGCACGAGTCACAGGTGCCAGAGGCAGAAAAAGGCAGAAGGCACACCTTGCATGACCCCAAAAGAGCCTGAGAGGAGGCCTTGGCAGATTTAAGTGCCCCAGGCTTTGGCATGATGGAACCCCACAGTAAAAGATCTCCTACCAGTTGCTGCAAAGATCAGGAGCAGAGCAAGCTGTTCTCCTACCACCCAGGCAACGCTAGCAGAAGTCTCCGGTGTAGAGAGATGAGGAGCTGCACGGCCGTGAGCAAACAGAGTCTCCGGTGTAAGGAGAGTCAGAGCGGCACTGCCAAGGCTTTATTGTTCTACATGTCTGATTAAAAAAAATAACTTGGGACAAAAATTTCAATCTTTCATGGACTCAATATAACCCTCATGGAAAACTTCTTTCCAAAATGGGGTCACTTGTGGGGTAGTTATACTGCCCTGGCATTTTAGGGGCCCAAATGCGTGCAAAGTAGTTTGAAATCAAAATCTGTAAAAAAAATGACCGGTGAAATCCGAAAGGTGCTCTTTGGAATGTGGGCCCCTTTGCCCACCTAGGCGGCAAAAAAGTGTTACACATCTGGTATCGCCGTACTCAGGAGCAGTTGGGGAATGTGTTTTGGGGTGTTATTTTACATATACCCATGCTCGGTGAGAAATATCTTTGCAAAAGACAACTTTTCCCATTTTTGTATACAAAGTTGGCATTTGACCAATATATTTATCTCACTCAGCATGGGTATATGTAAAATAACACCCCAAAACACATTCCCCAACTTCTCCTGAGTACGGCGATACCACGTGTGACACTTTTTTGCAACCTAGATGCGCAAAGGGGCCCAAATTCCTTTTAGGAGGGCATTTTTAGACATTTGGATCCCAGACTTCTTCTCACGCTTTAGGGCCCCTAAAATGCCAGGGCAGTATAAATACCCCACATGTGACCCCATTTTGGAAAGAAGACGCCCCCAAGGTATTCAATGAGGGGCATGGCGAGTTCATAGAATTTTTTTTGGGCACGTTAGCAGAAATTAATTTTTTTTTTATTTTCTCACAAAGTCTCTTTCCGCTAACTTGGGACAAAAATTTCAATCTTTCATGGACTCAATATGCCCCTCACGGAATACTTTGGGGTGTCTTTCCGAAATGGGGTCACATGTGGGGTATTTATACTGCCCTGGCATTTTAGAGGCCCTAAAGTGTGAGAAGTCTGGAATATAAATGTCTAAAAAATGTTACGCATTTGGATTGCGTGAGGGGTATGGTGAGTTCATGTGAGATTTTATTTTTTGACACAAGTTAATGGAATATGAGACTTTACAAGAAAAAAAAAAATTCCACTAACTTGGGCCAAAAAGAAATGTCTGAATGGAGCCCCCCTGTCACTTATTAACCCCTTATGAACCCCTGATCACACCACACCTACGGTGCCCAAGGGGTTTTATGTTAATCCAGGGTGCCCGCATGCACCCATCGCCGTCTGGTGCCCAGCGCCACCTTCCTCAATCCACCCGTCCCTCTGCCAGATCCTGCGCACTAGGCTCCGCGGACTCCTGGCAGCGGCTTTGTTGAGCTAAGTGCGCATGCACTGCCCGGAGTCCGCGGCGCATCAGTTGTTGACGAGCACAAGGCTGGAGATTATGTCTGGCTGATTGGGTTAAAATGGCAGACTTGACCTGTAAAAAGGAGGGTGATGCTTGAAATCATTGTTCTTCCATTGTTAACCATGGGGACCTGCAAAGAAACGCGTGCAGCCATCGTGTTGCATAAAAATGGCTTCACAGGCAAGGCTATTGTGGCTACTAAAATTACACCTCAATCAACAATTTATAGGATCATCAGAAACTTCAAAGAAAGAGGTTCAATTCTTGTTAAGGCGGCTTCAGGGCGTCCAAGAAAGTCCAGCAAGTGCCAGGATAGTCTCCTAAAGGGGATTCAGATGCAGGATCGGAGTGCCACTAGTGCAGAGCTTGCTCAGGAATGGCAGCAGGCAGGTGTGAGTGCATATGCACGCACAGTGATGTGAAGACTTTTGGAAGATTGCCTGGTGTCAAGAAGGGCAGCAAAGAAGCCACTTTTCTCCCAAAAAAAAAAAAATACAGGGACAGATTGGACTGCTGAGGACTGGGCCAAAGTCATATTCTCCGATGAAGCCTCTTTCCGATTGTTTGGGGCATCAGGAAAAAAGGCTTGTCGGGAGAAGAAAAAGGTGAGCGCTACCATCAGTCCTGTGTCATGTCAACAGTAAAGCATCCTGAGACCATTCCTGTGTGGGGTTGCTTCTCATCCAAGGGAGTGGGCTCACTCACAATTTTGTCCAAACACACAGCCATGAATAAAGAATGGTACCAAAACACCCTTCAACAGCAACTTCTTTTAACAATCCAACAGTTTGGTGAAGAACAAAGCATTTTCCAGCTCGATGGAGCACCATAAGGCTCAGGGATCAAAACATTAACATTTTGGGTCCATGGCCTGGAAACTCGCCAGATCTTAATCCCATTGAGAACTTGGTCAATCCGCAAGATGCGGGTGGACAAACAAAAACCCACTAATTCTGACAAACTCCAAGAAGTGATTATGAAAGAATGGGTTACCATTAGTCAGGAATTGGCCCAGAAGTTGATTAAGAGCATGCCCAGTCGAATTGCAGATGTCCTGAAAAAGGGCAAACACTGCAAATACTGACTTTGCATAAACGTCATGTAATTGTCAATAAGCCTTTGAAACGTGTGAAGTGCGTGTAATTATATTTCACTACATCACAGAAACAACTGAAAGACCTAAAAGCAGTTTAGCAGCAAACTTTGTGAAAACTAATTCGTGTGTCACTCAACATTTGGCCACAACTGTACATAATTAGAAGAAATCTACTGGGTGTCTGATCATTTGTTTGTCAACATATCCATTTGGTGCCAGTTTGCATATTAAACAATGAATTCACATTGATGTAAAGTATATGCTGACAAGTTAAACATTTTCACAGTATCTGCACCTGTTTTTGTTTAGTGTCCAATGCCGGAAACGGGCAGAATAGTAAGTGGGCTTCAGTGGGGAAAAGCAGCACCCGGGTAATGCCGAACTCCGGCAGGCAAGATGTTACCGCTAGTGTGAAGAACAAACTAAAGCTACTGTCACACTTGCGTTCGGGTGTCCGCTTGTGAGTTCCGTTTGAAGGCTCTCACAAGAGGCCCCGAACGGATCCGTCCAGCCCTAATGTATTCTGAGTGGATGCGGATCTGCTCAGAATGCATCAGTCTGGCACAGTTTGTCCTCGGCTCCGCTCAGCAGGCGGAGGCAAACTGATCCATCCAGACTTACAATGTAAGTCAATGGGGACGGATCTGTTTGAAGTTGACACAGTATGGCTCAACGGATCCGTCCCCCATTGACTTTTAATGTAAAGTCCAAACTGATCCGTTTGCACCATCATTGTTCATGGTAATGCAAACGGATCCGTTCTGAACGGATCTAAGCGTTTGCATTATAGGTGCGGATCCGTCTGTGCAGACAGACGGATCCGCTCCGAACGCAAGTGTGAAAGTAGCCCAAGTTGTCCAATTAAAAGTGGACAATTAAAGTTAGGTCTAAAAGATGCGATTTTCAATCTGTGCTAGTCAGTTGTGAAACTACAACTCCCAGCAGGCAGGTTACATTGAGCAGTAGTTTCAAAACTGGAGATGACAGGATGATGCTTATCACACCCCTCCTAGCAACAGACATGGAGGCAGCAATTTACAGTGTCCCTATGAAATACATAACAAAATCACATGAAACTAATTAAGTTTTTTATTTTTTTATTTTAATCATGTTTCGGCTCACTCCAGATAAACGCCTGAATGAAACGAGACATACCAAAAACCCTTTTTGACACGTCTTAAAATAAAATCTTCACTTATAAAACAGGAACAAAAAAAACAATATGCAACATGAAGTTGAAAACACTAACGCATTAAAATACATAAAGCATGTTGAGACTTCACAGAACAGGGGATAGGGGGGCAGCTTAGGGGGTGAGAGTCTATCTATACTGGTAATTCATGCTGTGATCTGCATTCCTGCCATAGTTTGCGGTGCCTGCTGGGGGTTGCTGGTAAGTACTGGGAGCGGTGTAGTTCTGTCCTGCACCTTGATTGTAAGTGGACTGCGCATATCCTTAAATGGAAAAAAAAATTATTAATTTAAAAAAATAAAAAAAATTTAGATCCCGTTATACACAGTTCAGTGAATCAGGAATTGTAAGCCAAAACAAAGTTGAGTCTTTACCTTGGTATGAGGTATTGTTGGCACCATAGCTTGCCCCTGCATTGTAGCCACCAGCACTTGGAGCTGTGTAGGAATTGCCACCTCTACCACCAGCACCATCGCCACCAGTATAACCTATGGACAAAGGGGTAAACATTAATACCAATAAATGCCCTTCTGCATTCACTCTACATTTAGAGACCTTAGTGCTTCCATCCCAATGCAAGGAGGGTATTTAAAGCATCCAAGGCACTAAAATTGTTAATATGGATATTCAGTGTAGAAACTTGAATTAAACAGGTCATTTAGACCAGGCATGCTCAAACTACAACTCCGAGCATGCCCGAACAGCCTACAGCAGGGCATTGTGGGAGTTAGTGCAACAGCTGGAGGGCTGCAGGTTGAGCATGCCTGATTTAGACAGATGCTCTGCAAGTCTTACCTGAGGCTGCTCCACCACTGTAAGAGTTTGAATAGGAGGAATAAGCGCCACCACCACCAGTTCCCTGAGCGGCTTGGTTATAACCTCCCTTCTGCTTCTGTGGTGGTCCATAGCTTCCATACTGGCTCTGGTTGTAGCTCTGCTGGGGCTGTGCCTGGTTTGCCTGATAGCCTTGGTTATAGGACTGCTTGGGCGGGGCAGCAGGCTGCTGCTGTACTGGGGGCTGCTGCACTGGGGCCTGCTGCTGTACTGGGGGCTGCTGCTGTTGGACTGGTGGTTTCTTCACAAAAGGTTTTGGAGCAGCTTGTGTGGAGTATCCGTCCCCTTGATAATATGAGCTGTAGCCACCAGAGCCAGCACCGCCACCACTGGAATTTCCAGAGCCACCTCCATTGCTGTAGAATTGGCCTGCAAACAGTACATTTGTCAAGTTAGAATTCCTGCAAATAGGTGACAATACAGATATGTAGCCAACACGTACAATACAAGTCAAACTTCTCCTGAGTCATTGCGTGCAAAGTAAATAAAAATACTTACAGATGATACATAGGCAATGATCCAACAAAAGCAGGCACCTCCCGAATGGTGCTGGTACAAGAATCAGGAGCTATAGCCCAAGGGCCGGAGGGCTCAAGGCAAAACCTGTCTTACTTGGGAGTGGGGTAATTGCCAAATGTGAACAGAGCTCCAAATCCCAGGACCCAGTAGTATCCGGCTTAATGTAATTGAGCTGACAGGTCTGCTGTGCATTTACTTCTTTACTCTCAGGACACCAGCTGAATAATAGAATTCAGCAGACTTCTATCATTTTGATTGGGGAATGGGAACATTTTATCCAGACACTTTTCCCAGCTAAGTTTGTTCCAATCATATCCAGCCTGCAAAACTGAGCCAGCTGGGAACTTGTCAGAAGGTGGCCAGGGTAGGTCATAATTACTGGATAACCTCTTTAAAGATGAAACCCATAATCTCAATTGGGCTCTAAGCCAACAGAAGTGAAACCCCAGTAAATTATGTTCCCACACAAGTTCTTCATACAGGCATGTGGAAAAAAAATTTTTTTACATTTCCCATGTAACAATTTGAGATTCTTATAGCTCTGTTGTTCCTGTTACTCCACCAGGGAATGTGTACATTTATAAGTGGATATCACCTGTGGGAGGTTCATACACAGGCTGACCCAACTGGGCTAACAAGCTGTTAGTTTTAGCAAACTTATAGGAGGAACAAACCACAGGAATAAGAAAAGATGCATCGGAATGGTAATTTCATGTGGAACACAGGCATTTACTAATTAAGGGTCAAAATGGTAACCATTATACCCCAACTCTTAGGTCAGTGACATGCCAAGTCACTGGTGTGGGCATCTGCCCCGATGCCAATGGATTCCTACCCCACACTGTCCTGAGGGACAAGGCATTGCTCCCCATTCATTTTAGCCAACGTGGGTAGTCTCCGCGATAAGAAATCTTTTGACTGCTGGGCTTTTTAAGTCTTACAGCAACTTTACAGAAAGCAACAGCATCTGGCGACAGTCATTTCTGCCTCCTCCACAGTACACTTTACCGCGCCTCCCTAGGGTACGGTTACTACAATGCAGATTCTCAGTGTATTGGCGTTACTATGAACACCACAGATTTTCTGCATGCAAAGTGAATGATCTTAAGTTATACAGATGCTACTTTAGGCAGACCATAGGACACAATGTAAAGTGCATTCAACTATTCCAAGGCCAGTTGATCCAAGTTGTGTATATGTATATAAATACAATTTTACATAGCACAAGTGCAGAATCTGTACATTCGTCACACCATGACCAGATTAGTATTCATGAACCGAGGGAACTCAGATTCTGCACTTTTGCAGTCTCAACGAGTTGTTGGATCAAAGCACTTTACATGGAGTCTTGTGGTCTGTGCTTAAAGAAATGGGCGTATCACATCTAAAAATCAGATATCTGACCTCTTGGGTGTTTTGTATGTTGGATCCAGGACATTATCTGCCCCAAAATCTGCACTGACGTAGTGTGTACTTGAGGCCATGTACACCTTTGAGGCATTTTTAGTGCATTGTACTCATTTTGCTAAAATTTCAGTTTTTCAGTTAGTCTTCCTTAAATGTGAAGTCTCTGTACAGGGCAGACTCTAGTAGCAGCCTGTGGACTATTTTCTGTCATCTGAGGAGCAGAGGGGCTCCTTATCTCTGCTCTGACCTCCTAAAGACTGCTAGCTCAGCTCTTATGTTACTGATAGGAATGGTTTAAATAAGTGTTTGACCCCTCAATAGTTTATTATAGCACAAAATGAAATTACTAGTTAACCCTTTGACAGAATTGAAAGCGATTTTTAGCCAAAAATGAGTAAATATGCAATCAAATTGCTTTAAAAAAAAAAAAAAAAGTGTACATAGCCTTGAATGCCTTTTTCACAGTGTTCAGTCAGTGATATTGAGCCAAAACCAGGTGCGGGTCTAGACACAACAGGTGCAGATCTTTCCCTTATACCTTATGTCTGTGGAGGCTCCAATTCTGGTTTTGGCTCACAATCACTGATGGAAAACAGACATGTGAATGAGGCTCAAGCCTGCAGATTCCAACCTTTGCAATACACAGAAAACCTGCAGACTCCATCTTCAGATATTGCTCCAAGACATTAGGACTCATCCGGTAGATGCTGTGCCCTGGACGGGGGTCCATAAACTTTTCATTCAAGAGACTACAGGGAGCAGTAATTCATAGCTTGCCAACAGATGCTGTGCACCAATGGTTTAACTTTATATCTTCAGTATATCGAGCACCCAGTGAGGAGGCTACAGCTGCAAACCCAGCCACTGACCCATACATGGTTCCTACTTTCAATCTTTCCCCTACAATACCCTAAATTTGTGATAACATTCACAACCCTGCACCGACGATTCCTTCCTCAAACCCTGCCAAGGGCAGATCTACAGCGACACTATAGAAGCACTTGACCAACGAGGTTGGACTGGCATTTTATTCTTCCCGATGGGACATTGTGTCAAGTGTGAGATCACTCAGCTTCACAGAAGGGTGTTAATGCACTTCCCATATTAAAATGACAAGTGTCAACTTTCACATTCATTTATACAAGATTTATTAAAACATTTTGAACACGCAAAATAAAAATTGCAAGTTCCAGACAATAAAAACCAAGTAAAAAAAAAATGCCTGGGGGGAGGGGGAAGTCTCCAGTAATTTGGGGGCAACACCATCCAATCGTGACGATACAGAGAAATGACTGGCCAAGTGACACTTCAACCGCCGACTTGAATAAAGCAAGTTCCGCTTGTGAAAGGAGTTCTCAAGTAAGGCGCAGAATTGCACAGTTTTACAATGCTGTAAGCTTGAAATGAACAGTCCCCAAAAAAATTAAAAAAAATGCATGTGGAAAAGAAAAATAAACCAGCAGAGCTTTCATCTGGTGGAGCTCAGTCAGGAATAAAGAGCTGGTTTGTGGGTTTTGAGAGGGTGGGTGCAATACGCTATAGATGGTCTAAGCAGATGCAAAATCATGATAACCGTAGCAGTCTGTGAAAAAGTCACCTACAAAAAGGGGGAGACAGCAGAGAGAAATAAAATTAGAATCCTCTGTAGATCGGCCATTGTGCCAGAGATAAATTTATGTACGAAAAATTTTAGATTTCTCTGCTCCTGTCTCCCCACAAGAACAGTCTTGTTGTGGGGGCTCCTCCAGGTGGTGACAGGGGATGGGAGGAAGTGTGTTTTTTCTATACTCAACTTAGTGTGAGGAGAGTTCTCACATTGTTAAACCAAAGCAGAGAAATGTAAAACGTTCTGACAGAATTAACGCACATTATTACCGAATAAACGTTTCTGAAGTATACCCTGCACCTACAGACCAGAGAAGCAGTCACAAGGGCTGTAACCATATCAAGTAGGATGCAGTCCACTTACACCAGGAACCAGCAAGATCACTGGGACAATCCAGTCCAAACTTGCCATTTCCGGCGAAATGAAACTGCATGCAGTCAGCCAAAAACTGAGAACCAGACTGCTTCTGCGATATGAAGGCAGGGGGCAGACTTAAAGCCAACCAACACATAAGCTGCTCCTGATCTTGTAGCATTTGAATACAGTGACAAAAGCTGCGTAGGTTGCAGTTTGTATCTACACCTGGGAACCACTGTGCACAAGAGGACACATCAGGTTCTTCAAAAGCAGATACCATTAAGACAGCAACCACAGGTAAGCTTCTGTCAAAGTCCAACAGTTAACAGCAAAAGCAGCTTATTTTAGCCAGTTTACCTTAAACCAGTTTACATTTGCACATGTGGTTGCACTAAAGCACACCCTGAATTTGCAAAGGGAAACCAAGGTTTAAATCATGTAACAATGAACATTTGATGTAATAAAGTGCAGTAACATGTCTAGTTTCTGGACAAAACCATAGCTTTGGTTCTAAGTGACATGACAGAAGTGGCCTTTCCAGAAGGATTCCTGCCCTCCAGCCTTTACTGAAGAGGGGGAGAGAAAAAACAAAAACATGGGAAGACAGTACACTGGTAGTCAAGTGGAAGAAGCTCCAGAGTGATGCATCCTTGTTCCAGCCAAGCCTAAAATTAGTAGTGTCTGTGGCCCCTCACAAATTGATGTTACCAGGAGGAAGGGCCGCTGACACCAAGATTTTCAATATAACAGCAGGGAGAAAAATCAAATCCACTGAAAGTTACCCAGAGGAAATTACAAAAAAGTATCGCTTTACTGAACATGGTTTACACTGAAGAGTCCAGATCTTCACAGGAAGGGAAATTCTGAAGCATAATTTTTCATTAGGATCAAGAGGGGTTTCTCCAGGCCTGTACCTAAAATGTTTTTTTCGGCTAACCTTGTATAGAGGAGACACTTTCAGAAGTACTTACCCTTCAATAGTACCGATTCTAGATTTTGGGAGGGATGTCACATGATTATTTACCTGCCTAAAGGTTCTGCCTCTAAAGTTTCAACAGGATGTGCTTTTTTTTTTAATCTTCACGTTCAGCTGCATGGGGTACATTCAGCCAAACGTGGGGCGGGACCCCACGACTACATCCAGTCAGGACATCAGGAGAAGTGCCCGTGACCGCAGCCAGGATATGCATTGCAAAAGCACGGCTGAATGTATTCTCTCCAGAGATCAGCTGAGAGCCATTTTAGGTATAAGCCTGAGAAGCCATAAATTAATGGTCCTGAAGTTCAGGTCCCACCAGATGTGGCAATTTCCTGGCTATACAGGTTTTGCATTTATAGTGTATGACACTTACTGTAGCCAGCTGTTGCAGATGTTTGATAGTTGTAGTTTCCGCCATAGCCGCCATAACCACCTACATAAAAAGAATTAAAAGGAAAAAAAAAAAAAAAATGTTAAAGGGAATCTGTCACCGGGGTCCTAACCGCTCCAGCACATGCCAATTCTCACCCATATTCATGAGCTCACAGCTCCACTTGCCCTCCTGCCTCTGAGTTTTCAGCCGAGCTTATGAATATGGTCAGCAAGCGCTGAAGCTGTTTAGCATAAGATTTTAGCAAAACAGCCGAGTCAATTAAATAAAGCGAGCCAGTATGTTACTAGTTGACCTTAGGACACCAAATGGCTTCCCTTTAAGGGAACAGTCACAGCTGTTTATGCACTGCATTTTGTCCCTTCTTGGTGCAGTGTGAACAAATGCCACTATGTTCCACAGGATGTCTGCTCTCAGCCCATCTCCATTCAATGGAGCCAAGCCACGAGTCATTCCACAGCATACAAAGAACTGCAGCAGAATAAGTCAAAATTCCCTGTGTGAACACACCCAAGAAGGCAACAGTACAGAGACAACTATTTTAATCTTCACTTGTAAGTGCAGACATTCTGATCACCAGGAATATCATAACCAATCAGCATTACCTGAATTCCCGTAACCATGATTGCCTCCAAATCCACGTCCCCTTCCTCTGCCCCGATTCATTCCTCCTCTGCCACGACCGCCTCGCATGCCTTGAGGAGGTGGAACTTCGCTGTACATCATCCCAAAGCCTTGGTTATGCTGTTGACAATTATGCATATTTAGAAAAGGAGAAAAAAAAAAAAAGCCTAAAAAGCTTCAATTAAGAACACATCTTACTTTTCCTCCTCTGGGGCCACCCCTGGGCATCATTGGGGGTCGCTTCTTCTTGGGAGCTTCTGTGTATGTTGTGTAATCAGGAAAAAGTTTATCTAAAGCAGCCAGAGCAGCATAGGCCTTTGCAACCTTCTTGTTCGAACCAGATCCTTGGAATTTCACATTATCTACTTCAACCTTTCAAAAACAAGAGAACAATTGTTAAACCAGATGCTGCAAAGTTTAAACAGACTGCACACACTGTTTGTGGGGGGATATACTGCATTAGACAGTGCTTTTAGAAGAGAATACCTCCACAGCATCTAAAAGCATGCACTCGTTACTGACACTGTGCCAATAGAGGTCCATCAGTGCCATTTAACACCTCTCTAATACAGCCATGTGGATGAGACTTAAAGGGGTTGTCTCACTTCAGCAAGTGGCATTTATGAAAGAAATACAAGCCACTTTTTTTCAGTGTACTTTTCAGAACATTAGATTTTTTTTAAAGCTTTATTAGAAGTGTAGTCCTTGTTCTTTTGAAGAACACAGTACTAAATAGTATAACAAATAGAGGCAGCTTACATATTGTGATTATATTGCTTCCTTGGCTGGATTCATTTTCCCCACATTATACACTGCTCATTTCCATGGTTACAACCACCCTGCAAGTGGCCGTGCTCGCACACTATAGGAAGTGATGATCTCTAGTGGCTGGGACCACGGAAGCGCACATAGGCTGCTGCTTTTTTCTATAGTGTGCAAGCTCCGATGCTGGATTGCAGGGTGGACACAACCATAAAAAAAACATAAGTGCCTTGTATTAACCCTCTAAAAAATAAATGCCATTTGCTGAAGTGACAGCCCGTTTAAAGGGTTTCTCACTAAATATTTTACGGTTTAAGCCAGCTTGTAGATCTGAATGCTAAAATAGATAGCCCTCCATCTCCAGGGAGCCATTCAATAAAATGTAACCATAGCGCCACCTGCTGTTCATTCTTATTTTGCCCCTCTCACTGAGCAGATTGAAGGTGCTAGGTTTAACTGCCATGAGCCACGTCTTCCTCTAGAAGCCGAGGCAGCAACATGGAGGAAGCTGCAGCAGAAAGGACACACCCCATGCACTGCCAAGCTGAAGATAATTTGCAGAGCAACTGGACATCTCTGGACCAGTGTGAGCTACAGGACTGGTTCTAGCTTTGTTAGAAAAAAATTGGGTTCTACATGTCTGATTATTTTTTACATTAACCATGGCATAACCCCTTTAAGTCTGATATGAGTGAGACCACCATTATCTGCAAAGCCCCTTATTACACACTGTGGGTATAGTTACCTCCATAACAAATCTCTTGTCGTGGCTGCCACCTGATTCAGATATAAGCTCATATTTCAGTCCACGCCTCTTCTCATTAAGCTCCATGACGGGATTCTTTCCATGCTTCGTAAGAATAGGTCCTTGCTGTTTAGCACCCTAAAAAGGGTGAAAATATTTATTACCCAAAATAAACAGCCGCGTTTTATATACTACTGCTACTAGTCTAGAAACTTACCTCCGTTTGGTCTGCTGAAGCATTATCCCCCGGAGCGGAGTCATTTTGAGCTTGAGTCTGGATTACTGGCTTCTGCTCAGCATCTTCAGTGCCTTCCTCTTTCTCCTCAATGCCCGTAGGAAGTCCCATGTCTTGCAAAACCTAAAGTTTACCAGGATCAGTTATTCTACCCATCCAGAACTGTAGAGACAACTGATGAATCGCATGCAGTACACAAACCTTGACTGCAACATGTAGCTTGGCAGTCTTCTTGGAAGGACCAGATGCCTCAAAGGTCTTCTCATCCACCTCCACAGACATTGTGAAGACGGGGGCGTGGACAGGTCCTGTCTGGGAGAGGAGTTTGTACTGGAGACCAGGTTTCAGCTGGTTTAGCCTCATCAGGGCATTCATTGCTTGAGGAGGTTCGCTCTTCTCATCTGCACAAAATTAAATGTTTATCTCAGCTTCTTACTGCAAAGCAATGACTTAAGGAATGTGACCAAAAAAAGCCATCATAAAACACTTCTACCAGGCTTCTCTACTCAGATCCAGAACTTCCAAAGCTCACAAATCAGTGCCAATAGGACAGTTGTCCTGTGCAAGCAGCAATTCTAGATAGTTTGCCAATGACGCTGAAGGGAATAATCTGCACGACTCACAGCAACAAACTTAACTAGATTTAAAAATAATGTCATGGATCATTAAGATGACAAGTCACTAGCTTTGAGGACTAATGCCCTTCACAGCCAATCCCATGCCATGTATGTAGGTTACCAAATCCTGCCGTCTTCAACTAAAATTGAAACGCTTAATAAATCTTATGCCAAGTTCCCCTCTAATGGGAAACTTCTAAGGAAGCATGTGAGGTGTGGACTCTAAAACTAATTTGGAAATGCCCACGGCAAGAAGCTTAGCCTTGAGAGGGATGATAGTTTAGTAGCACCCTGCCTAACACCCCTCAAATACCTTTCTTCTGAATCTTCTTTTTCTTCTTACTTGGCGATTTGTCATCTCCGTCCTCCTCCATTGGTCGTTTCAGGGCTGGTATAACATAGGTGGTGCTGGGAGGAATCTGGACTGTAAAATCAACAGAAAACAAGGTCATTACATAAAGCAGCTCTTAAAGATCAGGGAAAAGCTAGAGTATTACAATCTAAAGCCAAGAGTATACTGAAAAAGGCATGGAGGTATAAGACAAGGAGCTTTCCCTTTTTTTGGCTTAAGCTGAATTACATTAATCTAGTCTAAAAGAGAACAGTCACATACCTGTATAGTCAATGGAAGGCTCTGGCTTTGTCCTTTTAGCCAACTTATTGGGTAGACAGTCCATCCCCAGAACTTTGTGCAGTTGCCCAAAGGCTGCAAGCCTAAGAGCGTGCTGTAAGAGAAACAGCAGGTTAGAAGCCATAAGTAAATGCAACCCACACTAGATATTATCAACTTTCTCAATATTCCCATGAGATTTTTAGTAGAAAGCCTATCAGTCACCACTCCTATTAAAATAAGCACCATGCAGACTGGTCACTGAAAGCAGAGGGTCTCATACCTGAGCACTGTGGGTTATATCCTCACGTTGCTGTCTTTCTAGGTGTCCGAGAGCATCTGTAGCATCTTTTTCACAGGGATCATGTAAACCAGGACCATCTGTAGAAGACATTTTATATTTAATTTTTTTTTTTATAAAAACCAAAATCACCTAGAAACACCCAAAACAACCACACTAACCTGGCATTAAAATTCCAGAGCTAAGGCATTCAAGGACTCTCCTGAAGGCTTCCCCTGCTGCCATGGGTCGGTTGGCTGTTCCAATAGCCTTCTCGCAAAGCAATTCAAGAGGCTGGGGGGAAAAAAAAAAAAAAGTTTTACATCTGTTCAGTATGATACAAGGGCACAAGTTACAAGCCCTTTCAGACGAACATATCTGTTTTGCGGTCCACAAATTGTGGCTCTGAAAAACACAAATGCCTGCTAACACAACTGCATGACATTCTCAGTCTAAATCTACAATGAAAACTTAATAGCTCTTAAAAGGGGTATTCCCATCCACAGGATAGGGGATAGATTGGTGGGGTTCCTACCGCTGGGATCCCCACCGATCACAACAGAGCCTCCATACCTCCTGAAAATATGCGTGCAGCATTTGTTTTCTATGGGAATTCTGGAGATAACCAAGTACAGCTCTTTATCTCTGGAATTCCCATAGAGATTAAAGGAGCGGCCACACAAGCCCAACAGGCTGCTCTGTTCATTTCAAAGGGGGGTGGGGGTACGTTGCCCCCGTTTGTGATTGGTGGTGGTCCCTGTGGTAGGATAGGACAGTGTTTCCCAACCAATGTGCCTCCAGCTGTTGCAAAACTACAACTCCTAGCATGCCCAGCAGCATTAGTGTCCACCTCCAAAGCGGAATGGAGATGGAGACAAACTGCTGCATTCTGGACCGCTTCTGAGAGCCCTGAACGGATCTCAAACGGGAAGCCAAAACATTAGTGTGAAAGACTAAAGAAACAGAATGAATAAAACTGCAAGATTACACTACACAGAATGTGTTACCATGTAGACACTTTGTCTTGGATGTGATCTCCCACCAGATTATCTATTACAGCTTGGTAATAGAGAAGTCAAAGGTCTGCACAATTGTAGTGAAATATATATATATATATATATATATATATATATATATATATATATATATATATATATATATATATATATATATATATATATATATATATATATAACACACACGAAAAATGGCAGCACTGGAACACAAAGAAAAAAAGGGTGCACGTCTCCAGGGGAATAGGCTTCTTACCCCAATGTATAATCCAGAAAAGTAGGCGGCACTTTATATGAAAAGTGAACTTTATTCACCCAGGTGGTGCAACGTTGAAAAAGGTTCTAGTGCAGAACCGAAACGTTGCACCACCTGGGTGAATAAAGTTCACTTTTCATCTTTCTCGGAGTGCCGCCTACTTTTCTGGAAAATAAATAAATATACAGAAGCGGTCCAGAATGGATTCTGAATGGAAAAGGATCCGCTTGGTTCTTTCAGCACCACTTCTAATTCTAAAACAAGCTACACATCACACGATGCCAGCATACAGACAATACATACCCATCCTCTTAAAGGTTCCCAGGTCGGCACACGGGTGCACAAGTCTCTCAGCACACGGATAACAATAACGCAGGATTTAAGCCCATTTGCCCTAGCCTGGGACAAGGAGAAAGCCGGTTAGTAATTAAAGTTACACCAACACAAGCCAGAAAAAAGAAAAAAAAAAGTTGAGACATATAGTGCTACTTTGTCAAGGGTAAATGTAAGCTATGTTTAAGGATAAGCCTTATGTATGTTACATTAGCAATTACAGTGTACTTATGGCTGAATTACTCTTAGAACAAAGCAGCAGCTAATATCTAAGCATAATGTATCCCTGAGGTGTATTTCACTGTGCTTGTCAGCGGCTGCCTGTTAGGTGACAGGAGCCATTTCAGCACAGCTACTGTGTTTACTTAAAGTATTCTCTAAAAACATGTGAGCTGCTTTAAAATTAAAGTACAAAAAAAATAAAAAAAATTACAAATGGCAAGTTACTACTTTTAAGACAGAAATAATAAAATGCAAACCTGGAACCACTTGGCGTGTCGGAGTGACGCCAATGCAGCAAGGCATTTCTGCCTGTCCAGAACGTCCGGAGGATCGCTGATTGATAGCGTTTCTATTCATGGATAAGAAGACAAGGCACGGTTTGACCAAGGGGTTGTCTGTCAGGTGGACAGGGGATGAGGCAGCTTCCAGAGGGCAGTGGGGCTTCTCTCTGTACTACTGCTTACATAATAACCCTAGGAAACTGCACTAACAGAAGACATTGGGCATCCCCAGCCTCCCACTGCATTTGTACATCTACTCAAGACTAAAAAAAAATGACATGCCTAATGCAATAAAGCAGCAGTCTGCATAGGGAACCATCAAAGGCTGGAATGTAGTTGATTAAGAGCGATTTTGCTCAGATAATTTAAAATATTACATTTGACTTTATCAGGACACATAGCAGTTTATTTCTGTGCAGAAAATCAGAAACTAATGCCAGAATGCTGCTTTAAAGCAATAAGAGTGAAAGACCAAGAAAGAAAAGAGAAGGAAAGAATATAGATCAACTGATGGCTGACACTGCACTAAACCTTCCACCCAGCTCGACTGCCCTGGCCACAGCCCATGACAGAGAGAGTCCTGTTGGTCAAAGGTCCAGCGTCCCTAAAAATCGACAAACTAGAAGTCTTGATACATGATCAATGTCAGAACCATATAGCAATATATATATTATCAGAAGCACAACATATTGGAAGCAGTCTGTGCTGCAGCAAGAAGACCAGGGTTTTAGAAAAGGCTAGCCCATTTACTGGGAAAGTCTTTCTAGAGGATTGAGGCTTTTTTTTAAACTAGACACCAGCAGTTTAAGGAGGGCGTCTAACTTTATCCAAAACACAGTCACTTGCTGGAATAAAGCATGCTGAGGAGTCGCTTTCATAGAGACACCTTCAGATATTCTTGTTGCAACACATACAGCCCATTTTAAAAGAACATGCAAGAACTAGAAATGCATCCTCAACTACAACTGAACACAGCATCAACTGGGCCTACATGGGAGACATTAAAGCAGGCCCAGGTCACACTGTATGCAAGACTGTAATATCCACACAGGGCACCACTAAGTTACAAGACATTTGGCAGCAAGGCCCAGAAAGGGGAGTATTACAGTATATACACTGCCCAGCCAATGCTGTTACAGGTTATAAACTAGAGTGCTGGAAAACTGATTAGGTGGCAGAGTAAAACATTACATGGGACTGCAAGAGGGGGATGGGCTTAATAGTAAGAGGGGCGAGTGATGGTTGCAGCCATTTTGCTGCAAGCCGTACCTCCGGCGTTCAACTTCTCCACCTCCTCGCGGACCAGAGTCGATGTCAAGCGGATGTTAAGAGTCAGCTGTGGCTCCTTGGTGTTCTTGATGACTATTGAAGCTTCTCGGATATTGGGCAACACGTCGTACTTCTCCTCCGAAACAGACTACAAGTCAATAAGGCACATACTATGTTAGACCTGCAGCAGAGGTACATAGGTATTGGGTTGTGTCTCCAGCCAATGCAATTCATCATGTAGGGAAAGTTAATACAAGGCACTTACTAATTTATTGATTTCTCCATCACTTTGTTCATTGCTGATACGACCACCCAGTAATCTATCAGTGGTGGTCATAGACGGGAGCTTTTACCTAGTGTGCTAGTACGGCCACCGCAGCTGGATTACAGAGTGGTCATAGCCATGGAAACAAGCAGTGTATGATCTGATGGAAAAATGAACCCAGCCAAAGGAAGCAATATGGACAGTCACAACACATTAGTGTCTGGTATTAGCTTTCTCTACATGATAAATGCCATTTTCAGAAGTCAGACAAACCCTTTAAGAGGACCTGTGACCACAAAATGAAATACAATCTGAAAGTCTCATGTTATGGAGCAGGAGGAGCAGATTGATATAGTTTTAGGAAAAAAAAGATTCAGTAAAAACTATATATCTGTATCTTTTCTTTTTTGCAGCCAGAGACAACGTCACTTGTGACACATCACTGAACCACTAGATCTTTACAGGAAGTGAAAAAAGCAAAGATAAAAATTTTGAAAGCTACAGGCTTTACTGAATCGTTTCCCATACATCATATACAATCTTCTCAGCATCTCCTGCTCTATAACATGCTGCCTGCAGACCACACTGCATTTTGTCTTGGCCAGTCCTGTTGATAAAAAAAACTTGGCTTACAGCAAATTGAACAACAAGGTTGTCGGAGACTTTCTTCAGGAGAGAGATTGTGGGCTTGTCCTTGCACAAAAGAACCAGTTCCAGATCAAGATCCCCCTTCAAGAGAAGCCCTTTGGCAACAAGTCCAACCCTCATAACACCACGAAGAGTCCTTGTAGAGTTCTCGCCAGATTTGGAGTCAGCAGTGCTGTGGAAAGAAACATTGGGTTTATTAGGTGACATCTACAGCTAACCTCACAGCTATAGGTGGCACCGACGAGGATCTTTACCTTTCCTTGCCCTCTTCTGTAGTGTCATCTGCAATATCAGCTTCTGGCTGGACAGTTTCTCCAGTGTTAACCTTTTCTTGCTGGTCAATCCAGTCTGACACCGCCTTCAGTGCCCGCTCTGTGTGAGACACCATGTTCTGCACAGCCTCCAGCTCCTCTTGGGTTGGATACACCACAGAGTGCTTTGCCATGACATGGCGATCATCGTTCAGGAAGATGCGCATGGGACGCTGCAAGTTTAAGGTAAGAGATTAGGATCGGTCATGGCGCCACAGGTCCCTGCAATGTTGTCCCTGTCACACACAACTCTACTCACCATTGTCGCAGTCTGTATGGATGGGAAATACACAACAGGATCCTTTCCAGGAAGTAAAGCCGACCTGCAAAGATTAAAACACAACCTTTAACTATGAACATAGGATGATTCACAGAATCCCATTTGCATGGCTTTACAAGGGTATTCAATACCCATCACTTCATCCTCCAAAGTGAATGGAGTCATGCTAATGTTCCTTAGAGGGCAAAAGGCTGTAATGCAATGCTGTAGCAGTGCTCATCACCCCCCTCTAAGGGACATGCTGGTCATAGTTCAAACCCTCCTGACTTTAAAGGGATTCTGTCACCTCCCCTAAGGCAAAAAACGATTTAAAACCAGCCATGCAGCACAGCTTACCTGGATTAGGCTGTGCTGTTCAATCTTGAAATCCGTCCAGCAGTTAGTTCAAAAAACGAGTTTGATCAATGAGGAAATGCGTCCTGAAGGTGCCCAGAGGGGCGTTTTTTTCTTCTGAGAGAGCCCAGTCCCGCCCCTTTTTCAGTGCCCAGCCCGCCTTCCTTTTACTTCCTAACTGCCGCCTCCAGCCTGCCACAGCCTCCCCTTCCTCTCCTCCCCCTCCCTCTTGCCGAACGAAGTCTCGCACAGGCGCAGTACCCACTGAGGGCTGCGCCTGTGCGATCATCAGGAGACTGAGGGCGGCAGCTTCATCTTCGTCACTGGGCATGCGCCGAGCCCAGTGACGTCCGATGCTCGCTCTTCCCTCAGCAGGGAAGAGCGAGCATCGGACGTCACTGGGCTCGGCGCATGCCCAGTGACGAAGATGAAGCTGCCGCCCTCAGTCTCCTGATGATCGCACAGGCGCAGCCCTCAGTGGGTACTGCGCCTGTGCGAGACTTCGTTCGGCAAGAGGGAGGGGGAGGAGAGGAAGGGGAGGCTGTGGCAGGCTGGAGGCGGCAGTTAGGAAGTAAAAGGAAGGCGGGCTGGGCACTGAAAAAGGGGCGGGACTGGGCTCTCAGAAGAAAAAAACGCCCCTCTGGGCACCTTCAGGACGCATTTCCTCATTGATCAAACTCGTTTTTTGAACTAACTGCTGGACGGATTTCAAGATTGAACAGCACAGCCTAATCCAGGTAAGCTGTGCTGCATGGCTGGTTTTAAATCGTTTTTTGCCTTAGGGGAGGTGACAGAATCCCTTTAAAGAGATGACATTTGTGAGCTGTAATACCCCTTTAACAAAACAATTCCAGTCTGTACTACACTTTAGCCAAGTCTTTGTATTAAACAATGTCATAGATAGGCAGATTAGGGTTGTAGTGAGCACCACATTATTGCTACTATTGTACCAGCATCAATTTGATACCAGGATTTGACATTTACAGATACTAGGCTGCACTACCGAGCAGCCTAGTATCACAGAACATGGCGCACACTGCTGTCAGCACACAATGTTCTCAGCAGCACAGGGCAGAGTCTCTTCCCACCCCCTGTGCCGCCACCGCCAATAAGAGGGGCGGGGCTGTGGCCGGCAGCAGAATCACATTGCCGGCACCCGACCTCTATCACAGGGCGCTGCCACCTGAGGATATATAGGTGCAGCCACCTGAGGATTTAACTGTCGCTGATGGCAGCGCTGTCATAGAGGTCAGGTGCCAGCTATGTGATTCTGCTGCTGGCACCTGCCACCTATATTTCTATTGAGAGAGTCAGTGGTGGCACAGCACACCCCCTGTAACCACCCAGCATTAAAATCATTGGTGGCAGTGGGCACAGGGTCCCCTCAACCCCTCCTCATTGGTAGAAGCTTCTGATCAGAGCCCCAGCAGTGTAATCTCAGGGTTCCGATCTGTTACCATGGCAGCCAGGATGCTACTATAGCCTGGGTGCCATGGTAATCTCCCTGCTGCTGTGTGCACTATGCACAGGGTAGCAGGGAGTGTGAGGTCCTATTCACCCTGATCAAAAAAAAAAAAAAAGTTTGATTATGGCCCAGATGTTCCATGAAATGCAGAATGCATGGTGCAGTTATGCTCACGTGGCATCAAATGGTATCGAAATAGAATCAAAATGATGGTATTGTGAGAACCCTAAACCAGATTCATTTCTGCCAAGTGACTGAAAGCACGCAGCATTTCCAGTAATGAGCACAAGGACTCCGCCGTTCTGGCTACATGACATTACAAAGCTGCCGTGACCTTCAGAGCTGCACATCGATACCAACATGAATGCAAGCTGAAAATACCCTACAATGTAAGGTGATTACCATGAGCAGAAGTCTTATGTCTAGGACAATGAAGGTGAAGAAATTAATCTCCTAACCACAGCCACCAGAAAGTGCGAGACCAAGGCTGAGCTCATACAGGAAAATATATGCAGCTATACTAGTTTTTACCCACTGCCAGGCAAATGGAGACATCTAGCACCAAGCACTCTGCAGTACCAGGTCTAAACACCAGGGGCACTGCACTTGTGTACTTAGGACTATAAAGGATTCCATCTGACCTTACAACACATTGTAGAACAGAGTGTGAACACAGCCCAATCACTAGCTGAGAGGCCAATACACTGACCTGTAGGACACAATCTGCCGTTTGTTACTCAGTACAGGACATCAGGTTCAGACAATGAGAAGCAGAATATTCAGGAGATAGTCAAATTACAGAGATCTAGTACGGCATCTAGTAGAAGAACCTGCACATCACTGCCTCAGGACAGGAGTCTGACAGTGGGATGAACGGGCCAGGCCGCAGACACCCTATAATTCCCGTCTGTAAACCTCTGGGCCCACAACAATCCCCATCATATATTAGAGTGCATAAGATCCTCTGCGCCCAGCAGAAGCAGCTCCCTGCTGGACAAAGGCTGCTGACAGCTCAATAGAGGCAAACTGAAATATTATCTTAAGCCCATTGCAGCCACAAGATGCTCACAGCTCTTAGAGATTTGTAAATTGTCCCCGGGGCACAGCGCGTTTCATCTCACCCACATGGTCTTTGAAGTAAAAGCCAGGTGTGGATAACAAACGACACGTCCACAATCAACAGATCAGATGTGAATTCACATCACAAGACCAAGCCGTTGATTTCAGCCGTGGGTCTATAGAGCAAGTAAGTGCCAGGTGATCAGGGCACTGAACCACTGCTCGTCTCCCATATTCATGGGCCGCGCTTGCACAGAAGACACTATTTTCCCCCAGCTGGCCAATTATTGCAGGCCTGAACATGCATGCCCTGTATGCAGTGCCGTATGAGATGCGGAACTAAAGAAATAAGCTCTGTGCATGCTCAGGACAGCAATGAGCGACCGGCTGAGTTTAAATTTTTTTTTAAAAAGGTCTTCTGCACAAGTGCAGCTCAGATTCGGGAGAGAAGCAGTGGCCATAGGAGACATGAAGGAGCGTGATATCAGAAGAGGCGTGGCCAGCCCTCACTGCCTAAGCCCCGCCCCAGCAGCAGGAAACCAGGAAGTGAACAGCAGAGGCTGCAGAGCAAGATGGGAAAACCCCTAGAAAGCAGTAAGAAATGCAAAGTTATAAAAAATAAAACCACACATCTGTATGAACTGCAGTCAAAACTGCAAATATCAGTCCGTAGGGGACAATCAGCCATGTGATACTGCCTAAGGCCCCTTCACATGAGCGGCGGAGGCAGACCCTGCACCACCAGAACACCCATTGACTATAAAGGGGTCCAGCAGAGATATGGGTGCTACCTAGCCTGCCAAGATTTGGACAAATACCACTGCCAAAACGTGCTTAAAGGCCACATGGGGCAGAGCTTCTGCAGTGGATTTACCACAATGCACTACAAAGTATGAGATCTTCAGCTTAAAGGGGTTGTCTGGCTTCAGAGCTGAACCCGGCCATCCCCCATTTTCACCCCGGCAGCCCCCCTGACATGGGCATTGGAGCAGTTCATGCTCCGATGCTCTCCTTTGGGCTGCGATAAATCGAGCAGGACAAAGGCATTTTTCAGGAGCTCCGGTGACTTACTAAGTCTCCATGGGGCTACCAGGGAGTACAGTGATGTCTCTGGCTATGATGGGCGGGCTTTAGCGATGCCCTAGCAAGAAAAGCGGCTAGGGCAGCGCTAAAGCCCACCCATCAGAGCCGGAGACATCACTGAACACTGCCGGGCGGAGGCCTCCTCCCAGCAGTGTTAACAGAAGAGCCCTGCACGGTCCAGGAAGCGATAACAATGACCTAGTCTTGCAGATTGGTACCGTCGGCAGGAGTCCGAGAGGCATCAGGGGTCTGGTGGGCATAGCCAGCACCCTGCAGCTTACCATGCACAGCGCCATACACTGCATAGTGGCTGTGCTTGGTATTGCAGCTCAGCCCCATTCATTTGAATAGTAATAACCTCCTGGTAGGTCATGTGATGGATGAATCCGACATCACATGGCCTAGCAGCTAATCAATGGGATCCTCACCGATCTGATATTGATGACCGAGCCTAAGGATAGGTCAGTAATATAATTTAAGTGCACAATATGAGTATTTAAAGGGGTTGTGCCCAGTTTAGAAGGGGGGGGGAGGGGAGACTCCCACTGATCCTAAGAGAGCAGAAGGGATAAACATATGTGGGGAATGGGCCCCTGTTCTCAGGACCAGCAGGAGCCCCAGTAGTAATGAACAAATATTGTAATAGGGATCTCCATGCTGCAAACCTGTAGCATGTAAAAGTGGAGCGTGTGAACGCATGCTAACGATTACACAACTTCCTGACACGAGGGACAATGACTACCCCCCACCAGGTGCATTCAATATCAGGGCAGGCCAGAGGGGGGGTGGGGACAACCGAAACTCTACACCCATTGTAGGATATCACCCACTGCGCCTGCAAGCACTATTATTACATACAGCGTGGAATGGGTTAAAAAAGGGGTTACATTATGCAACATAAACCTCTCATGATACATACATAAAGTTATATTTACTATACAAATATATAAAGTCAATTCATGAAAGGAATAAAAAATAAAATAGGGTGCGTTCCCCTTTAAGGGCTCAGACGGCACACGTGTAACATGCGTGTTCAGTACATACATAGAAGATAACAAAGGAAGAGACCCAGTCGCTTCACAGCCCCGTGTATAACCCCCATCATCTGCGCCTCAGACAAAAGCCCCTGCAGCCGGCGGGGGAGACCCCGTACGGCTCTATTCCCCGGCAGCCATCTTACACACGCCACAGACAATAGGTAACTAGAACGGAAGACAATAAAAACCGCAAAAAGAATAAAAAATAGAAACGCAGTGGGAGACAATACCGGCGAGGTAAAACAAAATGGCGCCGGTCCCTCAGAAGAGAAAATGGCGGCTACTATTCTACAAGCGCCTTAATAGACTCCGAGCACACGAACGTCTCGCTAAAGTGAAAAACACGGTAACATTTACCTCAGCGACGACCGAATTACCGACCAACACTACCGAAAAAGGCGCTTCAGCGAGTCCAGACTTACCCCGGGGATGTGCGGCCTGACTGCGCAACTAAACGGTCGGCGGGAGGAGGAGCTGAAACGTGATTAGCTAATCCCGCACACGTGACTACAAGGACTGGCGCGAAACGATGGAAGCGCCTGGCAACTTGGGATAGAAAGAAATCGGCCGAGCGCAAGAGTTTATATAGTGGAGTTTATGTCCCGCCCCTCGACGATGACGTACCGCCGTCTCTATTGGTAGCTGGGAAATCACAGCCGAGGCTTGGAACGCACGGAGCTTGTGATTGGATGAGAGAATTGGTGATGCTGCTCGCAAGATGGCGGCGGAATCACGCTTGTAGCTAAGAGAACAATGAAGGCCCCATTGAGAAGCGGCGGTGGTGGAGCGTGTACTGAATTCTCGATAGAATTCCCTATATGTGATATATCAGCAAATACAATAAAACATTACACTGAAAGTGGCTTTGTCTAGGTGAATTGCATTAAGAAGACTATAGATACAATAGATTTACCAACGGTTGTTGCACTACGACTCCTATCGTGTTTTTTAACGAAATGCCATCAAAGTCTGATCAATGGGGAGCCAGTGGCTGAGTGACAAGGAAGGGACCACCACGAAAGGTGACCACGAGAAGCATGAGCTTCAGCGTTGTCACCCACCGTTCATGTTCTCCGTTGCTAAGCAACAGCTGGAACATGGACTGAAACTCATTGCGAAGGGGTATCCATTTTTCCTAAAGCTAGCATCTTTCTCCTCATTGTGACCACAAGCTATTGTTTCCCGGTATCAGTCTTTTCAGGCTGTATAGATTGCAACGATTGACCCCCAAAAATCCCTGTCCCCAGCTTGTGCGCCTTCTCAACCTGTGGATTTTGTTGCAGAAATTTCCACGACCAAAATTTCGTTCCATTCACCAGAATGGGGCTTGCAGAAATCCATACATCAAATGAATGCCACTGATGTTCAGTCACGGAGATTTCTGCAACAAAATCCGCAGTGTGTGGAGGCGCCTTTAGGCCTCATTCACATTTCCGTTTTTCAGTGACATGTGCTGTCCACGTTTTCCACAGACAGCACACGTACTCATTGATTTTTATGTGTTTGTTCACACATCAGTATTTTTTTACTGACCGATCACAGAGACATGCACTAATTTTGTCCGCGATGCAGACCAAACACGCCCATTATAGTCTATAGGTCCATGAGAAAACACGGCCACAACATGTATAGCCTCTGTGTTGCGTTCATGTTTGGTCCGTTTTTCACTGACCACCGTTAGCAGATGATTTTGAAATTAATTTTCGGGTGAGCAGTGTCCGTGGAATATGGATAACACACAGGGGGCAAAAACCAGACACAAGGCCCAAACACAGATTCCTCACGGAATAAAACACAGACGTTTTTTTGGTTTTTTTTCACAGACATTAAATGGACACGGAAATGTGAACAAGGCCTAACGTGTCTGTTCACACCAGTGTTTTTTACTACCATGGGTCATGCACTACTTTGGTCTGCGATGTTGACCAAACATCCATTATAGTCTATGGGTCCGTGATAAAGGATGGCATCCGTGTTGTGTCCTTGTTTGGTCCGTTTTTTCACTGACCACAGATAGAAGACGCTTTTTTCAGCTGTTGAGTGTCCGTGGAATACATGTGACACACGGAGGGTAAAACACAGACACACGGATCCTTTACAGATGCCTTTTTTCACCCCGTCATCAAATGGACACAGAAAGGTAAAGGAGGCCATAGGGCTCATGCACATGAACGTATTTCCTTTCCGTGCTTGTTCCGTTTTTTTTGCAGACCATATGCGGAACCATTCATTTTAACAGAAGTTACTGCGTGTGCATTCCATTTCTGTATGTCCGTTCTGCAAAAAAATAGAACATGCCCTGTCATTTTCTGCATTACGTTCTATTAGGGGCCAGCTGTTCCGTTCCCCAAAATACGGAATGCACACGGACGTCATCCGTATTGTTTGCGGATCCGTGTTTTGCAAACTGCAAAATACATATGGTTGTGTGCATGAGGCCTTAGGGTGTTATTTCTGAAAGACAGGAGAGGTAAGACACCACAAAGCATGGTATGGGTTAGGCCTCATGCACACGGCCATGCAGTCCGTAAATCTTGGATCAGCAAAATATGGATCCATATGCTGCCATTTTCTTTTGCATTTAAATAGAAATGTCCCATTCTTCTCTGTAAAGCGAACAGGAATAGGACATGTTCTATCTTTTTTGCGGGGCAGTGGAACGGACATACGGATGCGTACAGCACACGGAGTGCTGGCCACATCTTTTGCGGCCCCATTGAAATGAATGGATCCGCATCAGATTTACAAAAAATGCATATCGGACACAGACCAAACATATGCATGAGGCCTTAAAATGAAAGTCGTCAGATCCTTGATCTGAGCTGTCCTGACAATGGCAGCGCCCAGGCCCTGTTCAAGGTGGGGATGTGGCGATAAACGTGTGGTCTCTCTCCATTATAGGAGATACAGAGTGCGTGTGTGTCCCTGTAACAGCACCCCAGCTCTTAGACTGCGTTCACACCTGCGTCAGAGCATCCGTTAAGCACCTCCTTTACAGATTCAGGGTCTACGTATAGTCAACGTGGTCTGTTAGGCACCGTGTTGGTCACAGGTGATGCTCCATAAACAGAACAGTACAACAGAAATAAGAGCGCCAATGTGACCGCGGCCTTAGGATGGTGGGGGCCACAACCAGGAATGGCGCTCTGTCCATCCCAGCTTTGGACATATTTACCCAAATGACCATTGGCCCCTCAAGCCTGGCATCTAGCCTGGTTTGCCTGGTGCTGGGGGGGGGGGTTAAACCCAAAAGAGAGGATGAAGGTGAGGGGCAGGAAGAGGAACGGGAGGGGCGCATATAGCTGCACATGGGTCCAGCACTTTTTATTCATATGATAATACTGACTATTAGCACATTGGGGGAGGGGGGCTCTCCGCTTTAGCACCTGAATTGTAATGCATATGTGGACAAACCCACTGCCATCCCAATATCTCCAGTCAGAAACGGTGGAATTTAACTCCTTCACTTTTTCCCCCTCTTTCAGAGATAAGTGTCACAAGCCACTCATTCTAAAGTACACGACCATAGACACAAACTGTAACGGCTAATAGCTCAGTCTTAGGCCTTATTCAGACGTCCGTATGTATTTTGCGGACCGCACATGGCCACCACTCTCATAGAAAGTGCCTATCCTTGTGCGCAATTGCAGACAAGAATAGGACATGCTCTATATTTTTTGCAGGGCCGTGAAATGGAACAACGGATGCGGGCAGCACACAGTGTGCTGTCCACATCTTTTGCGGTCCCATCGAAATGAATGTGTCCGCACCCGTTCCTCAAAAAATACAGAACGGGTGAGGAACAAAACATACGGCCGTCTAATCATATTGGGAAAAGTTCTGCAACTTTTTAATATAGTTCGTCCATCAATACCATTTTTACGACTCTGCTTGCTGCCTGTGAATGGCACTACTATTTGGGGGTCATTTTTTGGCGGTCTTTTTTGTACCTTTTACGCTGGCATTCCTCCTGGAATATACACCTAATTTATAAAGCGTGTCATAAATTAGGCACATCTTTGATAGTCCTTGTGCCTGTCGGAATATCTTTTATAGTTTTTCAGCAGCTTTTATGCCTTTTTCCTGGCATAAAAAGAGTAAATTCGCCGGGACTGCTGCCACACCCTCAACACTCCTTCGTGTTGAACGTGGCGTGAAAGTGCCCATGCAACTTAAAAAGTCACAATAAAAAGGGGTCTTGCGACAGTTTTATGCTAAAAAGAGGAGTAAAACTTCAGAAATGACCCCCATTGTTTACTTTAGAGCTTGTCTCGATCATGTAAGTAGGAAGTAGGAAGATGTGATGATAACTTTAGTACACATTTGGTGCCAGCAAGCAGAGATTTTAAAAGAGCTGTCCATCTTTCAGCCTGAACCTACCACCCACCCATATTGCTGGACCGGTGAAGGGAGGTGACACTAACGTACTTCCCGACTCCTGCTCCTTTGGTCCCCCTGTCTCTAATGCTCTGTGGTCTGTCGTGTCAACACCTGGTGTCATGGGGTGAAGTATCCCCCATGCATCACATAAGTGGGTGACACATGGGGACAACTCACCACTGCAGCACCCGTGACCACCGTGAAAATGGGTGTAAAAACATGGGACTGCAACACGTCAGTGGCAGCAGGGGACCGAAGGAGCCAGAACCCAGTTTCGGGGAGTAGGTAAGTATTCTTTCCTCTGCAGGTCTGGAAACATGGGGCGGTCAGTCTGAAAGGCCCCTGAACGTAGACAACCCCTTTAAAGACTATGAGGAATTGAAACACAAAGTAAATGAAATCAGCCAATCAGAGCTCGGCTTTCATTCATTGAACTGCTCTGCCAAAATGAAAGCAGCACCGTCATTGGTTGCTATGGGCAACTCGGTTAGGCTTTCCATTAGACAAGGCCCATTATTGTGCAACATTTCTAATATACTTTCCGCAATGAGATATAACGTATGCTTGCTGTCAGTGAATGCAAACACTCTTGTTTACACTCTGAGGCTGAAACACACACCCTAGCATAGGCCTGCACACGGCTGGGAGTTGGTTACAATGTGTGCGGTCAGCCTGGACTCTGGGGCAGGAGATAGATTCATTCTGCTGCTCACAAGGGCATTGCTTTAGACTGACACACTGAAACAAAACCCTCCGCTGTGTGAGTAGGACCATCTTAGCATAGGTTGTTTTCAACTTTTAGATGTAAACAAACAAGAATGTTAGCGTTCACTCACAGCAAGCAGAGATTTTAATGAAGGGTGGAAACACAAAGTACAATAGAAGGTCGCAGACCTGTTCAGCTTCGTATGCGAAGGACTGGACATCCCCTTTAATAGTCAAAACACATGTAAAGGGAGGGATTCTGCAGTCGAGACATTGCCATAGCAACCAGGCAGAGACAAGAAATGTCATCTCTTACATAGGGCTGACTGCTGCAGGCAACACGTCTATTTTTTATATGGCACTCGTTTCCATAAAAAGGGCCATTGTCTGTTGATGTCGGGCGTGCCCCTGAGTATAGTACACCCAGAGCGCCCCAGGCCCTTTGTTTTACATCCAATAGGGCAGGATGTGTATTCATGTCTGTCGGCCATAGGGATCTATCGCCCCATGACCAGCGATCATCGGAGTGTGGCGATGTAGACAGAACCATTGTATAAAACCTGTAAAACGAGCACAAAATGAATACTACATGTACTGTATATATGGCTGCCACAAAAGGAGCCATCCTGTGGCCCCCTCAAGTGCCCTTGTGGGAGCAATTGTAGCTGTCAGTGTAAAGCCTCATTCACACGTCAGTGTTCCCCATTTATGTTAATGTGTGTATTCGCACATAAGTGTTTTAGCACAGTCCGTAGGTCAGTGTTTTTAGCACGGATGCATGCTCTATTTTGCATGTTTTCACGGATCCATCACGGAACAGCCTGCCGGATTCTTCTAACGCTAGTGTGAAAGTAACCTAAGGGTACATTCACACTGGACAGGTCTGATGCAGATTTTCCAGATCAGAAAATCCTCAGTGGCAAATACCAATTCATGTTGTGATTGCTGCGGGGTGGCGACAGGTCATCAGTATGAGATTGGCAGATGTCCGACCCCTGATGCACCTACCGATCAGCTGTCTGAGGAAGCTGCGGCGCTCACCGGAACTCTGGTGAGTGCCACGGCCTCCTAACAGAATACCAAGCACAGCGCCCTCCATGTGATAGTGGCTGTGCATGGTATTGCAGCCCAGGTCCATTCACTTGAATGGGACTAAACTGTGGCTAGATCATATGACCTATTTACGTGACGTCACTGGCATAGAAATAGGCTGCAGAGGTCACCGGAGTTGGACCCCACCAATCAGATACGATGACCTATCCTAAGGATAGGTTCTGCTGAGGCAGTATATTGTGCTGCACTGTGGTATATGGATCTGCTGGGGCAGTATATTGTGCTGTACTGTGGTATATGGATCTGCTGGGGCGGTATATTGTGCTGCACTGGGGTATATGGATCTGCTGGGGCAGTATATTGTGCTGCACTGTGGTATATGGATCTGCTGGGGCAGTATATTGTGCTGCACTGTGGTATTTGGTTCTGCTGGGGCAGTATATTATGCTGCACTGTGGTATTTGGTTCTGCTGGGGCAGTATATTATGCTGCACTGTGGTATATGGATCTGCTGGGGCAGTATATTGTGCTGTACTGTTGTATTTGGTTCTGCTGGGGCAGTATATTGTGCTGCACTGTGGTTTTTAGTTCTGCTGGGGCAGTATATTGTGCTGCACTGTGGTATATGGTTCTTCTGGGGCAGTATATTGTGCTGCCGTGTGGTATTTGGTTTCCACCGGGGCAGTATATTTTGCTGCACTGTGGTATTTGGTTCTGCTGGGGGCAGTATTATGTGCTGCACTGTGGTATTTGGTTCTGCTGGTGCATTATATTGTGCTGCACTGTGGTATATGGATCTGTTGGGGCATTATATTGTGCTGCACTGTGGTATATGGATCTGCTGGGGCAGTATATTGTGCTGCACTGTGGTATATGGATCTGCTGGGGCAGTATCTTGTGCTGCACTGGGGTATTTGGTTCTGCTGGGGCAGTATATTGTGCTGCACTGTGGTATATGGATCTGCTGGGGCATTATATTGTGCTGCACTGTGGTATATGGATCTGCTGGGGCATTATATTGTGCTGCACTGTGGTATATGGTTCTGCTGGGGCAGTATATTGTGCTGCACTGTGGTATATGGATCTACTGGGGCAGTATATTGTGCTGCACTGTGGTATTTGGTTCTGCTGGGGCAGTATATTGTGCTGCACTGTGGTATTTGGATCTGCTGGGGCAGTATATTGTGCTGCACTGTGGTATTTGGATCTGCTGGGGCAGTATATTGTGCTGCACTGTGATATATGGATCTGCTGGGGCATTATATTGTGCTGCACTGTGGTATATGGTTCTGCTGGGGCGGTATATTGTGCTGCACTGTGGTATTTGGTTCTGCTGGGGCAGTATATTGTGCTGCACTTTGGTTTATGGATTTGCTGGGGCAGTTTATTGTGCTGTACTGTTGTATTTGGTTCTACTGGGGCAGTATATTGTGCTGCACTGTGGTATATGGATTTGCTAGGGCAGTATATTGTGCTGTACTGTTGTATTTGGTTCTGCTGGGGCAGTATATTGTGCTGCACTGTGGTATTTGGTTCTGCTGGGGCAGTATATTGTGCTGCACTGTGGTATTTGGTTCTGCTGGGGCGATATTTTGTTATGCACTATGGTTCTGCTGGCCCAACCTACATCTATGGGTTCTGCCTACATCTGTTATCCTTCCTTCTGTCATTTTTGACCTACCTACTACAGTCGTGGCCAAAAGTTTTGAGAATGACACAAATATTAGTTTTCACAAAGTTTGCTGCTAAACTGCTTTTAGATCTTTGTTTCAGTTGTTTCTGTGATGTAGTGAAATATAATTACACGCACTTCATACGTTTCAAAGGCTTTTATCGACAATTACATGACATTTATGCAAAGAGTCAGTATTTGCAGTGTTGGCCCTTCTTTTTCAGGACCTCTGCAATTCGACTGGGCATGCTCTCAATCATCTTCTGGGCCAATTCCTGACTGATAGCAACCCATTCTTTCATAATCACTTCTTGGAGTTTGTCAGAATTAGTGGGTTTTGGTTTGTCCACCCGCCTCTTGAGGATTGACCACAAGTTCTCAATGGGATTAAGATCTGGGGAGTTTCCAGGCCATGGACCCAAAATGTCAACGTTTTGGTCCCCGATCCACTTAGTTATCACTTTTGCCTTATGGCACGGTGCTCCATCGTGCTGGAAAATGCATTGTTCTTCACCAAACTGTTGTTGGATTGTTGGAAGAAGTTGCTGTTGGAGGGTGTTTTGGTACCATTCTTGATTCATGGCTGTGTTTTTGGGCAAAATTGTGAGTGAGCCCACTCCCTTGGATGATAAGCAACCCCACACATGAATGGTCTCAGGATGCTTTACTGTTGGCATGACACAGGACTGCTGGTAGCGCTCACCTTTTCTTCTCCGGACAAGCCTTTTTTCCTGATTCCCCAAACAATCAGAAAGAGGCTTCGTCGGAGAATATGACTTTGCCCCAGTCCTCAGCAGTCCATTCACCATATTTTCTGCAGAAGCTCAATTTGTCCCTGATGTTTTTTTTGGAGAGAAGTGGCTTCTTTGCTGCCCTTCTTGACACCAGGCCATCTTCCAAAAGTCTTCGCCTCACTGTGCGTGCAGATGTGCTCACACCTGCCTGCTGCCATTCCTGAGCAAGCTCTGCACTGGTGGCACTCTGATCCCGCAGCTGAATCCTCTTTAGGAGACGATCCTGGCGCTTGCTGGACTTTCTTGGACACCCTGAAGCCTTCTTAACAAGAATTGAACCTCTTTCCTTGAAGTTCTTGATGATCCTATAAATTGTTGATTGAGGTGCAATCTTAGTAGCCACAATATCCTTGCCTGTGAAGCCATTTTTATGCAACGCAATGATGTCTGTACGTGTTTCTTTGCAGGTCACCATGGTTAACAATGGAATAACAATGATTTCAAGCATCACCCTCCTTTTAACGGGTCAGGTCATTTTAACCCAATCAGCCTGACATAATGATCTCCAGCCTTGTGCTCGTCAACATTCTCACCTGAGTTAACAAGACGATTACTGAAATGATCTCAGCAGGTCCTTTAATGACAGCAATGAAATGCAGTGGAAAGTTTTTTTGGGGATTAAGTGAATTTTCATGGCAAAGAAGGACTATGCAATTCATCTGATCACTCTTCATAACATTCTGGAGTATATGCAAATTGCTATTATAAAAACAAGCAGCAACTTTTCCAATTTCCAATATTTATGTAATTCTCAAAACTGTTTGGCCACGACTGTACATGGGGCCACTTTTAGGATTTTTTCCAGGGCCACTTTAAGTTTCCAGTCCGCATCTGGTACAGACAAAAGTAGACATTACAGAGTAAGGCTACTTTCACACTGGCGTTTTGGTTTCCGTTTGTGAGATCCGTTCAGGGATCTCACAAGCGGCCTAAAACGGATCAGTTTTGCCCTAATGTATTCTAAATGGATAAGGATCCGTTCAGAATGCATCAGTTTGCCTCCGATCCGTCTCTATTCCGCTGTGGAGGCGGACACCAAAGCGCTGCTTGCAGCGTTTTGGTGTCCGCCTGACGATGCGATTGCGTACCTACTACTGACTGCAATTGCGTACCTACTCGCGCGGGTTTGCCGCAATGCACGGGGACGCATCCGGACCTAATCCGGACACGTTCGTGTGAAAGAGGCCTAACAGATCAGATTATCAACTACAATGAGCTGCTCAATGAGAAACAATCTGACATAGAGCAGTGCACAATACCGTTCTGTTTTGCACACTGTATTGTGCGCTATACTGCAAATATTCACGTGCATGAGCCCGAAAAATGAACAAGTAATATTCTTTTTTGGTAGCTGTAGGGTGGGCCCCTAGAATAATTTCCACTAGTGGACTCTAGGAACCCCAGTCCGACACTGTTACCGTTATTCTGTGGGTCAGTACGATTACAGCAATAACACATTGCTATACTTATTCTTATACGGCCTCTAGCCTGGATATAAGAGGAGATACAGCCTCTAACCTTAATACAAGATGAGATACGGCCTCTAACCTTAATACAAGATGTGATGCGGCCTCTAACCTTGAAACAAGATGAGATACGACCTCTAGCCTATATACAAAATGTGATGCGGCCTCTAACCTTGATACAAGATGAGATACGGCCTCTAGCCTGGATACAAGATTAGATACGGCCTCTAGCCTGGATACAAGATTAGATACAGCCTCTAGCCTGGATACAAGATTAGATAGAGCCTCTAGCCTGGATATAAGATTAGATATGGCCTCTAGCCTGGATATAAGAGGAGATATGGCCTCTAGCCTGTTTACAAGATGAGATACCGCCTCTAGCCTGGATACAAGATTAGATACGCCCTCTAGCCTGGATACAAGATTAGATACGCCCTCTCGCCTGGATACAAGATTAGATACGGCCTCTAGCCTGGATACAAGATTAGATAGAGCCTCTAGCCTGGATATAAGATTAGATATGGCCTCTAGCCTGGATATAAGAGGAGATACAGCCTCTAGCCTGTTTACAAGATGAGATACCGCCTCTAGCCTGGATACAAGATTAGATACGGCCTCTAGCCTGGATACAAGATTAGATACAGCCTCTAGCCTGGATACAAGATTAGATAGAGCCTCTAGCCTGGATATAAGATTAGATATGGCCTCAAGCTTGGATATAAGAGGAGATACAGCCTCTAGCCTGGATATAAGAGGAGATACAGCCTCTAGCCTGTTTACAAGATGAGATACCGCCTCTAGCCTGGATACAAGATTAGATACGCCCTCTAGCCTGGATATAGGGTGATGAAATACGGCCTCTAGCCTGGATACAAGATGAGATATGGCCTCTAGCCTTAATACAAAATGAGATACGGCCTCTGGCCTGGATACAAGATAATGAGATACGGCCTGGATACAAGATAATGAGATACGGCCTCTAGCCTGGATACAAGGTAATGAGATACGGCCTCTAGCCTGGATATAAGGTTATGAGATATGGCCTCTAGCCTGGATACAAGGTGATGAGATATGGCCTCTAGCCTGGATACAAGGTGATGAGATACGACCTCTAGCCTGGATACAAGATGAGATAGGCCTCTAGCCTGGATACAAGATGAGATAGGCCTCTAGCCCAGATAGAAGATGAGATTCGACCTCTGGCCTGGTTGCAAGATGAGATACGGCCTCTAGTCTGAATACAAAATGAGACACGGCCTCTAGCCTGGATACAAGATAATGAGATACGGCCTGGATACAAGATAATGAAATACGGGCTCTAGCCTGGATATAAGGTTATGAGATATGGCCTCTATCCTGGATTCAAGATAAGATGCAGCCTCTAGCCTGGATACAAAATAAGATACATCCTCTAGCCTTGATACAAGATGAGATACGACCTCAAGACTGAATACAAAATGAGATACAGCCTCTAGCTGGTTTCATGATGAAATACGGCCTCTAGCCTGGATACAAGGTGATGAGATACGGCCTCTAGCCTGGATACAAGATGAGATACGGCCTCTAGCCTGTAGCTGGTTTCATGATGAAATATGGCCTCTAGCCTGGATACAAGGTGATGAGATACGGCCTCTAGCCTGGATACAAGATGAGATACGGCCTCTAGCCTGGATGCAAGGTGATGAAATACGGCCTCTAGCCTGGATACAAGGTGATGAGATATGGCCTCTACCCTGGATACAAGATGAGATACGGCCTCTGGCCTAGATACAAGATGAGATACGGCTTCTAGCCTGGGTACAAGATGAGACACGGCCTCTAGCCTGGATGCAAGATGAGATACGGCCTCTAGCCTGGATGCAAGATGAGATACAGCCTCTGGCCTGGATACAAGATGAGATATGGCCTCTAGCCTGGATACAAGATAATGAGATATGGCATGGATATAAGGTGATGAGATACGGCCTCTACCCTGGATACAAGATGAGATACGGCCTCTGGCCTGGATGTAAGATGAGATACGGCTTCTAGCACAGATAGAAGATGAGATTCAACCTCTCGCCTAGTTGCAAGATGAGATACAGCCTCTAGCCTGGATACAAGATGGGATACGTCCTCTAGCCTTGATACAAGATGAGACACAGCCTCTAGCCTGGATACAAGATGAGATACATCTTCTAACCCAGATACAAGATGCGATACGACCTCTGGCCTGGTTGCAAGATGAGATACGGCCTCTAGCCTGGGTACACGATGAGATAGGCCTCTAGCCCGGGTACACGATGAGATAGGCCTCTAGCCCGGGTACACGGTGAGATACGGTTGGGTATGAAGGCATACAGGTTCCTGGTTCCTGCAACACATTTTCCCACAGATGTTACAGCTCGGCCTGTAGATCCTGCAGACTCGTAGGTTGGTGAAGCCGGTGTCCCACCTGGCCCCATAAATGCTCGATTGGCAATAAATCTAGAGACCAGAAGGACAAGGAGGTGTTATAATCTGGAGGAGACGTTCCTGGGAAACCCTTGCTGTTTTTGGGTGAGCATAAGGCTACTTTCACACTAGCGTTCGGCTGTCCGCTCGTGAGCTCCGTTTGAAGGGGCTCACGAGCGGACCCGAACGCTTCCGTCCAGCCCTGATGCATTCTGAATGGATGCGGATCCGCTCAGACTGCATCAGTCTGGCGGCGTTCAGCCTCCGCTCCGCTCAGCAGGCGGACACCTGAACGCTGCTTGCAGCGTTCGGGTGTCCGCCTGGCCGTGCAGAGGCGTGCGGATCCGTCCAGACTTACAATGTAAGTCAATGGGGACGGATCCGTTTGAAGATGCCACAATATGGCTCAATCTTCAAGCGGATCCGTCCCCCATTGACTTTCAATGTAAAAGTCTGGACGGATCCGCTCAGGCTAATTTCACACTTATATAAGTGGTGAAGAAGATGCACAGGAGTGTTGATCCTCCAAAAAGGGTGCTCACAGTCCCACAGTGTCACCCCACTGTTGAATAGGACAAAAGAATATGAATAGGACTTCCGGTTCCGGCGCTGAGATGGCAGGCGAGGAGTGAGTGAGCTCCGTCCATCCCTCACCTATAGCAAGCTCCGGGCGCTTTATATCGGCAGGGGGAGAGTTGGGCTTGCTCCCCTGGCTTTCCTATCTTGCCCTGCAAGGGATCCATGGATAGATACCTGCTCCGGAGTGGTAAAAAGCAAGTTCGGAGCGGCGTCGCACAGGCCGACAGTGAGGCTACAGACAAGATGGCAGATCAAATTCCCGCGTCTCCGTCGAGCGCGGTTGAAAGTGTCATAGACGCCTTACCTGACTCGCCACTCCATGATGTATCGGAAGGGGCCAGAATAAATTACAAAGCACTGGCAATAGAAGTGGCCAGACACCTGGCACCAGACATTAAGGAGACGCTCTCTAAAACGTTGGCGGCGTCCCTACATCAGCTACATGAGACCGTGGGGCAGCACGAGGTGTGCCTAGTGGATTTAAGACAACGATGCGCTGCATTGGAAGAGGAGAACTCTAAGTCCATCCTGGCTATACAGGAGATACAGAACCATAACATCATTCTGAGAGATCGCCTGGAGGATTTAGAGAATCGTTCCCGGCGGAACAATCTGAGGCTCCTAGGCTTACCGGAAGGGGTGAAGACACAGGCCCTCAAAGAAATATGCGAACTTGACTTACCAAAGGCCCTGGGGCTGGATGGGAAGCACAAAGTTGAGCGTGCACACCGGATCGGAACGCTACCGGACCAAAGTAATTCACCAAGCCGGAGCAGCAATAATCCAACGCAGAGACCCCGTCCTGTGATCATGAGGTACCTGGATTACTGCGATAAAGAGGCGATTCTTAGAGCGTATAGAGCCAGGAGAGGCCCCTTGAGGATTAAGGGGCAGGTAATACTGTTGTTTGCGGACTATTCTGCTCAAGTAGCGAAGTTACGGAGGGAATTTAGCGGCCTTTGCTCTGCTCTGTATCGCTGTCAGATCAAATTCCAGTTGCAATATCCGGCTACGTTGAGAGTGGCCATGCCAGATGGGACCTCTGCCGTATTCAGTGACCCCTGTGTGGCGATGGAATCCTTGCAAGAATTACTTACCGCTGAAGATGCACGGGACTTAGCTGACCGGGGAAGGGGTAACTATAAGAGATGGGAGCGATCGAGGAGTCCGGAGGAGAGGCGTCTTCCTCAGAGAGACCGTGGTCGTAGAGGCGGAGAACAGCCACCTGGAAGAGGTCGAACACTACGAGCCAGTTAAGGACTAATGATAAGATTGAAGTAGTCGTCTACAACATGGTGTGGGCATAAGGGCTAGTGGGGTAATGATGTTAAATTATTTCCATTAGAACCAGGCCACTGTTTCTTTATGTGAATGTGAGGGTCACTAATGTCACATGGTAGATGCTGTATTATAATATAAAACCAGATATATGCAGAGTTGGTGGGGGGTGGGTATGCCTTGCAACTCAGAAAAAAGGAAGTTTAAAAGGAAAAATAAATAAAAGGTGATTGGGGTGCGAGGAGGAGCTGGTTAACCGTAGTTGTAGACGGGCATAGTTTGCGGTTCATTTTGAAAAGGGGGAGGGGTTCTTACTTTATCTGCTGGTGATCTGCTGTCCTAATTCCCAGGGAGATATAGTACTATAATAGGAGTTACAGATCTCATACCGGAGTGTCACTTAGGAGGCTAGGAATATGAAGATCATTTCCTGGAACGTTAAGGGCTTAAGATCACCCCAAAAGAGATGGATGGTGCTGCGTCACCTGAAAAAGGCCAACCCAGATATAGTACTACTTCAGGAAACGCACCTTGCGGCAAAAGATTTTACAAGGATGAACAAACTGTGGGTTGGGAGAGTATATGGCTCGGCCTCGGTTGATAGGAAAGCTGGAGTATTAATCCTAATTAATAGAAATTTGAACTGCCAGGTTCTAGGATCCTTCTCTGATGAAGGGGGCCGTATTATCCAAATACAGGTTGAGGTTCAGGGAACGCAATATAGTATCTATAATGTATATGGCCCCAACAAAAACAATGGGAAGTTTTTTAAAGAACTAGAAACCAATTTATTGGCTGATCCCTGCGAGAACAAAATAGTGGGGGGGGATTTCAATACAGTGGCGAGGGAGACGGAGGATAGGCAGCGTAGTGTCCCTTTGAAGGCAGTAATCAGCCACCATGATAGAGCACTGGGTAGACTGATGGAGGGGGCGGTTTTGGTTGATCCATGGCGCCAATTGCACCCGGATGAAAGATCTTATTCCTTTTATTCTCATTCGCAAGATTCGTGGTCGCGTATCGACTATGTACTGACCAGCCCTAACTTGGCGAGAAAGGTGGAAAAGGCTGCAATTGGCGACCTGGTGATATCAGATCACTCCCCAATTTGGATACAAGTGAGAGATACTTACCCCAAAGGCTCTGACTACTTATGGAGATTTCCTACTAACCTGATAACGAACGAGGATTTTACTAATAAACTGGTGGCATGGTGGGAGGAGTACATAGGTGACAACCAGGTTCATATAGATTCGCCTGAGTTATTGTGGAATGCCTCTAAAGCTGTTATGCGAGGGAAAATCATGAGTCATGTTTTTAGACTCCGGAAACAGTCTCAGGCTAAATTTGAGCAAACAAGTCTATTGGTGAGAGAATCCTACCAGGAATATAGGAGGGACTCCACAGTCATTAACAAACAAAAGTGGATAGATGCCAGGGGAGCATTTGAAGCTAATGAGAAAAATAGGGAGATACTAAATAATACTAGGCTGACGGCAACGCTGCACAAATATGGGAACAAATCTGGGCGTCTTATGGCTAACCTTGCTAAAGGTAGGAGGGCCCCTCAATTCATAACTGGTCTTAAGGGGCAAAAGGGACAAGTGGTTACTGACCCTTCTAGGATTAATTCAATGCTAGGTGAATATTACGGAGAATTATACCAGGATGCCACTAAACCTGATCTTAAAGATTCTCTTTTGGAAAAAGTCCAGATACCATGTCTTAACACAGAGCAGTTACAACTTCTTAATAGAGAGATAGGACTTGAGGAACTTCAATCTGTCATCAAGAAATTAGGCAATGCTAAAGCGCCAGGCCCAGACGGGTATCCTGGGGAATACTATAAAGTGTTATTAGGTCAGGTATCACCGATCTTATTACAATGGTATAATTTAGTATTACAGGGAAAAGCATCCCCAGATCAGGAAAATACCTCGCATATCAAGTTGCTTCCCAAGCCGGGTAAAGATCCTTTATTACCGGGGTCATACAGACCGATCTCGTTAATAAACGTGGATACCAAAATCCTATCAAAAATTGTAGCGGATCGACTGGCGGTCATATTGCCATCGCTCATTAATAAAGAACAGGTGGGATTTGTGCAGGGTCGCTCAGCGGTAACAAACCTTCGCACGGTATTAACGGTCCTTGACAGAGTTCGCCACCAACCGCGGCCCGGGGAAGCTCCAGCCATGCTCACCTTAGATGCTGAAAAGGCTTTTGACAATGTGAGATGGGCATGGCTGGAGGCAGTGCTGGATAGGATGGGGTTCTCGGGGGCGTTCAGGGTTTTTCTTACACAACTGTATAGTTTACCGAGGGCACGGATATCTACTCCAGGTTTCCTGTCCAAGCCCTTCTATCTCCAAAAAGGGACACGCCAGGGGTGCCCATTATCACCCCTTTTGTTCAACCTTTCCATTGAACCACTAGCTAGGTTCCTAAGTCAGTCGGATTTATATGAAGGAATACAGATTGGAAACCGGCCTCTGAAGGTTGCACTATTCGCGGACGACATAATGTTATTCATAGACAATCCTAGAAAACACATAGTTAACATCTTCCAGGCTCTGAACCATTTTGGCTCCTATTCGGGGTATAGATTGAATGCGTCCAAGTGCGAGATGTTGGCCTTATCTCGGAGTGATATAAGGCCGATGCACCGATGCACCTGAATATAACAAAGGCGCAAGGTAGTGTTAAGTACCTGGGCATTCGTGTTGGCAAGGAGCCGCATTCGATGTATAGCTTGAATTTTCCCCCTCTTATAACCAGGATAGTGCAAGAGTTGGATAGATGGCAGGGTCTGCCACTAAACTTGGTAGGTAGGAGCCATCTCATTAAAATGATGAGCATGTCTAAGCTTTTATACCCACTTCAAACTATCCCGCTTCTTATTCGTCACGCAGATATCCGATTGCTGGAAAGCAGATTCATCCGCTTTTTATGGCAGGGAAAAAGGCCTAGAATCTCACTGGATAAGCTAAAATTAAGGAAGGAGGAGGGAGGGTTGAACTTTCCTGACATCAGGGGCTATAACTTAACATGTTTAAGTAGACACATCTTAGATTGGGTAAATGAGACGAGTTATTATTCCAACTTGGCTTTGGAGCGGGACTTGGTGCGGCCCTGGAATCTGGTTGCTTTATTGCATGCTAAAAGGCCCAACTTACCAGGCCACATAAAACCTTCCCTTATAGTAAGGGACACGACAATAGCATGGAAAGCTCTTAGAACCCATTTTAATCTCCCATACCAGATATCTAAACACTTACCTTTACGGGGGAATCCGTCGTTTCGCTCTGGCAGTGAAAGTGCACTTTTCAAAGAATGGACCCTTAAGGGGCTGAATAAAATAGGGGATCTGTTTCATGAGTCAGAGGAGAGATGGGCAACGCTACAGGAATTAGGGAATAAATTGGCATTAGGACGTTCCTCATTTCTGCAGTACTCTCAAATCAAGAGTTTTTGCAGGACTCTATCTAAGGACTTGTCAAGGGAATGGAGTCCCAATAATTTCGATGCATTTATTAGTGTCAAACTGAAAAGGTCACTGTCGATGTTGCATCATGTGCTGAGAGATAGATGGAGAACCAAGGATCCCAAGGGAATTTTCAAGAAATGGGCCAAAGAGTTAGAGGTGGCGGAGATCCATGAAACAGTCTGGTCAGGGATATCAGCAATGCGCAAGGCCATAATAAACGAAACATGGAGGGAAACACATGTAAAAATCCTACATCATGCTATTTACGGATTTGATATCCCAAGTTCCCCGTCTAGTCCAGGGAGGATTACAGCTTGCCCTAAATGCGGCACCCCCAAGACAAATTTATTTCATGGTTTGTGGAAATGCCCAAAGTTGAGTAGGTACTGGGAAGCAATAGGCCAGATGTTGGGGAAAATTAGCAAAGTACGTGCTGTTGTCTCGCCATCAGCAGCAATACTACATTGTGAAGCTAAGTCTCCTGAAGGTGCTCAAACCTTAGGGGAAAAGGAAGGCGATCTTTCTAACATACCATTAGTGGGCCACAAGCTATTCATGGTCGCTAAAAGGTGCTTGCTCCAGTTTTGGCTGTCAACTGAGGTCCCCGCTATTACAATGGTGGAGGACCAAATGAGGAATTTATTTCATTTGGAATGGCTGGAGGCGTTGAACTGTAAAGAGGTGCTTGGACAGCGCTTGTTTCGGACATGGAAACTGTACATTCTGTCATATGTCCCAAATACAGAGTTCATGAAAACTATGAGCCCATTCAAACTGACGGCGTGGTATTTGAAAGAAGAATTAAGGGGAGGTCTAGGCCCATTGCATGTGACCGGATGAGTTTCTACTATCAGAGCTTGCTAGGGTTCTTTTAAGGACAACAGATCTTCAGCAGATGGGGGGGGGGGGGGGGGGGAGATCAGGGGTTGTACCAGCGTTTTGATGGAGGGGGGGGGGGGAGAAAATTGAAAATGAGATTCCAAATGTACTGTTTTATTTGCTTTTTACAACATTTAAATTGATGTAATGCAATGATGTGAGAAGGATACTATTATGCCTTCAAATTGCTTGATATTTGTACCTTGCTTGTCATTATATGGAATCTCTTGAACTTAATAAAAAGATATTATAAAAAAAAAAAAAAAAGAATATGAATAAAAAGACTGGGCACACCCAGGCCTGCAGTTTGCAAACGAGCTGCGCTGCAAACACTATACCTCCCGAACTGAAAAGGGGGAACCTGAGCAAGCCTCTCCTGGACAGAAGAAACCACCCGCACATAAGATCGAAGTTCCACCATACCGGTAAGACTGTTTATATTTGCAAAACCGGTACAGGAGCTCAACCAAAGTCGGTTTAGTAGCTCAGTCTAAACCCTGACCGCTAGCGGGACGCCGCTAGGTCAGGTACACAGTGTGTATTTGCTGTTCGGCAGCTCGTTTGCAAACTGCAAAAAACTATTGATCACCAACTGCATAGTGTACGGGCTATCCATACCTAACGGATATCCGATTGAAGGATCATATTGGCGGCACTTTAAATCCCCTCTCTCTCGGTACATTCGAGGGTTAAGTCAGGACTGTGCATGTAACAAACTGTTTCATTTTATTCTCCACAGGTGGATACATAAATACTGTGCATGCCATTAAGCAATATAGTCTCTATTTCTTAGGTGGACACACCAATACTGCAGAAGTAGTATATATTTATCATCATTTTTTACAGATGGTCATACCATTACTGCCTCCATTGTAACTAATGCACTTTGTCCTTCCTTCATATTGCTGCTAATTGGACACCTCTCGTTCATATTACTGATGTTTATTGCCCCCGACTAATACAGATTTATAGTTTCCACCTTATTGTAATTTTATGTGTCTAATACTTTGTTTTTATTAATAATTAAAATTAAAGCAATTGATCCCATATCCTAGGTGTGCCCAGTCTTTTTATTCATAATTTCACACTTAGCTTTTTTTTGCTAATATAATGCAGACTGATCCGTTCTGAACGGAGCCTCCGTCTGCATTATTATGATCGGATCCGTTCAGAACGGATCCGATCGAACGCTAGTGTGAAAGTAGCCTTATCCTGCTGAAAGACGCCAGTTGGAAGCCCTGCCATGAGAGGAGCACATGTGGCGGCAGGATGTCCTGCACAGATCACTGGGTGTCCCTCGTATCACCACTAGGGGTGACCGACTGTCGTATGTGATGGCTCCACAGATCATCATACAGCAGCTGGGGCAATGTGTCACTCCACAGCAATGGCAGAACTGAAGTACTTACCACATTCTCAAACCTGTGTGTGTGCCCTTATGTAATCACTGCTCCCAGCAAACCCCAAGATCTAGTCAGAACATCCAAGATGGTGGGCAATTCGTCAAAACGACCATCCTGCTTCTCTCAGGGTACTTTCACACTTGCGGCAGGACGGATCCGACAGGCTATAATGGGGACGGGGCAGAGCAGTAAGTCGCAGTGAGAGGCCGCCGGACTAAAAAGTCAGACATGCGGGACTTTTAGTCCGGCTGCCTTTTGCCGTGCTGTGCTGGAGCTCCGCCCCCATCCCCATTATAGTCAATGGTGACAGAGCGGTGGTCCAGCAGCACGGCGAAATAGCGGAAGGACGGATCCGTCAGGGTGAACAGCCTGTCCTATCCGTCCTGCCGCAAGTGTGAAAGTAGCCTTAGTCCAATTATGCACTCCCTCTCAAAGTCTATCAACTGGGCAAAATGTCTTCATGGGCATTGTAGAGGCAAGTCTAGCAGTCCACAATCTCGCTCTAAGAGGTACACAACCCAAAAGTAGCCTCTGAGAGCCTTTAGTTTTTTTTATAGGGGAAGCATTTTTACACTGTCTTGTGGCAAGACCAAGTATCTAATCACACCACACATGGAATCATTTACCGTATTTTTTACTTTATAAGACGCAGTTTCTTCCCACAAATGGTAGTGCATCTTATAGAGCAAATACTAATAAGTGCTTCCATTATGATGGAGGCGCCGTCCAGAGCAGGAGAGGTAAGTTCATTGATTTATTTTGTCTGATATAAAGTCTGATGAGGATTGGGGGGTCTGACCTCAGATCTAAAAAAGAAGATTGGGGGGGGGTCTGATCTAAGGTCTGATAAAGCTTGGGGGTCTGATTTCGGGGTATGATGAAGATTGGGGGTCTGATTTCGGGGTATGATGAAGATTGGGGGTCTGATTTCGGGGTATGATGAAGATTGGGGGTCTGATTTCGGGGTATGATGAAGATTGGGGGTCTGATTTCGGGGTATGATGAAGATTGGGGGTCTGATTTCGGGGTATGATGAAGATTGGGGGTCTGATTTGAGGCCTGAGACATAATTTCACGCTGAGTATTGCAGGAATCTATCTTGGTGCATTATTTATTTATTTATTTTCAATGAGTGTATTACAAAATTGGCTGCCTGCAGCCACCACTAGGTGGAGCTCAGTGCAAAAGAATTTCTATAGTTACTATTGACAGCAGTGCAAGCTGTAATAATCTCCCCCTAGTGGCGATTGCATTGAAATTTAGTATTTTCATGTCATAAGCAGAAGAGTGAGTCAGCCCTGGGCCTCCTATAAAAGGGGGTATTATATGAAATGTATGTAGACAATCCAGTTATCCTTATTTTTCACTCCCAAAGGTCCTTCAGAATGTTTTTCCTGAACCCATAGTAGCAGGGATTGGGTCCTTAGCTAAACAATTGGGAGAATGGGAAGAAGATTTTTATTTGCATGCCCCGCAGAGCCTCCATCAAGGGATTCCATCACATAAGAGGGGAAGAACGAGAAGTTCTTTTAGATTTTTTTTTTTTTTTCTTGCACCTGGGGCAATGAGTATCAATGTTCCTGTATGATTTTTAATGTTTTGTAGATTTTCAGGTCTCCTTATTATTGCATTTATGTGGGATCACAGGACATTAGGTGGGATTACAGGGGCGTGAGTGATCTATGATTAAGGCAAAGTGCTGGAACGCATAAGATGTTTATGCCTTGTACTATGTTGGATTTTATAAGTTTGGATTGGATAAAGGTTATATTTTACACCATCCTGTTTGCTTCTTGATGGATCCATTTGTTGACCCACGCCCCAATATTTTTTTTCTTCACACAAGTAATGGATTTAAATGTTGGAAAGGTGAATTGATCACACACTTGCTGCAAAACCAGAGGGGACAAAAATGTGCATTGCTATTACTGTTTCAAAGACAATGCCAGTAATGGCCACAAGATGTCACCAGAGCCTCTGAAAAGTTTCCATTGTTTAATTTTAAAGTGACACTGCAAATCCCAGCATGCTCCCAGGGCTAATGAGATGTGGTAAATGGCTAAATGTGCAATAGAATCAATGGGCTCTATAAGCTTCAACCCTTCCCAAAAATCTCAAAAGGAGAATCCTTCCAGCTCTGCTCAATGAACCTGTTGAAATTAATGGGGATCAAGAGGTTGTCATGAAATTATCTCCCCCACAGGTACCAGGGGCTGGGTACTGGGTACAACTGCACCCCCCTATAGCTGTAAGGTGTGGGAGCATAGCCACCTTAATGCAGGGGCGGCTACCCAAACTATGGAGCTCTGGAAGAGAATAGAGAAGAATTCAGTCAAAGATATGGTGCAGACCAGACCCAGAATATGAGGTCGCAGAACCAGAATGAGAAGACACCGACCAAGCCCAGAATGAGAGGTCACAGACCAGTTCTAAAGAGTGGTCAGCCATTGAGACAGCTGCAGATAAAACAAGCAGTAAGGGTTTATGCCACTGGGACGAAGAAGAGCCAACACTCTGGTCCATGTGCAGTGACCCACTGGTTTACTGCTAAAGGGTTAATACTGTAATGCAATGGTTTACTGTTAAAGTTGTTACAATGTTTACTGAAAGGGTTAAAGAGGTTGTCTCACTTCAGCAAAGGTATTTATCACCTAGTCACCACTCCTATCCTCTACAACTCACGCCTCCATTGTGGGCCAGCGCATTGAATATGCATCAGCCCCTGGGAGCACTGGAGCAAAAAAGGAGTAATGCCTGGGGCAAGTGTAACAGCTGCAGATAGGCCCTTTGTGGCCTAGTGAGGTTTAGGACAATGCCGCTGGATCATGGAGGACACCCTTGGGACTACATATGAACTGTAGTCAGGGCCGGCGCCGGAACCGTGCGGTTTGAAAAAAAAAAAACGCAGGTTAAGTGGCGGCCGGCCGGCGGCGCCCCTCAGGCTGCGCCGCCTGAGCGGCTGAGTGCTCTAGTAAGAATCCCTCAGGTGGCACAGCACTGAACCAGCGGTCGGAGATGATGTACAGACAGTCCAGAGCCTCAATGAAGCCGTGGGGGCGCAGCAGACCAGAGAGACTGAAGAGAGGTATTCTCTTCCGGGTGTAGGGCTGACGTCATCGGCGCAGGCGCACTGAGGAAGGAGCGGCCATCCTTCTCTCAGAGCGCCTGCGCCGAATGACGACCGGTACGGCGCAGGCGCAGGATTTGAGGCTGCAGGCAGGGCCAGCGAGAGGAGGAGAGCGCTCACTGGCCCTGTCAATAAAGTGGAGGAGGGGGCGTTTTTTCAAACAGGGGATGCGGCGGCTACCAGCAAGTCCGCCCAACTTGCTGGTAGTGAAGAAATTTACATATAATAAAAGTATGTTTTTTACTGTAATTACTGCACAGCCTGAGGTAAGAGGGGCATATATGGAATCTGCTTGCATTAACAAATATAATAAGTCAAACACTGAAAATTGGGGGTTGGGGGGGGTGACAGAAGCCCTTTAAAACCCCTTCAGCCACTTACCTTTCTCCAGCGCCGGCACTGGGAACTCTTCTCCCCGATTCTCCTCTCAGCTGTGAATGCGCATGCGCACGCATTCAAAACTATGTTCTGCGTCTTCCCACTGTAATTTTCACAGTGAGAATCGTGGACGCACCACTAGCGGCTGTCAGGGAGACGGCTACAAGAAGCTGGATTAACCCTAAGGGAAACATAGCAGTTCTTTTAATTTAAATGCTGAGAAAGGGGTGGAACATATGTGATGTCATGATATAGGCAGATCATCTGATAAAGGGGGGGGGGGGGGCGGCAATTTTTATCTTGCCTAGGGCGGCAAAATCCTTGCACCGGCCCTGACTGTAGTTTCAAGGACTGTGCCTCTAAGGAGTGCCAATTATTGTGACTCTGGACGGTACATGTGTAACCGCCAAGAGTATGTGCCCTCACTTGACACACTGTAACCATTAAGCGTACTGTGCCTTTAAGTGTCCTGTACAGTACATCACACAGTAAAGGTTTTGTGTGCCACAGCAGACCTCTTGTGCTTCCGTTCTACCTTCCAATGATCCGGCGTGCTGTCCACCCATCCTACATAGCTTCATCCTGGTTGCTTGCAGTGGTTGATGAAGGATTATGGATAGGAAATGAGATTGATCCTGGGGCAGTGTTGGCAGGAGAAGCCGTCAATGACGCTGGCAAGAGATTCATTACCACTGCTGGATGTACTGTCGGTACTTGGCAGGACCTGCTTAGTACAAAGGAAGTGGCTCCTTCTAATGATTAACTCCTTCTTGGCCAACAGAAGCTAGGTGATTTTCTATTTCATTTGCTGTCTGGGATGATGCAAATTTATATGACCACATGGATGACACATGGGTAGCATGCCATGCCAAGGCCACTGTCTACACCAGGGATGCCAGCGGTGAATGCACTACTCCTGCAGCCCTGCTCCATGTATAACAAAATACTTCAGATTAGGACTGTCTGAGTAACCATTAACTGGGTAATGCCCGAGGAACCCGGCAGAGACAATGGTCCACAGGCCCCAACCTGCTTCTACCAATAGGGGGTAGCAATGGACCAACATCTGAAGATGTCAGTGGAGTGGAGGCTTTCTATATGAGCCAGTGTTTGGAGTGACATCATCACAACTAACTGGTGACATCACTAGTTGTTCTCTATTGCCAACAGAATGCCAACTGTGCAGTGGCGGTAGCTGAAGAGCCTTATACCCAGTCACAATGACGCCAGGGTATCTAAGGGTATGGTCAACACTGGCATCATGGTCAAGAATATAGATGGGAAACCAGATTTGACTTTGACATAACTGCACTGTATTCAGACATTGATAGTTGCGGCGTTCGAAGAAATGCAGCGGTTTCCTCACAATACAGATGTTCTTCGTAGTGTGCTTACCTGGGGTCACCCGATTCGGTCCCTAGTTGGTGTATACTTATTACCTGGTTATATACTGTATTATATGATGGCTCTCTTTCAGCTCCAGACACCACTGCACTGGGTCCTGATGCTATGCAGCATTAGTATAGTTGCCAGTGGTCCCAGGAAACGGACAGGATGGAGGCAGGACTGACAACAGTTGGAGGAAAGACGCCAAGGGCAAGTGGGAGGTGTGTGATCATTTCCTGGGGCGCTATAGATAAACAAGTAGAATAAGTATATAGTCTGGTCTGGGGTCTGAAATCAATATAGAGGTTCTGAATATACTTAGGGGCGTATGTTCTTGGGACTAATAATAATATAAGGGTCTGACTATATATGGGGTCTAGTCTGCAGTCTTGTATTAGTATAGGGTGTCTGAATACTGTATATTTAGGAGGTCTGGTGTTGGATATTAATATAGGGGTTCTGACTATATATCTGCATCTAACCTAGGGTCTGATATTAATATAAAGGGTCTGGTCTGGGGTCTTAAAATAATATACGGAATCTGACTCTGTATTTGTGGTATGGTCTGGGGTCTGATATTAGTATAGGGTGTCTGAATATCTTTGGGGTGTCTGGTCTGGGGTCTGAAATTAAAATAGGCGTCTGAATATACTTCAGGGGTCTGGAGTCTGATATTAATATAGGGAGTCTGAATATTTTTCGGTGTCTGGGGTCTGAAATTTATATAGGGTTTGAATATACTTTGGATTCTAGTATAGAGTCTGTTATTAATATAGGGGTCTGATCTGGGGACTGAAATTAATATGGGGAATCTGAATATATATGGGAGTATGGTCTGGGATCTGATATTAGTATAGGGGGTCTGAATATCTTTAAGGTATCTGGTCTGCAGTCTGAATTTACTTCAGGGGTCTGGGTTCTGATATTAATATGGGGAGTCTGAATATTTTTCAGTGTGTGGTCTGGGGTCTGAAATTAATACAGGGGTCAGAATATACTTAGGGGGTCTGGGGTCTGAAATTAATATGGGAAATCTGACTATACATGGGGGTATGGTCTGGAGTCTGATATTAGTATAGGTAGTCTGAATATTTTTCGGGGTGTGGTTTGAACTTAAAGGGAACCTGTCACCAGGATTTTGGGTATAGAGCTGAGGACATGGGTTGCTAGATGGCCGCTAGCACATCCGCAATACCCAGTCCCCATAGCTCTGTGTGCTTTTATTGTGGGGGAAAAAAACAATTTGATACATATGCAAATTAACCTGAGATGAGTCCTGTTCATAAGATGAGTCAGGGACAGGACTCATCTCAGGGTAATTTGACTATGCATCAAATCGTTTTTTTACACAATAAAAGCACACAGAGCTATGGGGACTGGGTATTGCGGATGTGCTAGCGGCCATCTAGCAACCCATGTCCTCAGCTCTATACACAAAATCCCAGTGACAGGTTCCCTTTAATACAGGGGCCTGAGTATACTTTGGGGGTCTGATATTGATATAGGGGTAAGAATATACTTAGGGGGTCTAGTCTGGGGCCTGAAATTTATATGGGGAATCTGACTATATATAGGAGTATGACCTGGTGTCTGAGATTACTATAGGGGGTCTGAAAATATTTAGGGAGTCTGGTCTGGGGACTGAAATTAATGTAGGGGTCTGAAAGTACTTCAGGGGTTTAGTCTTGGGAGTGATATTAATATAGGGAGTCAATATTTTTCAGAGTCTGGTCTGGGGTCTGACATTAGGGGTTCTGAATATATTTAGCCATACCCTTTTATATGACCCACACCCCTAAAAAGGTTGCTCCCATTTTGTTCCATTACTCACTGCTCCACTATCACCCTGTGAGAAGCTCTCCTTGGTTGACAGTAAATGTGGGCCATTGTGTGCACACACACTGATATAGTGTTGTACTTTCCCCCATCACCAGAGGGCAGCACCTACAAAGAAAACAAACAGGAATAGACAGGAGACAGCAATGAGACATGGAGCCTGAGCCTCCTACTAGAGGGTGACATGGATGCCAACAGCCCCTGGAAAAAGACAGGAAGGTGGGGTAGGGGTGGGGTTTGTGAAAATGTACCCCCACAGTGGGAGGTTATGTGACTAAATGCCTACAAAGAAGTTGGCAACTATGAGACAGGATAGAGGAGCGCTGTGATCTGGCATCTGCCCCTCCCTATTAGTGACCTTCTAATCTATACAGACTTACCAGGGCTGCAGGCATGGTATGCCACTGAGCACCAGCACCCACGATGACCCATGTAGACATGGGCGTAGGGATCACCATAGCAGCCATAGCAATGGCTATGGGGCCCTACGCCACTGGGGGCCCGGGCTGCCGGCTGAGGATTATATATATTTTTTTAATTCATGTGGCGTAGCTACAGGGGTCGCAGGCCCCTCCAGGACAGACAGAGAAAGCGCTATCTGCAGGGCCTGCAGGCTGTGGGCGGTGCGATAGGGCGTGGCCGGAGGCAGAGAGGCGTACCTGCAATGAGGAGATGGAGTGGTCCCGCTCCCAGTCTGGGCGGCAGTCAAACTGGCCGAAAGTGGAGGATGCGGAGCGTACAGCGAAGCTGCGTGCTGTTGGGCCTGGCAGCACTGCTGGAGTGTGGGTGCACAGACGTTCAAGTGGCTGTGAGGTGAGGGCTGGCTGACTCTGGGACTGGTAAAACCATTATATCTGGGGAGGAGGGGGGAGCAGCACCCTGGAGGTCTGGACCAGTACATTTAAGGAGAAGGGGGGAGCAGGGCTCTGGAGGTCTGGACCAGTACATTTAAGGAGAAGGGTATAGCAGGACCATGGAGGTCTGGTCTGGACCATTATATAGGGGGGAACAGGACACTGGAGGTCTGGACCATTATATTTAAGGAGAAGGGAGGAGCAGGATCCTGGAGGTCTGGACCATTATATAGGGGGGAACAGGACACTGGAGGTCTGGACCATTCTATTTAGGGGGAGCAGGACCCTGGAGGTCTGGACCATTATATAGGGAGGAGCAGGACCTTGGAAGTCTGGACCATTATATATTGGGAGTAGGGGGAAGCAGGATCCTGGAGGTCTGGAACATTATATATGGGGAGTAGGGGAAAGCATGAACCTGGAGGTCTGTCTAGACCATTATATAGGCAGGAGGGGGGAGCAGGACACTTGATTTTTGGACCATTATATCTGGGGACTGGCGGTGGGGATAGGAGGTCTAGGAGGGATGTGGGGATGTTGGGGTGGGAGGTCCTGGAAGGGTGTTTGGGTGGGAGCTCTGGAAGGGGTGGGGGTCTGAGAGGTATGTGGGGGTGGGGGGGGCCCATAAAAAAAATGTCGCTATGGGGCCCAGTCATTTCTAGCTACGCCCCTGCATGTAGAGGGACTTTCAGGAGGTCATCTGTTCAGCGAAACGTAAAAAAGTGACTGTATACATAACTGAGGCATCTTCAAGTGTTTGCTTTGGGATAGGTGACCAAGAAAGGAGGAAGACACGCCCATGTAACAGACACTAGGCAATTAGGAGTCAATGGTGGAGAAATTTCAAGTTGGAGAGAACATTTGTGATATGTCTGGAGAGATTCTCATGGAAAGGTTCTCACTGCTGGAGGTCAGGGCACTGAGATACCTTTAGCTAGTACTGAGCACTATGGAGCTCTGCGGCCATTGGAGAGGTCAAGTAGATCCATAGATTTGTATTATGCGCTATCTTGATTCTTTTTCAGAGGACCAAAGGACCCACCACCTTGAAGGCACCCATCGCTAGGCTCCCAACAAGTATGGATATTTTTTTAAGATGCCGATACACAGAAGAAGCATTCATCGATGGTGCAGTTCTGAGGATAAGTGGCCACTAGACACAGTTGGCAACACTGATCTTGCGTGAGACAATAAGACTGAACATGTTGAAATCTGACCATATCGATCCCAGGTGGCAGAGGGACGGGGCCGATATACTGGTCACCAGAGTCATGTTGCAGTGCCTGATACAACGCTAGGTACTACAGACACCATCGAGGTGTCACCACATTTTGCTTATCTCTGGAAGGAATGTAAAGGTGTGGTGTACCCCAATGGGAAATAAGTCCAGAGAGTCAGGGTCTGCAGTAAACCAGTGTGCATCTTTACTGGGAAAACTCAAGTGCAAAACAATACAGGCAAGGCACTGGGCTGGCTTTTCCAGAAGAAGGATCCGTGCTGAGGAAAGGCCTGAGCTAGCTGTCCCACGTTCTGTTAGAAGGCTGGTACCCTGGCCAAAGGATGGTGGCCCTGGGTCTGTGGCTCAGTCATCCGGCTGGCTCCCTGGTCAACGGGTTGGTAACCCAGGGTCTGTGGCTCAGCCTCCCAATCTCAGTATTTTCTTCTGGTCACGCATGCAGTCTGGCAGAGTCTCTCCTAATAAGTATTGGTCCCTATCTGCAGACCACTTGGGGCTATCCTTGTAGAATGTTTCTAGTACTTTCACACTAGCGTTTTTGCTGGATCCGGCAGGGGTCAGCAAAAGGGCTTCCATTACTGATAATACAACCATCTGCATCCGTTATGAACGGATCCGGTTGTATTATCTTTAACATACCCAAGACAGATTCGTCATGAACACCATTTAAAGTCAATGGGGATGGATCAGTTTTCTATTGTGTCAGAGGAAACGGATCCGTCCCCATTGACTTGCATTGTGTGTCATGACGGATCCTTCTTGCTCCAATTCCCAGGACGGAAGATATATTACAATAAACATACAAATGCAGTTCAACAATACGAAATGGTCTATGTGCACACAAAAGCATAAATCACAGTGCAAGTTAACCCTTCAAAGTACAATAAAGTGTCCCAGTCAGAGTCCTGACCTCAACCCGATTGAGATGCTGTGGCATGACCTCAAGAAAGCGATTCACACCAGATATCCCAGGAATATTGCTGAACTGAAACAGTTCTGTAAAGAGGAATGGTCAAGAATTACTCCTGACCGTTGTGCACGTCTGATCTGCAACTACAGGAAACGTTTGGCTGAAGTTATTGCTGCCAAAGGAGGTTCAACCAGTTATTAAATCCAAGGGTTCACATACTTTTTCCACCTTCACTGTAAATGTTTACATGGTGTGTTCAATAAAAACATGGTAACATTTAACTCTTTGTGTGTTATTAGATTAAGCAGACTGTGATTGTCTATTGTTGTGACTTAGATGAAGATCAGATCACATTTTATGACCAATCTGTGCAGAAATCCATATCATTCCAAAGGGTTCACATACTTTTTCTTGCAACTGTATCTCTAGCTTTAGATGCTGTGGGCACAAGTGAGAGCAGAAGCTGCGGAGCTGAGTGAGTCTCAGTCATTTACAGGCGTAGACATGACCGAAATAGAAAATATGTGACAGGAAGTGCGAGATAACTGGGGGCTGTGAGCGGAGAGCGATCACAACCTCTGCGTCTTCTATGGAGATGTGTTGTGTAGCTTCCTCTACTAAAAATGAAGTTGTCGAGGATGAAGCGATTCACCGGCCGGGGGACATCGAGCACACACAGCGTTGGTGTACTATAGAGTCCGGGTTTCCCCTTCCTCAGTGTTCATTTATACATAAAGACACAAACACAAAGCCAATCATATGTTTATGGTCTAGGACACTGACCAATCAGATTATAGATAACAGGGCACGATAGCCTCATGTCAGGATAGAGCAGGTTATGGTGGAATGTGTGGACAGGGTCTGCCTAGTCTTGGCAACCTAAACAAGTCTTGTAGCCCACCCAACCCCCTCCCACACCTTAGATTGTAATGTCCTTAACCCTTTCGCTACCAGCGGAGTACATGTACAGCGCTGGAGCGATTTGCGAACATGGCGCCTGCTCGCCATGGCCGGCAGGTCTCTGCTGTTTCAAACAGCAGAGACCTGCAGCTAATTACCGTGACTGGCAATAATGCCGATCGCGGTAATTAAAGGCTTTAGATGCTGTGATCAAGTGAGATCACAGCATTTAAATGGGCAAAAACCGAGCTTCCTACCGACACCCCCTGCGGCCAATGGGGCTGTCGGTAGTTGCTCTGAATACTATGAGCCTTGCTGACTACAACTCCCAGAATTTCCTCCACATGCTCCCTGTGACTGGCACTCTAACATGCTGCGGCACTCCGCTGCTGTCCATCCCGCAGTCTCCCCATCTCACCAGACCTCGGTCACTGCACAGCATTAGAATCCTGCTGCCACACACATTGGACGTTCAGTGTGGGTGGAGCTAACATAGCCCCGCCCTATCCATTGCCTGCAACTTGCTCCAGGCTGCAAGGCCCAAACATCAGACTGGGATGACTGGGCCTTCTGCTGGCTCTGACCTCAGCTGCTGGACTGTCTTGTGAAAGCACCTGGTAAATCCATCCAAGCAGCAGTGTCTGTGGAGGAGGGTGCATGGCTGCTGGTGGTCACTCTCATTGTAGCAGCCCTGCACTGCCCTCAAGTATTGATGGTCACTGATCTGTGAGCGCCCTGTGTGTGCGCTCCTTGTGACATCTGTGTTCACTCCCAGTGTGAGTTGTGTGTGCTCCCTGTGCCTCCTCTGATCCCGGTGTGTGCCCCCTCTGTGAGCTGTGTGTGAGCCCCGTGTGTCCGGTGTGCTCCATGTGACTCCAGTGTGAGCTAGGTCTGCAGCACTTTTAGGACACCACCAAACAGCGTGCTTGTGATGTGGCCGTTCTGCGTTCAATTACTGCATGGCTGTCTGGGCCATAGAGGGCTCTAAATTATTGAAGACGGTACTGTTTAGGTGGTCTGCATTGTTAATTGGGGGGCATTGGGGTATAGATCTGAGGTCCAAATTAGCATTTTTTTCCAGTAATTGGGGGGAGCAGACCAGGGCTGCTAATAAAGGAATCTGTACAGCTATGTATGTCACACATTATAACTGTGTCATCCACAGATCCCCAATAACAGTGTCATCCACAGATCCCCCATAACAGTGTCATCCACAGATCCCCCATAATAGTGCGTCATCCACAGATCCCCCATAACAGTGCGTCATCCACAGATCCCCCATAACAGTGCGCAATCCACAGATCCCCCATAACAGTGCGTCATCCACAGATCCCCCATAACAGTGTGTCATCCACAGATCCCCCATAACAGTGCGCCATCCACAGATCCCCCATAACAGTGCGCCATCCACAGATCCCCCATAACAGTAAGTCATCCACAGATCCCCCATAACAGTAAGTCATCCACAGATCCCCCATAACAGTGTCATCCACAGATCCCCCATAACAGGGCGTCATCCACAGATCCCCCATAACAGTGTCATCCACAGATCCCCCATAACAGTGCATCCTCCACAGATCTCTCATAACAGTGTGTCATCCACAGATCCCCCATAAAAGTGCGTCATCCACAGATCCCTCATAACAGTGTCATCCATAGACCCCCATAACAGTGTCATCCACAGATCCCCCATAACAGTGCATTATCCACAGATCTCTCATAACAGTGCGTCATTCACAGATCCCCCATAAAAGTGCGCCAGCCACAGATCCCCATAACAGTGCCTCATCCACAGATCCCCCATAACAGTGCGTCTTCCACAGATCCCCCATAAGTGTCATCCACAGATCCCCATAACAGTGTCATCCGCAGATCCCCCATAACAGTGTGTCATCCGCAGATCCCCCATAACAGTGTGTCATCCGCAGATCCCCCATAACAGTGTGTCATCCGCAGATCCCCCATAACAGTGCGTCATCCGCAGACCCCCCATAACAGTGTGTCATCCGCAGATCCCCCATAACAGTGCGTCATCCGCAGACCCCCCCCATAACAGTGTCATGCACAGATCCTCCATAACAGTGTCTTCCACAGATCCTCCATAACAGTGTCTTCCACAGATCCCCCATAACATTGTGTCATCCACAGATCCCCCATAACATTATGTAATTTACAGATCCCCCATAACATTATGTCATCCACAGATCCCCCATAACAGTATGTCATCCACAGATCCCCCATAACAGTGTCATCCACAGATCCCCCATTACAGTGCGTCATCCACAGATCCCCCATAACAGTGTCATCCACAGATCCCCCATTACAGTGCATCATCCACAGATCCCCCATAACATTGTCATCCACAGATCCCCCATAACAGTGTCATCCACAGATCCCCCCATGAGTGTCATCCATACATCCTGTCATGTTACACACGCATGGTTTGCCTTTTTATTCTGTGTGTCCCTTCTCTCTTCCCCTCCTGCTGTGCTCTCTGTATATTCTTCTCCCCTCTCTCCCTTGCATTCTGGCTTCACTCTTCATCTCAGCCACATGTATCCTGTTAGCTGCTCGCACCATGATTTTCTGACCTATCCATTTGTTCATCGGTGTATGAGCTGCACAGTTTGGAATAAACTTCTTCACGATCTACAAGGTGTCGTTTGGATCGAGTCACTGTCAGCCAATTCAACTTAGATTGATGGTTACCGCTATCTCATCACAACTGTAAGTTACAGAGATCACACTTTCAATGCTTAGATTGGAGAGGCAGAACAGTAAAAAAAATGTCTAGTGAGATGTACAGGGTCCTTGCTAGCTATGCATGTCTAGTGAGATGTACAGGGTCCTTGCTAGCTATGCATGTCTAGTGAGATGTACAGGGTCCTTGCTAGCTATGCATGTCTAGTGAGATGTACAGGGTCCTTGCTAGCTATGCATGTCTAGTGAGATGTACAGGGTCCTTGCTAGCTATGCATGTCTAGTGAGATGTACAGGGTCCTTGCTAGCTATGCATGTCTAGTGAGATGTACAGGGTCCTTGCTAGCTATGCATGTCTAGTGAGATGTACAGGGTCCTTGCTAGCTATGCATGTCTAGTGAGATGTACAGGGTCCTTGCTAGCTATGCATGTCTAGTGAGATGTACAGGGTCCTTGCTAGCTATGCATGCCTAGTGAGATGTACAGGATCCTTGCTAGCTATGCATGTCTAGTGAGATGTACAGGATCCTTGCTAGCTATGCATGTCTAGTGAGATGTACAGGATCCTTGCTAGCTATGCATGCCAACATCTTCTACTCTCATCCAACAACTCATCAAAGCCTGTGCTGATGCAGAAGCTTCTAAAATCCAGGCAGCCTTCGCCCAAGAGAAAGCAGAGATGGAAGCTAAAGCTGCACGGATGGAAGCTTAAGCTGCACGGAAGAAAGCAGAGATGGAAGCTGAGGCTGCACGGATGGAAGCTGAAGCTGCACGGAAGAAAGCAGAGACAGAAGCTAAAGCTGCAAGGTAGAAAGCAGAGACGGAAGCTGAAGCTGCACGGATGGAAGCTGAAGCTGCAAGGAAGAAAGCAGAGATGGAAGCTGCACGGAATAAAGCAGAGATGGAAGCTGAAGCTTCACGGAGGAAAGCAGAGACGGAAGCTGAAGCTGCAAGGAAGAAAGCACAGATGGAAGTTTTGGAAAAACAATGTGAGCATGCCAAAGACATGGCAAGACTAAGAGGCTTAGAGCAGGCTGCAAGTGATAAAGAAAGAAGTATCGGTAGCAGTCACTCTGTTATATCTTATACATCAGATTCATCAGATTCAGCACTTAACCAAGGTGTTTTCTCTGCACCTACTGCACTTTCTCAAGCGGCGGAAACTGGTACGGATAGAAAAGACTACCTTACTATGGCACTAACCAGCTACCTCCTAACAAACCCACTACTATACAGCTACAAACCAACACACCCTTGGAATGTACGCCAGATCCAGTGTTGAACACCTTAGCACCATCCTATGTGCCCAAGTCACTCAACATCAGTGTACCAGCCCCTGCAACTAACTCTGTCCCACCTGTAACTGTATACCCAAAGTCTGAAAACACAGACATGTCACAGTTTGCTAAAAACATGCTTCGCAGAGAACTCACTAGGACGGTCCTCACCACATTTGATGACAAACCTGAGAATTACAGAGGCTGGAAATTCACCTTTAAAGCCACAATCAGCGAGCTAGACATCACTGCTGCAGAAGAACTGGACCTACTCATCAGGTGGATAGGTCCCCAGTCTGCAGAACATATCAAGAGACTCAAAACAGTTTACACTTCCAATCCTGCTGCAGGTCTCGACGCTGCTCGGGACAGACTTGAATGTAGCTTTGGCAGCTCTGAGGCCATCGAAGATGCCTTATTCAAAAGGTTGCAAGGCTTCCCAAGGATTACAGCTAAAGACAATCTTAAGCTTCAAGAACTCAGTGATCTTCTACTAGAGCTTCAACTAGCTAAGGCTGACACCCTACTACCTGGACTTAGTTACCTCGACACCCCTCGTGGCATCAACCCTATTGTCCTTAAGCTACCATATGGCATTCAAGAAAAATGGGTAAATCAGGGATCAACTTACAAGAAAAAATACGGAGTTGCCTTTCCTCCTTTTTCCTACTTTTGTGACTTCATAAGGGTAATTGTGGACTCAAAGAATGACCCAATTTTCTTCCATGGTGACTGTAACCCTCTCAGTCCACCTCCTCCAGGACTTGCAAACACACGTATAACGCCCAGAGACCGCAAGGGCCCAGTATCAGTGAAGAGAACTGTTGTTCAACCTGCACCCGCTACGGTTCTTCAAAGGACTGGGTAAAACAAGAAATTTGAGGATCCAAATCGCCAATGTCCCATACATAACAAGCCACATCCACTTAAGAAAGCTCTACTCCATCCACAGACATCCCTCCCGAGGCAAAGCATGACTGGGAGCACACTGAACAAACAGCTGCCTCCACCCCAGTATTCTCTACATCAGGGGTAGGGAACCTCCGTCACTCCAGCTGTTGTGAAACTACAACTCCCAGCATGCATACTTGTTATGCTCTTCTAAGAACTCTCATAGAAATGAATATAGCATGCTGGAAATTGTAGTTTCACAACATCTGGAGTGCCGAAGGTTGCTGATCCCTACTCTACATGCACTGAAGTCTGTGGGGAAGGACTTTGTGAGAAATCCTGTGCAAAGATATGCTTGGTTCGTGTATACACAAAGGGCCAGTCAAAAAGGGCCATAAGACTGTATACCATTCTTGACGATCAGAGTAACGATCTCTTGCAAGTACAAGGTTCTTTGATCTGTTAGGCATAGCAAGAGATGCTCTACCTTATATCCTAGGTACTTGTGCAGGCATTACAGAAGTATTGGGTAGAAGAGCCAGTGGCCTTGTAGTTGCTCCTCTCAATAGCAACATGGAAATACCCTTTACTACTATCATCGAGTGTAATCAGATCCCAACTAACAAGGATGAGATCCCCACTCCTGAAGCTGCCTTGCACCATTCTCACTTGAAGGACATAGCAAACCAAATACCAGCCTTTGATGAAAATGCTAATATCCTGCTGTTTTCGGGAGAGACATTTTAAGGGTGCACAAGGTTCGCCATCAAATCAACGGCCCACATGATGCACCTTACGCCCAGCGTCTGGATCTAGGCTGGGTCATCATAGGCAATGTCTGCCTTATCAACGCCTAAAACACACGTTCTGCCAAATGTACGCACTACTTGTTTTCCATGACGACAACATCACTACAGTGTGAAAGAAAAGCTGTGTCAAAAAGGTACGCAAGAACGTATCATACTAGATGATAGGAAAGCATTTATCTTCTGGGATGACAACATTGGTAACATAGTGTTTGAGGTAACCACAAGAGACAACAAGTTAGCAGCCACGATGGAAGACAAATAATTTTTGAGAACCATGAGTAAAGAGTTCTACCAAGATGATTCCAACACCGCCATTTCACACCCCAAGAAGGAGAATTCCAAATAATAGAGAATTCCAAATAATAGACAACATGGAGATTTACGCAACCTGAACCGGAAACCGGAGATGAAGAATCATTTTGTCGACTTTATACAGAAGGTGTTTAAGAGAGATCATGCTGAGCCTGCACCCCCTCTTGCACAAGGAGAAGAATGCTGGTACCTTCCGTGTTTTGGTGTCTACCATCCTCGCAAGCCTGACCTGATTAGGGTGGTCTTCGACTCAAGTGCTCAACATGCAGGCGTTTCTCTCAATGACAATGTTCTCACTGGGCCTAACCTGAAAAACCTCCTACGAGTCTTACTCCGCTTTAGACAAGAACCAATTGCCATTATGGCCGACATCCAACAAATGTTTTTATTGTTTCATCGTCCGTGAAGATACCGCAATAATAATGTCAACGACGAGGTTATAGACTATCGGATAAAAGTACACGTTTTCGGTAATTGTCCTTCCCCCCACAGTTGCCATTTACGGACTGAGAAAAACGGCCCAAGAAGGTGAACAAGAGTTCGGGTCTGATGCACATCAGCTTGTTGAAAAGAACTTCTACATAGACGACGATCTCAAGTCTCTACCTACGGAAGAAGAAGCCATTGACCTTCTCACCAGAACTCAGAACATGCTCGCTAATGCCAACCTCAGACTACACAAAATCATCTCCAACAGCAATGAGGTAATGAGAGCATTTCCTTCGGATGATCATGCTGCCAGTGCTAAGGAATTCCAACTAGGGTCTGACCTTTCCCTCACTCAATGCAGCCTTGGATTGCTGTGGGATGTTAAACAAGACACGTTCACATTTCAAACATCAGTCTGTGACAAGCCCTTCACAAAACTAGGAGTACTGTCTGCAGTAAACAGTATATATGATCCCTTGGGATTTATAGCACCATTTACTATTCAGGGCAAGATATTACTCAGACAACTTACTTCAGAGAACACTGACTGGGATACCCCTTTACCCAAAGAGAAACAACAAAGTCGTTAATTCTGGAAGCAGTCTCTCCAGGCATTGGAACAGTTTAAGATACCACGATCTTACACTCTTGCATCCTTAAAGAATGCCACCAGACTAGAGATCCATGTCTTTTCTGATGCATCCATGGAAGCCAGAGCTGCGGTAGCCTATCTCCGGGTTGTACACCCCAACGGTGAAATAGGTGTAGAATTCATCATGGGCAAGGCCAAGCTAACTCTAAAGCCTGCACATACTATGCCAAGGCCCGAACTCTGTGCAGCCATGTTAGCTGTTAACATTTCTGAGCTTATAAAGCATGAAACAGACTTCAACATTGACTCCTTTAACTTTTACCCAGACAGCAAACTCGTGTAGGATACATACACAATCAATCAAGACAGTTCCATGTGTATGTCGGCAATCGAGTGGAACGCATTAGGAAATTCTCCTTTCCCGAGCAATGGTACTATGTACTCACTGATCTTAACCCTGCCGACCTAGGCAGTCGTACAGTACCTGCTGCTGCTTTTCTGGATACATCATGGATATCTCCACCAGTAATCTTGAATGACGAATTCTTCTCAAGCCCAGTAGAGTCTACCTTTGAACTTATCCATCCGGAGTCCGATAAGGAAATCAAGGCCATTGTAGTTACACTTAATACCTATGTGGAGGCAAAGGTGAAACTGAAATCTCACCGTTTTGAACGTTTTTCCAAGTAGTCTTCTGCTGTACGAGCAACTGCACATCTTATTCATACTACTCATCACTTTGCAAACAGCGGTGACACTAATCAAGAGTGTTGTAAGTGGCACATCTGTAAAGGACCCCCCACAATTGCAGAGGTTGCTCCAGTGGAAAGGCTCATCATCCAATGTGTCCAACATGAAGTATATTCGCAAGAGATTCACAATATGTCAAAGGGACTCAACCTATCTAAAGATATCCATCTATACCAGTTGAATCCAATAATTGATCAGAACAAACTACTTTGAGTTGGTGGTCGCATAGCTAGGTCTAATGTTATGAGTGAAAAGCAAAATCCCCTCATCATCCCAGGACGCCAGCACATTACTGCTCTGCTGGTCAGACATTACCATGAGCAAGTGCAACACCAAGGCCGTCACTTCACAGAGGGAGCAGTAAGGTCTGCAGGTTTCTGGATAGTCGGGATGAAAAGATATATATCCTCCATACTCCATAAATGCATTAAGTGCCAAAGACTGCGAGGAAAACATCTAAATCAACAGATGGCAGAGATTCCAACAGACAGATTAAGCACTGAACAACCCTTTATCATTGTCGGCATAGACATTTTCGGCCCCTGGACCGTTGTTACACGTAAGACTCGTGGCGGAATCGTTAACTACAAGCGTTGGGCCGTGCTATTCACTTGTTTGAGCATTTATGCATATCGAAGTTATGGAATCAATGGACTCTTCTTGCTTCACTAACGCCTTCAGAAGATTTGTAAAGTTACCTGCAAAGTTACTTAGATCCGACTGCGGGCTAAATTTTTACAGGAGCAGAGAAGATAGAGAACTTCTTCAATGCCAAAAAGTGTAAATGGGAATTCAACCCACCACATTCCTCACATATGGGAGGCTCTTGGGAATGCATGGTTAGGATTTTGAGAAAAATCCTGGACTCTATGCTGCTGGACCACAAATTTTCCCAGCTCACACATGTCTGCCATAATCAATGTGAGACCACTCGTTCCTGTTTCCCCAGACCAAGAGTATCCAGTATTGCTAACTCCAGCCACCCTTCTAACTCAAAAGATCGGAATAGCCACTTTTCCTCCTCAGGACTTTGTTCAAATGTTTACAACCAATGGAAACGGGTCCAACTTCTTGCTAATGAGTTTTGGAGCCGTTGGAAGATAGAGTACCTTTGCAACCTTCAAAGTCGTAGAAAATGGCAAGTCAGCAAACCCGACCTGCAAGCCGAGGACATAGTTCTCCTAAAGGAAAGGGATGCTCATTGTAACAATTGGCCTATGGGTCTTATTACAAAGACTATTCCAAGTAGCAACGGCAAGGTGCGGAAAGCAGAAGTTAAGGTAATAAAAGAAGGTTCTGCAAGACACTACTTCAGACCCATAAACGAGCTGGTACTGCTTCTGCCTAAACAGGAAGATGAACTCCTCCCACCGACCTGATGCAAAGAGAGGTAAGAAGGACTGGTGCATGTTACTGCCTTCCCCTCTGAAGATGGACTCACGGATCTATCTTCCTCCTAATGCTGTTAACACTTTAAAGAGCACGTCTATAAGTATTGTAGTAATGTTTTCCTTGTTGAATTTCTGTTGTTCCTTTTTGTTTTGCTGATTTTCCAGAAGAAACATCTATTATTCATGAACCTATCTAAAGTTTATTATTGTTATTAGAAATCATAGATTTCGACGGGGAATGACATGTTACACATGCATGGTTTGCCTTTTTATTCTGTGTGTCCCTTCTCCCTTCCCCTCCTGCTGTGCTCTCTGTATAGTCTTCTCCCCTCTCTCCCTTGCATTCTGGCTTCACTCTTCATCTCAGCCACATGTATTCTGTTAGCTGCTCGCACCATGATTTTGTGACCTATCCATTTGTTCATCGGTTTATGAGCTGCACAGTTTGGAATAAACTTCTTCACGATCTACAAGGTGTCGTTTGGATCGAGTCACTGTCAGCCAATTCAACTAAGATTGATGGTTACCGCTATCTTATCACAACTGTAAGTTACAGAGATCACACTTTCAATGCTTAGATTGAAGAGGCAGAACAGATCCCCCATAAAATTGTCATCCATAGATCCCCCATAACAGTGTCATCCATAGATCCCCATAACAGTGTCATCCACAGGTCCCCCATAACAGTGCGTCATCCACAGGTCCCCCATAACAGTGTGTCATCCACAGATCCCCATAACAGTGTCATCCATAGATCCTCCATAACAGTGTCATCCACAGGTCCCCGATAACAGTGCGTCATCCACAGATCCCCCATAACATTGTCATCCACATATCCCCATAACATTGTCATCCACATATCCCCATAACAGTGTCATCCACATATCCCCATAACAGTGTCATCCACAGATCCACCATAACAGTGTCATCCACAGATCCCCCATAACAGTGTCATCCACAGATCCCCCATAACAGTGTCATCCACAGATCCCCCATAACAGTGTCATCCACAGATCCCCCATAACAGTGTGTCATCCACAGATCCCCCATAACAGTGTGTCATCCACAGATCCCCCATAACAGTGTGTCATCCACAGATCCCCCATAACAGTGTCATCCACAGATCCACCATAACAGTGTCATCCACAGATCCCCATAACAGTGTGTCATCCACAGATCCCCCATAACAGTGTGTCATCCACAGATCCCCCATAACAGTGTGTCATCCACAGATCCCCCATAACAGTGTGTCATCCACAGATCCCCCATAACAGTGTGTCATCCACAGATCCCCCATAACAGTGTGTCATCCACAGATCCCCCATAACAGTGTGTCATTCACAGATCCCCCATAACAGTGTGTCATCCACAGATCCCCCATAACAGTGTGTCATCCACAGATCCCCCATAACAGTGTGTCATCCACAGATCCCCCAAAACAGTGTGTCATCCACAGATCCCCCATAACAGTGTGTCATCCACAGATCCCCCATAACAGTGTGTCATCCACAGATCCCCCATAACAGTGTGTCATCCACAGATCCCCCAAAACAGTGTGTCATCCACAGATCCCCCAAAACAGTGTGTCATCCACAGATCCCCCAAAACAGTGTGTCATCCACAGATCCCCATAACAATGTCATCCACAGAACACCCATAAGTGTGTCATCCACTGATCCCCCATAACAGTGTGCATGTGCAGCATTATCTCCATTCACTGCTATGATATTTTGAAAAATAGCAGAGTCAGTGATCTTCTATTGGATCACCATGCTCTCCCTTCACTTCAGGAGCCCGGATGGGACAACCCCTTTTTTTCTTCCTAAACTGCACCATAAAAAAAAATGAAGTGCCCTGGCCATTCTTCATGCGGGTTCCATGTCCAGAATTCCCTTTGAAAATGGGCATTAATGAAAATCCACAGCAAAACTGCATCAAAAAGTGTTATAAAATGCATCAGAAAAAAACATCCTAAAAAACCTCATGCGGATTCTGCATTAGGTTTTTTTAAGCACAGAAAATACTCTGCGTGAACATATCCAAAGAGGTTTAGCATCTTACAGTGGAAAAGCTAAAGAGAGATAATCTGGCATTCTGCAATCAGCTGCTGTGGTTGTAACCGCTGTTGGTGCCTGCAAAGTTCTGCCAGACTTCTGGTCCAATATTTCAGGATTTGGGGCCCCACTTTCAATTTTGCCCAGGGCCACACTTTGTCTAAAACCGGCCCTGTATATACACTGAACAAAAATATAAACGCAACACTTTCGGTTTTGTTCCCATTTTGCATGAGCTGAACTCAAAGATCTGAAACATTTTCTACATACACAAAATACCATTACTCTCAAATATTGTTCACAAATCTGTGTTAGTGAGCACTTCTCCATTGCCGAGATAATCCATCCCACCTCACAGGTGTTGCATATTAAGGTGCTGATTAGACAGCATGAATATTGCATTGAGTTCCCACAATAAAAGGTCACTCTGAAATGTGCAGTTTGCTCACACAGCACAATGCCACAGATGTCGCAACGTTTGAGGGAGCGTGCAATTGGCATGCTGACTGCAGGAATGTCTACCAGAGCTGTTGCCCGTGCAATGAATGTTCATTTCTCTACCATAAGCCGTCTCCAAAGGCGTTTCAGAGAATTTGGCAGTACATCCAACCGGCCTCACAACCCGCAGACCACGTGTAACCACACCAGCCCAGGACCTCCACATCCAGCATGTTCACCTCCTTGATCGTCTGAGACCAGCCACCCGGACAGCTGCAGAAACAACCAGTTTGCATAACCAAGAATTTCTGCACAAACTGTCAGAAACCGTCTCAGGGAAGCTCATCTGCATGCTCCTCGTCCTCATCAGGGTCTGGACCTGACTGCAGTTCGTCGTCGTAACCAACTTGAGTGGGCAAATGCTCACATTCGATGGCGTCTGGCACGTTGGAGAGGCGTTCTGTTCACGGATGAGTCCCGTTTTTCACTGTTCAGGGCAGATGGCAGACAGCGTGTGTGGCGTCGTGTGGGTGAGCGGTTTGCTGACATCAACGTTGTGGATGAAGTGTCCCATGGTGGCGGTGGGTTATGGTATGGGCAGGAGTATGGTATGAACAAAGAACACAGGTGCATTTTATTGATGGCATTTTGAATGCACAGAGATACCGTGACGAGATCCTGAGGCCCATTGTTGTGCCATTCATCCACGACCATCACCTCATGTTGCAGCATGATAATGCACGGCCCCCTATTGCAACGATCTGTACACAATTCCTGGAAGCTGAAAACATCCCAGTTCTTGCATGGCCAACATACTCACCGAACATGTCACCCATTGAGCATGTTTGGGATGCTCTGGATCGACGTATACGACAGCGTGTTTCAGTTCCTGCCCATATTCTGCAACTTCTCGCAGCTATTGAAGAGGAGTAGACCAACATTCCACAGGCCACAATCAACAACCTGATCAACTCTATGCAACGGAGATGTGTTGCACTGCGTGAGGCAAATGGTGGCCACAAAATATACTGACTGGTTTTCTGACCACCCCCCAGTAAGGCAAAACTGTGCACATTTCAGAGTGTCCTATTATTGTGGGCAGTCTAAGGCACACCTGTGCAATAGTCATGCTGTCTAATCAGCACCTTGATATGCCACACCTGTGAGGTGGGATGGATTATCTCGGCAAAGGAGAAGTGCTCACTAACACAGATTTAGACAGATTTGTGAACAATATTTGAGAGTAATGGTATTTTGTGTATGTAGAAAATGTTTCAGATCTTTGAGTTCAGCTCATGCAAAATGGGAGCAAAACCAAAAGTGTTGCGTTTATATTTTTATTCAGTGCATTAATCAATTTCCGTTGCAGGGCCCCCGCATATGAGGTGAGATCAGAAAGTAACATTTGCATCGACAGTGGAAAATACCATCTAGCCATGCTTTCACCTTCTTCTTCACTTCTTTCTTTTTCTATCCATTTCCTTTCTTTCTACTGTGACCCTCACAATTTATCCAAACACCCGGTCTTGGGCATTTTTCGCCTTGCAACAGTACCCTTTTTTTTATGATCCTTGAGCACAGACACAACAGAGTCCCCAGCGCCTAGAGAGTCCCGAGATGAGGTCAACCACACCGCCACCCTCAGCCCACCATGAATATTCACAAAAATGTATTGCTGTCCCACACAGCCACCGATTGATCAGATATGCATAGATCTATCCTGATTGCCTGTTTAACATAGTAATCCCAGGGTTTATCTATCTCAGGGCATATGCATTTTTAAACGAGAAGCGGATAGTGGCTCTCCCAATTAACTGCCCTGGATTGGTGCTCTTTCTATAGTGGCTCACCCGGCCACTGATGTGCAAAAAAATCGAATAAATAAATATAAGGCAGGCACTCAATATCTGGTTAAAAATAGTGTTTATTAATCAATAAAATTACATTTATTTAATAATGTTTTTAAAAGTCTTGGATTGGGCTAAAAGGTGTTAAAAGGATTGGTAGGATGGAGAATAGATAGGGTATAAGATTATGATGGGTAGTAGTAGTTCATAAATTGATGTGTCTTTTAATAGGTTGGTGGTCGCAGGTAAGTATCCAAGGGAGTAGAGGCAATAAATTAATAAAAACTAATGGTAGTGAAAAAATTGTAGTGAAAAATGAAAAAGATGAGTGAATGCTAAAATAAAATAAAAAATAAAAACAACAATAATGAAGAAAAATTGAGGATAAAATAATCAATGATAATGATAAGTGATGCATTTTTATATGAGCATTATGGGTGCCTTATCACTCGATCACATACTCCATGGCAGACACAGGGTTCCGAGTTCACTCCATATGCACCATCTTTCACAGCAGTCTCACACTCCCTTGAATCCTGTCTATCTCTCGCTCCTGGCTGTTTGCGCCTCACTGGGTCACAAAACAGTCTCGCAGCAGCGCTATCCCGACTCGTGGGCGTGGGTGGATACCCCTCACAACTGCTGATCTGATTCCAGTGGACCCAGGGATCAGGGGCCGGAGGGAACACCTCGGACATGCCACTTTGTTGTTATCTCGATCTTTATTCTGGGTCCACATATTGGAATCACAACAGAAGTGCTCCTGTCATGGAGTCACATTACACCCACAAAACTTAACCTAAAATATCTACCGTAATTAATAAATGAAGTCCCAGACACCTTTATGATGGAAGCAATGGCCGCAATGCTTTATTATGCGTTACCCAATAAATTAATAGTTTAACTAATTAATCAATAATCCAGAATAAATAAATATTTAACCATTAAAACCCAATCTCATTAACTAATAAAAAACCACAATCCACTCAGCAATAGCTGAGTGATAAATTCCACTAATAAAGCATGCAACAAAAAATAATAAACATTATTAGGGAGGGCGGGCGGGCGAGATTAGGTCTTCTTCAAACTGGCACCCAGTTCAGCCAAGTGGAGACATATAAAGGGCTCAGATTCCCGCCGTTCGCAGCATCAACAAATCAGCTGCTTGGATTTCTCCCCCAGCAACAGAAGGTGACCAATCAGCACAGACCTCGACTCTCCAGCTGATACAGCTTCAAACAGGATTAGGCTACATTCACACGTCAGTATTTTTCTATAATCCGAATTTCGGTCCGTTTTTTTGCGGATCCGTTGTTCCTGAAAATGTTTCCGTATGTCATCCGTTTTTTGCGGATCCGCAAAAAACGGAAACATGTATACATTTCAATAATCAAATAAAGTTGTTTGGATTTCTTTGAAAAAAAAAGAAAAAAAAAATTTGCTATGTGTTTCCAGGAACGGATTCCGCAAAAAACGGAAGACATATGGAATGACATCCGAATGTCTTCCGTTTTTTGCGGAACCATTGACTTTGCATTGTACCAGGATCTGATTTTTCAGGAACATAATAGGACATGTTTTATATTTAAACGGACATGCGGAACAGAACAACGGAAACGGACAGCACACATTGTGCTGTCCGATTTTTTTCCAGGACTCATTGAAAATGAATGGGTCCTGATCTGGTCCTGATCTGTTCCGCAAAAAACGGAACAGATCAGGAAAGAAAAAAACGGACTTGTGAATGGACCCTTAACCTGGACATCTTCTCTCAGGTAATTCTCCTGAGGTAATTTTACCAGTCAAATACAAGATTAATAGGGGGGGGGGGGGGGACAACCAAAGCCTACAAAACGCTATACCCTATCCTAAAGGTGTATGTGCCCCCAAGCTAAACGCTCCATTCACTCTCCTTTCACACACATAGACTAGTGTATTGACAGGGACAAACACCACAAACAACGTGAGGAGATTCCCCGTTTCCCACCCGGACTGAATAGAGAACTCACCTAGAGAAGGAAGGAGAGAGATCAGTAAGACAAGCGCTTACTCACCGCAGTTTTTATGTCTCTCTTTTTCTCTTGGGCGCTCCTTTCTTGCTTCAATCAAGGCAGGCACGATGGGGATCCCGGACGAGCCCCCAATTACTGTTAGAGTAGCTTCCTCTAATAAAAATGAAGTTGTTGAGGATCAAGCGATTCACCGGCCGGGGGACATCGAGCACACACAGCGTTGGTGTACAACGCTCCAGATTATAGAGAACAGGGCATGATAGCCTCATGTCAGGACAGAGTAGGTTATGGTGGAATGCATTATATAAAAAGAGACCGCACAGCTTACAAATCTTCAACGGGAAACTGTTCAGTCAGATTCTGAAGCAGAGAGTATCCATCACATGTATTTATATTTAATCACTAGGCTTGCAATCCAACTCCAATCTCAGTCATTCACTCTATTTCCTTCCATACATAAAGTACCTCTGCATCAGGGGCGTTGCTAGGGTCTGAAGACATCCGGGGCATAAGCCCACGTGAAGCCATAACCAACCCTTGAAGCCACGCCCTCATCACCACCGGGGACGACGACGACGACTTCACAGTAGTTATTAACCCCTTTTAGCATTCCCCCCATCAGTGAATAGGGGACTTCTGAATGGGGTTAATAACTACAGTGAAGGGCCTAGCCGTCTGGGCAACCCCACAGATCATCCATAACAGTGCCATCCACAGATCCCCCTCCCCGCCGCTCACAGTAGTATACATTTATAAACTGTAATCCGCATCCTGCAGTAACTTTAAATCAGCGCTCATCTCTTTACTACCTTACACTCAGCTCCAGACAGTAACAGGCAGTGCGGGCAGCAGAGCGCTGTGACTTCTATTGCGGCCAGAGCGGCACCCCGCCGGCCTTGCATTCGGGGCACTGGACAAAACATCCGGGGCTCCAGCCCCGAATGTTTTGACCTAACGACGCCCCAGCTCTGCATTCTCCACCAGCACAGTCCTACATGGAGCCTGTGCCCTGCCCAGCCTTTGTACCCCCCCCCCCCATCCCGCCACACCTTATATTAGAATGTCCTTAAAGGGGTTGTCTCACATCAATAAATGGCATTTATCATGTAGAGAAAGTTGATACAAGCCACTTCCTAATATATTGTTATTATCCACTTTGCTTCCTTTGCTGGCTGGATTCTTTTTTTCCTCACTGCTCATTTCCATTGTTACAGTCACCCTGCAATCCATCAACTCTGGACATGCTTGAACACTATAGGAAAAACGACCGGCCTATTTGGTGGCTGGGACTGTGGGAGCACACATAAGCTACTGCTTTTTCCCATAGTGTGCAAGCACGGCCACAACTGATGGACTGCAGGGTGGTCATAACCATGGAAATTAGCAGTGTATAATGTGATGGGAAAATGAATCCAGCCAGCAAAGGAGGCAATATGGACAATCACAATACATTAGGAAGTGCCTTGTATTAACTTTCTCTACATGATAAATACCATTTGCTAAAGTGAGACAACCCCTTTAATGCAGTTTGGAAAAGTTTGTCGGTGTTCTATAATATAAATGGCTTAATATATATATACAGTGTATATATATATATATATATATATATATACCTGTCTTAATCTTTTATAATATCTATCCCAACTGCAAATACGTATTGTGGAAAATAAAAAGCAATAAGAACTGCTTAAAATATTGTGTATACATAAGAAATATCATTAAACCGTGTAGGAAGGCGCAAGGGACCGCCAGTGACGGAAGGTATATATCACCGAGGTTCCTGGCCTCGGTGGAGTAAGAGCCAGTTTTCATGTGTCAGCAAGAGTTGCTGTTTGACACCTTGCTATTCAGTATAGCTGTAATAGCTGATCCGGGACGGCTCTTACTGGGAGTAGTCAAAGTACTGGGTGGGTGACTACTCCCCACGTTCCAGGCCGGGTCTTGAATGGCCTATATAAAAAAAAAACAGCCAGCAGTGTCAGCTGGTGGTAATTACCTCTCTCTCTGACAGAGGAGCTATGGCAATTGCTGGATTGGGATCTGAACCGTGTGCTAGGCTGGAGGCCTGAGTTTGGGAGGTCTGCTCTGTCCTGAGCAATGCCGATCAGGTGTGAACTAACACCTAGGATAACAGGTGACTCTTTTGCTGTATGAACTGTCTATTTTTGAGTTAGAAACTGGTCTTTGCCTATATACTGTGTCCGCTTATCCTGTCTACCAGAGCAAATCCTCACAATTGGTGGAAGATGCGGGCAAGAGCAGTGAGGCTGGCGTGAACGCCAAAGTATTTTTTGGTTTGCATTTTTGGGCACGGTTGTATGTCATACATCAAACCAGCGGTATTACAACCCGTGTCCCATGACAAAATGGAGGCTGTTATGAAGGCCCTCATGTAGGCTAGTCTGCAGCAGCGAGAGACAAACCTGCAGCAACGGGAGGCTAACAAGCAGCAGCAAGAGACCAACCAGTTGCTGCTACAACACATGATGGCTTTGCAGACAGCAGGAGCAACCCCGAGCGTCCACGATGCCCGGAAGGCAGCCCGTGCGGTGATTCATAAGATGACACCCACAGACGACATCGAAACCTACCTGGCGATGTACAAGAAATTGGCAACAAGGGAGAAGCTACCCCAAGACCAGTGGGCTGAGGTCGTCGTTTCGTTTCTGGCATCTGATTCCCAGTGGGTGTATTTCGACTTGCCGGATGATCAAGCGGCCAACTACCACAAAGTAAAGGGTGAAATTTTGGCAAGACTAGGGGTGAATGTGTTGGTACGGGCCAAGCGGGTACATCAGTGGGGGTTTAAGCCGGCTGAGCCCGCGAAACCCCAGTATTATGACTTACTCCACCTTTGCAAAAGTTGCTACAGCCTGAAGTGCTGAGTCCCATGGCTATGCCAGACAGAATATTGGCTGATATGTTCTGGAGGGCTTTGCCACCCCCTCTCCAGCAATGGATACCCGGAATCTATGAGGCTACCCGGAATCTACAGGGGGGTTATTTTGGGAGGGAGGCAGTCAAATCCCGTAAATCTCCACCCCAGACCCGGCGACTTGTGCCAACCAAACCTGCCTGGGATGTACCCCCTGTGGACCCGGCTCCGATAGTCTGCTGGCGGTGTCGGGAGCCTGGCCATGTACGAGCTGACTGTCCACATCAGGTGGAACCCATGGACACGAGCTATGGCTTCCGTCAGACGTTATATGCCAAGAAGCTGTGTGCAGCGGGTACCCCAGAAACTCTAAATCACTTGTGCCAGGTGGAAGTGGGAGACACTCCAGCGGAGGCCCTGCTGGACTCAGGGAGTCTGGTGTCCCAAGTAAGAGCTCCCCTGGTACGGTCCGCTGAGTATACTGGCCGGAAAGTCAGGGTCATGTGAATTCATGGGGACTTAAAAGATTATCCCACCGCCCTGGTGTCTCTAACCACGGGGGCCGGCAGGTGGACTCACAAAGTGGCAGTCACCACAAACTTACATTACGAACTTATAATCGGGAGCGACTGCCCGGGTTTCCCGGCACTGTGGCCTGCTACGAAAGTGACTGATACCCATGAGACAGCAGAGTGGCCTTGCTCTGGGGGAAGGCCAGAACCATGGGAACCTGAGGCCAAAGGACCAACGGTAGTGGTGACCACCACTTCGGTGGAAGCGGGGGAGACAACCCCACTGAGTGTAATAGTGGGAGACGTGGAGGACTTGCAGCCTGAGCTGGCATACCTCAATGTCTCTGGGGATAATTTTGGTACTGCACAACACCGGGACCCAACCCTATCCCGAGCCTGGGAAAATGAATTAATAGTAAATGGTGAACCACTACAAACTGGGGCAGAGTCGGTGTTCCCCAGTTTTGTGGTTCATCAGGATATGTTGTATCGGGTAAACCAGCTGTGGAGTGAACCCATTGAACAGTTGGTGGTGCCCCAGGCTTATCGCCAACTCGTGTTAGCGTTAGCCCACCAACATGTTCTCAGGGGGCATCTGGGAATGCAGAAAACACAGGACCGGATACTACAACTGTTTTACTGGCCCAGTGTGTTTAGGGAGGTGGACGAATTCTGTAAGTCCTGCCTGACCTGCCAGGCAACTAGCCCCTAGCACCTTTTCCGCAGTCCCTTGGTACCCTTTCCCGATCATCGAGGTACCGTTTGAGCGAATCGCCATGGACCTCATAGGCCCAGTACCGAAGTCCGCTAAAGAAACCAACACCTCTTCGTCATCTTAGACAACGCCATTCGGTACCCGGAGGCGGTGCCACTACGACATACATCGGCTAAAATTATAGCTAAGGAGCTAATGGAGATGTTCTCCCAAGGGGGGCTACCTAAAGAGGTTCTGACTGACCAGGGGACCCCTTTTATGTCCAAGGTCATGAGGGAACTCTGTAAGTTGCTGCATATCAAACAGTTATGGACGTCTGTGTACCATCCGTGAACGGACGGTCTGTTTGAAAGGTTTAACAAAACATTAAAAAATCATGTTAAAAAGGGTTGTGTCTAAAGATGGGAAGAACTGGGACCTTCTTCTGCCTTATCTCATGGTCGCTGTACGAGAGGTGCCACAGGCCTCTTCTCGGTTCTCGCCCTTCGTATTGCTATATGGCAGACATCCTCGTGGTTTGTTGGACGTAGCCAAAGAGGCGTAGGAGCAACAACCCACTCCGCATAAAAGTGTCCTTGAGTATGTTACCAAGATGCAACAGCGGATGGAGACCGTTTTGCCTCTTGTCAGGGAGCATATGGAGGCCGCTCGGCGATCCCAAAGTCGGATCTATAATCTTCAGGCTCTGGTCCGGATCTTTAACTCGGGTGATCGGGTTTTGGTTCTGGTGCCGACCGTGGACAGTAAGTTCCTGGCGAGGTGGCAGGGGCCCTACGAGGTACTTAAAAAAAATTGGAGAGGTAAATTACAAGGTACACCAACCAGGGAGGCGAAAGCCAGACCAGGTGTACCATGTGAATCTACTCAAACCGTGGAAAGATAGGGAAACCTGTACTAAAGACGGCCGGCGGCCAGGTTTTCTAGGGGAAGCGGTTTCGGCCCCTCTGTCTGAAGCAAGGAAAGCAGCTGCCACAGTAAGAATTGCTGACAGCCTCTCCTCTAAGCAGGCTCAGGAGGCCAGGGAGTTTATTAGCCGGAACATGGATGTGTATTCGGATCTTCCTGGACGCATTTCCACAGTTCGCCATGACATTGTCACTGAGCCTCAGGCCAAAGTCCGGCTAAAACCATACCGGGTACCTGAGGATTGTTGACAAGCCATCTCAGAGGAAGTGCAGATGATGCTGAGGCTAGACGTCATTGAGGAGTCTAAAAGTGAGTGGGCTAGTCCTATAGTGCTAATACCCAAGCCGGGCGGGACACTCCGGCTTTGTAACGATTTCCGAAAACTAAACGAGATCTCTAAGTTTGATGCATATCCCATGCCTCGGGTGGATGAGCTTATTGAGAGGTTAGGCCAAGCCCGGTATTTTTCTGTTTTGAACCTCACCAAACGGTACTGGCAGGAACCCTTGACGGAGGCTGCCAAAGAGAAAACTGCCTTCATCAGACCAGAGGGGATGTACCAATATAAGGTGTTACCCTTTGGTCTGCATGGCGCCCCTGCGACTTTTCAACGGCTCATGGACATTGTGCTGCGTCTACATCGTTGGTACGCTTCGGCTTACCTGGACGATATTGTCATCCACAGTACCGACTGGGAAAGTCATCTACCTAAAGTGCAGGCTGTAGTGGACTCCCTTAGGAAGGCTGGACTGACCGCTAACCCAAAGAAATGTGCGATAGGGTTAGAGAAGACTAAGTACCTGGGGTACGTCATTGGATGTGGTTATAAAACCCCAAGTTAATAAAATAGAGGCGATACAGAATTGGCCCTGACCTGTCACCACGAGGCAAGTAAAGTTGTTTCTGGGAATGGTGGGCTATTATATGAGGTTCGTTCCCCATTTTGCCACTTTAGCAGCTCCGTTGACAGGGCTCTTGAAGGGATGGAAGTCCATGATGGTCCGCTGGAATGACCAGGCGGAAGAGGCTTTTTCCGCATTGAAGTCGTTCCTGTGTGGGTCACCGGTTTTGGCCTCGGAGCTGTACTCTCTCAGGAAATCAATGGGGAGGAACATCCCGTTGTTTTCCTGAGCCACAAACTCACCACAGCCGAGACCAGGTACAGTAAAGTGGAGAGAGAGAGAAAGTGCCTGGCCATCAAGTGGGCAGTCGAATCTCTCATCTTTTATCTGTTGGGGAGAAAGTTCCGTCTGGTGACCGACCACTCCCCTCCCAAGTGGATGAGCCAGGCCAAAGAGAGGAATGCTCGGGTCACCAAATGGTTCTTGGCATTACAGAACTTCAAATTCTCAGTGGAACACAGGGCAGGTCGCTTGCAGAGAAACACGGATGCCCTGTCCCGCGTACACTGTCTGGCAAGTGTTCATCCCCTCAGGGCATGTTTGGTACCCAGACGTCTTCACAGAAGTTTGTGTTTAGGTTCAGTATTCTGTACATTTTATTATTTTCCCTTATAACATGGTTATAAGGGAAACTAATAGCATTCTTTAATACAGAATGCTTAGTAGAAGGTCAATTGAGGGTTAAAAAATCAAATCAAAATTAACTCACCTCCTCCAATTGATCGCGTAGCTGCCGGTCTCCTGTTCTTTCTTCAGGACTTGTCAAAGGACCTGTGGTGACGTCACTGAGCTCATCATATGGTCCATCACCATGGTGATGGATCATTTGATGTATCATGTGATGAGCTCAGTGACGTCACCACAGGTCCTTTGACAGAAAGAACAGGAGACCGGCAGCTACGCGATCAATTGGAGGAGGTGAGTTAATTTATTTATTTATTTTTTTAACCCCTGAATTGACCTTCTACTAAGCATTCTGTATTAACGAATGCTATTGTTTTCCCTTATAACCATGTTATAAGGGAAAATAATACAGTGAATAGACTTTCATCCTAGCAACCGTGCGTGAAAATCGCACCGCATCCGCACTTGCTTGCGATTATCACGCAGCCCCATTAACTTCTATAGGGCCTGCGTTGCGTGAAAAACGCACAATATAGAGCATGCTGCCATTTTCACGCAACGCACAAGTGATGTGTGAAAATCACAGCTCATGTGCACAGCCCCATAGAAATGAATGGGTCCGGATTCAGTGGGGGTGCAATGCGTTCACCTCACGCATCGCACCCGCGCGGAAAACTCGCCCGTGTGAAAGAGGCCTAAGTGTGATTACAAACTGGTCTTTGCCTCTATTCTGCGTCTGCTTGTCCTGTCTACCAGAGCGAATCCCCACACCCGCCTTACATTAACCCTGCCACCAGGGGCAGTACTTACAAATAAACAAAACAGGTTGCGACATGGCGTCTGCCCCTCCCACCACAGGGTGACACAGACAGGAGGGAGGAGCTATGTGACATGGCATCTGCCCCTCCCACCACAGGGTGACACAGACAGGAGGGAGGAGCTATGTGACATGGCATCTGCCCCTCCCACCACAGGGTGACACAGACAGGAGGGAGGAGCTATGTGACATGGAGTCTGCCCCTCCCACCACAGGGTGACAACAGACAGGAGGGAGGAGCTATGTGACATGCAGTCTGCTCCCCCCACCACAGGGTGACACAGACAGGAGGGAGAAGCTATGTGACATGGAGTCTGCTCCTCCCACCACAGGGTGACAGGAGGGAGGAGCTAATAGTGGCATTCATGCTGTACTATTGCACACCTACTGATCTTGATGGGTGCTGTCTCTTGGTTAGGAGGGTAAATGGTGGGATCCATCACAATGTCTAATACTGGACTGCACCACAGGCGTCTCCTCTTTGGGTGCAGATGGGGACCTCTGATACGGGCCTGTGTGTACTCCAAATCACCCACACACAGATTTATGAAAACTGGTGTAAAGGAAAGCTGGCCTAGTTGCCCATAGCAACCAATTAGATTCCACCTTTTATTTTCCAAAGGAGCTCTGAAAAATGAAAGGTGGAATCTGATTGGTTGCTATGGGCAACTAAGCCCGTTCTACTTTACACCAGTTTGATAAATCGGAGTAATTCCCCTTTAAATGTCACACTGTCGTCACACACCCTGGGATGATCTCATCGCCTCAGATATCCAGCATGAATTATACATGCAGACATGACATATAAAACCGCCTAGTATGTAACAGTAAACCCAGCCTCCCCGTATAATGCCGCACATTCAGGGGCATTGATAAGCACACAGAGCACAATGATGAGAGACATGCGGTATGGTGACCAGATAGTAGTGCCACCTGCTGGCCAAGTTATACTGCCATATTCTGCACAAATAAGGGATTGTCCGAGTGTTTAATACTGATGGCCTAGGGTCTTGTCACACTGGGGTTAACTCTTGGTGTCGAGGTTTGCCTAGGTTCACACCTGGGCACATCTTCCTCAGCGACTGCTGCTTCTTATAAGACGCGGTCTATACTGGAAGAAGGTAGCGGCGTGCTTTGTATCAGAGGAGACTCACCAAGGGCACTCCCCTTCATTCCTATTGGTGGAAGGCCTATAGGGTGTGGTGTCATTATGAAGATTATGGGCGTGACCAGGCTGCTGCAGAAGTGACATCTGGAGAGGGGCTGAGGAATTCATCAGAGCAGGGAGGAGGGGGCTGCACAGCTCCTGTATGGAGGCAGGGGGGCTCTACACAGACCGCAGGCTCTGATATAGGAGGAGAGACCCCGGCTGGGAGTACACAGCACACCAGTATACAGACATGGAGGATGACACAGAGAAGACACCTCCTGATGGAGCGTATGGTAAGAGCAGTATAATGTCATTGCCAACTACAGGACGGGACATAGTATAGTGAGAATGATGAGCATTATACTCCATATATCTCCTCCTATTACTCCATATATCCTCTCCTATATCTCATCCTATTACTCCATATATCCTCTCCTATATCTCATCCTATTACTCCATATATCCTCTCCTATATCTCCTCCTATTACTCCATATAACCTCTCCTATATCTCCTCCTATTACTCCATATATCCTCTCCTATATCTCCTCCTATTACTTTATATAACCTCTCCTATATCTCCTCCTATTACTCCATATAACCTCTCCTATATCTCCTCCTATTACTCCATATAACCTCTCCTATATCTCCTCCTATTACTCCATATAACCTCTCCTATATCTCCTCCTATTACTCCATATAACCTCTCCTATATCTCCTCCTATTACTCCATATAACCTCTCCTATATCTCCTCCTATTACTCCATATAACCTCTCCTATATCTCCTCCTATTACTTTATATAACCTCTCCTATATCTCCTCCTATTACTCCATATAACCTCTCCTATATCTCCTCCTATTACTCCATATAACCTCTCCTATATCTCCTCCTATTACTCCATATAGCCTCTCCTATATCTCCTCCTATTACTCCATATAACCTCTCCTGTATCTCCTCCTATTACTCCATATAACCTCTCCTGTATCTCCTCCTATTACTCCATATAACCTCTCCTATATCTCCTCCTATTACTCCATATATCCTCTCCTATATCTCCTCTTATTACTCCATATATCCTCTCCTATATCTCCTCCTATTACTCCATATACCCTCTCCTATATCTCCTCCTATTACTCCATATAACATCTCCTATATCACCTCCTATTACTCCATATACCCTCTCCTATATCTCCTCCTATTACTCCATATACCCTCTCCTATATCTCCTCCTATTACTCTATAAAACCTCTCCTATATCTCCTCCTATTACTCCATATAACCTCTCCAATATCTCATCCTATTACTCCATATAACCTCTCCTATACTCTCCTCCTATTACTCCATATAACCTCTCCTATATCTCCTCCTATTACTCCATATAACCTCTCCTATATCTCCTCCTATTACTCCATATATCCTTTCCTATATCTCCTTCTATTACTCCATATAACCTCTCCTATATCTCCTCCTATTACTCCATATATCCTCTCCTATATCTCCTCCTATTACTCCATATATCCTTTCATATATCTCCTTCTATTACTCCATATAACCTCTCCTATATCTCCTTGTATTACTTCATATATCCTCTCCTATATCTCCTCCTATTACTCCATATATCCTCTCCTATATCTCCTCCTATTACTCCATATATCCTCTACTATATCTCCTTCTATTACTCCATATTACCTCTCCCATATCTCCTCCTATTACTCCATATAACCTCTCCTATATCTCCTCCTATTACTCCATATAACCTCTCCTATATCTCCTGCTATTACTCTATATAACCTCTCCTATATCTCCTCCTATTACTCCATATAACCTCTCCTATATCTCCTCCTATTACTCCATATAACCTCTCCTATATCTCCTTCTATTACTCTATATAACCTCTCCTATATCTCCTCCTATTACTCCATATACCCTCTCCTATATCTCCTCCTATTACTCCATATAACCTCTCCTATATCTCCTCCTATTACTCCATATAACCTCTCCTATAGCTCCTGCTATTACTTTATATAACCTCTCCTATATCTCCTCCTATTACTCCATATATCCTCTCCTATATCTCCTCCTATTACTCCATATAACCTCTCCTATATCTCCTCCTTTTACTCCATATAACCTCTCCTATATCTCCTCCTATTACTCCATATAACCTCTCCTATATCTCCTCCTATTACTCCATATAACCTCTCCTATATCTCCTCCTATTACTCCATATAACCTCTCCTATATCTCCTCCTATTACTCCATATAACCTCTCCTATATCTCCTCCTATTGCTCAAAATAACCTATCCTATATCTCCTCCTATTACTCCATATAACCTCTGGTATTTCTCCATTTTAGCTGATACTGGTCATATATCCATGGTGTTTCTTCACATTGTTGTGTTTTGTGTTGGGTCTTCAGGTTTCCTTATTATTGTTGAGGGTTTCCTTCCGTTTCTCTTTCCATCTCCTCCTCCTCTTTTCACTTCCTCTCTTTGCTCATTTGTACCTAAAGGTCTAGTTTCATTACAGATTTTCTTATTTTTGCTCCCATTAATTCTCAAAGGGAATTACTCAGAAGTTCAGTGGCACCAATAGTTCTTTCTGCCCTTACTCTTGGTCAGGAGATGCCATGGCCTGGGCAATGTTCTCAGGGTCCTTTCATACAGGGCTCTTTCAGCCTTGAACATTCGCCGATCACAAATACGCAATTTAATCATCGCCCATTTAAGGGGTCACTGACATGGCTCATTGCAAACTGAAAGGGGAGCAAATGATTGTTTTTACGATTGTTCACCCCCCATACAGTTTGCATTTTGTCAACAACACATCATCTGTTTACTTGGGGCGATATGTTACTGACAAACGCCGATATTCATTTCCGCGTAAAAAAAAAAATCAGATCACTCACCTGTTGAGTGATTGGTGGAATATTTACACAGAGCAAAGATCGGGAGCAAGTATTTTTCATTTCTGATCCTCAGCCCGCATCAATGGTCTCATAGGCATAGAGGACTCCATAAGAGAGTCAAAGTACAGTGCTTCTCATGGTGCTGGCCCATGCCCACACATGTGCGGCCCTCCCAGGTGCATCGGCCTACAATAGTACTTTAGCATCTGTATGGTTCTAGCAGCCATGGATGTCCATTGTATGAGGGTTTGCTACGTGTGCCCCAACATCTACTCCCCATGAAGTCCATCATGGAAGTTTTCCTAGCACTGGTTATAGAATTCAACAATACTCAAGTACTACAAGATGTAGATGCAGACTGACCATGAGAAAGGAGAACTTTAAAAGGATGACACACGGTTCAATGTATACGTGAGAATCATGTGCTTTTACCCAGTGATCATCTCTCATGACACGTCATCACCATAAGTAAAACCACAAGCATTTCTGCTGAAATATACAGGGTCCACACCCCATAGGTGTCAGTCCAAATGAAATATGGAACCTAAAACCTGTTGATCCCACAACCAAAATGACTTGTCATCTGTGGGAACCTACAAGTAGGATATAGGTAGATCTAATAATACAATATCTCAAGGGTGTGTTGAACTCATTCTATTATACACCAAGCCCAGGACCTATGGACCACCTTCTGTGGTATCCAGAACCTAGAGGAACATCTAAAAAGTAATCTGTGGGAACCTACAAGTATGTTATAGATAGATCTAATAATATGATATCTCAGGGGTGTGCGGAACTCTACCTTTCTATTATACACCAAGCCTGGGAACTATAGACCACCTTTTGAGGTATCCAGAACCTAGAGGAACATCAATATGTAGGACATCTACTCCCATATCTGGATGTTTTTGAATACCGTAAGGACCTCGTGGATCTCCAGCTGTTGCAAAACTACAATTTCCATCACGCCCATACAGACTACAGCTATCAGAGCATGCTGGGAATTGTAGTTTTGCAATAGCTGGAGGGCCACGAGTCTGACATCCTTGCGGCGTAAGCTATGCTGCTCGTTAAGTCCATATACCCCTGGTTTCTGTGCTCCAGTAGATGTTGGTTTGATAAACCCTAGTTGTCCATCCTATAAAACGGGGAAAATGGTTTGGAAAAGGCTGGGGGCTCTTCACTACCACTTGTTTGTTATTTAGTATGCTATTCTGCAGAACGCAGCGGTGGCAGCATGTGGGTTACATGGATGATGTCATCTTTGCGATGATAGCTGTAGGCCGGTATGATTATACTGTCGCCTAGTGGACACTGTGGTTACTGCTCTGCAGGGTGGGACAGCTGTTGTGATCTTATCTTCCTATACAAATAAGCGTAGTCCTCTGTATAATAGTGATACGCCTGGCTGGATATTTTACGAAGACGCATGTGGTCAGCTTAGGTAAACTAAGTGCAGTATGTTGACTACAAACCTGCTTGCTCCGTGATAATGAATCCTGCCTGGTTCTGCCTGTTCTCCGATACCAACTTTGACATCTGATTAAGGCCCCATGCACACAACTGTATTTTTTGCCCGCATTTTTTCAGATTGGATGTTAGCCCATTCGTTTCATTGGGCCACAAAAATTCTCTGTGTACTGTCCGCCTCCGTATCTCCGGTCTACTGTCCTTCAAAAAAAAGCTTGAACATGTCCTATTCTTGTCCGTTTTCCTGACAAGAATAGTCATTTTTAACCTTGGGTGGGACGTGCGGAACAGGAAAATGGCGTAGTTCAAAATGACAAAAATATGGAAGCTTTCTGCCAAAATCAGCCGCACTCTTGTCTATGGTCTGGGTACTCGTCTTCCATTGCCTTAAAGGGTTAACATGAGTCTTAACGATTGATGTATATATTAAGGCGAAAGTGGGTGGACGACCTTTCCTGTTTCCCTTCAGGATAAAACTGTTCAGTGTGAACCTTACAAATTTTGAGACTGGTCACATTAACTCTGTAGGAAACAGATGTTTGAAGATTAAGTTCTAGAATAAAAAAAAAGAAAAACATTTCCTGTGTGGGCGGAATTTTGGGTTGTCTGAGACGGCTTCAGATCATCCACCTGGTCACAGATCTCAGCCACCAGAGACAGGGCCGGTGCAAGGATTTTTGCCAACACAAGCAAAGCTACGTTTTGGCAGCCCCCCCTCGCAGCTTACCCGGCCCTGGTCCCGCCTGCAGCAGCTGGCTTCTCCTCTGTGTGGTCCTGGTATCTTCTCTCTATTTTTCGCCCTCTAAGACGCACCGGCCCATAAGACCAGCTTTATAACCAGCTTTTCACAATTCCAAGACACTTCGAAAATGGTTCGCTTAAAACGTTTTGCCTACAGCTCTAGTGCAGACCTGTGTGTCTCCATGGTAACAGACTACAAATAAACAATGCGTAGTCCGATCCTGCCCTCTCTTAACTGCCTTCTGTTTTTGCTAATACACATTTAGGGCTGATTCAAATTGGCAGGAGTTTTTGGCAAAAGAACAGCCTGACGGAGTTCATCGGATCCGGCATAGCCGGACATGACAATGCGCCGCCGGCTGTGATCAGGCCACATGCTCCGATGCTCTCCCTTGCCTCGTGCTGTATTGCGCAGGGCAAGGTCTGTTTGTTTATATCATTACACTGCTAGGTGGAGGCTTCCGCCCAGCAGTGTGTTCGGTGATGTCACTGGCTCTGATGGGTGGGCTTTAGCGCTACCATAGCCGTTTTACAAGCTAGGGCAGCGCTAAAGCCCGCCCATTACTGCTGGTGACATCACCGGGCTCACTGCTGGGCGGAAGCCTCCACCTAGCAGTGTAATGATATAAACAAACAGACCTTGCCCTGCGCAATACACCACAAGGCAAGGGAGAGCATCGGAGCATGTGGCCTGATCACAGCCGGATCTGGCGGCGCATGGTCATGTCCGGCTAGCCCGGTACGTCACTGGATCTCCTGCACCACTCAGCGCAGGGCAAAGGAAAGCATCGGAACATAAAATGCTCCAATGCTCATATCAGGGGGGCCGGAGGGGTGAAGATGGGTATATGTCCAGGTTCAGCTCTGAACCCGTACAACCCCTTTAAATTGTGGTCCAAGATATACTTTACCAATATCAAATACATGTCAAATCATTTAGACTGGATTCCCACTTTTATGTGTTGCGCCACATTGTCAACTTGACTTCTATTGGCTGTCAAAGTTGTAGTCAGGCGCAACATTTCACAGTATTCTGAGGCTTCAGACGGAAAATCCTACAAACCGCCGAAGATTGTATGAAACTCTATATGAATGTGCCTTCCGCTGTAAGGTCGGCACTGTACGGCATTCCCAGTAACCTATTACCTACTAATCTGCTGGCATTTACTGGCAGCCGCCCCATGCACAGCTTTGACACACACAGAGGCTCATTCGTCTTGCAGCGCCACCACTGGAGAAAGTAAGCATTACCACTGTCCTCTGAGCTGTCTGTGTAATGTTAAAAAGTGCTGGGTCCTCCAGATTGCGCTGGTTGGTTTTACTATCATCAGTGACTCCAGACCATTGTTGTCTGTGTCAGTCCAAAATCCACTTCCTGTCACATGTTTCTTCCCATGCTTTACACTGCAGCTCTCCTTAGCTCTGTATACGTGAGGTGTGAACGCAGCATGCTTCAGGTGAAGCATAGCTACCACACAGGGATCAGTGAAAGACATAGCCTGGGGGGGGGGGGCACGGCTGGGAATAAAGAGAGGGAGGGGCCAAAGGAGTGACAACTTGTTGAGAGCGAGGGGTGGTAAATATCTCAGCGTCCACGTGTGTACAGTAAATGGCGGCATCTAAAACCGGACACAACAGCCAGCAGTCCCTCTAATTATCATGTCCTGTTATATAGGGCTGGAAATGGTTAATATTAGATGCTGTGTATTCTATCATGTCTGTCTCCTGAGCTGTGTATCTAAGCTTACCATGTGTGATACTGTCTCCTGAGCTGTGTATCCAAGTCTATCATGTGTGATACTGTCTGCCGAACTGTGTATCTAAGCTCATCATGTGTGATACTGTCCTTTGAACTGTGTATCTAAACCTATCGTGTAATACTGTCTCCCGAGCTGTGTATCTAAGCTTACCATGTGTGATACTGTCTCCCTAGTTGTGTATATATGCTTACGATGCGTGACACTGTCCATTGAGCTGTGTATCTAAGCCCATCATGCATGATACTATCCGTTGAGCTGTATATCTAAGCCCAATATGTGTGATACTGTCTCCTGAGCTGTGTATCTAAGCCAATCATGTGTGATGCTGTCTCCTGAGCTGTGTATCTAAGCCAATCGTGTGATGCTGTCTCCTGAGCTGTGTATCTAAGCCTATCATGTGTGATGCTGTGTATCTAAGCCTGTCATGTGTGATACTGTCTCCCGAGCTGTGTATCTAAGCCTAACATGTGCGATACTTTTTCTCTAGTTGTGTATCTATGCTTACCATGCGTGATACTGTCCATTGAGCTGTGTATCTAAGCCCATCATGCATGATACTGTCCGTTAAGCTGTATATTTAAGCCCATCATGTGTGATACTGTCTCCTGAGCTATGTATCTAAGCCTATCATGTGTGATACTGACTCCTGAGCTGTGTATCTAAGCCCATCACGTGTGACACTGTCTCCTGAGCTGTGTATCTAAGCCCATCATGTGTGATACTGACTCCTGAGCTGTGTATCTAAACCCATCATGTGTGATACTGTCTCCTGAGCTATGTATCTAATCCCATCATGTGTGATATTGACTCCCGAGCTGTGTATTTAAGCCCATCATGTGTAATACTGTATGCCAAACTGTGTATCTAAGCTCATCATGTGTGAGCAGGAGACTGGCTTTGGCAGAGCAGTGTGAAAAAAAGCAGGAGCCTGGAGTTGGCAGAGGAGTCTGAAAAAAAGCAGGAGCCTGGCTTTTTTGTAATCTGTATGTAGTGAGCTCCCTCTAGTGGTGGCTGTATAATCTGTATGTAGTGAGCTCCCTCTAGTGGTGGCTGGATAATCTGTATGTAGTGAGCTCCATATAGTGGTGGTTGTATAATCTGTATGTAGTGAGCTCCCTCTAGTAGTGACTGTATGATCTGTATGTAGTGAGCTCCCTCTAGTGGTGGCTGTATAATCTGTATGTAGTGAGCTCCCTCTAGTGGTGGCTGTATAATCTGTATGTAGTGAGCTCCCTCTAGTGGTGGCTGTATAATCTGTATGTAGTGAGCTCCCTCTAGTGGTGGGTGTATAATCTGTATGTAGTGAGCTCCCTCTAGTGGTGGCTGTATAATCTGTATGTAGTGATCTCCCTATAGTGGTGGTTGTATAATCTGTATGTAGTGAGCTCCCTCTAGTAGTGACTGTATGATCTGTATGTAGTGAGCTCCCTCTAGTGGTGGCTGTATAATCTGTATGTAGTGAGCTCCCTCTAGTGGTGGCTGTATAATCTGTATGTAGTGAGCTCCCTCTAGTGGTGGCTGTATAATCTGTATGTAGTGAGCTCCCTCTAGTGGTGGCTGTATAATCTGTATGTAGTGAGCTCCCTCTAGTGGTGGCTGTATAATCTGTATGTAGTGAGCTCCCTCTAGTGGTGGCTTGTATAATCTGTATGTAGTGAGCTCCCTCTAGTGGTGGCTGTATAATCTGTATGTAGTGAGCTCCCTCTAGTGGTGGCTGTATAATCTGTATGTAGTGAGCTCCCTCTAGTGGTGGCTGTATAATCTGTATGTAGTGAGCTCCCTCTAGTGGTGGCTGTATAATCTGTATGTAGTGAGCTGTATAATCTGTATGTAGTGAGCTCCCTCTAGTGGTGGCTGTATAATCTGTATGTAGTGAGCTCCCTCTAGTGGTGGCAGAGGAGTCTGAAAAAAAGCAGGAGCCTGGCGTTGGAAGAGGAGTCTATGGTTGGCACAAGAGTCTGGAAAAGGCAAAGGAATCCAGAGGGGGCAAAGGGGTCCAGCACTGGCAGAGGAGTCTGGAGTTGGGGGGGTGGCAGAGGAGTCTGGTATCCGCTTATTCCTGTCTCCATATTGAGAACACGTTGAGCCGAGCATGCATGTGTGCAGGTGGGGGGTCAGAGGGAACAGCCGTATAAAGTGTGCAGTGAGCTTGAGCTGCTGTCTACAATATGGCGGGGCTACATAAATTATGGCGGCACCCCGCGCTGTCAGTGCCCCTGCCTGACACCACACAGCAGCTGCACGCTCCTGTTTCTGCCTTTTCCCACTTAGGGGGTCTCTATCAGCACCACCTCTACCTCTGCTTTGGGTTCCCAGCCTGCCTTGATCAGCCCTCCCCCTCCGCCTCTGTGAACCTGACACCAGTCAGACCAGTTTGGAAGGGATTGAGAGGTGTAATTGGGTGACTGGGACCAGCTGACATGGGTGGGGGAGAGAGGCTGAGAAAATAGAGCTCTGAAAAAAAGGCAGGCGGGGGAGGTAAGAGGGGAGCGGGCAGCAGCAGCAGGAGAGACCCAGGCAGCATGGGGGATCAAGAGAATTACTATGGGAAGCATGGTAAGTCATGGCGGCGGACGGTGGGTACTTATGTGGGTGATGGGACTGGTGTAAACAAGGCACTGGGGGTGTCTGGTGCCCACATTCATGGCGTAGAAATACCAGCACTGCCCCATCAGCTACATGCTGCAGATCATCCCGGGATGTGTTGTATTCTGCTACTAACCAGTGTATACAGATGTAGCAGAGCTCAAGGTGGTGTTGTGTTTGAGGTTTTGCATGGGACTGCCTTCTCTTAATGCCATGATACATGGTGAAGCACAAGTGATGTATCCCCAAATAAGTCAACGGCAAATACCACCCTGCAAAATCTGATAACCCGGAGCCATATCACTTCCCAGCAGTCGGGGTGTAACCACATTAACTAGATGTGTGTGATATCCTGGGCTGACATAACTCCTACAGTGTGATAACCAGGTCAGGTAACCAGTACAGTGTGATAACCAGGTCAGGTAACCAGTACAGTGTGATATCCTGGGTTGACATAACTAGTACAATGTGATAACCTGGTCATGTAACCAGTACAATGTGATGACCTGGGCTGACATAACTAGTGCAATGTGATAACCAGGTCAGGTAACCAGTACAATGTGATGACCTGGGCTGACATAACTAGTGCAATGTGATAACCAGGTCAGGTAACCAGTACAATGTGATAACCTGGGCTGACATAACTAGTGCAATGTGATAACCAGGTCAGGTAACCAGTACAATGTGATAACCTGGGCTGACATAACTAGTGCAATGTGATAACCAGGTCAGGTAACCAGTACAATGTGATAACCAGGTCAGGTAACCAGTACAATGTGATAACCAGGTCAGGTAACCAGTACAATGTGATATCCTGGGCTGACATAACTCCTACAGTGTGATAACCAGGTCAGGTAACCAGTACAGTGTGATATCCTGGGCTGACATAACTTGTACAATGTGATAACCTGGTCAGATAACTAGTGCAATGTGATGACCTGGGCTGACATAACTAGTGCAATGTGATGACCTGGGCTGACATGACTAGTGCAATGTGATGACCTGGGCTGACATGACTAGTGCAATGTGATGACCTGGGCTGACATGACTAGTGCAATGTGATGACCTGGGCTGACATGACTAGTGCAATGTGATGACCTGGGCTGACATGACTAGTGCAATGTGATGACCTGGGCTGACATGACTAGTGCAATGTGATGACCTGGGCTGACATGACTAGTGCAATGTGATGACCTGGGCTGACATGACTAGTGCAATGTGATGACCTGGGCTGACATGACTAGTGCAATGTGATGACCTGGGCTGACATAACTAGTGCAATGTGATGACCTGGGCTGACATAACTAGTCAGATGTGATGACCTGGGCTGACATAACTAGTCAGATGTGATGACCTGGGCTGACGTTACTAGTGCAATGTGATAACTAGATCAGATAACCAGTACAATGTGATGACCTGGGCTTACATAACTAGTGCAATGTGATGACCTGGGCTGACGTTACTAGTGCAATGTGATAACCTGGGCTGACATAACTCATACAGTGTGATAACTAGATCAGATAACCAGTACAATGTGATAACCTCGGCTGTCATAACTAGTGCAATGTGATAACCTGTGTTGATGTAACTAGTGCAATGTGATAACCTGGGCCACTAGCAGTGACTGATAACCTGGTCCGATAACCAGTACAATTTGCCATGTGCCAGGCTGGTAGCATTTTGTGGAGGTCCCATGGCTACCTTGTTGTAGGAAGGAGAGGGTTAGGTTCTCCACTATGTGGTTTTAGTTGTGGGGGTGAAGAACACAAGTCGTCTTCCTTCCTATAATCCTCTCACTTGCCACAACCTGCCACATCCATCTTGTCCTCACACAGAAGACCAGCCTGCTTCTCCACGCTTTTATCACGTCCCACCCTAGACTGTGACAATACATTTTTACTGGGGTCTACCAAGGAGCAGACTGACACCGATTCAATCCATTATAACATCTGCTGCCTGTCTTATCTATCGCGTTCCTCAGATGCCAGACCTATGTCTCAGTCTATCCACTGACTGCCCGTTACACCATGAATACTACTCCTAACCTACTGGGCCCTGACCAACTCCCTATAATTCATCAGTAATCTCATAGAACCTACAAGCAATCTTTAATCCAGCAAGGCCTCCTTGGAATAGCACCTGTCATGCAGCTCTCTCCATACCAGGGCCACCTCCAGGTGAAAGTGCCCCTTAGGGCTGTCACCCTGGTCTTAATGGATCACAGTAGATCTCCCAAGCCCAGTGGACTCAGGCATCTTCCCACCTTGGTCTCCCCCAATATAAATAACATGCCTGTTTGGTCAAGCCAAATATAGTTGTCAGCTGACAACCATCTCCTGTCTCTGGCCAGCCTTATTCAGTAGGCCTGTGCTTCTAGGCTAAAGCTGAAATTGGATGTGAGATGGTTGTCAACAGAAATTTACTAGTTTGCTTTTTGGCCTTGGGCCCTTCCTTCAGCAGGGGGTCATTTATGCCTTTGATGCTTTGGATGACCATCTTCTGCTGGATGCCAAGGCCACGTAGTAATGAAAGGCGTTCTTCATCCTTGGTAAACAAGACAGACCTAACCGTGGCCGCCCAGTCCAATATAAACTGTGCTGGAATTCAGGACCAGAGAACAGATGTCAGAGACTGCAGCTTGTGGAGGAAGGTACTGTTGTCCACTGGTATATAGAAGTTACTCTACGGACAGGATTCATCAATATCTATGGACATGTCCTATGTATAAAACATGGTACTTCCCATACAGCTCCATCAGCAGATCTTCAGGCAGGGGCATAGCTATAAGGGGTGCAGAGGTAGCAGTCGCTACCGGGCCGAGGAGCCTGAGGCGGCCCATAGACCCTTGTGCCAAATATGAAGACACCAGTATTATAGAGAGTGCATGCAGGTTAAGTTGCACCTCTGGCTGGAGGGAAGGGGGTAAGGTCAAGAATCTGGCATGCGGTGGTGCCATTGCAAATGTTTGCCTCAGGCAGCACGAAGGCTATGTGCTTCCCTGGCCACAAAGTACTGAGGGAAGGGGGGCCCAAGCTGAACTCTTGCACCAGGGCCTATGAACCTTTAGCTACGCCCCTGTCTTCAGGTGTCCAAACTTCCCATTTAAAGGAATTGTCCACATAGCTTATAAGGGTAAATGAAAATCACACAGAGAAAAGAGTTCTCTGCCTAGGCCCCCCTTCTAGTATCCAGAGTGGAGCTCTGCTGTAAAGTGCATCTCTTGTACAGTCAGAGACCATGGGATACGTGGTTGCTTATTGACTTCAATGTGAGTGCACCTGTAGTTCACCCCTTTGATTAGTGGGGTTCTGGCAGCCGGACCCCAATGACCAGCTCACTGCAAAGGGTCCCTGTGTCAAGAAAGGTGAAACTCCTAGTATGCATCCTTGTTTTGGATGAATAGACATGTATTTCTATGGAGTTGTTACAGCCGTGCTGCTCTGAACTCCTCTCCCAGCAGCGCAGACCCTCCTCACGTTGTCCCCTGCTTCGCAGTGTGCTTGGCTGCCAGGCTAGCTCTGACCCTACATTCGGGCTGTGGCCCGCTGGCCGGCAAGGCCTGTTCTCCTCTGCCCAATAGGCACACAAGCATGCTCTCTCTAGCTCTTAAAGGGCCAGCTGGCATGCACCCTATTCTTCATCAGCCAATGGCTGGGGTACTTAAGGTGCTTTCACCTGTGGGAAGGTGCCTGAACAATAGGTTCCTAGCTTACTAGTCCCTGCAATGGTGTGCTATATTCATTTATTTACCTGTGTACCGTCTTTTGCCTGTTTCCTGGATTTTGGCCCTTCAAACCCTCGGTATTGACTCTTCGCGGTCTGCCCTGACCTCAGACTGTTTATTGGATTACTTGTACTCTGCCTGCCCCAAACTTGGCCTGTCCCTACTGCAGGAGGTAGCAGCCTGGTGGTTCCCCTGCAGAAAAGTTCAGGTCCTTGTACAGGGCTTAAAGGGTGAAAACCAGGAAACTGCCAGGGTAATGCCTTTAGGAGTAGCTCCAAGTAGAATCTGTTGGTTGACACTGGTTCCACACCCACTACCATAACATGAGGGACAAAAGTGGCCACAAGAAAGCTATGGCGGCGCTTATTTTGGAGAGTACAAAATGCTAGTTGAGGGATCAGATACACATTAGATTATCAGTGGACTGTTAGGATTTGGATGTTGGATAATTATTCGTTCAGCTACAGTGATGGTCCTCAATCTGTGGCTCTGATACTACAACTCTCAACATGTCTGATAGTGATACCTAGAGGTAGATTATCTTTAACTAATCCACAACCCAGTGCTGTCTCATAACCCTGAACTCAGAAGCTTTTTCCGGTATTATAACTCAGGCCGTTGCCATCGTAAGAAGATTACTTCTGACGTAGATTCTTTCGGCAAAGGGAAATGTATTTTTAAAGGGGTTGTCTACTTTTTACAGTCCTGTTTTTGAAAGAATGATCCACTAAATAAGGGATGATCGCATATTGTCCCATTGCTGGGACCCCTCTAATCTGCAAGAGAACTTGTCAGCAAGTGTTCAATTTTCCTGCAGTGCCCCCGCAGGTAAAATGAAGCATTACATGATGACTAATCAAAACAATATGTTGGTTTTGTAATTCACTGACATGCCAGGTCCTCCAGAATAAAAGATGCTCCTTGTAACCACTCTGGCTAATAGCTGACAATCCTGAATGGAGGTCCCTCTATTGGAAATAAGTATTCTTAGCCAGACAACCCCTTTGATGGAACATTTCTAGTCTCCAATTGCTCAGAAACAAATGGAAAATATAAGCCGCTGTGTGATAGTGAGCACAACATCCTAGCGCTTGTCTGTTGGCATCTGATAAAAGAGAAGAGGCATGGAGCTCGGGGATCTGTCACTACTGAGTGTTTCCAGATGTTTTATGGGAAGACTCCTGTGCACAGAAAGTACGGTATGAAACGCGTTCATGGTCAATGCTGGAAGGTCTGACATTTTAAAGACCAGTGGCACCCAAGTCATTTCTCTAACCAAGAACTTTGAGACTTGATGGTCGTGCTGGAGATGCTGCCTAAGTAAACACCGTCGCACAAATGAGCCTCTGAGGGTGCTTGTCCTTCACCCTTGTGGGGCTCTTCAGTTCAAGGAGTTAGGAAATGGTTGAGGGCTCTTCACAGTTCTTTTGATACATATGGTACACTTTCATACTTTGGGGCAGATTTGTGAACTTGGTTGCGCATGCCCGTGGTTGTGCTGTGACCTACAAGTTACTGTGACAGGACAGTCTCCCTAAATCCTAAATTGCTGGATATCTTTCAACTGTTATATCGTGCTCTTGGCAAATTGTGGGTCACAGTGCAACCCCATTCACTTTCATTAGTTGTGAAGCCGATCGTGCCACACTGCGATCTTTGGCCGTGCAGAGTCCAGCCAAAGTCGCCGTGTAAACCTAGCCTTACTGAAAGCCAGATCATGGATATAACAAAGGGGAGGACTTATGGAAATGTCCAAAAGAAGAGCGGTCTTTGTTGCTCATGGCAACCAATCGCATCACAGCTTTCATTTTGTGTTCTGCTCTAAACAAATGAAAGCTGTGCTGTGATTGGTTGCTGTAGGCACCAATGACAGGTCTTCTTTTAGACCATTACATAATTTTGCCATTTGTTTTTTGCATGTTTGGTCTTTCACTAGAGAGCCGGGTTACCCATGTCTTCCTGTCTTCTGTACATGTACTGAAGTGGTCACAGGAAGTTCTTTTCGCTCTGTAGTCCTCCTGAGGTCTTCAAACTTGAAACCCAAAGTGTACAGTGGTTATGCCGTAAGTCCTTTGTGAAACATCTGTGAGTTGTGACTCGGGTGCGATGACTCAGAATCTGAAAATGTCATTTAGTCACTAAGACAGCTTGAAGCTGGGCACTATGTGATTTGCAAATCTACACCGACCCTAAACAGGCTGTAGCCTGTTGCATCTGGTGACCTATCATGGAGATGGCAACCCATAAAGGTTAATTCTTCTTAAAATCTCAAAACTATTCACATCTGACTAATAAATCCAATATCCCACTCCACCGGATGTCTCACCCAGAGTGGTCCAGAAAACAAAGCTATATGGATATGTCTCATGGGGCCCTGACACTGAAGAACTGATCTCCGAACCAGGTCAAGTTTTGGCTTTACCTGTCATGTGTTGGTGTTCCACGAAGCTTGAGGATGAAACTTCTCAGAAGCTGGAGCTCCATCTTCCTGCCACAATGTACTGTTGGTGCCCACAACCTGGTTCTGTGTTTGGCACCATGTTTCTCTGACACCTAAAATGCTGTCAGAAGCAAAGCTGGAAGACTGCTTACTGTGTAGCCTTTATGCTCATGGGTGGTTTTGGTCCTTGCTGGAGGTACTCCTGGAAGAATAATTTGGCATCTACTTGGCAAACAAGAAAATCGCCTGATGTCAATAACCTATGTTGATGGTGTCAATGTTGGGCTAGAGCTATGTGATGAATTGGTGGGGACACACAAACCAACTGACTAGCTGTTCCAGCCAAGTGCTACATTTATGATCTGACTGGGTTGAAGGCTCCTGTAATTGTCATCTAGTTTCAACTCTAGGACGTGGACACAAGAGACTTAATTCTTCCCAGTTCTTGGCCTTCAGCCGAGCCCAAAGTTAGCATTTTCCATCGTGACTCACGACAAATAACTTGCATTGTTCTGTAACATTCCCTATAGCCACATGAAAAACTGAAGAATTTCCTCTGCACTGGAGTAGACATCTGAAGGCCCAAATACCCTCCAATGATGAATGTGATGGGGAGGAGATGTGTAAAGGAAATCCATTTATTATGTGATTTGGGAACTTAGGGTTAGGATGTTTTATAGGAACCATAGATTTTGAAGATGCCCTTCTCCGGACATCTGTTAGGGTGTCATTCATCTGCTGTCCGGTTCAAAAAGCTCCTGATTTAGGTTCTCCTCAAGAAAGTGAATGAAGGAGAAAGGCATATTACTGAAGCATGCAGCTTTAAGTTACTTTATGTATACTTCTCAGCCACTGACTCCTAGGTAAATATTGGTTTAATTACTTTCTCTTGCAGCTTGTTTGCTTCAAACAGGTCATTGGAGAAGCATCATGGCCCCCAGATAATCTCCCGTAGTCCCATCATGAGGAAAATGGCATTGAATAGGCTGGGCTTTTACTGGTCTGAACCTTTTTTATTGAAGATAAGCAGCACAAAATATTACTTTGTTGCTACTTATCCTCATCTACAGCAGTGGTCCCCAACCTTTTTTGCACCAAGGACCAGTTTCATACCAAGACAATTTTGGGGGCGGGGGTTAGGGGGTGCTAGTCGGCACTGACTGATTCACACGCATAACAAAACACAAGGTACATATTAAAATATATAACTGACTAGGGTCTCTGCTGCACCTGGTCTCTGCGGCACTGGTCTCTGCTGCACTGTACCGTATTTTTCGCCCTATAAGACGCACCTAGGTTTTAGAGTAGAACAATAAAATAAAAAAAATTTCATTACACCATAGGTCAGACCAGCAATCGGACCCCCAATGTTAATCAGACCTCAGATCAGACCCCCAATGCCTCAGATCAACCCCCCAACCTTTAGCCATCCATGTCAGCCCCCAGGGCAAATTAAAAAAACACTTACCTCTCCTGGTCACCATCGCAATCCTCTTCATCCTGCTGTCGGCTGTGTATCGCGGTGCACAGTGTGAGGTCACAGAGCGACCTCGCGCTGTGCGCAGCCCTGCACAGCCGATAGCCGAGCCTAGGACCAGGAAGGGGTGAGATCCTTCACCGCTTCCTGTTCCTCCTGTACTAATGAAGCGCTTCATTAGTACCGCGTTAAAGACGGCCCTGATCGCTGCGGCCCAACAAACAATCATCCAGGGCCCGGCGGTTGGGGACCGCTGATCTATAGAAAGATGGGAAAAGCTGGGTGACCATCCTTGACTCCTGAATGGCTGAATCTGCCTAGGTACTTGCAGTAAAGCCTCCATCCATTCCTCTGCCTTTCTCCTGGAATGTTGGGTAACTAATACTGGCTGAGTTGGTGGCTTATATTTCCCAGGGGTTCTGTGTTCATATTGGAGGGATAGGACTGGAGCATATAACCATGGCAGATCTGAGACAATGCCATTAATAGGAAGAAGATGCGGGAACTAGTCGGACCACTCGGCCTCAGGTTTCTATGGGCTTTGTACTGTTCTTATGAAACTGAGCCAATGAAACTGAGACGGTAAAGGAGAAGTATTCAAGTCTGAAAAAACTCAGATACTGGAGGGGGTTTGTTTTATTGGAACCTAGGTGCTGGTGCCTGACTGTGCTGATATGTCCCTCTGCCACATAAGACACTTTATATTGTAACTGACGTATGGTATGTGGGGAAGGGGGGGGGTGGGCGGGGGGCAGGAGCCTATATGGTAAAGTAATTTCACAAGAATATAACTACTATAATACTGCCTCCTATGTATAAGAATATAACTACTATAGGATTGTTTTAGTGAGGCCCGTTGCCTCGCTGTTCACCATCAGGTCGTGAAGACCCCGTAAGCTAAGTGACATATGCATGTGCACTTTACTGCAAGGGTAGGGTATGTCCTCACAATGATTCCAAGTGCCTATATATGTGTATGTTGCGGCGCATTATCCTTGCTTTACACTGTGATTCTAGCTTTTGACTTTCCGCAATTACTGTCCACACTTTTTTACATGTCTGTGGGGATGTGCCTATCCTCCTTGATGATGCCCTGATTTGTACTTTTACGACTATGTAATGTGTATGTAAGGTCACTTTTGTACGTGTTGTCTGCTTCTTTTCAATAAAAAGAAAATTGACAAAGAATATAACTACTATAATACTGCCTCCTATGTACAAGAATATAACTACTATAATACTGCTCCTATGTGCAAGAATATAACTACTATAATACTGCCTCCTATGTACAGGAATATAACTGCTATAATACTGCTCCTGTGTACAAGAATAGAATTCCTACAATACTGTGTTCTTTCCCTCCAGCCATGATGATAAGGCGTCGTCTTTGAGCTTTGTCTTGTATTAGTCATTACTGGTGAAATTCTATAGATGTCCTTTGTCAGGACTCGTAGTGATTTTGCCCTAGGCGGTGGCGGTTTTATACTGTTCCCCCAGTAAATACAGTATTGTAATGCGATGTCTCTGGGCCGCTCAGGCTGCGGTCTGTTGACAGGACAGTGCTTTCTCCTCCCTGTAATTAGAGTCTTGTATACACCACAGTGGCTGTAGTAGAACAAGATCATAGTACAGTCATCTAGGGGCGTAGCTATAGGTAGCAGTCGCCCAGGAGCCTGAGGGGGCCCAAAGACCCTTGTCCTGCATAAGAAAATACCAGTTTCATAGGGATTAGGTTAAGAATTTGTCATGGAGGGGTAGGGTTGGACGATATCAAAAATATTCCCACGATAACGATATTAAGAAATTTATCGCGATAACGATATATATCGTGATAAATGCCCATTTAGAAGAAAAAAACACTTGGGGCCACAAGGAGACGTTACACTGTATGGGGCAGCCACAAGGAGACGTTAATTTTTATTCTTTTATATGTCATTTTCCACCATTTCGGGTATCTGTAACTAGCCAATTGACTTCTAGTAACAACAAAAACATTACAGGGTTAATTCTGTACCAGAACGAGTGGTTTATAGTCGGGAGGTCCCGATACCATTTTTTTTTTTTTAGACAGAGTACGAGTACTGATACTCTTATTTAAGTACTCACCGATACCAATTATAACAAGTAAATAAATAACACATTTATTTTGTGACCACTAACCAACCAAAATTCCAAAAAACAGCCCCCAGCCTCTGATCAGCCCCCCAGCCTCTGATCAGCCTCTTATCAGCCCCCTCTGGTAACTCAACCCCCCCCCCCCTAGTATTAATCATTTGTGGCCGGGGCTACAGGGTCTCTCCCCCCCCCCCCCCATCATTGGGGGCAGTGGGCAGTTCCGATCGGTTACCATGGCAGCCAGGACGCTACTGAAGTCCTGGCTGCCATGGTATGTTAGTGAGCAGCATTATACTCGCGTGCGCCGTGGCCGCCGGGCGCTCCTTCTTCTGTCTGTGCGGCGCATTGCTAATGCTTATAGCATTAGCAATGCGCCGCACAGTTACCTATGAGAAGGAGCGCCCGGCGGCCACGGCGTACGTGAGTATAATGCTGCTCACTAACATACCATGGCAGCCAGGACTTCAGTAGCGTCCTGGCTGCCATGGTAACCGATCGGAGCCCCAGCATTACACTGCTGGGACTCCGATCAGAACTGCCCACTGCCACCAATGATGGGGGGACGACCCTGTGGCCTCCAATGATTAATGCTGGGGAGGGAGGGGGGGCGCACTGCCCACTGCCACCAATGCAGAGACTGAAGAACATTCCCGGCACCCGACCTATGAGACGACGCTGTGATCTGCCCAATTAACCCCTCAGGTGCCACACCTGAGGGGTTAATTGCGCGGATCACAGTGTCCTCTCAGAGGTAGGGTGTCGGGAATGCGAGTAACAATTCCTTCCCTCACGCCGGTCGTATTGCTAAGAGCGCCGCCGCAAGCGGCCAGCAGGTATCGGGGACATTTGCACGAGTACAAGTACTCTGCAAATGTCCAGTATCGGTTCATGCTGGGGCGGGCAGCCGCAAACACAGATTTAGAAGCGGTCAGCGCACATGACCGCTTCTATGACATCACGAAATACTGCGATATTTAGGAAACGGCGATATCGCCATATCGCAGTTTTTTTATATAATACCACGGTATATCGTGACACCGGTATATCGCCAAACCCTATGGAGGGGTGTCGTTTCAATTTTTTGACTCAGGCAGCACGACGGCACTGTGCTTCCCTGGCCACAAAGCACTGAGGGAAGGGGGGCCCAAGCTGAACTCCTGCACCAGGGCCCATGAGCCTTTAGCTAGGCCCCTGCTGCCATCTAGTACTTTACACCGCTGGTTTATATATAGATGGCGCCAGTTTACATGTTGGGTACAGTCACAGGGAGATTCAGTACCATTAACGAGCAATGCACTTGGTAAAACCTATGGAAACCAGACTTGTACTCTAGGCCAGAGGCGGCACTCAGAGCCCTCTCTGTGGGCACCCGCACCCTGGAAAAGTCTATGGCAGGGATGGCCAACCTGAGCCTCTCCAGCTGTTGCAAAACTACAACTCCCAGCATGCCCAGACTGCCTACAGGTATCAGCCTACAGCAAAGCATGGTGGGAGTTGTAGTTTTACAACAGCTGGAGAGCCACAGGTTGGCCAGCCCTGGTCTATGGTGTAACAATATGCCTTAGACTTTTCCTGCCATTCATCAGCGCAGGGCGCACTATGAACAGCGCTGGCAGCGCACTGAATGTAGGCAGGCTATTATAGCTAAATGATAAAGGACATGGAGAATATACTATAATGGTATTCAGGTTACATTGCCGTGTTGGCACTTTGCAATAAATAAGTGGGTTTTGGGTTGCAGTTTGGGCACTCGGCCTCTAAAAGGTTCACCATCTCTGGTCTAGGGGATTGCCAATGCAGCCAGATACTGTATATTGTGCAGGACTCTCCTGGCAACTACCACTAGGGGGAGCTAGCTGCAATAGTTTTTTTGCTGTATAAAGATTTGTGTAACTAGCACCACCTTGTGGTGGCTGCAGGCATCAGTAATGTTACTATTTCATGCTAAGACTGTAAAATGAAGCACTCTGATGGTGTTGATTGTGGTGGGCAATGGCGGCGTGATCTGGACTTTCAGGTTTAACATTGCTACTGACCTCTGATTTCTATCCTCTCTGCTTATATAAAGTCTAATGATGTGACGCTGTGTTAATGGGGGTGTTTAAAGGGACATGCACCCTGGGGAGGCATTTAAAGGGACATGCACCCTGGGGAGGCATTTAAAGGGACATGCACCCTGGGGAGGCATTTAAAGGGGCACTCTGCGTATGTCTAGTACAGGAAGCCTTGCATGTCTCTCTGCACTGGGCTGTCTCGCTGTGCAGTGTATAATTTTATCGCTGCCAAATAGCGGGCTATTCCTGATGTGCCCCCTCCCAGCTACGTTAGTGACTCTCTGTAATTTTGGCTAAATGTTCTAAGCTGCACAAAGGGGAAAATTCTTGGTCTGGGATATTGCACTGCAGTTATGTAGCGGCAGGGAGGGGCGGGAAACACGCTGTCTCCGCCAACACTAAATTTAATACTGTACATTTAAAGGGCTATGCACCCTAAACTGGAAAAGGTCAGGTATTTCTAAACGTTGTCACCCATCTTTCCTTTGCTCCTGAATGGCCGTTATGTAGTGATATGTATTTCTATAGGGAGATTTGCTGTTCTGTCATTTAGGAAAGGTGAGTGACGACTCCTACGTAGCGCTGCTGGGGGTCACCCGGCTCTCGGAGCAAATGACAAACAAGCCGCCCCCGCCAACCGTATACCAATAGAAAAGCAGCATCACACCAGTCACCATGCACATGGGTAGTGACTCAGCAGGATGGCAGGTAGAAGGCGCCAATCTCTCCGCTTGTCTTGACTTCATAGAGCTGGCAGGGGGCGCACTTCTTTCTACTAAAAATATTAATCTTTTCTCTTTTTTTTTTTTTTTTTTTTTCAGGTGAACCACGGAAATATGATCCGAGTTTTAAGGGCCCGATACACAACAGGTAATATATTAGTACGGATTGTACTGGTCAGCGACCCATCCCAGTATGTCTACTATTAGGAGGAAGAGGGAGGGAGGCGGACGGCGGCGGAAGAGGGAGGGAGGCGGACGGCGGCGGAAGAGGGAGGGAGGCGGATGGCGGCGGAAGAGGGAGGGAGGGGAGGGAGGCGGAAGAGGGAGGGTGGCGGACGGCGGCGGAAGAGGGAGGGAGGGAGGGTGGCGGACGGCGGCGGAAGAGGGAGGGAGGGAGGTGGACGGCGGCGGCGGAAGAGGGAGGGAGTCGGATGGACGGCGGCGGAAGAGGGAGGGAGGCGGACGGGCGGCGGCGGAAGAGGGAGGGAGGCGGATGGCGGCGGAGGGAGGGAGGGAGGCGGACGGCGGCGGCGGAAGAGGGAGGGAGGCGGACGGACGGCGGCGGAAGAGGGAGGGAGGCGGACGGCGGCGGAAGAGGGAGGGAGGGAGGCGGACGGCGGCGGAAGAGGGAGGGAGGGAGGCGGACGGCGGCGGAAGAGGGAGGGAGGGAGGTGGACGACGGCGGCGGAAGAGGGAGGTAGGGAGGCGGACGACGGCGGCGGAAGAGGGAGGTAGGGAGGCGGACGGCGGCGGCGGAAGAGGGAGGTAGGGAGGCGGACGGCGGCGGTGGAAGAGGGAGGTAGGGAGGCGGACGGCGGCGGCGGAAGAGGGAGGTAGGGAGGCGGACGGCGGCGGCGGAAGAGGGAGGTAGGGAGGCGGACGGCGGCGGCGGAAGAGGGAGGTAGGGAGGCGGACGGCGGCGGCGGAAGAGGGAGGGAGGCGGACGGCGGCGGAAGAGGGAGGGAGGGAGGCGGACGGCGGCGGAAGAGGGAGGGAGGGAGGGAAGCGGACGGCGGCGGAAGATGGAGGGAGAGAGGGAGGCTGACGGCGGCGGAAGAGGGAGGGAGAGAGGGAGGCTGACGGCGGCGGAAGAGGGAGGGAGAGAGGGAGGCTGACGGCGGCGGAAGAGGGAGGGAGAGAGGGAGGCTGACGGCGGCGGAAGAGGGAGGGAGAGAGGGAGGCTGACGGCGGCGGAAGAGGGAGGGAGAGAGGGAGGCTGACGGCGGCGGAAGAGGGAGGGAGAGAGGGAGGCTGACGGCGGCGGAAGAGGGAGGGAGAGAGGGAGGCTGACGGCGGCGGAAGAGGGAGGGAGAGAGGGAGGCTGACGGCGGCGGAAGAGGGAGGGAGAGAGGGAGGCTGACGGCGGCGGAAGAGGGAGGGAGAGAGGGAGGCTGACGGCGGCGGAAGAGGGAGGGAGAGAGGGAGGCTGACGGCGGCGGAAGAGGGAGGGAGAGAGGGAGGCTGACGGCGGCGGCGGAAGAGGGAGGGAGAGAGGGAGGCTGACGGCGGCGGCGGAAGAGGGAGGGAGAGAGGGAGGCTGACGGCGGCGGCGGAAGAGGGAGAGAGGGAGGCGGAATAGGGAGTGAGAGGGTGGATGATGGCTGACTGATGAAGACAGAGGTAGATGATGGAGGTGGACATTCGATTTGCATGAGGGACGCAGATCTTGGTGAAGGCAGATGAAGGAGGGAAGGTGTAGCTGAGGGAGAAGGATGGAGAGAGGAGGTAGATGATGATGGAGGAAAGTTATGTATGAGGAAGGTTGATGGGGATGATAATGGCATCATCCTTATTCACTGATGATGATAGTGAGAAGTGATTGGTGTTCAGCCTGTGAAACAACATGGCCGCTTCCCACCGCTGCTAATGAGAAGAAATCCTCTTCCAGACTCTGCCACATAAAGAGACTTTAATGTGAAAATCCATAATGAGTTTCCTGCTGTGACCGTCCATTTCTTGCGGTCGGCTGTCTCACGGCGTCTTAAGTACCTAATAAATATCTCTCAGACCAGACGCCTGACAGAGGATCGGTGTGACAGATAACTTCCTTCATGTCTTTATATCCCCCTCTCATCCTTTTCCGCCTAATCGTGACAATTGTTCCTAGGAAAGCTGGGTGACAGCCAATATGGCTTCCGTTACATGTATCATTCAGGACAGACTAAGAGGGCGGATAGTCAGCCGCATGATTGGCACGATATGGCGGGACACTTTAACCTTCTGCACAATATTTATTCAAAGAGAGGCTGAGATTTACTATTTTCTTCTCCATTCACATTCAAAGCTGCTCCCGAAAACCACCTCCTTTTACGTTGGAGCAGTGCATTGTGGGAGATCGCATGACCATTGTATAGTTAGAGCTCGGTCACATTGTAACAGTATAAAAGGAAACTATGACAATTTCTGCTGTTGCTTTGGATGTGAACAGAGTAGACAAAATTTCTTGTTCTTTATATAGTTTTAAACAGTGCGATATTATACGGAGTTTCCCTTTAGGTGGTATATTCCCCATACTGTGTGTCAGGTGATGATCAGTGTCCTTTGCTATGCTCTGACGCCGCTTCTCTCTGTGTTGCAGAGGCTGTACGGACATCCTGTGCTGTATACTCATAGTGCTCGCCGTTATTGCATACGTGGCTGTGGGGATTGTCGGTGAGTAGACGCAGTCTTGGATATTGAGATAGATGGTACATTCCTAGTCATTATTCTACGATGACATCAAGATCTCTGCTTGCTGTCAGTAAATGGAACGCAAACCTAAACCGTCTCATACTTCTCGCAGCTCCAGTCTGGATAATCCTCTGCGCTGATACATTGTAACAAACAGAGATTTGTGCTGCTGATGTAGTAAGGTCACAGAGGGTTGTCTAGATTATAGTGAACTCTCAGAATTTGGGTTTGTATAGGGGTGAGCAGTGGTTCCATTCAGTGCCAACAATCAGAGATGAGAGGATGCTGGAACTGGGACAAAGTCCTTGTACAGATGTGGGGGTGTGAATACTTTTGCAGTTTAATATCCTTTATGTATGTATGTCCTTATGTTACACCCACAGCCTGGACATATGGAGATCCACGAAAAGTCATCTACCCGACGGACAGTAAGGGCCAGTTCTGCGGACAAGCCGGGACCCCCAACGAGTAAGATCTGAAATGTGTCTTCTTAAAGGAGCGGTTTAATAAAGAGAACCCCTGTCCATGACCTATTGGGGCACAATGACATCATGGGGAAGAGGGTCTCTGCTCCGGACCCCCACCCTGAACCAAGCTCGTGAGTTGCGGGGGAACTGTAAAGTCGGATGCAGCTTCTGCTGGGGCTTTATTGTGAGACAACCCCTTTAATGGTTATCATTGACCACTACAGCAACTGGACAGAAATGTGCTCACAGTAGTTGTCGGTGCCCTTGCTTTACGCAGAATTAAGTTTGCACAACTGGCTGAAAGCTTTGTAGGATCATGGATCTTCATTTTCTTTAACACCTTCCCTATCTATTAAGGGGCTTTAAAGGGGTTGTCCGAGATTGATATTAATGACCTATCCTGAAGATAGACCTTTAATGTCAAAATGTTGGACAGCTCCTTTAAGTTATGTGCTCTTAGGTCTCCTACTAATAAGCTGATCAGAATGGATAAAATTGTAGCTGCCTTCACTGGCCACTAGAGGGAGCTTAGTGAACGTGGGTTTACCATTCAGGGAGCTGTTTATCTCTGTCTTTGGAGAGCTCCCCCTAGGGGTGGCTGCAGGTAGTCATTTATCTCAGGACTCATTTTTTTACCTTTTTACTGTCTTCAGGAAGAAGCCATTCTTGTTTTACTTCAACATCATGAAATGCGCCAGCCCCCTCGTCCTGCTGGAATTCCAGTGCCCAACTACTCAGGTGAGGCGAACATCCTAGTTTCATACCCATGTTTACTTCCTTCTGTTGGGGGCATCAGGTGTTTCATCATGAGCTGTGTATGGCCTGATTGTCTTCTCTCCATACTGGGTGGGTTGGCTGACTCTTCCTAGTGTTGTGTTTTAAGCTCTGACAAACCTGATGTCTCCCCCTAGTGGTACTCCTCCCCTTTACACTGTTACAGTGAAGCCCTTAGTAAAAAGCTGCAGCCACATCCCCCTCCTATCCTCTCCTTCCTGTCTTCTAGTTACTTTAACACTAGATGGCTCTTCAGATCACCAAGGAGGTTTCTGTCCATGTGGGAGGCTTTATAACCTTTCTTTTGTGTGTATTTTCAATACCTTGGTGGCAGTTGATATACACTACAGGCCATTACTGGTTAGTTGCTTCCATTCAAGTTGTACCTTAACCAACTTTGACTAGTTTTAATATTGAGGGCCACCAAAATGCTTGGCCAACCTATTGAATGCTGTTATACCTCCCAAGGTCTTCTCCTGTTTCTTTCATTAACCATTGGATCATTTTCCTTCTAATCTGGCAGCGGGACTTATTCTGGATTAGTAGAACCTCCAGATCATCAGATTCTAGGGGTATTTTTCCCCATCTTAAAGGGCTCCTTCACTATAGTCTACTCCTAGACACCACTGGATGAAACCCGTGCAGGCTCATCCATAGCAGATAGTACTGGTGGACCTGTCTAGGATATAGCTGCTAGTAGGTGGCAGTACTGCACCCACCTCTTCTAAATACGCCCACCTGCATAGGCTAACATGAGGACATTTGTAGGTGACACCTCGATGCTAATTGTCTCTTCTCTGACAGATCTGTGTGGAGAAATGTCCGGACAGATTCCTCACGTATCTCAGCGTGACCACCGCCCAGGATAACTTTGACTACTACAAGCAGTTCTGCAGGGAAGGCTTCAACGACTTCACCAAGGTAACAAGATGTCTGGTTATTCCTGGTATTGGCCACTGTGGGCCCCATGAAACTAGGCTCCCCATTATGTTGCCATCCAAGACAGAAGGGCCTGATGCTTGTTTCTTCCTTTGCCGCCTTTCTATTATGAAGTTCCATAATGAAGTTTCTCTGGAGAGGGGAGCTGTAAGCCATTCTTCACCGCCTAGTGAAAAATGGCGTGTGACTAACCAAGGCTGGACCCTCTCTCGCTCAAAGGGCCACATGGTCTGCCTCTATGGTACTTGTGGTGTTGACCACATAGGGATCTTCTGATGTACCATGGAGACTTATCTATGGCAGTCCAGGTACTTGCACCCCAAGTGATCAGACTCCATGGCCTCCGGAATAGTAGAAGTATATTATATATAATATATGCTCACAAAAATCTATTGATGCCTGATACTATGGTCCTACCACATAAGGTGGAGATCCTTTGGACCTTCTCATTCTAGAGATCCAAGGTTGAGCCACACCATTTTAATATCCGGACCCCATTTAAAGGAGTCATCCATTCCTTTTTTTTTGACGGCCTATCGTCAGGACAGTCCAACAGTATCTGATCGATGGTGATCCAACACCTCACACCCGCCCATCTGCTCTTTGGAAGTAGCACTAGATGAGACATTATGGCAGCAGTAGTAACCTGTAGGATGAGTTGTAATAGTTCTAATCACTGCTCTGTTTTATTCCCAGAGTGGAGTGGAAGTACTGAGAGACCGGGACTGTCCGGCCATGATCACACCAAGCAAACCATGTGAGTACTGACTCCAAACTGCCCCCTTGTGGCAGAAGGTGGTAGAGCAGCATATGGGATGAAAAACTGGAATCTCATGGATTCCTCCTGGCTGTATCACCCCGTGGTGGGAGGGGCAGACTCCATGTCACATATCTCCTCCTCCTGTCTGTGTCCCACTATTATGTCCTTCTCATTTCACCATACTTTTCCAGTCACCAGAAGATGCTTCCCAGCTATTAACATCAAAAAAGGTGTGGTCATGGTTGGAAACTCAACAACCTTCGATGATGGAAGAGACCAAAGACAACGTAATGTGACTGACCTGGTGGAGGGAGCTAAGTGAGTACGGCACATAGCACATGCCCCGGGCACCTGGCAGGTGTCTATCGGAGGACTTTTCAAGTGCCGGCTATTTCTCTCCATATAGGAAAGCCAACGTGGTGCTGGAGGCTCGGCAGGTGGCCATGAAGATATTCGAGGACTATACTGTGTCGTGGTACTGGATAATCCTGTAAGTTCCTTCAGTGTTGCTTCACATTTATGTACAAAACCTCTAGGTAGTGCTGGAGAGACGTTTTTCTTCCTTCTGGAGGAGAGCTAATTTGCATATTTTTTTCCCAGGGAGCATTGCCTGTAAGACTCCCTGCACCATCTGGATCTCCACATGGAGAACCAGTACCTTCCAGGAACTAACCTGTATACCAATCATTCGCAGCGGTCTTGTCATCGCCATGTTGATCAGCCTCCTTTTCGTGGTCTTGCTGAGGTTTCTGGCGGGGATTATGGTCTGGGTGATGATTGTGTTGCTGATCGCAGTGATGGGATACGGTGAGTAATTTCTTACATCTTTTTGTTAAATTTCTTGCTTTTTCCCCATGACCAACCTCACAACCTACTTACCTGTCGGCACCTACAGGAATCTTCCATTGTTACATGGAATATGCCCGCCTGAAGGGAACATCGGGGTCTGATGTCAAATTGACGGACATTGGGTTTCAGAGCGATTTACGGGTGTACCTGCACCTGCGGCAGACTTGGCTGGCGTTCAGTAAGTGGCATTTCAAAAAAATATATATTTTTTTTTTTCCTCCCAAAAATGTGGATTTTATACGAAAGCCTAGATTCACTGGTTCCTGGTGCTGGGTGGCTGGTTTACACTGGTTGAGGTTCCTAATGCTGTAAGTCCAGGTTATACTGGGAGATGGGTACTGCTGCTGAGTGACCAGGTTTCTTGCAAGGTATGCTGATGTGCAGATTTATCAATGGAAAATCTGCCGCTGAATACAGTACCAGCAAAGTAGATGAGATTTTAATCATTTGCATCTACACAATGTGGAAGTTGACCTGTGGTGTGAATTTTAAAGTCGGCAACATGTTGTGGATTTTCCCTACTTTCAATGTGAAGGGTAAAATCTGCTGAAAATCCACAACAAAATCTGCGATATTCATGGAGTGTTCTGCAGAACCGGGTGAAAAATCCACCCCATGGGCACTTACTAGATGGCGGATTTGTTATGTATTTTCCATGCCAAAAAACACTTAAACTGGTTGTTTCATCTAAGACATTGGTGGCATATCGCTAGGCACATGCGTGGTGCGCTCTACTTCACTTTTGGGGGCCCATTTTAGAGCTAGGTACAAGTCCAACCTCTGAGACCCACACCTATCTGACTGGCAAATCCTAATGAAAGGGGTTCTCCAGCCCAAGATCAGTTTTTAATACCCAACCGCCCCCCTCACCCTGCAGGAGGTGTCTAGTGAAGCATGGTTACCTGCTGCGTGATGCTTGGGTCTGACTCCTAGAGTCCACCGCTGTCCTCTTCTAGCACTATAGATGGTGGTCGCATGCGCTGCTGCTGCAGCTCAAGACTCGCCCCAGCAATGACATGTACCCAAGCAGCATGCGGCCCAGTGACGTGCCACTTGGACAGCACAGCACCTCTGTGGCTAGTCATTGGGATGTTTGCCTGCGGTGCTGGAAGTCTGTAGAAGACGGCAGTGGACCCTAAAAAACTCCAGTTTTATCGGTTTTGCTTTTACAGTGTTCCTTGTTGTGGTACAACCGTCTTGTTCCCTTCATTCCCTGAGTCGGTACGATTACAGCAATACCACATTTATATAGTTTTTACTGTGTTTTAATACTGAAATATTTTTATTTTTTTATGTGGGGCGATCTGTAGTTTTTATAAATGCCATGTGTGGGGTATAACTTTTTTTTATAATGTTTTATTCTATTCATGGGGGGGGGGGGGGGTAAAGCAATGAAAAAAACTGCAAAATGGTTTTGATTTTTGGGATAAATTTTTTTATATTTTAATAGTTTGGGCATTTTGGGACATGGTGATGCCTACAGTCCTGATCAAAAGTTTAAGACCACTTGAAAAATGGCAGAAAATCCTATTTAGCATGGCTGGATCTTAACAAGGTTCCAAGTAGATCTTCAAAATGCAGCAAGAAGAAATGGGAGTGAGACAAAACATTTTTTGAGCATTCAATTTAATGAAAACCACAAATAAACTGAAACAGGATGTTTTTCAGCTGATCAAAAGTTTAGGAGATCACCTCCCAATCCCCCCCCCCCCCCCCCCCCCCCAAACAGAAATCCAACTTCCAAGCATGAACTCAGTAATGAGTAGCTTCTCCGTTATTGTTTATCACTTCAAAAATTTGTTTCGGCATGCTTGATGCAAGCGTTTCCATGAGGTGAGAGGGAACATTTCTCCAAGTGGTGAAGATGGCCGCACGAAGGACATCTACTGTCTGGAACTGTTGTCCATTTTTGTAAACTTCCCTTGCCATCCATCCCCAAAGGTTCTCAATTGGATTTAGATCAGGGGAACACGCAGGATGGGCCAAAAGAGTGATGTTATTCTCCTGGAAGAAATCCCTTGTCCTGTAGGCATTGTGCACTGTAGCGTTGTCCTGTTGAAAAACCCAGTCGTTACCACACAGACGAGGGCCCTCAGTCATGAGGAATGCTCTCTGCAACATCTGGACATAGCCAGCGGCCGTTTGACGCCCCTGCACTTCCTGAAGCTCCATTGTTCTACTGAAGGAAAAAGCACCCCAGACCATTATGGCGCCCCCTCCACTGTGGCACGTAGAAAACATCTCAGGTGGGATCTGCTTGTCATGCCAGTAACGTTGGAAACCATCAGGACCATCAAGGTTACATTTTTCTCATCAGAGAATAAAACTTTCTTCCACCTTTGAATCTCCCATGTTTGGTGTTCTCTTGCAAAGTCCAAACGAGCAGTTCTGTGGCGTTCAAGGAGACGAGGTCTTTGAAGACTTTTTTTGTTTTTGAAGCCCTTCAGTCTCAGATGCCGTCTGATGGTTATGGGGCTGCAGTCAGCACCAGTAAGGGCCTTAATTTGGGTCGAGGATCGTCCAGTGTCTTGACGGACAGCCAATTGGATCCTACGGCTCAGTGCTGGTAAAAAAAATGTGGGTCTTCCACTTGACTTTTTTGTTCCATAACCCTCAGGATCATTTAAGAAATTCCAAATTTATGTCCTACTGCCTCCCACCTCAGCAGCGATGGCGTGCTGTGAGAGACCCTGCTTATGCAGTTCAACAACCCAACCACGTGCAAAAATGGAGAGTTTCTTTGCCTTTGCCATCACAACGTGTGACTACCTGACAGAAAGTGACAATGAATCCACATCTTTGCACAGATTTGGCCTTTTAAAGGCATGTGGTCCTAAAATTTGGATCAGCTGAAAAACAGCCTGTTTCAGTTTATTCGTTGTTTTCATTAAATTGAATGCTCAAAAAATGTTTTGTCTCACTCCCATTTCTTCTTGTTGCATGTTGAAGCTCCACTTGGAACCTTGTTAAGATCCAACAATGTAAAATACGATTTTTTTTGCCATTTTTCAAGTGGTCTTAAATTTTTGATCAGGACTGTATGATGATTATTTTGATTTAAAAAAATATATATATTCTGGAGAAAGGGGGTGATTTGATTTTTTAAATTTTTTTTATTTTTTATATATATATATATATTTTTTTTTTTTTTAAGGCACCCAAGGGCCTAACATGATATTAGATTGCCATTTCTACTAAGCAATGGCATTTAATGTATTGCTGCATATAAATTCAGTATATTCCAATGCAGTGCTGCCGCCTGCAGGCCTACATTTGGATTATACCTGTGAGAAGCATCGGAGCCTCTAGCAGGCTCTGGCCTATCATTACCAAGGAACAGCTTCCCTGATCTCGGCGAGGGGAAGCTGTTGTGGGCGTGCAGCACTCCTGGATTTTTACCACTCGGATGCCATCACAATTTACTTCAGCATCTGATGGGTTAAATATCAGAGATCGGCGTCCTCACTGATAACCCAGCTGCTATGGCGCTTGCAAGCGGGTGCCATATTTAAAGTTGGATTCCTGCCGCAGCTTCCACGACACGACGTGTATTTCTGTCTTGTGAATATACCCTCAGGGTCTGTTCCCACAAAATGCACAAGTTACATCAGGGGTTTTGCCCCAGTTCCACCCATAATGTCCACGTAACAGGGTTTTAGTAGGGGGGGTATAGTGGTACCATGCGACCAGTGTGCGGGGATACTGTTCTGCTGTGCCCCATTTGACAACTAAGTCTTGTCTCTCCAGTGATCATTCTGTGTATTATGGAAGTCATCATCATCCTGCTGCTGATATTCCTGCGGAAAAGGATCCTGATCGCCATTGCTCTCATCAAAGAATCCAGCAGGTGAGGACCAGATTGCTGGGTGTGGCACATAATCCGCAGGCTGCATATTGTAGGCTATCGACGGGGGACAATACTGTGCCAATCTGTGCTCATTAGTCCCCTTATAGGAATCTGAGCTCCGTTTTTCTCAAACAATGCTCCAAATTCCCTGCGTAGAATTAAAATTCTAGCTACTTGTTGCTGCCACTAGAGGGCGCTTACTGCATACAGTTTATACCCCAAGTATAAAGTGGTGAATGCAGGTAGTAAGGGATTTGAGCCTGACCATTAAAAAAGATTAATCCTCAAAAAATTTCAGATATTGGCAGATTTAGGTCAAAGTACCACTTGTAATTATTAAGATGTTCTTTGTGGATTTACATAGGACTGCAGGTACACCTCCTGCATCAAAGTGTTTCATAACCAATTCAGTTCTGCTACATCTGTGGGATGCTACTAGCAGGTTAATGATTGCGTGTCTCTCTCTTCTCAGGGCGGTCGGACATGTCATGTGCTCCTTGGTGTTCCCCCTCTTTACGTTCTTTCTGGTGTGTCTCTGTATCGCCTATTGGGCCATCACAGCAGTGTATCCTTTTTTTATGTTCTTGGACGCATCCTAATACTGTTATATTGACCTTTCATCAGAGGGTTTACCTTTTAAGACATCAACTCCCCCCCCCCCCCATCTTAAAACTAAGCTTTATACTGCAGCACTGCTCGTTCAGATTGGCTCCTGTGTAGAAGCATGAGTTCACCAGGAAGTCCATGCATGTGGACAGCTGAGGACTGACGTCACTTCAGACCCGTATTATCTGTCCTTGACCCTCTCCACAGATTCCTCTCTACCTCTAATGATGCAGTCTATAAAGTGTTCAATGAGACGCAGTGTGACTATGCTGGAAAAACCTGTGACCCTGAGGTAAGTCCTTCCACCCATTTATACTGTACGGTCAGTGGTAAGGATGAGCAAAATAATGGAAAATTCGATTCGGCTGCTTCGCCAATTTTTTTTTTTTTTAAATCACTTTTTGTCACAAAGCGCATTTCTTTGTAAGTAGTGGCTACAATTACAGGGAACGGTGAATGTGCCGCCCCCCATCATTGTGCAACGGCCTATAGCCAGGCGTCTGGGGTATCCCTTGCCCCTTAGGAGGTTTCTACAAAATATGTCCCTCTTATAGAGCAAGTAATCGTGACGCCAGTTGCAATTAAGTAACGAGGACATGGAGTCCCCTTTGTAGATGGTAATGTGTCTCTCTGAAGGTGTTGTGTGCACTAGTCACGGTGCTCCTACCTGGATATCCTTGGATCCCAGACGTAGTGGTCCGAAGCAAATGCAAAAATGGGTTGTTGAACTTGGGTGATGAATAAGTAGAATAAATGGAGTCCAGACTTTGTAGTAACGTTGAACACAGCTTTACTTGGCATAAACGATAATTCATTTTCCAAACTGTATCTTGGTCATCAGCAGGTATTGGCTAAACTCTGGCAGGTAAACATATCTGTATCTTTCTCAACTCTGCTATACTAGCTGGGTTAAATAGAAACTTTTCCTCTTCTGCTGGAACTTGGCTTAGTGGTCTGTAGTCTCTCTTACTTTAATCCTAGGAACTTCTTCCTGGCTTCAAGCATACTTAGCTTGGGTATAGGCAATGCAAGCCCATGAGGGGACAAGCAACCATGTAGACTTCAGAGGCAGGGCCTCTGGGCCTAGCAGAGCAGACAGTGCTCTGCTAGCCAGCACACAGCCTTTCCCCAGGAGGGGGTAGGCTAGACTGTTTAACACTAACTTACTCCTCCCTCTCTAGAGAGGGCTGGGATGGCACTAGAGGGTTCCTCTCCAGGGACACTAGCTCTGCACAGACTGCCGCCATCTGCTGGTGACCCAGGCACATTACATGTTAATATTACTTTTGCAAGGAAATACATACACCTATTGCAGTAAATGGCAATAAATACATATATGGTGACCCTTGCTACACTAACCAAGATAGTGGAGGTAGAAAAGAGGTGGTAATGCCACTCTGGGTCATTACAATTGTACCTCTCATGTATGAACGTGGCATCTGATTATTAATAGCGGAGTGTAAAATTTTAAAAACAAAAACACCTGATCCATTTGCTCGGGACGGCCACCACCATCTTGCTTGAAGATCTGGCACGAAATCTCACGCAGCCCAAGATAACTTCATCACGCAGGCCGGAGTGCTGGCATCATACGTCACAGCGCACAGGATTTTGTGCAAGATCTTCAAGCAAGATTGCAGAGGCCGGCCCGTCACGAGCAAATGGATCAGTTAAGTGTGTTTTGTTTTTTGCATTTTACACTATTTCAGGTTAAATCGATTTTTGGTACCACGAAGCCCAAGGAAATTCAACTTCGCGGCAAATAGACTTTATCCTTAAATTCGGATCAATGTCCACTTTGTGGACCTACTTAGCTCTCCTCCAATAGGAAGGGAAGCTGTCTCTCTAGGGCCACAGCCTGAAGACGGCCGTGAGTGAACAGCCTATGACCTGGCAGGAATGTGCTACCGGTGCTCATTAACACTGCCCGGGTACCACGTTCCTACCTGTGCATAGGCTGTTCACCCACATCAGGATCTCTCTGAGTATGTCACTGCTAGGATCTCATTGGGCCTGGGACACGTTAGGTCAGATCCCTACTCGGGTGACGAGCCTATGGAACATCCTCAAGGTGCACAGGCCAAGTACAATGTCATAGGTTGTGCCCCCAAAAACGCTTTGGGATCTTGGAGTATGCAGGTGAAAAATCTATAAATTGAAATTGATACCCTTCATGAGATCCTGAAACCCGCTGTGAGTGGACAGCCTAAGTAGTGGGAAAGACATGTCCATGAAATCTTGAGATACAGATCTGTTCCTGCTAGAAACGAAGATCTTCCTGAGCAAGTGGATGAACAGCCAGTGTATCTGCAGGAACATCTGTATCTCCGGATTTCAGGTTACCCCAGGTGAAATCTACCACATGCTCAGGCACAATCCTGTATCTCCGGATTTCCTGGACATGCCTCTGCCACCATCTAGGCTGTGCACCCAAAAATGTAATTCCCAAGTACTCCTTGCACATGTTCCTGCCAGTAAATAGGCTGTTCACCCACAATGTGCCTCTTGCTGGGCATGTGGGATTTCATGAATGGGTGTCTGTCACTACATAGGCCATTCACAGTGTCTTAGGCTGTCACTGAATGTGTTCCTACCAAGGCATAAGCTGATCATCCACAAGATGAGCATTTTGCTGCCTATACAGAAGCTGGTGAGCATTTTCTTGCCAGTTTTATATAGGCTGTTCACCCGGACTCTCTGTGCCGGTGTAAAGGCTGTTCACCCGAACGCTCTGTGCCGATGTATAGGCTGTTCACCCGGACTCTCTGTGCCGGTGTATAGGCTGTTCACCCGGACTCTCTGTGCCGGTGTATAGGCTGTTCACCCGGACTCTCTGTGCCGGTGTAAAGGCTGTTCACCCGAACGCTCTGTGCCGATGTATAGGCTGTTCACCCGAACGCTCTGTGCCGATGTATAGGCTGTTCACCCGGACTCTCTGTGCCGGTGTATAGGCTGTTCACCCGGACTCTCTGTGCCGGTGTATAGGCTGTTCACCCGGACTCTCTGTGCCGGTGTATAGGCTGTTCACCCGGACTCTCTGTGCCGGTGTATAGGCTGCTCACCCGGACTCTCTGTGCCGGTGTATAGGCTGCTCACCCGGACTCTCTGTGCCGGTGTATAGGCTGCTCACCCGGACTCTCTGTGCCGGTGTATAGGCTGCTCACCCGGACTCTCTGTGCCGGTGTATAGGCTGCTCACCCGGACTCTCTGTGCCGGTGTAAAGACATTTTCCTTTCTTTCTTGCAGACTTTTAACACCACCAACACTTCCCGCATTTGCCCGGATGCCACCTGCCAGTTTGCCTTCTACGGCGGAGAGACCTACTACCACAAGTACCTGATCATCTTCCAGATCTATAATGCCTTCATGTTCCTCTGGCTGGCAAACTTCGTCATCGCCCTGGGTCAGGTGACCCTCGCCGGGGCTTTTGCCTCTTATTACTGGGCCTTCAAGAAACCAGACGACATGCCGGCCTTCCCCATCTTCTCCTCCTTGGGCCGGGCTCTCAGGTGAGACGTTATACGACTGCTCCAATATTGGCTTGACGCATTGGTCAACTGATGGTCTCCAGCCTGTGGTTCTCTAGCAGTTACAGAACAACAACTCCCAGCAGCCTGCTTTGCGCCTCTGGGACCCGCACCTATCTCCAGAACGGCCCCCATCCACTATAGGAGTTACGAGTGCATTAAGCTGTTCTCAGTAGTCCCACGGCGTTGAATGCGGAGCGCAGCCACCACGCCATTCACTGCTATGGGACTGCTCGGCTACTTTTGGGATACCCATAGCGGTGAATGGAGGATGGCTGCGCATGCCCAGCTGCTCAGTTTACTTCGAGGGGCCCCGTTCAGGAGATAGGTGTGGAGCCCAGAGCTGACATTGATGGTATATCCTGCCGATGTGCCATCAATGTCTGAGATGAGAATACCCCTCTAATACTTAGTATTTAAATTCCTCATTGTTTTCAAGATTTCTGCTGGCTGTCAGTGAGCGTAAGCATTCTAGTTTACACAAAATGGAAAAATCTGGACTACTTCTTGTTTCCGGGGTGCCACTCCTGTCCGTGGGCAGAGCCTGGTATTTTACCTCAGCTCCATTCACTTTAGTGAGACTCCCCTGCAATACCAAGCACAACCTATGGACAAGGGTGGCGCTGTTCCTGGGACACATTACGTTTTAGTGTGAAGATCCGTGACTGCAGAGCCTCCTATAGCTGCAGAAGCCATGGTGCCCTCTTCTCACTGGTACCCCTCTGTTCCCTTCAGATACCACACAGGGTCCCTGGCGTTCGGGTCTCTTATCCTTGCGATTGTGCAGCTGATCAGGATCATGCTGGAATATCTGGACCACAAACTAAAAGGTGAGTTATAGAGTTGCCCTTTTTTCCCTATTCTGGGTGCTCATGGAGTCGGTGTTACTTGTGGTGCAACCTCAGTTCTTCTTCAGCGCCACCACAGGGCAAAAGAAGCATTACATGGTGACCACGGATGGGCTGTCTATGTAATGCATGCACCAGGTCCTCCAAAGTTCAACACTCGCCACTCTGGCTTTATAATGGTGGGCCTGAAGGTGGGGGGGGGGGGGGAGTGCATGACGCAGGTATTCAAAGGGACCCCTGCCTCTTTCATGCACCACCCCGCTCAGCATATCTGTGTCCAGTCAGAATTAAAGATTTCATACATAAAGACCTGCCTGCTGACTGTTTCCAAGCATAAAAACGGGAAAAGCAGTCCAAAGATGGCGGTATACCTAATGACAACCTTATTATTATTATTATTATTATTATTATTATTATATATATTTTTTATTTATTTTTTTCTTGCCAGGGGCTGATAATAAGTGTGCCCGTTTCCTCCTGTGTTGTCTCAAGTGCTGTTTCTGGTGTCTCGAAAAATTCATCAAGTTCCTCAATCGAAATGCCTACATCATGGTAAGAAGAGAGCTACGGTGAAGCACCTCCCCTGTGATGTTATGTGGCACAAAGAGGCACAAATCTGTAAACTGCCTTATCCCTTGTGCACTCATAGGCAAATTTCCTAATCTAGTGGTGGCCACTAGTGGTCATCAGTGGTAGTACACTTTATATATTTTTTGCATCCCTTGCACAATCGTTGGACATGGAGTTAAAGATGCCTGATGGAGAATACTGCTGGTTGCAAACTACAACTCTCATCATGCCGTGATATTAACATGCCTCTCTTTTGCCAGATTGCCATTTACGGGACCAACTTCTGCACATCGGCCCGGAACGCCTTCTTCTTGCTTATGAGAAACATAGTTCGGTCAGTGAATTCCATGTGTGGCCTCTAGCTGCATGTAATACAACATAGTGCTCATATACCAACCGCTATATACATGCAGTATACATATCCTCATCACTGTGTGATATGCCTGATCTGTTTGACCTCTATTTCTAGCTAACTGAAATGTGCTTTTACAATACTGCCCTCTGGTGGTGCGATTGTGTAATGCCCTTCTGTTCTTGCAGTGTTGCAGTCCTTGATAAAGTCACTGACTTCCTGCTGTTCCTAGGAAAGCTTCTGGTTGTGGGCTGTGTGGGTAAGTGTATGATTACAGCCAGAAGTGGGCTGTAAGTGGCCTCCCCACTAGGGGCACTGTGAACTTTCCCAAAGTGAAAAATGGGAATCCTATGCATGGGGAAAGGGCATGATTGGCCTTTTTGCCTCCCCTTTTTTTTTTTTTTTTATAGGTGCCCCCAGACAGTACCAGAGTACAAAGTGAAGATGTTTATGGCACCCTGAATTTGTGATGTGCTGACTGCTTCCAGCATTAAATTGTACTCCAGAGCTGCATTCACAATTCTGCAGCTGAAATTGTTTCTGTGCATTCTGTAATGTCTTTACACTAGGCACTGTAAAAAAAACTAATTACATAAGCGACAAGCTTGCTGATGGTTTCCAGTGACAGTCAAATACTGGATGAAACTCAAGATAACATTCTATGTGACGGTGCAGTCAAATGATGACCCGAAAATTACCGAATCCAGGATTCTCTATGAAAAACGTTATTTTTCATGTAATTTTGCAGGAATCCTGGCATTCTTCTTTTTCACTCGTCGCATCCAGATCATTCAGGACACGGCGCCAACTCTCAATTACTACTGGGTGCCGATTCTGGTGAGTGCCCCCTATTACATGTATTTCAATGGCAGGGCAGCCTTACAGGACCCGCTCCTGACCTGATGACTCCCCCCTTCTCTCCGCACAGACGGTGGTGATCGGCTCCTACCTTATCGCCCACGGCTTCTTCAGCGTGTACGGGATGTGCGTGGACACCCTCTTCCTGTGTTTCTGTAAGTATCGCTGGTTGGTTACACTTCTAGTGCTGGACTGAAAAGCTTGCACTCTTCTGTCTCTGCCGTTCTTCATGGGGGTCCTTCAGCACAGGCCTCCCTGTCTTTTCTTGGGGCCACTATCGTACAGCTGCACAGTGACTGACGCAGGGGGAGAGCTGGAGGATTAACCCTTTACTAGCGATGCACTGGACGAGGCAGCTGATTGGATGGCACCTGTCTGACCAGACGATGCCAGGCATTGCCATCCGCCACCCGTCAAAGTCCTGATAGCTCTCCACTCTGCAGCCACCACTGTGCTACATTAGGGCTCTAATTAAAGAAGGGGGGCTCTCTGATGTACCCCCATATCTCCTCTAATGGTATGGTGACCTATCCTATACTAATCCTGGTTTTTCTTTTTCCATTTTTCCCCACTTCTATCTAATTCTCCAACCTGTCTCTGTTCCTCATCCTTGCCCCCTTTTTTGTGTTTCTAAATAATGCTTGTACTCCTTCTGCACCCTGCCCTCCATCTCTTCCTGTCGACCCTCTCTTATCTGCATGTCCGCCTCACCCTTCCCCTCTCTTCTCTTCCTTATGACCCTTCCCTCCATTCTCTGCTCCTCCTCACATCCATTTCCTCCCTTCTCTGCTCTTTCTTGCGCCACTTCCCTCCATTTTCTGCTCCTCCTCACATCTATTCCCTCTCTTTCCTGCTCCTTCTTGCGCCCCTTCCCTCCTTCTTCTCGTGCCACTTCCCTTGCTTTTCTGCTCCTTCTCACCCCCTTTCTCTGCTCCTCCTCACATCTGTTCCCTCCCTTCTCTGCTCCTCTTCGTCCCCCTTCCCTCCCTTCTCTGCTCCTCTTCGTCCCCCTTCCCTCCCTTCTCTGCTCCTTCTTGCGCCACTTCCCTGCCTTTTCTGCTTTTCCTCATGCCACTCCCCTCCCTGCTCTTCCTTGCACCTTCTTTGTCTGCTCCTCCTTAAATCCCTCGCTTTTCTGCTTCTTCTTGCATCCCTCCCTTCCCTGCTCCTCCTCGCGCCCCTTCCCTGCTCCTCCTCGCGCCCCTTCCCTGCTCCTCCTCGCGCCCCTTCCCTCCCCCTCCTTGCGTCCCTTCTCTGCTCCTCTCACCCCCTTTCTTTGTCTTTCATTCTATCTGCCTCTGTGACTGGGCTGATGCTTAACAAGGTGAAGATCTGGAGAGGAATGATGGCTCCTTGGAGCGGCCATATTACATGTCTCCGGAACTCAGCCGGATTCTGCTGAAAAAAGACGCCGAGCTCCTAAAATCCAGTGAAAGCCAAAGCTGAAGGTGCCGGCGGTGCTGAGCGTACCTCGCCTCTCTCTACTACTAGCCCTCCTCCTTCTGTACCTCATGCCCGGAGAGAGACCGCCGCACTTGGCAGCGTCGGGCGGGCTATAGATTTAATGGATCTGGGGTTAGGCTGGAGGCCTGGGATAACGAAGGGTTAACCTGTCAGTACCTTTCTTCACGTGTGTACAAAACACATCATGTATGTAACTCGCCAACACCCAGTGCCTTGTTTTACCTATTGCATGACCTGAGCTCACACAAACATGTGCCTCTTTATACGTCAGCGCCCCCCATGTACCCTACATACCCCCGTCTTCACATCTCCATTCCCTCCTGCACAGTGGAAGATCTGGAAAGGAACGACGGCTCCACAGAGAGACCTTACTACATGTCCGCCAACTTACAGAAACTGCTGAACAAAAAGAACAAAGACGAGGACGGGAAGTGACTGCTGTGACGTCACCACTGCATGTAATGACCTCACGGGCCGGACACGAGGGCGCCATACTACGGTGTCCAGCCACGAAGATACGGGATGTATATACATAATGTCGTGTCGGAAAATGCTTAAAGGGGTTGTACAAGAGTAGAGAAACATGGCTGCTTTCTTTAACAAACAGCGCCACCCCTGCCCAAAAGGATATGTGTGGTATTGTGGCTCTGCTGCATTGTAGGGAGCTGAACTGAGCCACACGCAACCTGTGGACAGGCGTGGTGCTGCTTCTAGAGGCAGGCAGACATGTGTCTCCAATCCTGTACACCCCTCTGCCAGCTTTACGGCTAATCATATCAATTTTTATGTCTAACATTCTGTAGCGCCATCTTTTTTCTTTTTCTTTTTTTTCTTTCTGATAAAGCGCACCAAATCCGCTGCATAAGCCATAAAATTACTAATAAAATTCTGTCTACCTGCAGTCACCACTAGAGGGAGCTCACTGCGCATGCTTTTATTATGGAGTATAAACATTTGTGCAGGGAGCTCCCTCTAGTGGTGATTGCAGGTAGACAGAATTTAATCATGTCAATGCAGGGAACTGGGAGCTCTATATCATGGGGAAAAAAATGAGCTCCGACTTGGATATCTGCTTCTGGGAAAGCTGGGTTGGGACTGTTCACAGCTTTCCTAGACTCCTGAGTCGGGCTGGTTACGAACAAATATCTGTCGTCCCAGATCCCGACATGACTAGCCAGACTTGCCATTCAGAAGTCTAGGAAAGATGGGTGGACTACTGTAAGAACTATTAGTTGTCACCCAGCTTTCCCAGATATTTACTCTAAGGGGCGCTGCTCTTGAAGGCAGAATCTTCTTTTACACCACCCTGCCCACCCTCGTGGTCACATGCCGACGCCATATTTTTACCTAAAGTTAACTGGACTGTCCATTGCTTTTTTTTTTTTTTTTTTTTTTTTTATAGTTTTTATATATATATTTGCATGGAGAGTGTTTTATGTATTTGTATGTATATATATATATATACTTCTGTCCGCCATGTTTACGATACCAAATGTCATTGCTCCCTGCGGTTTGTATGAACCTGCGCCTTAAAAACGTCTTCAGGAATGAACTCCTCTGATAATAAAGGTTTTGTACAGATCCTCCTCTCTTATTTTGTGGTTTTAGTTTATGCTTGGCCCAGGGTTACGTCTGTGGTGCCGTACCAGTCGGTTGTGGGGTTATATGATACTTCTGTAATTAGGGTGGGTTGTCTTCTGCTGGACTTTTGGGTCCATTACTGGACAGTGTCTGGGGCCACCGGAGGGTGTTCTGTCACCCTTCAACCACTTGTGAATCACTATGGCGGGTATTCCACATCCAAGTCCAAGTGCAATCCATCTAACTCATGTTCCATTGTTTTCAATGGGAATCTGCGCGGCGTGAAAAAAAAAAAAATTGAATAAATAAATAAAACCTGACCTGCTGATTCTCGTCTCTGCCTGTGGATTCACAGCAGAAATCGGCTTCTAATTTCGCTGTAGATTTTTCCGTAACATAACCGCCATGTGAACGTGCCCGTTACACTTCCTTCACATTTTTAATTTATAATATTTTTTTCTAAAAAAAATTATCGTAAAAAGCAGATTTCAACAATTTTTTTTTTTTGTGATTTATGTATTTTTTGTTTATGAACTTTTGACTTAAAGGGAACCTGTCACTGGGATTTTGGGTATAGAGCTGAGGACATGGGTTGCTAGATGGCCGCTAGCACATCCGCAATACCCAGTCCCCATAGCTCTGTGTGCTTTTATTGTGTCAAAAAAACTATTTAATACATATGCAAATTAACCTGAGATGAGTCCTGTACGTGAGATGAGTCAGGGACAGGACTCATCTCAGGTTAATTTGCATATGTATCAAATGGGGTTTTTGACACAATAAAAGCACACAGAGCTATGGGGACTGGATATTGCGGATGTGCTAGCGGCCATTTAGCAACCCATGTCCTCAGCTCTATACCCAAAATCCCGATGACAGGTTCCCTTTAATTTTTTTTTTTTATATATAAAGGAGTTTCAAGCACAACAAAAAAAGCCCAAAAAAAGCCCAGTTTGTAGCACATCTCATAAGGGCTCATGTACACGACTGTAACGCAGACGCAAAACAATAATCCGGAAAAAAAAGGGATGACAAGGAAGGATAGGGTTTTTTTTTGTTTTGTTTTGTTTTTTTGCAGAACAGACTTTGTTGCCACATTGAAATGGATGGTTCTGCATACAGGCAGCACACAAAAAAAAAACTGAACGGACATGGACAAAAAATACCTTCGTGCACCAAGAAAAACCCCCAATGGTCTGTTTTTATTAATGCGTCTAAACCTAGAATTTACGTTAAGTAGGGCAATTGTGGAGCAATTTGGCACAAATGGAGTTTCTACATTATCTTTCGACTTGCTCCCAATAGGGGTGGGGCTGTATAGGAAGGGAGCGGACCTAAGATGTGGCATTTTGTGCCCAAATTGCGCCACATTTCTGTCATCAGACCATCATCCTGTGCAATGGAGCGCTATAGCAGTGCCCATACAGGCCGCTAACCGCCATACTGGATTCTCCAAATCACTTGGGTGTGGGCTGGGCCCTCACTGTACCATTCATAGCACAGAGAGGTCCCGGGTGTGACTGCCCCCCTATAGCTACCCCCCCTCCCCTCCCTGTACCATTCATAGCACAGAGGGGTCCCGGGTGTGACTGCCCCCCTATAGCTACCCCCCCCCCCCTCCCCTCCCTGTACCATTCAAAGCACAGAGGGGTCCCGGCTGTGACTGCTCCCTCTGCCCCCCTATAGCTACCTCCTCCCCCCCGCCCCTGTTGCATAGGCACAATACATTAGGGGAGATATATCACATCTAGTGCAGGGGGTGACATCGAAGAGACTGGACCACTCGTACATCCCTCCGCTAACCAGAGTGATGTGCTCAGCACTACCTAAAGCAATGGAGCCTGTTCAAGGGCCATTTATGATAAGGCCCCTCCTTGATTCTGTGGTGCTGCTGATGTCCAATAGGGGGCAGTGCGCCACTCTGGGCATAACACCCTAAGCAGGGGTGAAGCTCAGGGGGTACAGAGGTAGCAATCGCACCTGAGGGGGCCCTAATTCCACATAAGACACTGGTATTATGGATGACATATGGTAGTGGGGGCCCTGTTACAGATTTAAGGGGCCCCAGGGCTTCAAGCTACTCCTCTGCCCCACCATATACCATAGAGGCCGTGTCCGATCCGTTTTTTTGTTTTTTTTTTGCCGTATAGGATGCGGACCCAATAATTTCAATGGCTCCGCATCAGTATGTCCGTCCCGTTGCTCCGCAAAAAAAATAGTGCATGTCCTTTTTTTTTCTAGTTTGCGGACAAGGATAGGCATCATTACAATGGATCCGCAAAAAAAAAAAAAAGGATGCCATACGGAACGGACCGCAAAACACATACAGTCGTGTGCACGTAGCCTTATGTGGCTTAGGGCACCACACGTGTGGCAATTTTTGAAGGTTACATGTACTCTTCCCCTTTAATTGACACCTTTTAAGCGTGGCGCTCAGGAGGTCACACCCCCTGCCCCTTCCTTCCACCACTGTAATCTGCAGCTGATGGGGTCTTGTGACGCCCACGACTTCCGCAAACTGTGACGCCGAGAATAATGGCGAAACACATCCTGTCTGCAGATCGCCCTGAAATAGACGCTTCCTTCCAAAGCAACGTCGTGAGGTGACGAAACAACTCCTAAAGTCAGCCATGACAGCGCCCACAGGCTATGCCACTGTTCTTCCCTTCTAGTGTCAGTCTTTACTGCCCTTCTGGAATTCTCTTTACCCACAATCCCCCAAACAGATAAGGAAGTGCAATGGCTCGTGGGAAAACACTATAAAAGCCAAGTCTGGATGGAAATGAGATGAGCAGACCGCGACTACGCTTTTTTTTTTTTTTTTTTTTTGCTGTTGCGGTTTGCTCTGCAACCTGTGGTACTACAGCGCTCATCGGGGCCATGCTGGGAGTTGTAGCTGAAGGTTGAAAAACCTGAAAAGTGATGTGCCTGGCTTCCTTAAGGTGACCGCACCCGCCTGCAGGGGGGAGGCTCCTTTAAGAAGCACACCTGGCCTGTACCTGAGCCGGTGACGTAGGACAGGTGCACACACAGGAAGAGGAAGGTGGCAGCCATTAGGGAGCTGACACAGTGGCAGTCACTTCCTAGCAGCTCGGTCCCCTTCCTCCGTATTACACGCACAAGTGTCACCATGTCTGCCTCTGCCGTCTTCGTCCTGGACCTGAAGGGAAAGGTAAGTGTCCCTGCCACGTCGCGTGCAGAGCTGGAGCGTCCCGTCCACCCTGGCTGTGACGGGACTACATTTCCCATGATGCCCTCCGCGGTCTCCAATGGGAGGGGACGCCGGGAAATGTAGTTCCGTAAAGCCATTAACGTTATAGAAAAGAGGAAACTTTTATTTTTTTTATCGTGACAGGAACGACATAGACGCCTTTCTCTATTATACGAGGAGCTTATAATGTGCACTGGACTGTAATAGGCCACGTTACAGGGAAGCTCTGTTTTATGGGCTTGCTGGGACCTGTAGTGCCACAGCACCCCACCAGTGTAACTTAGGGGAGACAAGTAGGGCACCTTTCTTAATACCTGTGGTCACTGCATTGAAATGTATGGTAGTCGCTATGGCAACCAATAAATGTGAACACTATGGATTTAAAGGGGAAGACCATAAAGTTTTTCTACAGGCCGGTAAGTACCTACCTCACCTTGTAACCGTGTCTATTTACCTGTCTTTGTGCAGCCGCTCATCTGCCGCAATTACAAGGGGGACATCAACATGGCGGAGATCGATCATTTTATGCCGCTGATCGTCCAAAGGGAGGAAGAAGGCAACCTGACGCCGCTTCTCATCCACGGGAAAGTCCACTTCTTGTGGATCAAGCACAGCAACCTGTACCGTATCCTTCCTGACGTCGCACAGCGACCGCCATACCCAGCGCGTGGTGTATCTGTGTCGGCGCAGGGGCCCGGACCCTAGCAGTTGAGAAACTTCTGCTCCCAGCATGCCCCTAGGTCATGCATTAGAAACCGCTTGGCCACCTCCAGCGGTTGGTAAACTACAACCCCCAGCATGCTCCATTCACTTCTGTGGTTGTTTTGAGAACAGCCCAGCAAGAATGCCTACTGGGAGCCCTCCAGCTGCTGCAGAACTACAACTCCCAGCATGCCATAATAGCTGTAGGCTATGCTGGGAGTTGTAGCTTTGCAACAGCTTGAACGGCGCAGGTTGGGCATGCCTGCTCTAGAGGAACCTTGCAGCTGGTCGTTTTCGTGGCACCTGGCCTTTGAAAAAGTGGACAGCCCCATTAAGATGGTCACGTGGCAGACTGACACAACAGCCAAAATGATGCTCCTGGCAAAAACTGGAGGTACCCTACATGCCAAGCGCGGGCAAGGGTTGTCACGGCCTGACCAGGAACATGTATAAGAAATAATCCACTGTTCTAATTCTGGGAGAGAATGATGCACCCTGGAGCCTCCTTTATTTAAAAGGGGGGTTCTGCCTAAAATCCTCCTCTGCCATGGAAATCTCTGAAGAGTACAGATTCAGGTTCTGTTTTTTGTAAATGAGGGGGAGCTAAGCTGTTGTGCCCCACCAAAATCATCCATTCAATAGAAAAATTATTTTAAGTGGAGTTCCCCTTTAAGGAAAAATGTTCCAAAAAAAGTATTGGAATGGGAATGCTTATGGTAGCCAATCAGGTTGCGGCTTTCGTTTTCCAAGGACCTTTGAAAAAAATTTGAGCTATCGCAGCTGCTCCTGTTTCCGTGACACCCGCTTTACTGTCTGGTAGCAGGGGCGTGGCTGTGACAACCTGTCTTTTACATAAAAGTGATTGTCACCCTTAGTAATTAAAGGTTCTTCATCTAATATTGGGCACTGAGCAAAATCTTATATAATAACCCAACAGAATCAGTAGGTCTTGTACCCTGGGTTGTTAGAAAAACATGACTGCGTTCATCTAGAAACTGCTCCACACCAGTCTGTGGGACACGTCTGGTATTGTAGCCCAGCTGCATGCAAGTGTTTGGGGAGGGGGGGGGGGCTGCAGTACCAGACACAACCTGAGGACAGGTGGGGCGCTATATATATATATATATTCTTTTTTTTTGTAAATGAAAGCAGCCATGTTTTTTAAAGACGCTTAATCTTATGACATCTGTAGGGTTGTAGTCCTTAACGTTCTCTTCAGTGGTTGCATTAACCAATAAGAACGCGAATGCAGCTCTGGTCTACTCCTTCCTGTATAGAGTTGTAGAGGTAAGTGATCGTGAATTAGCCCACACCAGGGTTCAGCAGCTCTGAAACTACAATTCCCAGCATACATACCGGCTTGGCTGCTCTAGTAACTCCCTTAGAAATGAATGAAGGATTCTGGGAGTTGTAGTTTCATAATGGCTGGAGTGCCAGAGGTTGCTGATTCCCTTGCCTAGACCTAGATCAGACGACCACCCATCCTGGATGATAAGATTTTTGTTCCCCTTGACTTAAGAGAATGCAACTGAGAGTAGTTACCCTAGACTGAAGCCTATCACACCCCAGGACTAGCGCCATCCATCAGGGGATTGTCCATGTGTGCAGCTAGGATTGAGGTCAATGGGTTATACATGTCCATCCTTTCTTCCCGAACGTAGGTTTTTACTGAGTACTTTAAGGAGTTGGAAGAAGAAAGCATCCGTGACAACTTCGTCATTGTCTATGAGCTGCTGGATGAGGTGATGGATTTTGGGTTTCCTCAGACCACAGAAAGCAAAATTCTGCAAGAGTAAGTTATTAACCTTTCCAAGAAAATATTCTTAGACTGTTACACTCCTTACTCCATTGCTGGACTTCTCTAAATCCAGACAACTGGACTGGTGTAGATTTGAAAATACACTTGCCCATTCCACAGGAGACCTCTTTTGTAGAGCTATGGACTAGACTAGTATACTAAAATATGGCCAACATGTGGTGTTGGGTTGTTCCCACACTTGCCCATATCTGAGGAGACTTCTTGTAGAGCTATGGACTAGACTAGTCCACCAGAACGTGGTCAATGTGTAGTGGTGGGTTGTTCCCACACTTGCCCATATTTCAGACCTCCTTTGTAGAGCTGTGGACTAGATTAGTCCACCAGGACATGACCATCATGTGGTGGATGGTCGTTCCCATTCTACATGGTGCTATTTTGAAGGAACACAACCTTCTTGTTACGGTCCAATTATGTGCCATATTGTAATAGAACATCACCAAAACTCTTATCCCCTTTGTAGACATGGATATATTAGTATAGATTATACATATATGGCCAAATGTATGTGGACACCGCACCTAATTATTGAGTTCTAATGTTTTAGTCACGCCCATTGCTAAATGGTACATAAATCAAGCTCTCATGTACTCTCCATAGACAAATACTTGCAGTAATATGGGTCGTGGCGAAGAGCTTAGTGACTTTAAACCTGGAACTTTTGCCACAAGTTTGTGACTCCCTGGATCTACCTTATTATTATCTACCTTATTATTGTGAAGTGGAAGTGTCTAGGAATAACAATAGGTCTGCCATGAGATGAGGTCAGAAGTCAGTAGAGTGAGGTCACCCAGAACTGAAATGCTTTAGAATTCCCTATCTGCTGTTGCATCACTTGGTTCACTGGTCGATACCGTTTCTGGAGGTGACATCAGGACAAGAACTGTGAGTCGGGAGCTCCATAATTGAGTTTTCATGGAAGAACATCTGCCAACAAACCCAAGATCACCATGCACAATGCCAGTCGTTGGCTGAACTCGTGTAAAGCCTGTCGTGACGACTCTGGAGCAGTGATAATATGTAACCTGGAGTGATAAATCGCCTCCCACTATCTGGCAGTCAAATGGATGAATCTGTGTATGGTGGATACCTGCCAGAATAAATAGTGCCTACTTAAAAATGTGGTGGAGCCGGGATAATGGTGTAAGGCTGTTTTTCAGAGTTTGATCCCTTATCTCCAGCAAAAATGAAAGTTAGCGCTACAGCATACAAAGACATTTTACAGAATTGTCATCTCCAGTTTTGTGGTAACCTGTCCTGTTCTGGCATAACTGTGACCCTGTGTACAAGGGTGCTCCATAAACACATGGCGTGATGGGTTTGCGGTGGACGGCAGGTGTATTGTGAGCCAGACCTTTTCATCCAATATCAGTGACTGACCTCACAAATGATCTTTTGGCTGAATTGACACACTCCAAAAAACTGTTGGCTGCCTTCCCAGAAGAGCGAAGGCTATTCCAGCCCCCAAAGGGACCCAACTTTATCTTTACACTCATGGTTTTGGAATGAGACATCCAACAAACCCATACAGGTGTGATGTCCATATAATTTTAAACGTAAAGTATAGTTTAGAATAGTGATGCCCAACCTGCGGCCTGGGATACTCCCTGGAAAAGGTCTAAGGTGTACCAATATGCCTTAGACTTTTCCCCCACATTCATCGACTCAGTGAGCACTTTGAACGGCACAGGCAGCGCAGCGATGCTGCCTGTGCCTTTACCCATAGCAAAGCTCCTTACAGCAAGGAGCTTTGTTATTGGTTGGTATAGGCGCACGCCGGAGCTATACAGGTCTTGCATCTGGGGAAGCTGGAAGGAGGAGGGGCCAGCTCCCGGGATGGCTGTTGTAATGAGAGCGGGGCACGCTGCCCGAGGACCTTGGGAAACATGACAGGGCCACTGGATAGGTAACGAGCCGTGGACTCGTGTGACTGGTCCCTGGTGACCCTGCTCCTCCTTCCTCCTATCAACTCACTAGTGACCCTGCTCCCCCCCCCCCCTTCTTCTGTCACCCCACTAGTGACCCTGCTTCCCTCTCCTCCTGTCACCCCACAGGGAAGAAGCTGAACAGACTCCACCGACTATGATGGGATCCGTTCAGTATCCTGTCTTTTTACCGGACACAAAAGTGCTGCATACAAAGCTTTTTTTGTCTGGTCTTTCTACAGAATCTGCAACAGAGACTCCAAATGCAGCTTCCAATGCAGATTTGAAGGCCTACATATTATGTATTTTAGTAATGCTCACACGTGCCCCCTTACAGTGTTTGCATTTCTTTCTGGCAAAGCTACCTGGTTCTGGCCCACGAAATTTATACCATGTCTAGTGTGGCCCTCAGACGAAAAATGGTTGGGCACCACTGGTTTAGAAAAAAAAAAGAGAAGTTTCTTTTAGCCATGTAGATGGAATCAGCTGAATATGAAGACCAATAGAGAAGCTACTTTTGACCATGTAGGTGTCAAGCTCATTTTTTGTTTTGCCCACCCTCCGATCCAGAAAAATCATTTTGCCAATATCTAAACTCGCACTCTGAACCTGGTTGGAAATAGTATACATGTAATTAACTTCTCTGAGACCTTAGCAAGTATGGATATACGCTCTACATCCTTCAAGTTACAAGAGTGATTCATGTGGGGCCCATAAGGGTTTTGTGTGAAGGTCATCACGTGGTTGTCCGTACAGTCAGTCTTCTTCATCGCTCATCTACCTTTTCTTCTGGTCTAGATACATCACACAACAAGGCAATAAACTGGAAACTGCCAAGTCTCGAGTTCCCACCACTGTGACAAATGCAGTGTCCTGGAGGTCTGAGGGACTCAAGTACAAGAAGAACGAGGTCTTCATAGATGTAATTGAGTCTGTCAACTTGCTGGTGAGTATTTTTTATTTTTTTTATTGGAGTCTTCGTTTTGGAGAAATGAGAATGTCATGTGTTGTGGTAATTTCTCGATATCAAGACTTGCCTACCAAGTACCAACCCTGTTTGTTTGTGATGCTGGTAAATTGCATTCTAGTACTGTGCTTTATGGGCCAAATGGTTGTATTTCAGGTGAACACTAATGGCAGTGTTCTACTGAGCGAGATAGTGGGAAGCGTGAAACTCAAAGTCTTCCTATCGGGGATGCCGGAGCTGAGGCTTGGATTGAACGATAGGGTCCTCTTCGAGCTAACAGGACGTAAGTATTAGTCAAGGGAAATGACTGGAATGAGGTTGTTTGGCCCAACATATAACTTATGGGGGCTTCTGCTGTCTCCAAACACGTGTCTCCACCTCTGCCCGTTAGATATTGATGGCCTATCCTGAGGATAGGTCATCCATATAAATATCCTGGACAGCCCCTTTAAGTCAACTAGGCATAGTAAAATAGATCCGTTGACTGACTAGGTATGAGGAGATGAGATGGATGGTGTAAATGCATTATTGCTTATATAAGTAGACCAAGGCACCCACATTTGCTGTAGCTTTCCCTCTTGAGAGGCACCCCTTGACCTCTGAGAAGCATTGAGTTTCCAAGGGGTCTATATGTTGAAAAAATAGAAGTCTACTCGGATCCATCAGGCCTGAGATAGAGCTGTGAAATATGGAGCATGTCCACCAGAATCAAACATCACCACAAAAAAAATTGAGGGGTAACCATTGAGCATTCTGGAACTACATGTCACAGGTGGGTACCATCTAACCAAAACCCTAATCTCTAACATCATGAGTATTAAGCATAAAGGTGGAGGCCCAAAGAAAGAGTGCCTGCTAGGGCATCCACAGAAGTCTGCCTCATAGCTGCATTGGTTTTGAAGGAGATAGTGGCTTGGTAGCCATGATATTCCAATTAATGTAGGTGGAAAACTTCTTTAAAGGATCATCTTAGCAAATGTCAAAGCTGGGGCTTCGGTGGTGATGGCATTGACACTGAGATCTTTCTAGAACGATGGGATTACCCAAATTCATTTTTTCTTGCCCACAAAAGTTGTTGGAATTTGTGGCATTTTGCCACTGCCAATGACCGCCATAATGCCCGAAGAACTGAGCTGTTAATGCGAGCTTGTGTAAACTCCAACCCTTAGAAGTCTGATCCTCGGACAAAAAAATGAGACTTTTGGCAAGTATACTTGTGTTTTATTGAAGGTGAAATCACAGCACAATAGTGACGTTGAGATTTACCCACATTCGATGTCTAGGTAATAAGAATAAGACCGTGGAGCTTGAAGATGTGAAATTCCACCAGTGCGTCCGTCTTTCCCGTTTTGAGAATGATCGCACCATCTCGTTTATACCTCCAGATGGCGATTTTGAGCTGATGTCTTACCGTCTGAATACGCAGGTACCAGTTTGAGTAACTGTATGCAGTCAGTCCTCTCTGCTGCTGTTGGTTGCGTATTTCTGCATATCTAGTCTCCTGTAGCTGATCTAGATTAACAAATTTGTTCTGAGTGGCTTTAGAGGTGGCCACAATAGATTTTTCATTCAGTTCTCGGACCTCTAGTGATAATTGGAGGAGCCTTCTAGTAACATCCAGTTAGCACAGCTGAAAAGTGAGATGTATGAAAAAGGAAATCTAAAACAAAAAAACTTTTTAAAGGCAGCGAAGAAGGGTCACTGAGTACAATTGGACTCATTTTTGGACTTCCATTTCGTAGATTCCCATCTGATGCATCTGCATTATGGCAGTGGGTGTGGAACCACTGTGTCAACTGAACATATTTGACTTTGGGCTACCCCTAAGAGCGTTATCCTGGCAGTCCTCTGGTTTTCACCCTTTAACCCTTAGACAGGGCTCTTAACTTTGCTGCAGGGGAACCACCAGGCCGATTGGAGTAGTCTCTGTTTGGTTGACATCTGACCCATGGAGATTTGAGACACCGGTGCAGAACACTGAGGCGTCAGGCAGAATAATAGTCAAGGACAGGCCGAGGTCAGAGGAGGCAGAGTTCATGAAATCCAGGAAACAGTCTGACGTCACGGCAGACAGCAAAGGGTCAGTACGATGATCAGGCACGGGTCAGATCAGGCAGTGAATGGTCAGAATCCAGGAAACAGGCAGAGGTCGGTACTGGGACAGACAAATATAGCACACTTTAGCAGGAACTAATAAACTAGGATCCTTATTGCTCAGACACCCTCCCACAGGGGAAGCTACACTAAGTACCCCGAGGTGGCCAGCCATAGGCTGGTGAAGATTAGGGTGTGCCCACCCTAAGGGTACAGAGCGGCAGACAGGTCCATGCCGCTAGGACCTGGAGCACTGAAGCAGATGAGCAAGACGGGGGTGCACCCGGGCCAGCGTTGCAACAATCTTGTAATTCCGTCATACACTGTGGTGATTATGTAGTTATGTTCCATTGTCTTTTAATCTGTGCAGGTCAAACCTCTGATTTGGATCGAATCCGTCATAGAGAAATTCAGCCACAGTCGACTGGAAATCATGGTGAAGGTAAGAAGGCCCCATAAAATTGTGGAGAAATTACGGAATGGTTTCTTACCGCCACAGACGGGGAGGATGCGCGATGTGATGTGTGGTCTGATACTGGGGGTTTGACGATGCGTCTCACAGCCCGTTCACGTAACACACTGCATGAAGCCTCCTGGTCTCATTTCTCTGGTTTCTCTTCTACCAGGCAAAGGGTCAGTTTAAGAAACAATCTGTGGCAAACAACGTGGAGATTTCAGTTCCTGTTCCAAGTGATGCAGATTCTCCAAAATTTAAGACCAGCGTGGGCAATGCTAAATATGTTCCTGAGAGGAATGTGGTCGTGTGGACCATCAAGTCATTTCCGGTGAGCAGGACTTGGAGATTTTATTCATTATCGTTTCATTCATATCAGTTGGATCATGAAGAGTGATGGCATCTACTGTACGTGGCTAGCTTTTGTCACAACTCTGTGTATTTGTATCACTTGATGCTCTTCAAGTAGATGTCATGTATGTTAGTAGTTGAGCCCAGTGGACCAACAGGGATGTCTCTGGACCACCAGGAATGTCTGGGATGTCACTGGACCACCAGGAATGTCTCGGAGCTCACTGTGAATTAATGTTTTCTAACACTAGTCGTCATTATACAGGGAGGGAAGGAGTACCTGATGAGGGCGCACTTTGGACTACCCAGCGTGGAGACAGAAGATCTTGAAGGAAAACCTCCAATCAGCGTCAAGTTCGAAATTCCTTATTTCACAGTCTCTGGAATCCAAGTAAGTGGTGCCTGATAACATGCTGTGACAATATATAGGGTATGTGTTCAGGGATTCATCCCCCCCCCCCCCTCCCTCCCACATCTTATCTGATGAACGTTCCCTGATGAAGAGTACCGCCCGTACTCGAAACGCGTAGGAAGTTTGACTCCCACTACTACCCGTAGCTCAGTGTGCGGTGACGTCACTTGCTCAGACGTGAGCATTAACCCACAGGTAACGGGAATATTTTTGCCACCGGCCGGGGCTATATTCCCAATACCTATTGTAATATAACTATAATACTAGCCTATGCTGGCCATCCTCTCCCCTTGGACCCGCTTCCCCTTCTGCGCTATTACAGAGAAATACAAGAAGAGGATCGCTGCAGAACATTGCACCTCCACACGTACACGTGCGTTTAAGGTAGGACTTGGACACTTTGTAGCGCGCCTGTGTTATTACATGTCTGAGCGGTAAATGACTCTGCAGATTGCCAGCTATTCATTTTAACTATATTTCTGTACATTCTAATACATTTAACTGATCTATCGATAGCGCGCAGTGTTACATTTATACTTTTGTATGTAGAACCGTTCCCAAGATATCTGAATTTTTTGTAATATGAAAATGAGCTGTTTCGAGCCACAAGGGTCTGGCCGTAGCCCTCGGAGCACTGCCTTTGTAACGTCCCTCTGATCTTGGCACTCCCTCCTTCCCCTTAATTAACAGGGCTAGACAATAAAGCAAGGGGAGGGGGTGCTGCCCAGAGCAGAGGTGTTACTAAAGCAGTGCTCCAAGGTCTGCGGTGCTCCAAGGGCTCCGACCAGGCCCTTCATGCTCAAACCAGCTCATTTGCATATCACTGGATATCTCTGCAATGGTTCTACCTATAGACATAACATAGTTATTATTTTAATTTACATGATTACCCTACCAGGCAGCACACCTGGTTTACTAGGGTTGATCATGCTGACAGATGCTCCTTAATGTGCAGTGCCCTAATATTTAACCATACAGCAGCCAGGTATTCCTGGCGGCCTGCTTAGTGGAGGGGTTAATACCAGTATTCCTTGCGGTCTAGGACAGTGAGGGAGTTTGTGTAAGGATCCACCTAAGTGGACTAGGGCAGTGATGGCATTCACGTCAGTATACTGAGTGGTCTGGGGCAGTGAAGGGGGTAATGTCAGAATCCCCGGTGGTCTAGCACAGTGAGAGGGTTATTTCCAGTATCCATAGTGGTTTTGGGTAGTAAAGGGGTTAATACGTTACATTATTACATTATGTTACAACTAAAATAATTGTATTAATTGCTATCTTTATTGTCTCCAAGGTTCGTTACATGAAGATAATTGAAAAAAGTGGATACCAAGCGCTTCCATGGGTCAGATACATAACCCAAAGTGGAGGTACGTGACCCGTATGGATTAGAAAGGTTCAGAATTACAGCCTCTTGTAGAGACCCGATCCAACTCGAAGGCCTCCTATACGCCGGTCACCCATGTGATACCATCATAAAGCTTCCCCAAACCTCCCAATATATGGTTGGTCTGACCAGAGGTCCCTACTGGTCACCAACACAGAACTTACATTAAAGCTGAAAAAAAAAAGATGAATAGCGTATGTACCGTACTGTGGATATGGGATGGTCTTTCCTGACCATTTTTACAGGGTCAGCTTAAAGGGGTTGTGCCACCAAAAATATTCTACATTTTTCACACCAGCCCCTGGGTCTGAATATTTTTGGAATTGATTATAATTAAAAAATGTAGTATAACCACTGAGTTATTCAATAATATGCATCTGTATAGCTCCACCTGCTGTTTATTTTCCTTAGTTCTTGTCCACCTCGCTGAGGTGGTCGCACACGCTCAGTTAAAATCTTCAACTGACACCAGCCATATGTTCTGTTAGAAGCTGTGGCAGTTACAGGGGAAGAGCTGCAGCAGAAAGGCCCCCCCTTCCCGAGCTGTGATAGGGAGAAAGGACATGACCCCCGAGCTGCAATAGGGAGAGAGCTGCAGCAGGAAGGACACCACCCTGAGCTGTGATAGAGAGAGAGCTCCAGCAAGAAAGACACTCCCCCTGAGCTGCAATAGCGAGAGAGCTGCAGCAGGAAGGACACCACCCTGAGCTGTGATAGAGAGAGAGCTCCAGCAAGAAAGACACTCCCCCTGAGCTGTCATAGAGAGAGAGCTGCAGCAGGAAGGACACCACCCTGAGCTGTGATAGGGGGAGAGCTCCAGCAAGAAAGACACTCCCCCTGAGCTGCAATAGGGAGAGAGCTGCAGCAGGAAGGATGCCACCCTGAGCTGTGATAGGGGGAGAGCTCCAGCAAGAAAGGCACTCCCCCTGAGCTGTCATAGAGAGAGAGCTGCAGCAGGAAGGACACCACCCTGAGCTGTGATAGGGGGAGAGCTCCAGCAAGAAAGACACTCCCCCTGAGCTGCAATAGGGAGAGAGCTGCAGCAGGAAGGATGCCACCCTGAGCTGTGATAGGGGGAGAGCTCCAGCAAGAAAGACACTCCCCCTGAGCTGTCATAGGGAAATGCACCCTCTTAGCTGTGATAGGGAGAGTGTGGCAGCACAAAGGACACTCCCCCTGAGCTGCCAGCCTGATATAAATTTAGCAGAGCAATGCATGGGGAGATCTCTGGATCCATGTGAGGTACAGGGCTGGTTCTAGCTTTGTTAGAAAGGTATGATCATGTGCTATATGATGTCTGATTCTCATTTTTTACAAAGGGGAATAACCCCTTTAAGATAAACAGACCCCCATATCTGATCTCGGCAAAATAAAAAGAGGTTGGATTTTATTCTGCCTGATCCTTTGGATCCCACCACCAATCCATAAAATTCTGAACACCACGCTCTCAAATTATGTCTGGCTCATTAGTATAATGCACTTTGCATATGTTTTAAAAAAATATATTTTTTTCACATATTTTTTTTTTTCTTTCCTCCTGCAGATTACCAGCTCCGCACAAACTGAATGCAGCCGAGAATCCATCCGTGTGTGTGTGTGTGTGGAGCTCCTGTCCTACGTTTTCATGTGGAGAAAGAAGAATCCTATTTTTGCTTCCCATACAGTGTAGAAAACGAGCGCTGAACACTAGATTGCTACCCGGGCGGCTCTTCTATTTTATCGAGTGGCTATCATCCTGCAGTAACCGATCGAGTCCCGATCGCTCCACCTGTCACCGGGAGGGGTCTGCTCCTTGCTGTGGGCACTTATGATGTACATTTTAGATGAATGGTGCCCTCTTCAGGTCACAGTCTGGAAACACAGCCCTTTCCTAAATTAAAAAATAAATAAAAATAATAATAAAAATCTCTGAGCCAATGGTCTCCAATCAGCAGTGAGACTATAGGCCGGAGATCACTGCAATAAGGAAGATGGATTTTGTTGAAATTCTTATTCCTTTATTAAAAATTGAATATTAGATTTTTATTTTTTTTGTCTTAAAATAATTCTACAAAAACCTAATTAAGTAATATTTGCCTTTTTAAACTTGGAATGATATAATTATGTTATTACTTTTAATAAATCTTAAAATTTTGGTAAAGTGATAAGAAAGTAGTTTAAATATGTCATGTTCTGTTTGGGGAGGAAAAGTCTGTGGTTTTCTTGAAGGCAGCTATTTATTTTTTAACTCTTTAGTGATCGACCTGTTTTGTGCCTTTTTAAAGGGGTTGGACCATGAAAAATATTCTACATTTTTCCAAGCCAGCCCTTGGATCTGAACTCTTCTGTAATCACATGTAATTAAGAATGTATTATAGCCCCTGAGTTATTCACTTAAATCTATCTGTATAGCGCCACCTTCTGTTTGCCCTTCTTATTTCTCTGTCCTGCTCACTGAGATGGACGCACATGCTCAGTTATATCCTTCAACTGCTGTTAGCTGCAGCAGAAAGGACACCGTTCCTGAGAAAGGACACACCCCTGAGCAGCCAGCTTCAAATCAATCGAGCAGAGCAATGGGGAGTGGGGAGATCATTGGATCCATGGGAGGTACAGGTTAGAAAGAGGCGCATTTTTGGGGTAGACATAACATACTGATTAATTTTTATTAGCTCTCTTTCGAGTGTCTGTTATAAATTTAGTGACGTTTTATTTTTTGGCATAAAGGACATAACTGTATTTTCTGGGTCAGCATGATTACTGCAATACCAACTTTTTATGTTTTACAACTTTTGCACAATCTCTATTATTTTTTTAAGAAAATGTTTTGCATCGCCATATCCCAAGACCAGTGTTCCCTCTAAGACTTGGCAGCTGCTGAACGGGGTTGGCTCAGAGCTGGGCACAGCGCCATCAAAGGTGGGCGATAGGAAAACCTAAGATAATTGTCATATTAAAGAGCAAACAGTGTAACTGCTGAGCCATCCCTTACAATACAGTACAATCCCTGCACAGTGCCGTGTAATATACAGTATAATCCATACACCGTGTAATATACAGTATAATCCCTGCACCATGCTGTGTAATATACAGTATATTCCATACACCATGCCGTACAATATACACAATAACCCCACAGTGCAGGTGTTATACTGTATATTGTACGACATGGTGTATGAACTATACTGTATACTGTGGGGCACAGTGTAGCGGTATACTGTATACTGTGGGGCACAGTGTAGCGGTATACTGTATATTGTGTGGCACAGTGTAGCGGTATACTTTATATTGTGTGGCACAGTGTAGCGGTATACTGTATATTGTGTGGCACAGTGTAGAGGTATACTGTATATTGTGGGGCACAGTGTAGCGGTATATTGTGGGGCACAGTGTAGCGGTATACTGTATATTGTGTGGCACAGTGTAGAGGTATACTGTATATTGTGGGGCACAGTGTAGCGGTATACTGTATATTGTGGGGCACAGTGTAGCGGTATACTGTATATTGTGTGGCACAGTGTAGCGGTATACTGTGGGGCACAGTGTAGCGGTATACTGTATATTGTGGGGCACAGTGTAGCGGTATACTGTATATTGTGTGGCACAGTGTAGCGGTATACTGTGGGGCACAGTGTAGCGGTATAATGTATATTGTGGGGCACAGTGTAGCGGTATACTGTATATTGTGGGGCACAGTGTAGCGGTATACTGTATATTGTGGGGCACAGTGTAGCGGTATACTGTATATTGTGGGGCACAGTGTAGCGGTATACTGTATATTGTGTGGCACAGTGTAGAGGTATACTGTATATTGTGTGGCACAGTGTAGCGGTATACTGTATATTGTGGGGCACAGTGTAGAGGTATACTGTATATTGTGTGGCACAGTGTAGCGGTATACTGTATATTGTGGGGCACAGTGTAGAGGTATACTGTATATTGTGTGGCACAGTGTAGCGGTATACTGTATATTGTGGGGCACAGTGTAGAGGTATACTGTATATTGTGGGGCACAGTGTAGCGGTATACTGTATATTGTGGGGCACAGTGTAGGCTAGATGTGTATAACAAACATATTCCACATGAACACTTACAATTACTCGGCTTAGCCCTTGGGGATCTCGGACGCCACTTCCACACATTGGCCGGGGGCTCTGTCTAAGAAACAAATACACCACTGGTCAAAAGACCAAAGAAAGCCCCTATAGGGGTCTACTAATTTGGAAAATAAAAGCCAAATACTTTATTTAGTTCATTTAAAAAGGGGAGTTAATACCCCACAAAAACCACACATTTTAAAACTATCAGGTGGCAATGCAAATTTGTGTAAGGATTTGCTTCTCTCTCATTAAATTTGAGAAAATATATGTGCAGGTGGGTGGTTGGTGACAGTTTACCACACTTGGATATACCCTATTGCTTGGTGTCCTGGGACCTGGGCCCAAGTTCCGGACACCGCTACGCTGGTTGTCTCTACACTGGTACCAAACAGCACCACACTGATTCAACACACACAGAACTGTAGCCCTACTGATACGTGGGGTTTACACATTTGCTGCCAACTGAACTAAAACAAGCGCCTAACACTAGTCCCCACCCGACATGTTTCGCCGCGATGCGGCTTCGTCAGGGGTTCGGGGTATTAGCGTCGGCGCGCTGAACAGACAAGGGTTTTATGCCTTAGGTAACGCCCCAGTTTGTATGTTGCAGGGGACCCATTGGTCATATCCGCAAAGGGGGGCGTGTCTCCGGTAAACTGTCACCAACCACCCACCTGCACATATATTTTCTCAAATTAAATGAGAGAGAAGCAAATCCTTACACAAATTTGCATTGCCACCTGATAGTTTTAAAATGTGTGGTTTTTGTGGGGTATTAACTCCCCTTTTTAAATGAACTAAATAAAGTATTTGGCTTTTATTTTCCAAATTAGTAGACCCCTATAGGGACTTTATTTGGTCTTTTGACCAGTGGTGTATTTGAGGGTTAAATCCCGAGGGTCTTACTAGGGCCTATTTTCGTGTATCCTCTGTCTAAGAAGACGCCACCCCCTCCTCTTTTCCCCTCTTTTGTTCTCCTCTTCCAGTAGCCGCGGCGCCTGACACTGGATAACGGGCACTGTGGGCAGTATGGTGGGTACCTGTCCTGAGTTCTAGGGCCACCCACTACAGCAATGCACACAGTGAGAGTACGGAACAGGCATACACCATTACATGAAGTCCGGGCTGCGGCGGACTAAGTGTACCATGGGCCCGGGGCTGTTCACATAGCTATAGTGTGTGGGTATATATATGTATACACACACTTACTGGTGTTATCTTCTGCCATGAAGCCTGGTTCGGTGAAGGGGCCATTACCTCGCTGCCCCGTGGCAGGAGGACAGAGCTGCTTTGTTTTCTTTCATGTTTTTTTATACAGGGAGAACTTCTGGGGGGAGCAGGAGCCCGGACTCTCCCTGATTTGCTCTCCAACACAGGTGGCCATGTTTAGTTACATCCGACAGACTCTCGGCTTCACATTGCGGGGAATAGAATGTAAAAACGCCCCCGAGGTCAGAACGTGACCTGACCTTCCTCCTTCACCCCTCCCCCTCCCTCCAGTATGAAGACTGGCAATACACTGCAGGCTTTTAAGAGAGTGGGTGTTTTAGATTGACAGCCAGAGGCCCCTTGGAAACGTGGGGCCCGGAGCTGCCGACCCAAAATAGCCCCTATTCTCATAATCCGCCATTCGTCAGCGGTCCTGAGCGGAGGCATAAAGGAAGCTGCCCGCCCGCGCAGCTTACAGGGAACACTGCCCGAGACCCAAAACCTTTTCTTTTTCATTCTGCGGAACTGTGTTAGGGCTTGATTTTTGCTGGAAGACTTGCAGTTTTCATTGGTATCAGTTTGGGGTACATAACGCTTTTAAATCTGTTTTTGGAGGAAAATGAGAGAAAAACTGCAATTCTGGATTATTATTTTTTTTTTTTTTTTTTTTTTTTTTAAGGCCATTCAACATCCAGACGTTCACCGTACAGGGATAAATTACATGATAACGGCATAGTGCGGGTCGTCACAGACGCAGCGATACCAAAAATGTGCAGATTTTAATTTTGCTGGGTTTTTTTATGTAAAAAAACTCTATTTTTATTTTTTTAACCATTTAACAGTCCCCAAAAGGGACTTTATTAGGCAATCTTTTGATCACTTCTATCATTCTCCTGTACTGCTTACGCAGCACAAGAAAATTACCGTCCACTGTCAGTGCGGTACTGACGGTCACCAGCAGGCTGCACCAGAGAGGCTCGGCCTGCACCGATATCTGCTGGCATTAGAGGCAGAGCGGGCTAACAGCTCATTTGCATCCCTTTCTTCCCAGAATTCCAGAGGAGCGTCGCCTGGCCTATAAGACCCCTCACGCTGTTTAGGTGCTGTCCATAAGGAGACATAGTTTCCCAGAATACACTGCAGCCAGGCCTAGGCTGGCAATACTGGAAGAGAATAGTGCAGTTACCAGCGCTGACCAGTGTATGGTGGGAAAAAGCTGAGAGAAATCCACGGCGCTACTGCATGCCTCCCCAAACAGCTGAGTGGCAGGGGTCCTGGGCGCAAACCCCACCAATCAGATACTGATGACCTATATGGAAGGAAAAAAAAACTTGCAGTACCACTTCTCACCATTGCAAGACCTTACATTTCTCATAGACATTAATGCAACAGCGCCCCCAGCTCCACACTACGTTCCACTTTACAGTATATATTTGTAAGTTTCTAGAATGGTTTTTATTGCCCATCTGAATCATTGGTGGGGGGCAAACATGGGGGTCCAGGCAGCTCTAGAAAAATCGTCTATGAGGGAGGATGACTGTAGTCCTCGGGTCCGCAGTAACATGAGCACAGTCCGGTATACCCACCAGCTGTTGCTTAGACATAGGAGACCTTCCCCAGACTTGAGACCATCAGAGGAGCATCTGTGAGCGATGATGATCTCCATGGTCCAGGGTGCCCCCATATTGGTGCCGGTACTGTGCCACGGGTCTGTACCACCATCCTCTTTGCTTTGTTTTTTGCAGGACAAGTTGTACTTTCTAATGGCATCATTTAATATTCTATACAATGTAGTGGAAAGCTGGAAAAAGATTCCAAATTTGGTGGATTTGAAAAAACTAATTTCACCACAATGTTATGGGTTTCGCTTTAACAGGTTCTGTATGCAATAAAACGGACCTGTTCACGTCAGTCTCTGGGTCAGTACAATTACAGCGATACCAAATTTGTTTTATTTTTATTTTTATGTTTTAGTACTTAAAAAAAAAATGTGGGAAAAATAATTATTTTTTTTCTTTTCATTGCCATATTCTGACCCCCAGAAGTTTTTTATTTTTACGTTTACGTTACCATTTTGGGTGCGTAAGAATTTTTGATCACTTTTTATACAATTTCATTGGGTAGATGAAGTGATGGAAAAAAACCCGGCAAATCGGCCATTTAGATATTTTTTTTTTTCGTTATGCTATTCGGGATATGCAAGAAATATTTTAAGATTTTAATAGTACGGGCATTTCCGGACGCAAAGTTTATTTTTTTATTTTTGGGGAAAGAGGGGTTATTTCAATTTTTTTTTAAATGTTATTTTTATATTTTTTTTAAAAAGTAAAGTTTTTACAAATAAAAAATATAAACGTTCAAATCAATCACCCCCCTTTCCCCAAAATGAGAATTGAAAATAAAAATCAATACACATCATTCATGAGTATCACCGCGTGCGTAAACGTCCATACTATCAAAATATAAAAGTATTATTCCCATACAGAAAAAGGCTAAACAAAAAAAGGGTCAAAATGGTCGATTTGACGATTTTGGTCGTTTCTCCTCCCACAAAAAAAATAAATAAAAAGTGATCAAAAAGTTGTACACACCCCAGAATAGTATCAATAAAATGTACAGATCGCCCCGCAAAAAAATGAGCCCTCATACAGCTCCGCAAACCTAACTGCTAAAAAGTTATAGGGGTTAGAAAATGACAGCAAAAAAAATCTTTTCCAGGTTTTTTTGTGTTTTTTTTTTCCAAGGAAAACTATACATATGTGGTATTCGTACTGAACTGGAGAATGAATATCACAAGTCAATTTTACTGCATGATGAATGTGGGAAAATGGCTTTTTATTTTTCAATTCCACCAATTTTTTTCCCACTTCCCACTACATTCTATGCAATATTAAATGGTGGCGTTGGAAAGTACAACTTGTCCCGCTAAAGATAAACCCTCATACAGCTATGTGAACGGAGAAATAAACCTGTTATGGCTTTGGGAAGACGGAGAGCGAAAAAAGAAAACGCAAAGTAAAAAAAAACTCCGGGGTAGAAGGGGTTAAACATGCATGTGGTGTAGATCGCCTGAGCGGTACAAGCTACCCCGCAAGTATCACTATACATATTACCGTCATAATGTAACTGATCAAAACCCACTTTACCAAGACCAACATAACACTTTACAAGGGGCAAGTAATTCTGCCAGACCATGACCGCATAGTACCACCACATAGTTACGGAATACCACCATACAGTGACCCAACAGCGGTATAAACTGGTGCTACAAGGCGCTCTGCATACAGTATAAGAGAGTACAGTACAGTTACAGCCTGTGTTCTCTAAATTATAGTTTTCACTTTCCCTTTTCTTCTCCACCCGGCCAAGGCTGCCATGATGGCTTCTCCAGACCGTGACTTGTTTCTGCAGCATTTCACACACAGACATCTTTATGGCTCCTCCATTTGTCACCCTTTCCTTAGTGCCCTAGATGGTAGTAATGCCACCCTCCATGCCACCTGTAAGCTCTACTTTAAAGAAATTGTCCAATAGCAACAGAGAACTGGTAAGTACATACGTGGCAGACTCTGCACCACTGCTCCAGATCAACACATGACCTCTGCAGTCAATCACTGGCCTCAGTGGTGCACCCCACACATTAATAGTGCTCCCATGGTCCACCTAGTGCCCAAAACTGTAATAGCGCCCCCTCTCAGTAATAATGGGGCGTAGCTAAAGGCTCATGGGCCCTGGTGCAATAGTTTAGCTTGCCCCCCTCCCCTTCACACTCAGCGCTGGTGCACCTAGCTTTTCTGCTGCCAAAGGCAAATATTGTTTTTACTACTGGTCATCAATATCAGATCGGCAGGGTCCCCCAGCACCCCCGCCGACCAGCTGTTTGAAGAGAGGGCAGCGCTTATATGAGAGCTGCTTTCTCTGCTCTGTTCACCTGCTCGCCGTAGCATTTGCAGTGATGAGCAGGTAAACAGAGCAGCGAAAGCAGCGCTCATACAAAAAAAAGAGGACAACCCCTTTAATGACATACTTGGAAAACATTACATACAGCGCTACAGAACATACAGGGCAATACAGCCCCACATACCTCTTCCATCCAGTGACTTCTCTTCTCTGATGTAGATATTCTCTTTCCTCTTCTTCTCCTTCAGACCAGACCGCCATGATGACTTCTTTCAGCCGTGCCTCGTCTCTGCAGTTTAACAAACAGACATCTTACTTTCTTACTTTTCCATCATCCTCCTCACCTTCTCCACACCCCATCAATACTAGATCCGCTGTGCCCCTAATGTTATCCTGCAGAACCAGTCCCCCTGAAAACACTGGTACCACACAGAGCGTCACTACAAAAACACCCCTTTATATTGTGCGCTAGTAATAAAAAAAAAACACCTTCCTTTCAGATCAGACCCCTATATAAAACCCTAAATGAGATCCCCCCGTCTCAGACCAAACCCCCTTTAGACCTCTATGTAAGACCCCATATAAAACCCCAGTTTTAGACCTCAGATCAGACCCCCCATTAGACCTCCATGTAAGACCCCGACCCAATATCAGACCTCAGATAAGACCCCCATTAGACCTCCAGACCCCCATATCAGACCTCTAGACCCCATTAGACCTCCAGACTCCTGCTAGACCTCCAGACCCCCATTAGACCTCCAGACCGCCCCATTATTCCACTTCAGACCCCCAGTGAGACCTCTCCAGAGCCCCCATTAGACCTCAGATCAGGCTGTAACTTACCTCTCCTGCCGCCAAGCTCCCTGTCCTGGCTGTCTTCTCTTCTCAGGGCCTGCGTTGCAGTCACCTGACCTCCTGCAGCGTCAGATCAGAGTGCGGTCTGTACGTCTTGACGCTGCAGGCAGCCGGGACACAGCAGCGCCGGCCCCGGGAAGAGCGAGTAGGAGGAGAGGTAAGTACTGTACAGCGCTCCCAGCGCTTCTCTCCCCCTCCTCCTGCAGACTAGTGAGCGCATCCAGTATGGAAGCGCTCACTAGTATTCCCTGTATAACATGCAGTGCATCTTACAAAGGGAAAAGTGCAGTACCACTGGGGCCCCTATAGTTACGCCAGTGATCCCAATTCAATAATAATTCCCCCGTTCACGCCTCAGCACCGCTCCGGCCTCCTATTATGCCCCCTCTCAGCAATAATGCCCCCTGTTTATGCCCCCACTCAGCAGTGGCGTCAATTAAAGGGGTTGACAAACGGCTACTTTCTTCCAAAAACAGCACCACCCCTGTCCACAGGCTAACCCACTCCTATCTACAAAATGGGGCCCCCAAAGTGAACAGAGGGCACACCTCCACTATGGGAGCGTGCCCACTCAGCTGTTTTCGGAACTCCCACAGCAGCGAACAGAGAGCACGCCGTGCATGCGTCCTCTTCTTCAGTCCTGGTGATCTGCCATCCACGCTTGAGATGGGAATACCCCTTTAGATAAATTCTTAAAGGGGCTGTCCAGGATTAGAACAACGTGGCTGCTTTCTTCCAGAAACATCGCCACGCCCGTCCACGGATCGGGGACTACAGCAGTTGCCATATTGCACCCAACCTGCCAACAGGTGTGGCGCTATTTTTGGAAGGGCGCAGCCTTGTTTTTCTAACCCTGGACAACCCCTTTAAGGAGTGGTCATATGCTTTAATCACATGACCACTCTGATTTGGAGGGGGGGTGTGCGCCTCTGATTTGGTCATCCGCTCCCATGCATCACAGCCCAAAGCAGTCAGATGCCAAATACAATTCTGCCTTGTGGAAAATGTTCATTATTCTAGTGACAAATGTTGTAGTTCTGCCCCATGGACTACATGTCTCAGCATGCCCAGACCAATGCCCAGCAGGCAGCCATCAGACAGGGGGCTGGCTCCTTCATTTTAAACGTAAACACCCGCAGCCGAGGTGACGGGGAGGTGAGGCCGCGCCGCTGACACCAGCCTGACCCCTCGCCTCAGGGACACCGAGCACTAACGCAGCCCCCGCCCTCTCAGCGTTTAAAAAAAACACCGCAAGCCCCGCCCACGTGCGGCTTTGCCCTCTGATTGGCTTCCTCGCTAGCCAATGACCTCCGGTCTCGCCGCCCTTCCCTAGGTTACCTCGTAGCAACGGCGAGCCCTCTCTCCTCGCTTGTCCTCATTGGCCGAGCGTGTGCCGGCGGTGGGCGTGGCTGGAGGTGACAAGCGACGGCCTCGGCTTTGAGACTCGCGGATACACAGTTGCATTTTTAAAAAAAACACACCCGTACCACGTGGGGCGGTGACGTCAGAGACACACACAGAAGAGAACGAAACAGAGCCGGTGGGTGAGAGCTCGGCAGCCGCTCCGTCCGTTGGTCGCCTCCTCTCTGACGGCTCACCCGGTGCTCGGGGCGGGAACGCAGGACTACAAAGGAGGTGAGGGGGCCCCGCTGCGGGTGAAGGTGCGGGGTGGACCCGGGGGAGCTGTCACTGGGCGCAGCTCCTGTCACAGAGCCTTATCTTCACCTGTGGATACGTCCTTAAAGGGCCTCTCCATTCAGGGTGTATGACTGCGGTGACGTAGGTAGCATCCGAGGGGCCCCCCAACCCTCATATGCCCATGTAGAAGGGGCCCCTGAAGACAAGCCGCAGGTGCGGAGCCTATCGGTCCGTGTGAATGGGGGCGGGGGAGTCAGACTATACAGGGCTGTTACCATGGTGACACAAAAAGTTGCTGCAATTTTTTTTAAAATAAATAATAACGCATCAGAGCAGTAAGGACTAGGGGTGCAGTATTTACTGAACCGCGTTATGGATTCCGCTACCAGGCTCCGTTACTCATTCCGTCATAATAGAAGTCTATGGGCTGCAAAACGGATCCATCCCGTCATAGAATTGCGTTCTGGTCCGTGGTAACGGAATCCATAACGCAATTCAGTAAATACCACAACTCGAACAGGTGCAAAAGTATTCACCCCCTATGGACAAAGACTGGGGTGTGGATGAGCCTTTGCTTTACCGTCTTATTTAGTCTAGGGGTACATTGGGGCGGTGTATACGGGTATATGCACATGTAGTATGAGGGCGGCGTATACGGGTATATGCACATGTAATATGAGGGCGGTGTATACGGGTATATGCACATGTAGTATGAGGGCGGCGTATACGGGTATATGTACATGTAGTATTAGGGCGGCGTATACGGGTATATGTACATGTAGTATTAGGGCGGCGTATACGGGTATATGTACATGTAGTATTAGGGCGGCGTATACGGGTATATGCACATGTAATATGAGGGCGGCGTATACGGGCATATGCACATGTAGTATGAGGGTGGCGTATACGGGTATATGCACATGTAGTATGAGGGCGGCGTATACGGGTATATGTACATGTAGTATTAGGGCGGCGTATACGGGCATATGTACATGTAGTATGAGGGCGGCGTATACGGGCATATGCACATGTAGTATGAGGGCGGCGTATACGGGCATATGCACATGTAGTATGAGGGCGGCGTATACGGGTATATGCACATGTAGTATGAGGGCGGCGTATACGGGTATATGCACATGTATTATGAGGGCGGCGTATACGGGTATATGCACATGTAGTATGATGGCGGCGTATACGGGTATATGCACATGTAGTATGAGGGCGGCGTATACGGGTATATGCACATGTAGTATGAGGGCGGCGTATACGGGTATATGTACATGTAGTATGAGGGCGGCGTATATGTACATGTAGTATGAGGGCGGCGTATACGGGCATATGCACATGTAGTATGAGGGCGGCGTATACGGGTATATGCACATGTAGTATGAGGGCGGCGTATACGGGTATATGCACATGTAGTATGAGGGCGGCGTATACGGGTATATGCACATGTAGTATGAGGGCGGCGTATACGGGTATATGCACATGTAGTATGAGGGCGGCGTATACGGGTATATGCACATGTAGTATGAGGGTGGCGTATACGGGTATATGCACATGTAGTATGTGGGCGGCGTATACGGGTATATGCACATGTAGTGTAGTATGTGGGTGGCACAGTATGTGTGTGTGTGTGTGTGTATATATATATATTTATTAGCTCTGCAGGTTTATCCATTGAATCACTGATTTACATCTCCTAAAGAGGTTCTGCAGCAGCAGAGGCTATAGGAGGGGTTCCTTGCAGCCTTAGTGCCTCTGTAGGTTGCTGGTATGACCTCCAGTGCCCTTATACTGTACAGGACGGGATGTATAGGAGCAGTGCTGGGCAGTGCAGGCTCCTCCTGGATCGGCCCCCGGACAGCTGGGCGCTATTCTTACCACATGCCAGGTGCAGGCTCAGCACTGGACGGCCGCATTCTTGTCCCGGGCACACTGCCGTATGTTAAGGCTAATGTTTAAGGAGTCAGAAGACTCCTGTGGACATACTCCCACATAAAACAGCCGAGTCTCCACCCCCCCCCCCCTTCCTATGAGCGGCATCAGCCGAGTGCCCCCCCTTCCTATGAGCGGCGTCAGCCGAGTGCCCCCCCCTTCCTATGAGCGGCGTCAGCCGAGTGCCCCCCCTTCCTATGAGCGGCGTCAGCCCAGTGCCCCCCCCCTTCCTATGAGCGGCGTCAGCCCAGTGCCCCCCCCCTTCCTATGAGCGGCGTCAGCCCAGTGCCCCCCCCCCTTCCTATGAGCGGCGTCAGCCCAGTGCCCCCCCCCCTTCCTATGAGCGGCGTCAGCCCAGTGCCCCCCCCCTTCCTATGAGCGGCGTCAGCCGAGTGCCCCCCCCTTCCTATGAGCGGCGTCAGCCGAGTGCCCCCCCCCTTCCTATGAGCGGCGTCAGCCGAGTGCCCCCCCCCCTTCCTATGAGCGGCGTCAGCCGAGTCTCCCCCCCCCCCCTTCCTATGAGCGGCGTCAGCCGAGTGCCCCCGCCTTCCTATGAGCGGCGTCAGCCGAGTGCCCCCGCCTTCCTATGAGCGGCGTCAGCCGAGTGCCCCCCCTTCCTATGAGCGGCGTCAGCCGAGTGCCATGCCCCCCTCCTATGAGCGGCGTCAGCCGAGTGCCCCCCCCTTCCTATGAGCGGCGTCAGCCGAGTGCCATGCCCCCCTCCTATGAGCGGCGTCAGCCGAGTGCCCCCCCCCTTCCTATGAGCGGCGTCAGCCGAGTGCCATGCCCCCCTCCTATGAGCGGCGTCAGCCGAGTGCCATGCCCCCCTCTTATGAGCGGCGTCAGCCGAGTGCCATGCCCCCCTCCTATGAGCGGCGTCAGCCGAGTGCCATGCCCCCCTCCTATGAGCGGCGTCAGCCGAGTGCCATGCCCCCCTCCTATGAGCGGCGTCAGCCGAGTGCCATGCCCCCCTCCTATGAGCGGCGTCAGCCGAGTGCCATGCCCCCCTCCTATGAGCGGCGTCAGCCGAGTGCCATGCCCCCCTCCTATGAGCGGCGTCAGCCGAGTGCCATGCCCCCCTCCTATGAGCGGCGTCAGCCGAGTGTCCCCCCCATGAGCGGCGTCAGCCGAGTGCCCCCCCTATGAGCGGCGTCAGCATAGTGCCCCTAACTTCATTAACAGCGTCAGCAGAGTGCCCCTCCATACACCGTCATAAGTGACATCAATAGAGTGGCCCGATATAAGTAGCAGCAGCAGGGTCCCCCTCATAAGCGGCGTCAGCAGGGGGCTGCTCCCCCTCTCAAGTGAATTGGGTGGGGTGCAGTACCAGACAGGACCAGCTGTAGATTGTGTGTGACATATGATGATCCCTCATGACTGATGACCTGACTTGTTCTCTGTCCTCTCAGATCAGAACTACTACCCCCATCATTGCTCCTCATGTTGCTGCACGAGACCAGTGCCGGAGACCTCCTGACACGAGCCGCAGCTCAAGGAGACTTGGCTGAGGTGAAGAGACTTCTCTACCAGGAACGCATCCATCCCGACTGTCTGAACCACTTTGGGAGGACCGCCCTGCAGGTAGGTGCCTCTTATCTGAGGCTTGTTGCCCTGCTTTCCAGGACTTCCACCAGACGTACATCGATGCCCTAGTGCCTCCGACTACAACTCCCAGCATGCATACTTGCTCTTCTAAGAACTCTCATAGAAATGAATGGAGCATGCTGGAGTGCCGGAGATTGCCGACCCCTGCTCTAGTGCATACTTGTCTTCTCCATCCCGAAATAGAGGAGATCTCCTAGGCCAGTGATGGCGAACCTATGGCACCTATGGCCAGAGGCGGCACTCAGAGCCCTCTCTGTGGGCACCCGCGCCTTGGAAAAAGTCTATGGTGTACCAATATGCTTTAGACTTTTCCTGCCATTCATCAGCACAGGACACACTATGAACAGCACAGGCGGCTCACTGAATGTAGGCTATTAAGCTATTATAGCTAAATGATAAATGACATGGAAGATATCCTATATTGGTATTCAGGTTACATTGCCGTGTTGGCACTTTGCGATAAATAAGTGGGTATTTGTTTGCAGTTTGGGCACTCGGTCTCTAAAAGGTTCACCATCTCTGTCCTAGGCTCTAGATAGATCAGTGCTAACAGCGGCCACTGTAGGGAGCGAGCGGGTTATGTAGCGTTCCTATTGACATCAATAGGAGCTGTATGAATATGGATGGATAGAGCTCCCCCTAGTGGAATGTTTCCTCATGCATTGTATGACTGTGTGAAGGTAGGTGTCCTGCAGGCAGTAATGTTTATGGGGGCACTCTGTAGCACCTTCTACATGTGGGTGTGGAGCGATAAGGAATAGATTGTGTGGTGAGGACCCTTAATTTCACAACCTTCCCCTTTGTCCCCTCAGGTGATGATGTTTGGCAGTACACCGGTGGCATCCGAGCTGCTGAAACAGGGGGCCAGCCCAAATATTCAGGACTCGTACGGCATCTCCCCAGCTCACGACGCCGCCCGGATGGGTTTCCTGGACACCCTGCAAGTCTTGGTCCAATACGGAGCTGATGTCAACACTCCTGATGCCTCGGGCTGTCTCCCCGTCCACCTGGCTCTCCGAGAGGGTCATATTCCCGTCATCGCCTACCTCGCCTCACGTTCCAACTTACAGCACCAGGACCGAGAGGGCAGGACCCCCCCGCAGCTCGCCTCCATGTTGGATCCTAACCTGGCGGCCGTTTTAGAACTGCATAGGTAGAAAAGTATAATGTATGGGACGGACAAGTGGCGCAGCGCCACTCATTACACTATGCGGTATCAGACGCCTCGTGCCTCGCCGTATGATGTCACGTATGTGAGCAGCCAGTACCACTCACCGGGCACCGGGACAGCGGCCATTTTTACTGATTTAATAACAGTGTCACTTCCTAGTAGCCAGTAAAGCAGATATAACTGGCACCCAGTGATCTGATTGGTCATTGGTCCTAATATGACGCCTGACTCGCAGTGCGCCCAACCGTGTCCTATAGCTATACAAACCGTACCTAGGTGTGCACCCTAAACCTCGGGGGGCAGGACTACATCTCCCCTCACAGAAGTCTAAATGCTATGTGTATGTGGCCGGTTATGTGCAGTTTTTTTCTTAATTCTCAGGTAAAAATAACATTTTTTTTTTTTTTTTTATCTTTTTTTTTTATTTTTTTTTTTATTTTACTTAGTTTTAGATTTTTTTTATTTTGTTTCTTAGTTTACAATTTTTTTATTTTACATTGTTTTATTTTTTATTTACATTGTTTTGTTATTTTACATTGGTTTATTTTTTATTTTTTTCTGCGTTATGTTTCCCTATGCAAGTGCACTAAAGGGGTTGTGCAGCAAAATATTATTGTGACCTTTCCTCAGGATAGGTCATCAATATCAGATCAGCGGTGGTCCCGCCAATTATTATTATTTTTTTTTATGCACTTATATGGCGCTACTATATTCCGCAGCGCTTTACAGCCCCAATGGGGCTCACAATCTAAGGTCCCTCAGTATGTCTTTGGAGTGTGGGAGGAAACCGGACAAACACGGGGAGAACATACAAACTCCATGCAGATGTTGCCCTTGGTTCGAACCTAGGACCCCAGCGCTGCAAGGCACCTGTGCCAACCACTGAGCCACCGTGCTGCCCACTCAGCTGTTTGAGGCGGCAGCGGTGCTCATGCGAGAAGGCTGCTTCCATTTTAGAATTACCTGTGCTTTTTCTTGCTTGTAGAGGTAGAGAGCTGATGGGTGGGGGTCCCGGGAGTTAGACCCCCCCCCACCGATATTGATATTGATATCCCGAGGACAGGCCACCAATAGTATTTCGCTGCACAACCCCTTTAGTTGAAGGGACAGTCGCCTGTACGTCACTCAATCGATTTCTTTGTATTGTATGACTGTATATAGGGTTTATCCACCGTGCTGTGTCCATATAGTACTATAGGTGGATAGTGCCACCGTGCTGCGTCCGTATAGTACTATATGTGGATAGTGTCACCGTGCTGCGTCTGTATAGTACTATAGGTGGATAGTGCCACCGTGCTGCGTCCGTATAGTACTATATGTGGATAGTGCCACCGTGCTGCGTCCGTATAGTACTATATGTGGATAGTGTCACCGTGCTGCGTCTGTATAGTACTATAGGTGGATAGTGCCACCGTGCTGCGTCCGTATAGTACTATTGGTTGATAGTATCACCGTGCTGCGTCCGTATAGTACTATATGTGACTAGTGCCACCGTGCTGCGTCCGTATAGTACTATAGGTGGACAGTGTCACCGTGCTGCGTCCGTATAGTACTATAGGTGGATAGTGTCACCGTGCTGCGTCCGTATAGTACTATACGTGGATAGTGCCACCGTGCTGCGTCCGTATAGTACTATAGGTGGATAGTGTCACCGTGCTGCGTCCGTATAGTACTATAGGTGACTAGTGCCACCGTGCTGCGTCCGTATAGTACTATAGGTGGACAGTGTCACCGTGCTGCGTCCGTATAGTACTATATGTGGGTAGTGTCACCGTGCTGCGTCCGTATAGTACTATAGGTGGACAGTGTCACCGTGCTGCGTCAGTATAGTACTATAGGTGGATAGAGTCACCGTGCTGCGTCCGTATAGTACTATAGGTGGACAGTGTCACCGTGCTGCGTCAGTATAGTACTATAGGTGGATAGTGCCACCGTGCTGCGTCCGTATAGTACTATAGGTGGATAGTGCCACCGTGCTGCGTCAGTATAGTACTATAGGTGGACAGTGTCACTGTGCTGCGTCCGTATAGTACTATAGGTGGATAGCGTCACCGTGCTGCGTCCGTATAGTACTATATGTGGACAGTGTCACTGTGCTGTGTCCGTATAGTACTATGTGGATAGTGCCACCGTGCTGCGTCAGTATAGTACTATAGGTGGACAGTGTCACTGTGCTGCGTCCGTATAGTACTATATGTGGATAGTGCCACCGTGCTGCGTCCGTATAGTACTATAGGTGGACAGTGTCACCGTGCTGCGTCCGTATAGTACTATAGGTGACTAGTGCCACCGTGCTGCGTCCGTATAGTACTATAGGTGGATAGTGCCACCGTGCTGCGTCCGTATAGTACTATATGTGGATAGTGCCACCGTGCTGCGTCCGTATAGTACTATAGGTGGACAGTGTCACCGTGCTGCGTCCGTATAGTACTATAGGTGGACAGTGTCACCGTGCTGCGTCCGTATAGTACTATATGTGGACAGTGTCACCGTGCTGCGTCCGTATAGTACTATAGGTGGACAGTGTCACCGTGCTGCGTCCGTATAGTACTATAGGTGGACAATGTCACCGTGCTGCGTCCGTATAGTACTATAGGTGGATAGTGCCACCGTGCTGCGTCCGTATAGTACTATAGGTGGACAGTGTCACTGTGCTGCGTCCGTATAGTACTATAGGTGGACAGTGTCACCGTGCTGCGTCCGTATAGTACTATAGGTGGACAGTGTCACCGTGCTGCGTCCGTATAGTACTATAGGTGGATAGTGCCACCGTGCTGCGTCCGTATAGTACTATAAGTGGATAGTGCCACCGTGCTGCGTCCGTATAGTACTATAGGTGGACAGTGTCACCGTGCTGCGTCCGTATAGTACTATATGTGGATAGTGCCACCGTGCTGCGTCCGTATAGTACTATAGGTGGATAGTGCCACCGTGCTGCGTCCGTATAGTACTATACGTGGATAGTGCCACCGTGCTGCGTCCGTATAGTACTATAGGTGGATAGTGCCACCGTGCTGCGTCCGTATAGTACTATAGGTGGATAGTGCCACCGTGCTGCGTCCGTATAGTACTATAGGTGGCTAGTGCCGCCACTTTGTTGCCGTGGTGCATTCAGAAGATTAGAATTTGAGGTAGGCGGACGTGAACAGAAGGATTTTTATTTTTCCTCGTAATCCTCCCACTAAATGGCATTCTGAGATTTTGTTCCACAGATGAATGACTGAGGGCCCGGCGTGGGAGAGCAGCAGACAGGGCGACAGGAATTCAGGGAGCCATGGCGGAAAGCGTGTAACCCCTTGTGTGCCCGGGAAAAGGCAGCCACGTCTACGTCCTTATTCTCTGTTATCCGCCAGGTGGGGCTGGAATATCGTACTGTAACTGGACTCTTAGGCCCCATGCACACGGCCGTGTGCGGGCCGTGGAACCGCGGCCTGGATCCCTCCTGAGAGCAGGAGCGCACGGCGTCACTGGTTGCTATGACGCCGTGCGCTCCCTGCTGCCGGCACAGTACAGTAATACACTGGTATAGATCATACCAGTGTATTACTGTACTGTGCCGGCAGCAGGGAGCGCACGGCGTCATAGCAACCAGTGACGCCGTGCGCTCCTGCTCTCAGGAGGGATCCAGGCCGCGGTTCCATGGCCCGCACACGGCCGTGAAACACGGCCGTGTGCATGGGGCCTTATACTGATAAATTCTTATAATTGGACAATCCCTTGAAATGGGTTCTCTGGGACCTTTATATTAATGGCCATTCCTTGGTATAGGTCATCAATATCAGATTGGCGGGGGTCCGACTCCCAGCACCCTTCCTGATCAGGTGGAAACAGGCGACACAGCGCCATCCATTGTGTAGTGGCCAGGCCTGGTTACCGCAGCGCCTGAAGTAGTTCCAGTGAATGGCAACATAACCCCTCTCCTAACATGTGTTTTACTAAATATGTCTCCCCTATGAAATAAAGATTCCAGAGCATCTTTTCTCACAATACTGTGTTGTGCTGTTCCTCTCTTATTCCTCCCGGAAATTGTTGAATAAATTGGGGACATGTCCCTATATCATCTGATACTGTCGGTCAGCTCTGGCGGTGTCCGACACGGCAGGGACACGCCCCTTTTGACAAGGGGAATGAATGGTAATACCCAGAGGAATAACAAAGGGTCGACACTTTTCAGAACTATAAAGAAAGATGCTCCAGAATGGTTATTACATGGGGAATGCAATGCTTTATTAATAATGACATGTCAGGGGAAGTGACGGGTCCTCCTTTTGGGGAATAACTAGTGGGGAAAAAAATAAAATATATATATTATAATTTTTTTAAATTATTTTTTAGCCTTTTACATTTTTGCATCTTCAGAACTGTGCCCCCCCCACTCTGTTATCCGCAATCAGAAAGAAGGCATGAACAATTTTACTTTATTTTTAAATGCAAAATAATTAGTTTTTTATTACATATTATAAAAATAAAATATGGGTTTATTTTATCGCATGGTGCAATATATGGCCGTCTGCTGAAGCTCCAGCCGCAGTGTATTCTGTTTTTGGGAAGTAAATTTATTTTATGTGTGATTATTTTATTTTTATTTTTTTCTTCTATGTGGAATGAATATATTAATTTATTTACCTCATATGTTCTGTGGCTTGAGATTGAAGTTTGTTTTTTGACTGTAAGAAAAAAAGTAAAAAAAACAACTGCTGAGTATTTTTAAGTGTGGGTGCACGGCAGCGCTCTGGTTACAAACTGTATTTAACGTCTTTTTACGGCTTTTTTGTATTAATTTAATAAAACAATATGAATTTTCCGCCTTTCGCATGTCGAGTTGTATAAAATATGAATTTCTGTATTTATTACGTCCTGGAAGGAACTGTTCCCGGGGCAATTTTATGTTTTTAACTATTAAATTAATATTTGTGGACTTGAATTTTTCTTTCTTTTTTTTTTTTTGTATCTTTGTTACATTTGAATGTTTTTAACGTGACTGTGAAATTCTGGTGTTGTTGTCGTTCTCAGCGTCGCTCGCTGTTTGAGATCTGAATAAAAGAAATAGAAGATGGCCTGGTCTCCCTGACTCTTATTTTCTTGCAGGATGATGTGGATTGTAGTAGGTCTGGACCAGTGCTGAGGACCACATAGTGGAAGAGATGTAGAAAAGTGAGGACTCCCAGAGGCAGGGTATCCAATATGGCTGTGTTTTGGCACCGCCATGGAGCCACTTAATCCTTCTTGCCCCATCGCCTCCTGAGTCTCTCCAGATAAATTATTCCTCAGACACCCCACGGTACACAGGGAGCCATTTATGTTTTGACTCCGGAGCCCCAGCATGCCGCCAGTGCGCCCCATTAGGTCCCATTATGGATGAGCAAAGCAAACTTCGTATCCTAGAGCTGAAGTCGCTTCACTCAAAAGTTAGGATTAATGCTGTACAGAGATGAGTCTCAAACAGACCCCAGACCCCCTAGACCAGGCATCCTCAAACTGCGGCCCTCCAGCTGTTGTAAAACTACAACTCCCACAATGCCCTGCTGTAGGCTGTTCGAGCATGCTGGGAGTTGTAGTTTTGCAACAGCTGGAGGGCCGCAGTTTGAGGATGCCTGCCCTAGAAAAATAGAGACACCAGACCTCCTAAACAAAACACAGTCCCCAGACCCTCTAAACAAAGAGACCCCAGACCAGACCCCCACAGTCAAAAAAAGAGACCATACCCCTAAACAAATACAGACCCCCAACAGATACGGAGCCATAAATAAATACATATTTTTCCTAGACCTCCTAAACCAAGAGAGCCAGACCCCCTCTGTTTACAGTCACCAGGGCCCGTTAGGACTCTTACACCCTTATCAGTGGCCTATATAAAGGTCTGGTCTGGTGTCTGTATACAGAGAGGGGAACCTACTGGACCTCAGACCAATCGCCTCTCCACATCTCTCCTCTTCTGCCTCCGGCAGCATCCTCCTGTTACCCATGTGCAGAAATAGGGCGAGGTGAGTTTATGGGGTGTCCGAGAGATTCAGCCCTTTTTCCAGGTGTCTCATGGACATTCCACTAAGGTTCAGCTACCAGCATATAAATCCCATTTCTAATCTGTATCAGTTCTAGGAGACAAGTGATTTTTTTTGTACCTGTAGCCGCCACTAGAGGGAGCTGGTATACAGCCAGCACCGAGATCAATGGGAGCTGTGTTAACTAGTCTGCGCTGTCCTCCCCCTAGTGGTCGCGCCGTAAATGTCACAACTTGTCACCGGTCTATAGGCAGACAAAGAGAATATCATTGAAACCGCATTACAAGTAAGGAGCCCTAAAGCAGAAGCAGCGCCCCTAAACCATAACGGGAGGAATTCACGCTAACAGGATGCAGACCCTAGTTTAAACAAATAAAATACAATTCTGCATTTCGCCACGCCCCCCGCAAATACGATTGGCTTTTGGGGTTGGAACGCAAGAAGCGATCTCCGGATTCGCCAGTGTCTCTAGTGGAACGCATGACGTGAGTGAGTGGGCGTGTCCTGTAAGGTAACGTGGTTTCTGGTCGAGGACAGCATGGCCGAACTCAGGATAAATCGCAAGTTCGCCGAGCGCTATGACCGCTACCGGGAGAAGGAGGAGCTGCAGCGCCGTAAGTGTCCTCCCCCCCCCTGGGGCTGCACGCCGTGCTATAGCCGTTACCGGAAATGCTTGCCCCTTCCTTCACTACTGCCCCCTCCTCTGGCAAAGGCCTGCGAGAAGTGCAACTCCCAGCGTGTAATAAATCTCTAGAGGGACGATGGGACTTGTACTACTGCATCACAAGGATATTATAGCCTGATGTATTCTGGGACTTGTAGTTCTCACCAGCCTGTGCCAGTCACAGAAGCCCCCCATTGCACACTGTGGCAGCAACAGTGCCCTCCATTACAGCCCCAGGCGCCCCCCGTCGCGGCGCGCGCCAGCCACAGGCGCCCCCCGTCGCGGCGCGCGCCAGCCACAGGCGCCCCCCGTCGCGGCGCGCGCCAGCCACAGGCGCCCCCCGTCGCGGCGCGCGCCAGCCACAGGCGCCCCCCGTCGTGGCGCGCGCCAGCCACAGGCGCCCCCCGTCGCGGCGCACGCCAGCCCCAGGCATCCTTTGCAACTGAACAGGCAACAGATATACGCCAAGAATTGGCGTATATCTGATAATAAATGACCCCCTTTGTGTCTGTGCAGTGAAGGATCGATATGGAGACAAGGAAGATGACGGCAGCGGATCCTCCAGCTCTGAGTCAGAAAGTGAAGATGACCTGGTGGGTACCGAGCAGTATGGCTGCGGCGGGTGATGGGGCAGTCCGATGTTACCCCACCCATCACCTCGTGGGTGTAATGGCACTGCTGTGGTGCTCTGAGTCTTTTTCTTGTCCTTTTCGTTACTGGTGCCACATGGAAACCATCAGCAGGCAGATGAGCTGTCGGTGACTGATCTGGTTTTCTTATGTGTCCTTACATAACAACGACCTGATTGGTTCATTATCATCCTAATAGGTTTCGGTTCTAACTAACTGATGGGGCATCCAGCTGCCGGCCGCTCCCCAATAATCTCATCGCTGGGGTCCTGCTTTAAGAACACTATTTGAATGTTCATTTGCTACTATTCAAGTGTTAAAGGGGATAGCCCATCTGGCTAGGATATGCCTCCAATGTCCGATAGGTGCAGGTCTCGCCTCTGGGACCTGTTCCCATCTCTCGACTGGGGCTCCCGAAGTGAACGAGAGTGCACCGTGCGAACGCAGCCGCCCTCTATTGACTTCTATGAGAGTGCCAAAAATAGCTGAGCAGGCGCTTTGGCCCCGTTGTAGTGATAGGTGGCATATCCTAACGATGTGGGCCAACTCCTTGACTGATCCAAGCTCTCCTTGGTGTTTACACATTATCAGAATTATTTAGAAAATAGGATCCGTCAATGGCAACTTTTTGATGGGTCACATGACAATGATGCCGGCTGTACAGTTTGTGTTACTGAAGTGTTGTGCTCACTTTTACACTTGGGGCTGATTCCTTCTGGGCATAAGAAATGGTCCCCAGAAGGGCCAGTCCGGGGGCCAGAAGAAGCGAGCCCCGCCTCCAGGACTCCCAGACACCTCCGGTTTTGTAGGAGTCAGGGCTGCAGAAGTCGTGTGTCCTGTGACCCTTCTGAGCCATGGATAAACCTGGTCCTATTGGCTCCCCCTGAGATAAGCGGCATCAGACGCTTATCTCCGTGCACTTGGTTTGCCTATGTCTGTGGGTGACTAGGATGTTTACTGTCTGTAGCAGAAGATACTGACCCCCCTGTTCTGCAGGAGATCGACCCCCAGCTGGACAAGGACTTCTATCGGACTCTGTCCCTCCTCAAAAAGAAAGATCCGGTCATCTACAAGGAGGATGTCACTTTCTACCAGGAAAGCGGTAAGAAGATCAGCTCAGCCCCCGCTAAGTAGATACCCGCCGTCCGTATTACTCAACGGGGTCTGGTGTGGATCAGCCCATGGGATGCTGGACCCTAAATGACCTGGTGCCCATTGAAGCCAGTGTAATGGACATCCTGGTACTACAGATTAAAGAGCAGGGGGGTGTAAGAGGTTAAAGGGGTTTTTCGAGGACTGTATTACTGGTATCCCTAGGGTAGGTCATCGATATCAGATTGGTAGGGGGTCCGACTCCCGATACCCCCATCCATCAGCTGTTTGAACGGCTGCTGCCCTCCAGAACAGCACCATAAATTTGGTAGTGGCCAAGAACGGTACTGCAGCTGTTTCCGTTCACTTAAAGGGATATTCTCGTTAGAACACGTTATTCCCCATCTGTAACATATCATTGATATTCTGCTCCTCAGATCTACCTGCCCCCAGCCAGAGCAAAACGTCCAAGGAGAAGCCCATGTACCTGAAGGACTATGAAAGAAAAGTCATCCTGGAGAAGGAAGGGTGAGGACGTCACAGGGCATTGGTCACCCTCTGGGCAGGTGCTTGGGTTTTGGGGTCACTCATGTTAGTTTTCTTCTTTTCCTGTAGTAAATATGAGGATGAGGACAGCTCGGATGGAGAGGACCAGCTAATGCAGGATCAGGTAATGTGGGGACCAACCTAGTCAACAACTCCCCCAAGTAGCGGGCAGAGCCATGGGGGGGGGGGGGGTCTACCGCTCACTAAGGACCAGCATCGCTTGTGTCTTAGATTGCGGCTTGGTTTTATTGAGCTGGGTGAGGCTGAGCTGTAATACCGCACACAACCTGTGGACAGGGGTGGCGCTGTTTACTCCACCAAAAAGCACCATGTTTTTCTAATACTTTGTATTTTGTAAACTAATGTAAACTAATTTCCTGTTTTTCAGAGAGCTCGATCCCCAACGTATATAGAGGAACAGCGGCAGATCCGAGACGGGTGAGGAGCTAGGTGACAGTCTGCCCCTCCCACCACAGACAGGAGGGAGGAGCTAGGTGACAGTCTGCTCCTCCCACCACAGACAGGAGGGAGGAGCTATGTGACATGGGGTCTGCCCCTCCCACCACAGACAGGCGGGAGGAGCTATGTGACCTGGAGTCTGCTCCTCCCACCACAGGGTGACACAGACAGGAGGGAGGAGCTATGTGACATGGAGTCTGCTCCTCCCATCACAGGGTGACACAGACAGAAGGGAGGAGCTATGTGACATGGAGTCTGCTCCTCCCACCACAGGGTGACAGACAGAAGGGAGGAGCTATGTGACATGGAGTCTGCTCCTCCCACCACAGGGTGACACAGACAGGAGGGAGGAGCTATGTGACGTGGAGTCTGCTCCTCCCACCACAGGGTGACACAGACGGGAGGGAGGAGCTATGTGATGTGGAGTCTGCTCCTCCCACCACAGACGGGAGGGAGGAGCTATGTGATGTGGAGTGCTCCTCCCACCACAGACAGGTGGGAGGAGCTATGTGACGTGGAGTCTGCTCCTCCCACCACAGACAGGTGGGAGGAGCTATGTGACGTGTAGTCTGCTCCTCCCACCACAGACAGGTGGGAGGAGCTATGTGACGTGGAGTCTGCTCCTCCCACCACAGACAGGAGGGAGGAGCTATGTGACGTGGGGTCTGCTCCTCCCACCACAGACAGGAGGGAGGAGGTATGTGACGTGGGGTCTGCCCCTCCCACCACAGACAGGAGGGAGGAGCTATGTGACATGCATTTAACCCTTTCAAACTCCATGACATATTTTATTGGTGGGAGGGCTTTAGTGCAAATTGCTGTACTTGTAGCAACGGGGAGAATAGAAGCGGAGGTGCTGCAACCCCAGGGGTTTGGGGCCATGAGCATGAAGGTTCCCTTCATGTACAATAAATAAATTGGACGACCCCTTTAAAAATATAAAAAGAAAAAAAAACACAAAAAAACGTATTTCTAATTATAATGCTTTATTTATATAAATATAAAAAATACATAATTGGAATCATTGCATTCGTATCGACCCGTATATTGCATAGTGTGTAATATACTGAATGGGAAACGCCATAAGAAATAAAACAAAATTCAAGAATTGCTTTTTTTTTTTTTTTTTTTTTGTTCATCCTCTCCAAAAATGGAATAATATGTGATAAAAGTTCATGTCTCCTCCCCTTAAAAGTTACAAATAGTGGCCGTGAAATCACCAACTCATCCTGCAAAAAGTTATGGGTTTCTGGATGCGAAGATGGAAAAAAAGATGTGTCCTTAAGGGGTTAATTGAGAAGTGCACTAAATACAGTAAAAATGAAAAAGTTCAGGTTTGGCACCGGGCCCTCGGTTGACTTGTTTTTCTCTGAATTTGAAGTTTCCGGAAGTTCGTTGAGGACAGTGACGACGACGATGAAGAGGAGGAGACCACAGCAAATCTGCTAACAAAACGCCTAAAAACCAAGAAAGAGCAAGTAAGTGTGTCCAAGGCAAACCCACCCCTACATGTAATCGCCTGAAGTCTTGTAGTATTCACTCTTGGCCACTAGAGGGCTCTAGTAAGACCTTTCTACAGGATGTAACTGACTTTTTTTAGATCTGAAATCACAAACCTGTGGCTCCCCAGCACTACAACTCCCATCTTGCTAGGGACTGTAGTCTTGTCGCAGTTGGAGACCACCAACTCAGACAGAGGTGGTCTTGCACAACCCTAACATTTTCCTTGATGGTCTCGCAGGAGCAGGAGGAGGAAGAACACATTGCTTGGCTCAAGGGACAGAAGGACATAGAAAATAAAGATGAAGTGAAGGAAATGGTGAGTAATAAATCTCCCCGAGCTGTGGTGGAGGCAGAAGCATCTCTGTAGCTCTTTGTGAAACCACAAAGTGTCCACGTGTTCCAAGGACTTACCTCCTTAAAGGGGACTGGAGTTTACATATGGCCTGTGATGCGCATGCTGCTGCACAGGGCGCAGTCCACAGCCTCGCGGTGTCATGGGTCTTGGCGGTCCCTCTCATGACTGAGAATTTACCATTTCTCTGTCACTTCCAGTTCCAAGACTTGTGGCTCTTGAATGGAGAGCATTTTTTCCACACACTACTGTCAGTTTTAAAGGGAATCTGTCATCAGCCACCTCCCTAATGAACTGCTGTGGGTCACCTGATTAAAACGCTGGTTTTGTTTTGTAGATCCGAGGCTCCGTTCCCGAGTTCCTTTTTCTTAATATGCAAATTAGGCCTTTGGTGCAATGAGGGCACCACATTTGCTCTTGTTGCACCCAAGCTTTGCCCCTTTCTGTGCAAAGCAGTGAGGGAGGTGGCAAGGACCAGAACTTGGGTACAACAAGAGCAAGGGTGACGTCCTCATTGCACAATAGGCCTAAAATGAAAACAGCGTTTTCATCAGATGGACTACAGCCATGTGGCTATTCAAACAGCTGGATAGGGAGGTCACTGGTGACAGATTTCCTTTATAGGGGTTCTCCGACTCTGGATAGGTGATCGGTGGGGGTCCGACATCAGGGTGAATTGTTCTGAGCTGCACCTAGGCCACGTGACGGATGGTCATGATGTCACTGGCCTAGGTTTAGCAACAAGAAGGTCACAGGGGTGGTGTTCTCAAACAGCTGATCTGTGGGGGTCCCGGTTGTTGGATCTCCACCGATCAGATACAAAGAGTTGGATAATCCCTTTCAGTTTTTTAAATAGGCTGGACAACTCCTTTAAAGAGAACCTGTCATCAACTTTATGGTGACCTCACCGAGGGCAGCATAAAATAGTGACAGAAATGCTGATGTCAGCGGTGCGTCACTCATGAGCTAAAGGTAAGTGGTTGCCGAGAACCAGCATCATAATCATTGCAGCCCAGGCCTGGAGAAGAGTCAGATCTACCCGAGAAGAGTCCTGGTTATCCATAATCTCCTGCTCTCCCGTCCATCTGCTGATGATTGGCAGTTATCTCCTAGAGAGAAAGGGAGAAAACTAGGTAGAAGCCGGTCAGTCATCAGCAGGTGGGCAGGAGAGCAGGACTTCATGAATAACCAGGACTCTTCTCAGGTGGCCGGGACTCTTTTCCAGGCCCAGTCTGCAATGATTGTGATGTTGGTTCTCGGCAACCATTTACTGCTAACTTATAAATGACAGACCGCTGAAATCATCTCACCTGTCTGTGTATTCTGCCGTTAGTATGGGCAGCATAACGTTGATGACAGGTTCCCTTTAAGGAAACTGCTTGTCTTTGGCATCACCTAGGTAGTTGTAGCTCCAACGTTATGTAGATAATTCGCAGCAGGATACTCGGCAGCCCTAGATACAGCGCACAGGAGAGGCTGCTGACTGCACCTAGTACAGCCTCAGGCACATCATGGCAAGGTGGAAACTCCAATCCATTGCACCGAGAGGCAGGGGCTGCAATAGTTGTCGCTACGGAAAAAGGAAATGGCCTTTAGGAGATTAGGTAACACAGGGCCAAGAAGATTTGTGCCGGGCGGCGATCTTGGCAGAATCTGGTGATACGTTATTACACATGAGACTGCAGGGAAATCAGATAGCATTCACATGGAAATCTATGGCAGAGGTCAGCAACCATGTGAAACTATAACTCCCAGCATGCACCCTTACTCAGCTGTTCTCGTAACTCCTGTAGAAGTGGAAGGAGGTTGCTGATCCCTGTTCTATGCTATGGTTCTCTGGAATCAGCCATTTCCCGCATTCTTCAGTGAGAGAGCAAGGTTTCTTAGTTCTAGGAGTTCCTATGAAAGCTGGGTGGCCATTACGGCTCCCACCCAGCCATGCTCATCAGGAGTCTGGAAAAGCTGGGTGACATCGGAAGCCATATTACCCATCGTGCAATCTGTGTGTCTTGTCTGTGCAGGATTATCTGAAGCAGTACTGGAATGATCCTTCACTGGACGAAGGAGAGAAATTCCTGAGAGATTATATTCTGAATAAGGAGTACAAGGAAGACGATGAGGAAGAGGATGACGAATGGTGATCTTACAGGGGCTGTCCGAGTGTCACCAGATATACATATCCATTGTAAACCCCACTAATCACAAGGATCCCGTGACCTTCATTCTACACATCCGAGCGAGGGAGTGAAATGGAGAGTCTGCCCCCCGTTTTTGAGTACTTCCCATTATAGTCTATGAGAGATGTAGAATCGGCCCAGAGAGGGTGCTGTTTATATGTGGTATTATAGAGCTGACGATCAGAGTTAACCGTTAGGGCTAGGGATAAACTAATCGACTTCGGATGAAACATCCGAAGTCGATTCGCATAAAATGTAGTTCTAATACTGTACGGAGCAGGAGCCGTACAGTATTAGAATGTATTGGCTCCGATGAGCCAAAGTTATTGCTTCGCGAAGTCGCGAGACTTTGCGCAATAGCGTCATAAATTAATTTGTACTGTAAAAAAGCTTTTCCCGAACTCTGGTTCGGTTCCAAGGTACCAGTGGGTGGTCGGACCCACTGATTAGGTACTGATTGCCACATGTTGCTACAAGTGTGGAAACCATAGTGTAACCGTTCAGGTAGTTTAGAGATAAGACTATGCAGTGGTAAAACTTGGCTTAGTAAATAGGAGACCCTTTTCACCCTGATTTTTGAAGGCCCAGAACTCAGAATGGCCACATAATGAAGAGCCAGCAATGTCATTGGCTTGATGATCAAGGATACCCCCCCCCCCTTATTATTACACTTATGTTGGGCGATAATTAGTATAATCTTGCAAAGAGAAGTTAGTAAGATGTTGATTGTGTTCTTATGGCTCCTTTCAGCCCTCCAGCGTTGGAGGAGGCTGCTCATGTCTCGGACTCGGAAGACGAGGGGGAGATTTTCTTAAAGAAACAGGAAGATTTTGAGAGAAAATACAATTTTAGATTTGAGGAGCCCGAATCTGATTTGGTAAGTGGAGACCGTGGATGAGATGTGTCGTCATGAATGGAAATGGGCCAGCTCTCATTCACTTTCAGGAGAGTGTATTACAATCATTGTGTCTTTATTACTTAATGATTGATTGTCTTATCCATTGTGTATCCAGATTAAGACTTTCCCTAGAGCTATCGCACAGTCAGTGAGGAGGAAAGACGACCGGAGGAAGAGGAAACGAGAAGAGATAAGGGAGAGAAAGCAGAAGGTGAGTCCTGGAAAAAATAGGTAAGGCTACTTTCACACCAGCGCTTCGGTGTCCGCCTGTGAGATCCGTTTCAAGGATCTCACAAGCGGCCCCAAACGGATCAGTTTAGCCCCAATGCATTCTGAATGGATGCGGATCACTTTGGCTCCGTTCCGCCTCCATTCCGCTCTGGAGGCGGACACCAAAACTCTGCTTGCAGCGTTTTGGTGTCCACCTGGCCGTGCGGAGCCAAACGGATCCGTCCTGACTTACAGTGTAAGTCAATGGGGACGGATCTGTTTGACGTTGACACAATATGGTGCAATTGCAAACGGATCCGTCCCCCATTGACTTTCAATGTAAAGTCAGGACGGATCTTTTTTTTACATAGAATGCCGACGGATCCGTTCTGAACGGATCCCATTGTTTGCATTTATAGGTGCGGATCCGTCTGTGCAGACACCAGACGGATCCGCACCTAACGCAGGTGTGAAAGTAGCCTTAAGTGACTTCTTGTGAGGCAGAGCCTGAAAAAATTCTGTAATACTACCCCTTATACAAGTATACAAGCATATAGTATAACTGCTATAATACTGCTCCTATGTACAAGAATATAACTACTATAATACTGCTCCTATGTACAAGAATATAACTGCTATAATACTGCCTCCTATGTATAAGAATATAACTACTATAATACTGCCTCCTATGTACAATAATATAACTGCTATAATACTGCTCCTATGTACAAGAATATAACTACTATAATACTGCTTCCTATGTACAAGAATATAACTACTATAATACTGCCTCCTATGTACAAGAATATAACTACTATAATACTGCCTCCTATGTACAAGAATATAACTACTATAATACTGCTCCTATGTACAAGAATATAACTACTATAATACTGCTCCTATGTACAAGAATATAACTACTATAATACTGCTCCTATGTACAAGAATATAACTACTATAATACTGCCTCCTATGTACAAGAATATAACTACTATAATACTGCTCCTATGTACAAGAATATAACTACTATAATACTGCCTCCTATGTACAAGAATATAACTACTATATACCTTACACAAAACGTCAGACATAGCCATTGAGTTCCAAAAATTCTATAAGGACCTATATGGCCTTCCAGAGGAAGTAGGTGGATCTGTGGAGGGTAGAGGTTCCCTTATAGATAAGTTTCTTAATCATATACAACTACCCACCTTGACTGCAGATGAGTGCCAAGCGTTACTGTCTCCCGTTACTGAGGACGAGGTTGCTAAATAGTTAGGTTCCATGCCACAAGGGAAGAGCCCGGGTCCAGACGGCTTCCCGGTGGGATATTATAAAAATTCTCAAACATACTGACTCCCCATTTAGCTGCCTGGTGCAATGAGCTTCTGACGGGCTCTCGGTTACACAAACAATCTCTGGAAGCCACAGTTACTATCCTTCCCAAACCGGGGAAAGACCCCAAACAATGTGGCAGCTATAGGCCAATCTCATTGCTGAACGTCGACATTAAGGTCTGGGCGAAACTTCTAGCAACTAGGATTAGTGTTCTTCTACCCAAACTCATAAATCCTGAGCAAACAGGTTTTGTCCCCGGTAGGGAGGGCAGTCACAACTCATGTAGAATCCTGTCCATCATGCAGTTAGCTATTAAAAAGAAAATCCTCCTGGTTATGTTGGGCGTGGACGCGGAGAAGTCCTTCGACCGGGTTAATTGGTCCTATATGATGGGTACTCTACAAAAGTTTGGTTTTCCTCAGCAGTTTAGAAATGCTATCATGTCTCTGTATGGGGACCCAAGCGCCCGGATCAGAGTTAATGGCACTCTATCGCCTCCTTTTCCTATAAGAAATGGGACGAGGCAGGGTTGCCCGTTATCGCCTGCTTTGTACATTCTTGTAATGGAAACTTTGCTACAAGCCATTAGGGAACATCCCGATATTAAAGGCGTTAAATTAGAGAATGGCTCCATTGAACACCTTACTGCGGCATATGCTGACGACCTTCTGGTCATGGTATCTAACCCGGTCGAGGCCTTCCCACGTCTACTGGCTATGTTCGAGCAATACGGTCAAGTGTCCAACTTCAAAGTAAATCACACAAAGTCGGAGGCTATGAATGTATCCGCTCCAGCCAACCAGATTAACTTGCTCAAATCCTCTACCCCTTTTATATGGCAAACGTCTCACCTGTCCTACCTGGGTATCAAGCTTCCCCTATAGATTGGATAAATTATTCCAACTAAACTACGCGACATTGATAAGGGACTTTCAACAACAGTTGCACACCCTGCGGATCCCATATGTATCATGGATGGGCCGGAAGAATATGCTTAAGGCATTTATTATGCCTAGGCTGTTATATGTGATGCAGATGTTGCCTGTCTTTCTCCCCTCTTCCTTCTTTACGCAAATCAGACGACTCTTTAGCACGTTTCTTTGGAGGGGGAGGGGAGCGAGGCTGGCACACCGCGTGTTGGTATTGAGGAGGACACAGGGAGGCATGGCTCTGCCTGATGCTCACGTATACTATAATGCCATACACCTGAAGAGGTGGTTACAACTTCACGCCCCGTGGTCCAACATTTTGGGTAGAGAACTAGAAATTGCACAACTAGATAAGAAGCAGAGAGCCGGTCTGTGGGACTTGAATTCCTTGTCACTACACTCCCATGTGCTGCTCAAAGGCACAGCAGCTGTAATTAGACAACTGAACAAAGATAAAAGTTTACTACCTGCCCCGTCATCATTGATGCCAGCTGACCTTGCCCCGTACCTAACTAGACCTAAGGCAGATATTGTATCACCAGCGTGGAACAAAATGCACCCTTACACAATAGCAGAATTCCTAGAAGGGGCATCAGGTGCTCTTTGCGATCAACACCCCATGAATAATGTCTTGTCATCCTGTAACTTTTTGGACGCCATTGAATTTAATTCGGTTAGTAAGCCCCTACTAAAAGACAGACAAGGCAAGTCAGAAACCACATGGTTTGAGAAGCTGATGCACTCGGAGTCGCCTCCTAAAAAACTAATCTCTAAGTTGTATTTGGCACTCAACGCACAAAACCCGGTAGGGATCCCCCACTATCTAAGAACGTGGGCTGCAGAACTAAACTTAGAACTTTCAGAAACAGATATCTTACGTATACATGCGCACTCACACGGGTTCTCCAGGTGCGTGAGAGTGCAGGAGCACTCATACAAGTTATTGACCCAGTGGTATCACACCCCGAAACAATTATTCACTAAAGGCCTCAGCAACTCTGACCTGTGCTGGAGGTGCGGTGAGGGGAGCGGATCACAAACGCACATATTCTGGTCTTGTTCGAAATTACGTGAGTACTGGGAGGGAGTATCTGCGGTGATAGATAAAATTATGAATAGACATATTCAATTATCCCCGGAATTGGTACTTCTCTGGCTACCCACCCCTGGCCTGTCTCCATCCAAATCTAACTTACCTACGCACCTAATCCAAGCTGCGAGACTCCTAATCCCACAGAAATGGCTTAGCAAGGAACCACCTACACTGCCACATTGGGAAGCAAAGGTGGACCAGTTATGCAGAATGGAGGAGCTGGCTGGTTGGGAGGTCAGACGACATGACAAATACCTAAAACTCTGGACCCCATGGCTGACCTATAGGAGACAGGGGACGGACTCTCAGACCCATAGGATGCGGGAATAGCAATTTAGTCAGTAGCCTAAACTTCTGTTTACTACTACAGATTGTGCAAGGCCTGGTAGAGTGTATATGTTCGGAGCTGATAGGAAAGCATATGGAATACGTGTGTGCAGGAGGGCCTCTCCAGGGAGACCTCATCACCCCAACCCCCTTATACCCCAAGTTGATGGGCTATTGCCCGTCTATCCCCCTGCCCCCAGGTTTACCCCTTCTTCTGGTTCATTTCTGGAATTTTCCTGTTATCTGACATCAAACTATCTGTTAAATATTTGCATATTGCCTATCTATGCAGGACATAGGCACATGGTACGTGCAGGACAACTCGCCAGTGGAGGGCAGAGCGTAAAAGCCTCTGCAGCTAGTCAACACCGAGTATCTATAGATGTTATGACCTCATGTATACCTTGTATCTATGCTTGTACCCCATTTCACTGTATAAGTCGATTGTGTAATGCCCTGTCTTGCATGGCAGAATGGTTGCTTCACGGCTGTGATGCCATCTTATTGCTTATTTTTCAAATAAAAAGAAATTTGACAAAGAATATAACTACTATAATACTGCCCCCTACGTACAAGTATATAACTACTATAATACTGCTCCTATGTACAAGAATATAACTACTATAATACTGCCTCCTATGTACAAGAATATAACTACTATAATACTGCCTCCTATGTACAAGAATATAACTACTATAATACTGCCTCCTATGTACAGGAATATAACTACTATAATACTGCTCCTATGTACAGGAATATAACTACTATAATACTGCCTCCTATGTACAAGAATATAACTACTATAATACTGCTCCTATGCACAAGAATATAACTACTATAATACCGCTCCTATGTACAAGAATATAACTACTATAATACTGCTCCTATGTACAAGAATATAACTACTATAATACTGCCTCCTATGTACAAGAATATAACTACTATAATACTGCCTCCTATGTACAAGAATATAACTACTATAATACTGCCTCCTATGTACAAGAATATAACTACTATAATACTGCTCCTATGTACAAGAATATAACTACTATAATACTGCTCCTATGTACAAGAATATAACTACTATAATACTGCCTCCTATGTATAAGAATATAACTACTATAATACTGCCTCCCATGTACAAGAATATAACTACTATAATACTGCCTCCCATGTATAAGAATATAACTACTATAATACTGCATCTATGTACTGGAATATAACTACTATAATACTGCTCCTATGTACAAGAATATAACTACTATAATACTGCCTCCTATGTACAAGAATATAACTACTATAATACTGCTCCTATGTACAAGAATATAACTACTATAATACTGCCTCCTATGTACAAGAATATAGCTACTATAATACTGCCTCCTATGTACAAGAATATAACTACTATAATACTGCTCCTATGTACAAGAATATAACTACTATAATACTGCCTCCCATGTATAAGAATATAACTACTATAATACTGCTCCTATGTACAAGAATATAACTACTATAATACTGCATCTATGTACTGGAATATAACTACTATAATACTGCTCCTATGTACAGACTGGAGTTGACAGCTAGACAACCCCTTTCATAAACAGCTAGACATTTCTAATCTGTCTGCCATTCTAGAATTAACCATTATGGTTTTTTCCTATTACAGGAAAAGGAGAAGAAACAAGAGGAGCTGAAGCAGCTGAAAAACCTGAAGCGGAAAGAGCTGCAGGAGAAGCTGCAGAGGCTAAGCGAGTTGACAGGGGAGCAGAATTTGGGAGTGACAGAGGAGGATTTGATGGAAGATTTTGACCCTGCAAAATATGATGAGATAATGCAGGTAAATGATTTGTCCTGTTCGGGATATTCTCCTCTGTGTATATAGCATGGATAGCAGAGGAACTCGCAATCTAATTTGCCACCCACAAACTTAGATAGCCACTAGGACTGAGGTTTCAAAGTCAAAGCCATAACTCCTCCTGACACAGTTGCTGTTGACTGATCTCTCTCACCTCTTCTCTCGGCAGAAATGCTTTGGTGATGATTACTATGGTATAGAGGAGGAGCAGAAGCCGCAGTTTGAGGACGATGATGCACTGGAAGGTGAATATTTATTTTCAATCCATTTCCACCTAATAATCTCTAGTTAATATGTAGTACATTTTGTTCTTTACAGGTTGTACTACAATATATTACTTTTTACATCCTGTATTATACTCCAGAGCTGCACTCACTATTCTGCTGGTGGAGTCACTGTGTACATACATTACTTATCCTGTACTGATCCTGAGTTACATCCTGTATTATACTCCAGAGCTGCACTCACTATTCTGCTGGTGGGGTCACTGTGTACCTACATTACTTATCCTGTACTGATCCTCAGTTACATCCTGTATTATACTGCAGAGCTGCACTCACTATTCTGCTGGTGCAGTCACTGTGTACATACATTACTTATCCTGTACTGATCCTGAGTTACATCCTGCATTATACTCCAGAGCTGCACTCACTATTCTGCTGGTGGGGTCACTGTGTACATACATTACTTATCCTGTGCTGATCCTGTAGTACAGGTGATGATGGAGGAATAATAATGACACATACTGTATATAGACAGGCATGGTATAATTCTGTATGCATATCCAAAGTCATAATCTACCTCTTCTATGTCAGACCTCACCAGGTCTCCTGAGTAACGTCCTCAGAATCAGAATTAGCTTTATTCGCCAAACACGACACAGTCGATCGTGCTCGGAATTGGGTTAGGCACAGGAACAGGCATAGTAACTAGGGGGTGGAAGGGGGGGGGGGGTTAGCAATGGGCACATTAGGGGCGAGGGAGGGATTATGGGCGGGAGATGGGGCGTGATGAGTTCAGCAGTCTGACGGCCGTTAGGAAGAAAGTGTTCAGCCTCCTCGATGTCCTTGCAGGGATGGCCTGATACCTGCGGCCGGACTTTAGACGTCTGAAGAGATGATGGCCCGGATGGGAGTGGTCATTGAATATTTTCAGAGCCCTGGAGCGCAGTCTGTTGGAGAAGATAGTCAAGGGGTGGTAGTGGCAGTCGAGTAGTTCTCTCCGCCGAGCTGATGACCCTTTTGTAGTTTGCGCTTGTCACTGGCTGATGAGCCGGCATACCACACCAGAAGGGACGAGCACAATACCGACTCGATGGTACAGGAGTAGAAGGACTTCAGTAGGTCCTGAGCCATGCCGAACTTCCTCAGTTGTTGAAGGAAATAGAGCCGCTGGTGAGCCTTCTTATTGATGGACGAGATGTTGGGACGCCAGGATAGGTCTTCAGAGATTGTCGTGCCTAGGAGGTGGGCACTGGGTACCCTAGCGACTTCATATCCGTCTATATGGGTCGGGGGAGGGACTACCCTTCCCTTCCTGAAGTCGACGACCAGCTCGACCGTCTTTGTGGCGTTTAGGACCAGGTTGTGCGCGCCGCACCAGTTGCTGATCCTGTCAATTTCCTTACGGTAGGCCTGCTCATCGCTGTCGCTAATCAGGCCCACAAGTGTGGTGTCATCAGCGAACTTGATGACTTTAACTGAGGCTTCCTCCGATCTGCACTCGTTCGTGTACAGAGAGAACAGGAACGGCGATAGTACACATCCCTGAGGGGCACCAGTGTTCCTCCTGGCTAGTCCTGCACTGCTGCCCAGAGGTCTTCCTTTTGCACTTACCCTGCCCCAGAACCTGCCCCGACATGAGATCTCCCAGGGCATGAGAAGCAGATCATGACTATAATCCCAGGACTGGGCTGAGGCTAACATGGACCCTGTCTGTACGAAGGCTGTAAGTCCTGCATCGGTCTACAGTGATCGGACATTTAATGCTTAGGTATGGTAACAAAATTGTGTAATGCAGGCACAGTACCAGAACTAAGCTTACTGCATAGCTATGGTACCAGAACCAAACTACAATACAATATCAAAACTGAACTTAATACTGGAATCATACTTACTACATGGATGTAATACTGGAATCATACTTACTACATGGATGTAATACTGGAATCATACTTACTACATGAATGTAATACTAAAATCATACTTGCTACATGGGTGTGATACTAGAATCATACTTACTACATGGGTATGATACTAGAATAATACTACATGGGTGTAATACTGGAATCATACTTACTACATGGGTGTGATCCTAGAATCATACTACATGGATGTAATACTAAAATCATACTTACTCCATGGGTGTGATACTAGAATCATACAATCTACATGGGTATGTTACTAGAATAATACTACATGGGTGTGATACCGGAGTCATACTTTCTACATGGATGTAATACTAGAATCATACTTTCTAAATGGATGCAATACCGGAATCAGAATTTCCACTGGGATGCATGTAGTAAGTACAGTATTAGTTTATAGAATTACATTGTGGGAAGTATATAGTGCCGGGTATAAAAACTAGTCCCAGAATGCAGAATGAGCCATGCATTATGGATCAGCAGAAGTGTGAATACAGCTCTGGAGTACAGTCATGGTTTTTGAATGCACTAATCTGTACTCACGAGAAACCACAGCTATTCACAGTAAACCCGGGAATAGCCGTACAGATAAAGCGTCAGGTTGTGGCATGTGTTACCAGAACCCTAATCCAGCCTGTAAATCGGATCAGTACAAACAGTGCCATTAATGTCTCCTCCGCAGAGGACGACTGGAACTGGGATAACTGGACCGGGGAGGAACAAGAGGATAATGAGAATATGGAGTTTGAAGAGGAGGATTCTGCACCTCACTGGGACGACCCCAACTTTGTGGTAAGGCTTCTGTTGCCAAACGTATGTAGCAGGGCAACCCTATTGGCACTACTACATACAAGGTTGAGTCCCGTTATTATGACCACTTCCTACTTTTGATGTCGGCAGGTCCGAGCTCAGGAAGGAAGTCCGGTTTGGTGGGTATGTGAGGGGTGTCATAGGCTGTCTGCACACATATCCCTGGTTGATGTCATGGGTAACAGAGGAGAGTTATCAGAGTTGTAAAAAGGGACAATTATTGGCTTTTGGGCACAAGGTGGCGGTATTTCTGACTGCGCTGTGTGAACTGTTTGTTGCTGTGTATCAAATGGCACCATCGTGATTAAGTCATGTGGAAACTGTGGAGCACCACGTGCCAGTGATGTGAGCGGTGAACGTGGGCCGCGAGGGTGGACTGACACCCTACAGGGGAGCAGCTCACCCCCAGAGTGAACCAGGGGCTTCCAGACGTGTGTCTAACAGAACAGTTCAGAGAACCCTACTGTGTATGGGGCTCCATAGTAGACGGATGGTCACTGCACCTCTGCTAACGAAGCTGTATCAGCAGAAAAGGTTGTTTTCATGGCGGTGTCTGAATTGGACCTCCGTTGATTAGTAGAGGGTTGTCTTCTCCGATGAGCCATGTTTTCTGCTTCATCGAACTGATGGACGTAGAACCTACCATTGCTGGAAGAATACGAGCTGGTGGTGATCTTCCAGCAAGACAATGCGGCATGTCACATGGCTACTAGAAATGTCGGACATTGGTTGGAGGAGCATGACCAAGACTTCCAAGTACGACCCTGGCCCCTTATTCCCCAGACTGAGCATCTGTGGGACCACCTCAATGTTGAGCATCTGTGGGACCACCTCAATGGTTGTGTTCGCTCTATGGATTCTCCCCTTACGCCCCCTCCAGTAGCTGTGGGAGGAACTGCAGTCAGCATAGCGCCACATACCTGTGACCACCTACCAGGACCTTACTGAGTCACTCCCAGCCCGTCTCGCTGCTGTCCGTGCGGCACACGGCGGTTACTCTGCATATTAGCTGGTGGTCATAAGCATGGGACTCGACCTTGTGTTATTGTCATTGACAGTTACTAGATCTGGGTCTAACTACACATCTCTGCTTGCTTTCAGATGGATGCAGACTATGACCCCCAGGCAGCTCCTGCCCCATCTCGTAAAGTAAAGAAGAAAATGAGACTTGAGCAAGAGAAGAACGCCAAGAATAGGAGAAAGTCTAAGTTTGCAGAAGCTGTGAGCCGACAGAAGCCCGTGTTCAACCCAGGTTAGTGCTCAGCACTCCGTGTCCTTGTCATCAGCAGTTTCAGGTGTAGCATTCATCACAGGCGCTCATGGTCTGCAGTAACCAGAACCTCAGATTGTCACCAATTTAATCTTTTGATTGCGGTGGTCAAGAGTGACCACCGCATAATCTAGAGGATTTCCATCAGGTTGCCATGCTTACCAATGATAAGGTGACCAGGAGAACCCATCTCTGACAACAGAAGAACACACAGCATCTGTTGTCACCCAAACAACCTCTTTTGGCATACTGGAGATGCTGGCGAAGTTTCCCTTTAAGCCAAGCCTTTGCATTTCATGTTGCGGTATATAAGGTTGCGGAGTTACTGTAATATTAAGGGTCACATGTCTTGGTTCGATAAAATCAAAGCAAAACCGCAGTAGTTCAGCTAAGTGTGAGCCGACTCCGAATGCTTGTGTAATCTACAGATGATAAAAGCTTCCAGGAGTACGTGGAGGAGTATTACAAGTTAGACTGCGAGGATATAGTGGATGATCTTCCGTGTCGATTCAAGTACCGGCAGGTGCTTCCCTGTGACTTTGGACTCACGACAGATGAGGTAAGGTTCTGCCATTCTGACTGTTTAGATACAAGCTGTGGTGTCGGAGGGACAGCGCTGAACTCCTCCTCCTGTTCCCAACATGAAAAGACTGCATCTTCATACATCCATTGCAGTCAATTGTAACTGTATGAATTCCAATGAAATGAGCTCCCCCTAGTGGTGGCTTCAGGCAGATCTGTGTGTAAATAAAAATGTCTGAAATCTGGAGCATTGCGTTCCGCATTACCTGGGAGAGTCTGACGCACAGATACTGGGAAATCTGGTAGGGCAGGAGGGCCCCGTGAGCTCAGTGTATGCCCTTGCTCCCAGTAGCCTACAGATCCTGTGTTCCCCAGTGGAACAAACTGGAAAGTTATGGCAATTGGAATGCAGCAATGCAAGAACAGCTGTGTCCTCCAGGGGTTAATCCGAGGACTGGCAGCTGGTAGAGGATTTAACTTTCCAGAGCACAAAGTAGTTCTGGCACCACAATGTACTATCTGCCCTTATAGGGCATTTATTATTTGGGGTTCAGGGAGGTCAGATTGCCGGATGTCCGTCTCCTCCAGAGCAGCTGTACAGCCGTCTGGTCCGATGGATTTCTTATGTAGGTGGTGCTTGTATATGAATATCTGCAATGGCTTCTGCGCTCTGTTTATAGCTGTTTCCTCCTGCAGATCCTGGCTACAGATGACAAGGACTTGAACAGATGGTGTTCTTTAAGAAAAACCTGCATGTACAGGTGAGTGTCAGGACCAGCGCGTCAGTGATAACGATCTAGAGTCTGGGGTATCCGCCCTAAATGTCTCTTATAGAAATGGCATTGGTTGGGCTCCTATAGGTTGCGCACAGTCAACATTTTTAATACCTAGTTTGTAATATATTTGCTGTTCTTAAAGCGTACCTAACCTTTCAGCAAACTCTGCGTCAATCAATAGTACAGTGTGTGCACGTGAGGAATAACACTATTTCTGGCCGTTTTCCTTTGTGCATGCTGTAACTCTAGTTTGCAGCTCTTTGGGATGGTGAGTGGAGGCCAGCTGCCATCCACTGCACAAAGTAGAGGAGAATCTCCTTCCGAATGGTCTCACAGTCACCCAAAATAATGGAGGACATTACAGAGAAGTACTGACCTGTCATTTTGTGAATCACTTGTGCTGAGTTATATCTTTCCTATCTAACGGTGCAGCCTCTCACTGTCTGTCTTGCTGTGCTCCTGCTCAGGGGAGGGGGGGGGGGGGAGAGGTAGACAGCTGATAACATGAGAACTAGACATTTCTCACTGATAAGATATATTACAAAGTTTCTTGTGGTCGCTTGTACACAGACTATTAAAGCTGCCGACATTCCTGGTTTTGTGTCATGGGTCGCATGAAGCCTGCCATGGTCCCAAGGTTAGCCTCTTGCATTGTACACCCCCGATGCAGGATGTCATTAGTGATATAACAATCAGGGGGCAGAAATTTCTAGTGGCCACAAGAAGTACGTACGGCTTAAGAACTCTGCTCATAGGCAGAGGACCCAGGAGGCTTGTAGCTGCATGCATGGATCAGTCACAATCACAGAAGTATTATAGTAAGCTGCAGGCGCAGTGCGTTCCAATGGGCACGATCAGTAAAGTGATTTGAGACGGCAGCGGTGCTGGCAGGAGCCGCGGCCTTCTCCCCATTTCCAGAAGGCCCAGTGACATCACGACTAGTATCAGCCCAGGCCAGTGATACTACTCGTAACGTCACTGGGCCTGAAGTAAACGGCGAGAAGGCCGCGGCTACTGCCAGCACCGCTGCCGTCTCAAACAGCTGATCAGCGGGGGTCCCTGGCGTTGGACTCCGCTGATCAGAGGCTGGTGATCTACCCATGGTATAGATCATAAGTAAAGGAAAAAGCTGCAGAACCCCTTTAAGACTTATGTACATGTATCAAAGTTCTGCAGCATCCTTTAGATCCTCACTATTTTCTAGATCTCATCCATGACAGATGAGATACGGATGCTGTGTTTAGTTTTCTCACACCAATACACAGTAGCAAACCCTCAGCTTTGGCAGTTGGACTGGGTAAAGACTTTTAGCCCTTGAATGTGTACACATTGTATTTCTCCATTCCATTGGAGAAATCAAGACATGCTATGTAAGGCCGAATGCACACATCCGTGTTCCGCCAGCGAGAGCGGTCCGTGGTATGCCGGGCTGGATTCCTGTTCAGAGCAGGAGCGCACGGCGTCATTGGTTGCTATGACGCCGTGCGCTTTATGCTGCTGTACAGTAATACACTCGTATAGTGTATTACTGTACAGCAGCGGCGACATGAAGCGCACGGCATCATGGCAACCAATGACGCCGTGCGCTTCATGCTGCCGCTGCTGTACAGTAATACACTCGTATAGTACAATATCACATTTGTCCTCATGGTTCTGCACTCAGTACCCCATAATGAGACGGTGAAAACAAAATGTTGGAAATCTTGCACTGACATGAGTATTCAGACCCTTTACTCAGGCCTAAGGCTACCTTCACACCTGCGTTAGGTGCGGATCCGTCTGGTATCTGCACAGACGGATCCGCACCTATAATGCAAACGATGGTATCCGTTCAGTACGGATCTGTCTGCATACACTTAGTCCAAAAAAAGTTTAAGTGAAGTCAAACGGATCCGTCCTGACTTTACATTGAAAGTGAATAGGGGGCGGATCCGTTTACAATTGCACCATATTTGTGTCAATGTGAACGGATCCGTCCCCATTGACTTTCATTGTAAGTCAGGACGGATCCGTTTGGCTCCGCGCCGCAGAATGCGGAGCCAAACTGATGCATTCTGAATGGATCCGCATCCATTCAGAATGCATTGGGGCCAAACTGATCCGTTTGGGGCCGCTTGTGAGAGCCTTGAAACGGATCTCGCAGGCGGACCCTGAAACGGCAGTGTGAAAGTAGCCTTAGTTGATGCCCCTTTGGCAGTGATTGCAGCCTCCAGTCTTCTTGGGGATGATGCCACAAGGTTTGCACCTGGATTTGGGAATTTTCTGTCATTCTTCTCTACAGATCCTCTCAAGATCTGCCAGGATGGATGGGGACCGTCTGTGGACAGCCATTTCCAGTGCTCTCCAGAGACTGGGTTTAAGTCAGGGCTCTGACTGGGCCACTCAAAGACATTCACAGAGTTGTCCCTAAGCCACTCCTGTGTTGTCTTGGCTGTGTGCTTAGGGTCATTGTCTTGTTGGAAAGTAGCCCTTCAGCCCAGTCTGAGGGCCAGAGAATTTTGGATCAGGCTTTTATTAAGAATATCTCTGTACTTTGCTCCCTTCAGCTTTCCCTCCCCCCTGACCAGTCTCCATGTCCCAGACACGGTCTTCACTTTCTTATTATGGGGTATTGAGTGCAGAATGATGGGAGAAACTTGACTTTTCTCGTGCTTTTTTCCATTGGGGGACACAGACCATGGGTATAGCTTAGAGGTATTAGTAGGAGGGACACTATGCAAATGAAAGAGCTCCTCCTCCTCGGGCTATACCCCCAGACTCCACCAGGAGGAACTCAGTCTTTGCTTAGTGTCTGGTGAAGGAGGTTGACACTCTCTGATTCTACTCCTTTTTGTTATTTTTATTCTAGATGGGGACACAGGTCGGCATGGCGCCTTCCTGGTCCCCCGTGGAGTGCCCGCCGCCGTCTTTGGGACGTTGCCTGGCTGCCTCCATTTCCCCCCAAGAAGATAAGTGGATCCGGGCTCGACCTGTTAGCTCCGGCATCCCACCAGCTGCTGGGACGCCTGCTGCCTACCCTCCTCCAGAGCACTGTTCTCCTGGATTGGAGTCAGAAGTCTGAAGAGGCGCATCCCTGCTGGTCTGGACATCGAGGGAGCATGCTGAGCAGATAAGTGTTGCCCAATCCCTCCCCCTCCCTCTGTGTCTGTTTGTCTGTGGCTACCTGGGTGAGCTTGAAGAAGGATCCTGATGGGGCACTTTCTTCATTTTGGCACTGGAGAACTGGCATCTCTTCCCCTTAAACTGTGGGCTTCAGCGCTTCTCTCGTCGGGCCTTGGCTGCTGCGCTCCCTCAGCGCCCGCCGGCAGGCCGCTCCTCCACGTGGTGCGCTTATTTTCGCGCATATTTTCGCGCTCGCGCAGATTTTCGCGCGCGCGCTTATTTTTCGTGCGCGCGCTTATTTTCGCGCGCTTTTTTCGCGCCATAATGACGCGTTAGGGGAGGCGGGGCCTCGGCATGCCGCTCTGACTCTCCTTACACCGGAGACTCTGTTTGCTCATGGCCGTGCAGCTCCTCATCACTCTACTCCGTTTTGTGCCAGGCAAGCCGGTAGCTCAGTGGTACTGCTGCTGTTGCCCCATGTCCAGGCTTTCTGAGTTCAAAGCCCCTTTCAGCCTTCAAAAATTGTTTATATTATTCTAGATGGGGACACAGGTCGGCATGGCGCCTTCCTGGTCCCCCGTGGAATGCCCGCTGCCGTCCTTGGACGCTGCCTGGCTGCCTCCATTGCCCCCCAAAGAAGACAAGTGGATCCGTGCTCGACCTGCAGCTCCGGTATCCCACCAGCTACTGGGTCTCCTGCTGCCACCCTCCACCAGAACACTGCACTCCTGGACAAGGAGTCAGACGCCTGAAGAGGTGCATCCCTGCTGGTCCTGGAGTCGAGGGAGAAGTTCTGCAGGAGAAGATAAGTATTACCTGCATCCCTGCCTTACCCCCCTCCTCCACCCCTCCTCCACGTCCCTGGGGGCCTGCGGTCCCCGCTTGGGCATCTGCCATGTCCAGCGCGGCCGCTAAATTGGTCTTAGTCACCAAGGCAACCATGTCCTTTAATCCTGTGGCGCTAACGACTCCATCTCTCTCAGTGGTCCCCACAGTGGGTGACTGACTACGAAGAGGCAGCGTGAGCGGCAGCATCCCACCTCGGATGTCTCTGTCTCTCCACCCCCCTCACCTCGCCGGTGGCGCTTGCGGACTGCTCTTCCCCCTCCCTAGGGAGAGTACTCCGAAGGAGAATTATCCGGCTCGGACGAGCCACGTCCTTTTTGGACTATAGGGCATTTTCAAATCCTGTGACGCCAACCACCTCTCTAAGTGGTTTTCCACAGAAGACGCCCGAATACTAACAGGGAGCGTGAGCAGCAGCATCCCTCCTCCCCCCCCCCCCCTCGTCTAGAGGCGCGTTCGGGCGACTCTCCCCTCCCTTAGGGAGCGCAAGTCTGAAGGAGAATTTCCGGCTCTGATTAGGTCATGGAGCGGGACCCCTCGCCTAAGCTCTCCACCAGGGTGGCTGACTTAGTGGTGACTGTCCGAGACACCTTTATTCTCCAAGGGGATTCTCCTCCTTCCACTGGTCAGGAGTTCCCCCTTTTTCCGTCCAGGCAGTCGGAGACTACCATGTTCCCGGTCCATGAGGGATTTTTCCGCGGTCATGTCCAGGGCCTGGGGTGGTCTTAATAAGGTTCTCGACCACCCAGCGCATGAATATACTTTCCTTTCCCTGCTGACGGCGAGGAGAGGTGTCTCCTCCCCCTAAGGTGGATCCTCCGGTGGCCGGATTAGCCAATTATGTGGCCCTTCCTGTCTTAGTCAGTTCCTCTTTCCAGGATGCTGTAGACAGACGCATAGACTCTCTTCCAGGTCCTTTTTTCGCTGGCAGCGCGTCCCTGTGACCTACCTTTCACTCAGCAGGGGTAGCCAGTGCTCTCTCGGTGTGGTTACAACACCACCACCAGGAACTGGCGGTACGAGATGCGGCTACTAACACACTGGAGTTGGTTCTCCAGATGTCTCAGGCTTCTAACATTCTTTGCGAAGCTTCTAGGGACATTGTTTCCCTCTTTGCCCGCAGGTTGGCCATCTCTGTCACTCAGCGCGAAGAGATCTGATTGAAGGTGTGGGACGCTGACGCCTCCACCAAGCGTTCCCTTGCTAATCTCCCCTTTGGGGTTTCCAGGCCTTGTGGGGATCAGCTGGACGAGTTCGTCTCTGCATGCCTTTTGCCGTTTCTCATCTGGTAGGCCGTCGCCTGCTTCCTCCGCCGGGGGTCTCAGGTCGCCCGCAAAGAGGCCTTCCTTTGCACCAGCCTTCCCGGCACTAGAGGGCCCAGTCAGCCCGCCCTGCTGCTCCTAGGCCTATCACATGTCCCGATTGCGGAATCCCACCATCGATTCCTGCGCTTCGCCATTATGGGTCGACACTGTCAGTTTGTCGCCCTTCCTTCGGGTTGGCGACCACCCCGCGGGTCCTTGCCACGGTCCTGGACCGCTCATGGCGCTTCTTCGTACCAGGGGCATTCCTTTGCTGCCCTGTCGAGACGATATCCGGATAGAGGCCCCCCTCTCTACCGCAGACCACGGACAGCGTCCGGATCACTGTTCAGACCCTGGAACGGTTCGGCTGCCTGGTAACTTTCCCAAACTCCTGCCTCTTCCCGTCCCAGAGGCTCTCCTTCCGGAGGGTGATTTTGGACACCTCGGCTGCCAAAGTATTCTACCAGCCTTCAAGTCCTCCCAGGTCCAGGGGGCAGTGTCGCATCTGCTGCGCTCCCCGTGCCTCTCCATTCGGGAATACTTGCAGGTCCTGGGTCTTATGGTAGCCTCTTTCGAGGCCTTTCCATATGCCCAGTTTCACACTCGCCTGGCGCAACAGGAGATCCTTTACCTTTCAGCGGGTTCGGGCAGTTCTCCCTTGGTGGCTGTTCCCAAAGAACCTGAGGTCGGGGAGTTCCTTTCTCGCATTCTCCTGGGCGATCGCCGCCACCGATGCCAGCATCCTGGGTTGGGGGGGCGTTTTCCAGTCTCGCACGGTTCAAGGAATTTGGCCGGCGGCAGAGTCTCGCCTTCCAATCAACTTTCTGGAATTGAGGGCGATTTTTTCCGCTCTCTCTCTCCTATTGGACCTCTCTCCTTGCGGGCCTCCCAGTGCGGGTTCAAACGGGCAATGCCGCGGCCGTGGCCTATATCGACCATCAGGACGGGACCCGCAGCCGGATGGTGATGCAGGAGGTGAAGTGAATTCTGACGTGGGCGGAGACTCACGTTCCGGTGTTGTCAGCAGTTTGCATTCCAGGAATGGACAACTGGACAGCGGACTTTCTAAGCCACAACACGGTGGATCCAAGCGAGTGGTCTCTGCATCCAGAAGGGTTCGAAGAAATCTGCCACAGATGGGACCGTCCGGATGTGGACTTAATGGCGTCCGGGTTCAACAACAAGATCCCAGTGGTCCTGGCTCGCGCCCGAGATCCGGAGGCGTACGGATGGATGCGCAGGTGTCTCCGTGGCAGGACTTCAGCCTCCTCTGTTTTCCTCTCCTACCAAAGGGTCTACGCCAGTTCGAGGCGGAAGGGACTCCGACCGTTCTCATCACCCCAGAGTGGCCTCGCCGCGCGTGGTTTTTCGGAAGTGGCTCGGTTGCTGGCGGACGCCCCATGGCCTCTTCCCGACGGACAGGACTTACTGTCTCAGGGCCCGTTCTTCCACCGGAATTTGCGGTCTCTTCGTTTACCGGCGTGACTGTTGAAACCGCCATCCTGATAAAGATGGGGTTCTCGGATTCAGTGGTTAGGACCATGATCAGTCCGGGGAAGTCTTCTTCCTCCCGGATTTACTATCGTACCTGGATGGCCTTCCTATCCTTTTTTGAGGGTTCGGGGTTCCCTCCCCTTCGGTTTTCCATCTTGATGGTACTGTCTTTTCTTCAGTCTGGGCTTGTGCAGGGACTGTCGCTTAGTTCCCTGTAAGGTCAGGTTTCGGCGCGGGCCGTCAGAGGTCCCTTGCTCTTAAGGGTCCGGTGGTGACCTTTCTTCGGGGGTGGCGCATTCGGTTCCCCGTATGTTCCCCCTTTGTCTCCTTGGGATCTCAATTTGGTTCTGCGCGCTCTGCAGTCGGCTCCCTTCGAGCCTTTGAGGAGGGTCTCTCTGACTGTTCTCATCTGGACTTCCTTGTGACCATAGCTTCTGATACAGCTACATAGCGTAGTGATTAAAGTTCTGGGCTATTATGCAGTGGCTGTGAGTTCACGTCCCATCACGAGCTTTTAGGTCAGACTGGTGTCGAAGCTGGCCGCTCTTTCCTGTCAGGAGCCTTAATGGTTTTCCTCCAGGATTAAGTTGTGCTCCGTCCAGTCCCCTTCCTTTTGCCCAGGGTGGTCTCTCCCTTCCGCCTTGATGAGGATCTTGTCCTGCCTTCCTTTTGTCCTTCTCCGGCTAACCCCAAGGAACGCACTCTGCATTCCCTGGATGTTGTACGGGTCCTGAAGGTGTGTCTCGCGGCTACTGCTTCCGTCCGCCGTTCTTGGCGCTCTGGATCTGCTTGGCTATTTCCGCGGCTTGTCACGCTTGTGGTGGAGTTCCCCCGGCTAGAATTGCCGCTCACTCCATTGGGGCGGAGGGGGCTTTCTGGGCAAGACGCAGTCGTGCCTCTGCGTCTCAGCTGCGTACGGCGGCCACCTGGTCGTCCTTGCAAACCTTTGCAAATTTTTGTCAGTTGCATTCACTGGCTTCGGCTGATGCGGCTTTGGCCGCAGGGTTTTGCAGGCTGTGGTTCCTGTTTGACCGTTGGGGCGTTCCTCCTGGCGGTGCTGATATTTTTTCCCACCCCATGGACTGCTTTTGGACGTCCCATGGTCTGTGTCCCCCAATGGAAAAAAGCACGAGAAAAGGAGATTTTTGTGAAACTCACCTGTAAAATCTTTTTCTCGTCTTTTCCATTGGGGGACACAGCTCCCACCCATTATTCCTGTTGCAGGAGGGGTCTTTAGTTCAGTTTTTCTGTTTCTGGTTGGACCTTATGGCTTGGTCCGATGGTTTCCATGATTTTTTCTTGCTCCTTCTCCTACTGCTTGTGCAACGCCTGAGTTCCTCCTGGTGGAGTCTGGGGGTATAGCCCGAGGAGGAGGAGCTCTTTCATTTGCATAGTGTCCCTCCTACTAATACCTCTAAGCTATACCCATGGTCTGTGTCCCCCAATGGAAAAGACGAGAAAAAGATTTTACAGGTGAGTTTCACAAAAATCTCCTTTTTTAGCACAAAAGATACAACATGACAAAATTTGAAAAACGTGAATGGTCTGAAGACTTTCCAAATGCATTGTATGGAGCTGAGGTGGCCAATGTCAAATCATGTAAAGAAGACCATCTTTGTTACAGATCTGATAAGGAGGATGTTTACGATCAAAGTGTCTACAGCCAAAAGGGGCAAAACACCTGGAAGAAGCAGCAAATCTTGAAGTCTTTGTCTCAGAGGTAAGCTCCTTTCTCAGTTCCTCATCCTAAAGGGGTTCTTTTCTTTGAACAATCCCAATTTGGTCTATCAGTGATCAGCTGTAATCCCTGGGAGGACCTGGCAGTAAGTGTTTAGTTTCCCTGCAGCGCCACCACTGGAGAAGTAAAGCATTACAGTGTCCATTCAAATCAATGTGTTGTCTATGTAATACAGGAGAGGTTCTGGTTGTAACTGCTCTACGCTAAGGATACTGAGCATAGGGTTTACTGAACTGGACAACACCTTTAATGTCCTTCTTCTCTTCTCCCCTCAGTAATGATGAGGATTCGGAAGCTCCAAGTACTTCCAAACTTAAACTAGGAAAGAAACGGCGAGACAGGTTAAAGAACCAGGCCGAGGAAAAGAACCCGACACCAGCTGCAGCTTCTTCACCGACAAAGGTAGAAACTGGTCACCAGAAGCCATCTCCAACGCCTAAACCAGCACCCAAGATGGCAGCAACCAGTGAGGAGAAACCGACAGGTGTGACTCCACAATCAGAGAAGAGTAAGGACAAGCCGATCCTGCCAAAGCAGAAAACAGACTCCTCTTCCGTAATCTCCACTGTTAAGACCAAGACGTCAGAATCCAAGGCAGCCGAATTGTTCTTGAAAGAAAAACAGAAGAAAATAAAAAGAAAGGGTGGGCGTCTGCTGGGTAACAAAGTGAGTCTGGGTGGGCGAGAGTTCAGTGGGCAGAGGCTGCGGGCATACGGTTTGAACCCCAAGAGGCTGAAGTACAGACAGCTTGGCCGAGAGCGGCGAAAACTGAAGGAGAAGCAAGAGAAGAAGAAAAGCGCCAGCAAAGCAGAGTGAACGTGGGCGCGCAGAGACTGTGGGTGTCAGGAGCACAAGAAAAGGGACTTTCAGTAAAAACAAGAAAAGCTTTTATTTCCCCAGACAATAAAGTGATTTCCACAATATACAGATTTCAGGTTTGATTCCAGTTTATTCAGGACCTGTCACCAGAAACATCTCTTTATATCAGGACACTTAAAGGGCATCTGCATTGCTGAGGAAAAATAGCATTTTTATATATGCAAATGAGCCTCTAGGAGCAACGGGGGCGTTACCGTTACACCTAGAGGCTCTGCTCTCTCTGCAACTGCTGTGCCCTCTGATTGGCAAGGCCAGGGGTGATGATGATTACACTGCCTGAACCTGTCAAAGAGGAAAAGGCGCAGCAGCTGCAGAGAGAGCAGAGCCTCTAGGTGCAATGGCAACGCCCCCGTTGTTCCTTAAGTCGCATTTGCATATTTTATAAAATGTAATTTTTTTTTTCCTCAGCAATGCGGGCACATATAAACATGGGACCAACACAGATGCCTTCAGCTGCCACGTGCACATGTAACAGGTCAGCCATTGTCATAGGGACAAATCTCCTGACAGATGGCCATTAAATTGTACACTACTTAAAGGGGTTGTTTGGTTTCCTCTTGGCCTGGCTCTATTTACCTGGCTGCAAAAGTGATATCATGTGAACACCACATGACTTGCTGCAGCCAATCACGTGTTGTCGACATGACCTCACAGCTTCAGGCAGGGAAGAAGTGGAGCGACGGCCTGGGATAAGGTAACCGCTTACCAATTCTGTATTTCAGGCCGATGCTGGGGTCTGTTGCAGGGTCAGGTGAATCTCTCCAATCAATCCGTGGAGAGAGGAGTACTGTTTTGCATACAGCCCATCTCCTTCATCGCACCCAGTAGTCAATTGTGAAAAAAGATGACCTCTCCCCTCTGTTATTCCTCTTAGAAATGTCTGAATAAGTGAGCCTCCCTGCTGTTAATGGGGCATGTTCCTGCGCACCGTGTAGGAACACCCAAGTAACAAGGGGAATGCGAACACATGTCCAGGAAGAATAACCGAGGAATGACACCACAGTTCAGGGGAGCTGGCAGGTCCTCTTTAAAGGGGTGGTGGCACCACTCCATTACCTTCTCTGAAACTGCCAGTCAGCGCTCAGCTATTTTCTTCTTCACTCCAATTGAAATGGAGGGTGGCTGCACATGCCCACTGCTCTCATTCTCGTTCCAGAGGTAGGACCTGCACCTCTCTGACGTTGGTGGCATATCAATGTTCAAGGTGCGACAACCCCATTAAGCTGACCCTTATATAAAGTCATCTGTCTGATGACACATCCTCTCTGACAAATAATGGCTGACGTACATGTACAGCACGTTTCCAGTAAGCCATCCACAGCAGGTCAGTACCAACAACACACACACACACCTATCTATCAATGAGCGGGGCACAAGCCCATAGATTAGGGAACTGTCTACTATACTTACATTAGCTGGAGCTGATCTCGAGGCAGCTACTGGGAGGACATATTCCCTGTGGTCACCCCCTGAAGAAACTATAAAGCAGCAGTGATGGCGGTCTGTGGTTTGCCTACGGAGTGCAGGCTGTCACAAATCATCTAGTCTGTAGCAGGAGTGATTCAGCCAATGCATATGGCATGGAGTCTACACCTTCTCACCACTGACCCCGTGAGATCATCCACCTGATCTTATGGGGTGGCCCAGTTTGCATTCTGGAGCCATTTGGGCACACTGGTCCAGCAGTGGACACCTCATCTACTAGAGGTGGGGTGCCCTTGTCCATACTTAGGTCCCCCATTTTATTGAGGTTTGCTAGCTGCCTGGTCCCTCTCCACAGTGATTTTTTTTCTTTGACTTTGTCTATATGGATCAGTTTAAGGGGTACAGCAGAATCCTCATCTTCAGGGGTCCTAAAATGAATCCCATGCCCCCTTACAACTGCGTAAGCATGTCATCCTTCTAGGCAAGGGTACCTGAGGTTAGACCCCTAAGAGTGTATATAAAAAAATTTCGAACAGAAACCCCCTTTAAATTTAAAGGGGTTCTACGAGATAAGAAAACCATGGCTGCTTTATTGCAGAAACAGCGCCACTCCTGGACTGTGTGCGGTATTGCACGCTATAATGGGGGTCGAGCTGCAATACCACTTGCAACCTATGGTCATGAGTGGTGGTGTTAGCGTAATAAATCAGCCATGGTTTTGTCTAGTCTTCCACACAGCTGCTGGTTGTCAGTGAATGGAGGAGTTGACAGATATTGGCTAGAGCTAGAAATGGACTTCCTTCACGGTCAATGCACCCCGACTAGGGTCACATGACATTCCCTAGCCAGTCATATCACAGCAGAGGTCTTTACCTAGGATGAGCTAGCGTCTGGACAGTGATTGACGCACGTACTGACAAGATGATCAGTGTAGCAGCAGGTTGCAGGAATCGGGGCTCACTCCTGACGTGAAGTGCCACCCCGTACAGCAGGTCTTTATAAAGTCCCTGATGGACCGGAGGTTATAAAAACTCAAACTCATCTGAACTGGGTCGCTTCGCCATCGTCACCCTCTTCCGATGAGCAAGGGTGTAAGAGGCGAGAGGCAGCACCTCGGGCACATGGAATTCCTGAGCTTGGCCTTCTGAGATACTGAACACTGGATATTTCTCCTCTGCTGATGATGAACTTAACACCTAGAGGAAGGGAGAACAGGGAGGATGGTGGTCACCCAGATACAGCAGCAGAGTAGTGTACAACCAGACTACAGATCTGGTGGATACACAGGGGCAAGCAATGCCGGACCGCCAGCAATAGATCTATTTGTGTACCTTTGTCAGATGATCACAGAGTGCTCCAAAATCTGCCCGATTTCTGGCATAAAAAGCCATCGTGCAACTGGGATCCATCTTGACAATAGACATCTTACGTGGGGAATTACAGTGAAAAGTCTACGAAGAAGAAAACATGCAATCCACCTGTAACCAACATTTATAATCTCCATAAAAATAATGCAAATACCTGATATTACTGTGCCAATGTGCATTATACTCCAGAGCTGCACTCACTTTTCTGCTGGTGGAGTCACTGTGTACATACATTACTTATCCTGTACTGATCCCGAGTTACATCCTGTATTATACTCCAGAGCTGCACTCACTATTCTGCTGGTGGAGTCACTGTGTACATACATTACTTATCCTGTACTGATCCCGAGTTACATCCTGTATTATACTCCAGAGCTGCACTCACTATTCTGCTGGTGGAGTCACTGTGTACATACATTACTTATCCTGTACTGATCCCGAGTTACATCCTGTATTATACTCCAGAGCTGCACTCACTATTCTGCTGGTGCAGTTACTGTGTACATACATTACTTATCCTCAGTTACATCCTGCATTATACTCCAGAGCCGCACTCACTATTCTGCTGGTGAAGTCACAGTGTACATACATTACTTATCCTGTACGGATCCTGAGTTATATCCTGTATTATACTCCAGAGCTGTACTCACTATTCTGCTGGTGCAGTCACTGTGTACATACATTACTTATCCTGAGTTATATCCTGTATTATACTCCACAGCTGCACTCACTGTTCTGCTTGTTTGTGCCGCAATTCTGACATAAAACTCTCTCTCAAAGTAATCCAACCAAAAGTTGGTATAGAGAAGAGCGTCTCTCCCTGCAGCACACTCATCATCCAGCCTGAGCCCTGCGATAGGTCCGATGCAGGTCCGAGCTTATGGCATCTCCGGGATTAGTAAATCTGCCCAGTGACTCCACTCTGCTGTATATGTAGCTGATACTCACATCCAGAGGAAAGTCTTCAACGCTGGTGTCTACGTACGCCTGGCAGTAATGTGGATCCAGGTATAACAGATGGTTATCTAACAAAGCAGGAATGTTGTATTATGCACAGTACAATGATATAAAGCCGCCAGACCAGAACCATGTGGTCCAGATCTGCTGAGGATCATGACATGATGGAGGGGCTGAAGCGTCCTCTTTATAGTTATTCCCTGCACGGTGTGTGGACGAAATTACTGATAAGCAGGGGAAAACCCAAAAGTCCTCAAGGGTCTCTCAGCCCCCCACCCATAATGCTGCGGAGGACTATACATAACATTACCAACATACGGTACATGATTTTAAAAGAGGGGGGCAGATGTACAAACCTTGATAACCAATGAAATACAGCGAATGTTTCGGTTTCCCTCCTATAATGCCCAGACATGACGGCATCTGCAGGAACTCCTGAAAACGAACGAAAGATCATCACGACTACTAGAAATACCCCCCTATAATAAGACCCCACTGATTATAGAGGGATGTCACACCCGGAGCTGCATTCAGAATTCTGCCAGCATCCTGGTCGCTCTCAGGCTGTATCGTCTAACTGCCCCCCCTGCTGGTTCCGCAAGAGCTCTGTTACCTTAATGCACTGCTTGTATACTGGGTTGAAGTTCTCTCCGCCAAGGCGCACGGGTATGAGAATGATGACAGCTTTTCCTGTGCTTCTGGTACCTGTGACAGGATCACCTGTATCTAGCAGCTGCTCCACATCCGCCCTGTACACTGAGCAGATACAAAGGGGTCAATGATGGTGCCGGTCACACCTCTAGGTCCCTACTACAGGGTACCTCATACCTGTACAGTCCTGAGACACATACACAGACAGCTCAGGGACTTGAGGTGATCTTTCTAGAGCTTTCCTGAGGGGCACAAACACAAGGGTCAAGCATAATCTGTAACAGGAACCCGCAGATGAATTTCAGGTGGCCAGAAGAGAATACAACAGGGGGCTGTGAGGCAGGACCCCCAAACATTCTCCATATGAAGGAGTAACATTCAATTGCCATTAAAACCCATGGTGTCTGGTCACAAAAACTGTGCAGTGCAGGAGGAATATGCTGGCAGTGGGTGTCTGCTCTGACTACTGGGGAACTTGGGGATGAGTGGCCTGCTTTGACTACTGGGGAACTTGAGGAGAGGTATCCCTGCTTAGACTACTGGGTAACTTCAGGAGCAGAATCCTGCCGAGACTACATGGGAACTTCAGGAGTATCCTGCTGAGACTACTGGGGATGAGTGGCCTGCTTTGACTACTGGGGATGAGTGGCCTGCTTTGACTACTGGGGAACTTGAGGAAGGGTATCCTGCTGAGACTACTGGGGAGACTGGGAATGAGTGGCCTGCTTTGACTACTGGGGAACTTGAGGAGAGGTATCCCTGCTTAGACTACTGGGTAACTTCAGGAGCAGAATCCTGCCAAGACTACAGGGGAACTTCAGCAGTATCCTGCTGAGACCACTGGGGAACTCGAGGAGGGGTATCCTGCTGTGACTACTGGGGAACTTGAGAAGGGGCATCCTGCTAAGGCTGCTGGAGAACTTGGGGATGAGTAGCCTGCTTTGACTACTGGGGAACTTGAGGGGGGGTATCCTTCTGTGACTACTGGGGAACTTGAGCGGATATCTTGCTAAGACTACTAGGGAAGTTGGGAAGGGCTGGACTGCTTTGACTATTGAGAACTTGAGGAAGGGGGTCCTGCTAAGACTACTGGTAAATTTGGGGAGAGGTGGCACACCAGCTGTGATAACTGGGAAAATGGAGGTAGTTGTGTCTACTGATGATGTGGGGGCCATCTAATTATCGGCAGTTTTTGGGGACAAAAACTAAAACTGTGTTTCGAAGCAGTAAGCCGTTTTTACCCCTCACATCCTAAGCAGAGGGTGATACTGAGTACAGAAGACACGACCGGAGGGACACTTATTAGGATGCAAATGTTCTTTACAATTTCTCTCAATAGAATATTTTCCTTACCTTAAAATGTGAGCCACAATACTAGGGCCATACCAGTCTCCTGCTTTCTTGCCAAGGCTTCCCCCTAGTTTCACCATGTGATGGAGACCAAAGGGAGCATCTGGGTGGTCTGAGAGCCACCGTAGGATGTCCCTATGGATATGCTCTTGGTGGGGATTTTGTATATGAGGTCTAGGACAGGATGCTGCACGAGAATGCAGATAACTTGAATGGGGGGCAGAAGATACAGAAGAGAATGAATTGTGGGGGGGCGAGGAGGACGACTGATCGGGCTCCATCTCAACAAAGAGGGTGTTCAGTGCCTCTGGCCAGGACCAATCTGAGCGAGAGAGAGAGAATCACATCAGTATGCAATGTACACCGCCAGACAGTGTGAAATAGTGAACGTTTTATTATAGTCCTGTCTATAGGAGGCAGTATTATAGTAGTTATATTCTTGTACATAGGAGGCAGTATTATAGTAGCTATATTCTTGTACATAGGAGGCAGTATTATAGTAGTTATATTCTTGTACATAGGAGGCAGTATTATAGTAGTTATATTCTTGTACATAGAAGCAGTATTATAGTAGTTATATTCTTGTACATAGGAGCAGTATTATAGTAGTTATATTCTTGTACATAGGAGCAGTATTATAGTAGTTATATTCTTGTACATAGGAGGCAGTATTATAGTAGCTATATTCTTGTACATAGGAGGCAGTATTATAGTAGTTATATTCTTGTACATAGGAGGCAGTATTATAGTAGCTATATTCTTGTACATAGGAGGCAGTATTATAGTAGTTATATTCTTGTACATAGGAGCAGTATTATAGTAGTTATATTCTTGTACATAGGAGGCAGTATTATAGTAACATAGAAACATAGAATGTGTCGGCAGATAAGAACCATTTGGCCCATCTAGTTTGCCCAATATACTGAGTACTATGGAAAGCCCCTGGCCCTATCTTATATGAAGGATTGCCTTATGCCTATCCCATGCATGCTTAAACTCCTTCACTGTATTTGCAGCTGCCACTTCTGCAGGAAGGCTATTCCATGCATCCACTACTCTCTCAGTAAAGTAATACTTCCTGATATTACTTTTAAACCTTTGCCCCTCTAATTTAAAACTATGTCCTCTTGTGGTAGTTTTTCTTCTTTTAAATATGCTCTCCTCCGTTACCTTGTTGATTCCCTTTATGTGTTTAGCAGTTTCTATCATATCCCCTCTGTCTCGTCTTTCTTCCAAGCTATACATGTTAAGGTCCTTTAATCTTTCCTGGTAAGTTTTATCCTGCAATCCATGGACCAGTTTAGTAGCTCTTCTCTGAACTCTCTCTAGAGTATCTATATCCTTCTGGAGATATGGTCTCCAGTACTGCGCACAATACTCCAAATGAGGTCTCACTAGTGCTCTGTAGAGCGGCATGAGCGCCTCCCTCTTTCTACTGGTAATTCCTCTCCCTATACACCCAAGCATTCTGCTGGCATTTCGTGCTGCTCTATTACATTGTCTTCCCACCTTTAAGTCTTCTGAAATAATTACTCCTAAATCCCTTTCCTCAGATACTGAGGTCAGGACTGTGTCGAATATTCTATATTCTGCCCTTGGGTTTTTACGCCCCAGGTGCATTATCTTGCACTTATCCACATTAAATTTCAGTTGCCAGAGTTCTGACCATTCTTCTAGTTTTCCTAAATCCTTTTCCATTTGGCGTTTCCCTCCAGGAACATCAACCCTGTTACAAATCTGTGTGTCATCAGCAAAAAGACAAACCTTACCATCGAGGCCTTCTGCAATATCACTTATGAAGATATTAAACAAAATTGGTCCCAGTACAGATCCCTGAGGAATCCCACTGGTAACATGACCTTGTTTTGAATGTTCTCCAGTAGTTATATTCTTAACCAATTCTCTTTTTATTGGTCATATCATGTGCAAACAGAAATATACTGATACAAGATCCCTTTGACATCAATACACATACAGGGAGCTTCAATAACGGCAGAAGTAAAATACATCTTTTCAGGCACTTTCAGCAATCTGCTCAAAGCAGAGATGAACAAAGACCTCTTCAAAAAGTGAGCACATGGACCGTAATCCAAATATCACAATAGATATAAGTCAAAATAAATGAAAGTGAAAAGGACTGGAAGACAAACAAGAGGAAAGAGGGGGAAAGGGGTGGGGTGGGGTGGGTGGGTGTTATGCTCTAACCGGCAGGATGTTTAAATTTTTCCCAGGGGCTCCATGTTTTCAGAAACTTGGCACGGGTATGTGATTCCCAATGGGCCAACTCCTCGAACCTATATAGCTGATCTATTTTTCCCATCCACCTCATAACAGTAGGAGGCTCGGTTTGTCGCCATAGAAGGGGGATTAAGAGCTTGGCTGCTGTAATAAGTATAGTAGGTAAATCTGACTTAGTTGGGGTGAACGACGTGTTTGGGCACCAGAGTAAGATCAACTTGTGATCCAAGACAATGGAGGTAGAACAAATCTTGTTCAATTCTTTTTCTATCTGTCTCCAATAGGGGCGAATATTGGGGCAGCTCCACCAAATGTGCGAGAGAGAGCCGATGCCCGCTCCACACCTCCAGCAGACCTCAGGAATCTCCGGGTTAAGTCTATGAAGGAACTCAGGTGTTTTATACCAGCGGGTCAGCAACTTATACGAGTTCTCCTGAATTTTAATGCAACGGCTAAAGCCGTGTGAGTGGGTCAGTATAAAGGCTTTCTCTGGGTCAGACAGTGTGAGGGATAATTCTTTTTCCCAGGAGCCTATAAAGTGGGGCTCAGAATACGCAGAGGATAGTAATTCTTTATACATCACTGAGAAGGGTCTGCTGGAGGGTCGAGCGGACCTCAGCCTCTGCTCCAGCCAGGTGGGTGAAGTAAGGTGAGAGGTCTGCAGCTTCAAAAGCTTAATATCTCTCTTAAAGCTATGAAGATGAAGAAATGCTATTGATTTAACCCTAGGCAATCCAAGTATCCCCTCCCAATCCAGCCCTCCCCCTGTGGACAGCACCTCCTGTAAGGTGTGATTTCTGAGCAAAGCCCATACTCCCGTAGCATTCGATACCGTAGGATTGATAAAGGACTGCAGGAGATGTAGCGGAAGGTCGGGGCTGGGGAAGTTAAGTGTCTTGGAGCCATACAACATGGACCAGGTGAGTAGCACCCCTCTCCACAATAATGGCAATTTAGAGGCTGTGGGGGGACATGAACGAACACCCCACAGTATTACCCTTTCACGGTCTCTAAGTAAAGCTTGTTCCAAGCATGAACAAATATTTCCAGAGCGGTCTGAAAGGAGGCCCAAACCTCTGCACATAAGATTTGCTTTGTAGTACCCATGAACATCAGGTAGTCCAAATCCCCCAAACCTCCTCTCCCTAGTCAGAATGGTATAGGCTATTCTAGGGGACCGACCTCTCCAAAGAAAGAGGGACAACATCCGGCGAACTTCTATGAAGTAGGACTGCGGAATCCATATAGGTAATGTCTGTATGAGGTACAGAAATCTAGGAATTATATACGTTTTCAAGTAATTTTTCCTTCCTATCCAGGAGATAAATGGCATGTTTAAGGATTGTAATTGCGTCCTGACAGACTTCAGTAAATGCAGGTAATTAGACGGGAACAGCTCTTTGGGATCCGCTGTAACACGGATGCCAAGAAATGGTATTTCTTTCGGGGCCCACTTGAAGGGAGTGGAGTTTTTCAGGTGTTGCACCACACCAGCAGGGCAGGAAATATTGAGGGCCATGGATTTGGAGTAATTAATCTTAAAATTGGAAACAAAACCAAACTCTTCAAAAATAGCAAGCAATTTGGGGAAAGACGTCTTAGGGTTTGAGGTCATCACCAGTAGATCGTCCGCAAAGGCAGCAGTCAGGTGTCTCTGAGATCCTATGGTGATTCCCTCAATCCCAGATGATTGGCGAATTTTGTTTAAAAGTGTCTCCATCACCATTACAAATAGTGCTGGAGAGAGTGGGCAGTAGTTATATTCTTGTACATAGGAGCAGTATTATAGTAGTTATATTCTTGTACATAGGAGCAGTATTATAGTAGTTATATTCCTGTACATAGGAGGCAGTATTATAGTAGTTATATTCTTGTACATAGGAGCAGTATTATAGTAGTTATATTCTTGTACATAGGAGCAGTATTATAGTAGTTATATTCTTGTACATAGGAGCAGTATTATAGTAGTTATATTCTTGTACATAGGGGGCAGTATTATAGTAGTTATATTCTTGTACATAGGAGGCAGTATTATAGTAGGTATATTCTTATACATACAGTCATGGCTGTAAATGTTGGCACCCCTGAAATTTTTCAAGAAAATGAAGTATTTCTCACAGAAAAGTAATGCAGTAACACATGTTTTGCTATACACATGTTTATTCCCTTTGTGTGTATTGGAACAAAACCAAAAAAGGGAGGAAAAAAAGCAAATTGGACATAATGTCACACCAAACTCCATAAATGGGCTGGACAAAATTATTGGCACCCTTAACTTAATATTTGATTGCACATCCTTTGGAAAAAATAACTGAAACCAGTCGCTTCCTATAACCATCAATAAGCTTCTGACACCTCTCAACCGGAATTTTGGACCACTCTTCGTTAGAAAACTGCTCCAGGTCTCTTATTGGGAGGCCGCCTTTTCCCAACAGCAATTTTAAGATCTCTCTACAGGTGTTCAATGGGATTTAGATCTGGACCCATTGCTGGCCACTTCAGAACTCTCCAGTGATTTGTTGCCATCCATTTCTGGGTGCTTTTTGATGTATGTTTGGGGTAATTGTCCTGCTGGAAGACCCAAGATCTTCGACGCAAACCCAGCTTTTTGACACTGGGCTCTACAGTGCGACCCAAAATCCGTTGGCAATCCTCAGATTTCATAATGCCTTTCACACATTCAAGGCACCCAGTGCCAGAGGCAGCAAAACAACCCCAAAACATCAATGACCCTCCACCATATTTCACTGTAGGTACTGTGTTCTTTTCTTTGTAGGTCTCATTATGTTTTCGGTAAACAGTAGAATGATGTGCTTTACCAAAAAGCTCTATCTTGGTCTCATCTGTTCACAAGACGTTTTCACAGAAGGATTTTGGCTTACTCAAGTTCATTTTTGCAAAATGTAGTCTTGCTTTTTTATGTCTCTGTGTCAGCAGTGGGGTCCTCCTGGGTCTCCTGCCATAGCATTTCATTTAAATGTCGACGGATAGTTCGCGCTGACACTGATGCTCCCTGAGCCTGCTGGACAGCTTGAATATCTTTGGAACTTGTTTGGGGCTGCTTATCCACCATCCGGACTATCCTGCGTTGACACCTTTCATAAATTTTTCTCTTCCGTCCACTCCCAGGGAGATTAGCTACAGTGCCATGGGTTGCAAACTTCTTGATAATGTTGCGCACTGTGGACAAAGGCAAATCTAGATCTCTGGAGATGGACTTGTAACCTTGAGATTGTTGATATTTTTCTACAATTTTGGTTCTCAAGTCCTCAGACAGTTCTCTTCTCCTCTTTCGGTTGTCCATGCTTAGTGTGGCGCACACAGACACACAATGCAAAGACTAAGTGAACTTCTCTCCTTTTTATCTGCTTTCATGTGTGATTTTTATATTGCCCACACCTGTTACTTTCCCCAGGTGAGTTTAAATGAGCATCACATGCTTGAAACAATCTTATTTATCCACAATTTTGAAAGGGTGCCAATAATTTTGTCCAGCCCATTTTTGGAGTTTGGTGTGACATTATGTCCAATTAGCTTTTTTCCCTACATTTTTTGGTTTTGTTCCAATACACACAAAGGGAATAAACATGGGTATAGCAAAACATGTGTTACTGCAATACTTTTCTGTGAGAAATACTTCATTTTCTTGCAAAATGTCATGGGTGCCAACATTTACGGCCATGACTGTAGGAGGCAGTATTACAGTAATTATATTCTTGTACATAGGAGCAGTATTATAGTAGTTATATTCTTGTACATAGGAGGCAGTATTATAGTAGGTATATTCTTATACATAGGAGGCAGTATTATAGTAGTTATATTCTTGTACATAGGGGCAGTATTATAGTAGTTATATTCTTGTAGATAGGGGCAGTATTATAGTAGTTATATTCTTGTACATAGGAGCAGTATTATAGTAGTTATATTCTTGTACATAGGAGCAGTATTATAGTAGTTATATTCTTGTACATAGGAGGCAGTATTATAGTAGTTATATTATTGTACATAGGAGGCAGTATTATAGTAGTTATACTCTTGTACATAGGAGCAGTATTATAGTAGTTATACTCTTGTACATAGGAGCAGTATTATAGTAGTTATATTCTTGTACATAGGAGGCAGTATTATAGCAGTTATATTCTTGTACATAGGAGCAGTATTATAGTAGTTATATTCCTGTACATAGGAGCAGTATTATAGTAGTTATATTCTTGTACATAGGAACAGTATTATAGTAGTTATATTCTTGTGCATAGGAGGCAGTATTATAGTAGTTATATTCTTGTACATAGGAGGCAGTATTATAGTAGTTATATTCTTGTACATAGGAAGCAGTATTATAGTAGTTATATTCTTGTACATAGGGAGCAGTATTATAGTAGTTATATTCTTGTACATAGGGGCAGTATAATAGTAGCTGTATTCTTATCCACAATGTAGTATTTACGGTATTTATTGCCTGATGCATTCAAGGACATTATTAGTGTCGAGCGCCTAAATAAATGTTTTAAACTCCTCCTTTGCCAACAGAAAGACAATGTCTTGTGACTCACAGAACAGGACCATGCATGGTACATTGTGTATCGCTTCTTGTCTTTCAGTACTCTCCATGACCGATTGTAAATATACGGCCATAGGATGCAATGTTTGTCCCACAATATGTGAAGAGTCAATGCTGACCTCTGCAGAGAAGATGCATCAGAAGAGCCTGGGCCAGCAGCATCTGAGCGCTCCTGATCATACAGCTCCATCCACAGTCTGTAGTGAGCTGTGTCCCTTCCAGGGCAGGGAAATCCCGTCGGTAAGTCATCCACACCCTGGAGACGAAATCCTGCTGAAATCGTTCTATGTCATCTGTGAGCAGAGGAAAAGGCGACAATCAATAACAGTGATGGAGGAGGACTCCTGCCAAAAAGTCTGGTGCAAAGAGAAACTGGCTTAGTTGCCCATAGCAACCAATTAGATTCCTCCTTTCATTTTTCCAAAGGGGCTCTAAAAAATGAAAGGTGGAATCTGATTGGATTAAGCCCGTTTTGATAAATCTCCCCTGGGTGGTGGTGATGGGGCCAGGTTCCTCTGATCAATTCTTAATGATTGGACAGAGGGCTCACAGTCGTCCCTGCTGCCAAGCCATCAGACTACCAAGATTAACCCCTCATAGTCAAGACCACTAGAAATGAAAGGGATTTTCCAGGTTCTTTAAAATTGATGACCAATCCTCAGGATTATCATCAATATCCGATCGGCAGGGGCGCCGGGTGTTGAACACCAGCCGATCTGATAAGTAAAAAGCCCGGAGAACCCCTTTAATTCCCTCATCAAGCATAGACCACCAAGGATAACATATTAACCCCTCTTCTACCCTACACTGATAGATATTAACTGTTCCTTCAAACCTAGGCCACCAGGGATATTAACCGCTCCTATATCCTAGACCACTAGATATTAGAGGGGTTGTCCATGTTCAGAGCTGAACCCGGACATAATCCTTTCTTCATCTGAGTATTTCATCGCACAGGAAGTTGTGTGTACATTATAACACTGTATAAGAACAAAAAGGGATTTCAGCTCACCCACCGTCCTCCTTCGCCGTGTACAGATCCTGGACCAGTAATCAATCAAAACAGTAGAAAAAAATCCAGCCGCAGGCCGGGGATAAAATCCAGCCGCAGGCCGGGGATAAAATCCAGCCGCAGGCCGGGGATAAAATCCAGCCGCAGGCCGGGGATAAAATCCAGCAGCAGGCCGGGGATAAAATCCAGCAGCAGGCCGGGGATAAAATCCAGCAGCAGGCCGGGGATAAAATCCAGCAGCAGGCCGGGGATAAAATCCAGCAGCAGGCCGGGGATAAAATCCAGCAGCAGGCCGGGGATAAAATCCAGCAGCAGGCCGGGGATAAAATCCAGCAGCAGGCCGGGGATAAAATCCAGCAGCAGGCCGGGGATAAAATCCAGCAGCAGGCCGGGGATAAAATCCAGCAGCAGGCCGGGGATAAAATCCAGCAGCAGGCCGGGGATAAAATCCAGCAGCAGGCCGGGGATAAAATCCAGCAGCAGGCCGGGATAAAATCCAGTTTCTTTATTTCTTCATTATAAAATCCATAGGCTGACCAGACGGGCAAGGTCTACGCGTTTCGACTGTATGTCTTAATCATGATCCACTTGCCTAGCAGTGATCCCAGTGACATCACAGGCTACAGCAGCGCTAAAGCCCACCCATTAGTGCCGATGACGTCACTGGGTTCACTGTTCGGTGGAAACCTCCATCTAGTACACCAATAAGAAGACCGCTATGTCATCGGTTCTGAAGAAAAAGCTCTTGCCCTGCGATATACAGCACAAGGCAAGGGGGAGCATTGGAGTAAGAAAGCTCCGATGCGATGATCCACTCTTAGGGCTCTTTCACACGAGCGTATATTGTGCGGGTAATCTGCTGCGTGAAAGAGAGCCAAGCTCCGTTCCGGACAGTAGAGACACAGAGCATTAATATGATTAATAATGCTCCGTGCCCACGGTGACAACTTTATCTTACTGTCATTTTGTAGTTAAAAGATCAGCGAGAGGCACGGAGCATTATCAGTCATGTTACTGCTCCGTGTCTCTGCTGTCCGGAACGGGGCTTGGCTCTCTTTCACGCAGCAGATTACCCGCACGGGATACGCTCGTTTGAAAGAGCCCTTAGGGGGCTCAGTGGGTGAAGAAGGTGTTATGTCCGGGTTCAGCTCTGAACCTGGACAACCCCTTTAACTGCTTCTTCAACCCCAGACCACCAAGTATAAATGATTAACCCCTTCTATATCCTAGACCACTAGATATCAACTACTAGGGACTATAGAAGATGTCCTTGTCCCACCGCCAAGTAAGGATAGGAGAATTCTCACACTACAGAGGATTTTCTAACGGCAAACAAAATAGGGGAGAGGGACCTCTACGTCAATGGCCAGTTTAAGGGGGGGGGGGGGGTTTCCAAGATTTTTTTAATACTGATGGCCTAATCTCAGGATGGGCCAATAAATATCTGATCTGCGGGGGTTCTACTCCCTTCATCCCTGAGTAGCTACAGCACCAGAACTACACAGCACTTAAGTGGAAGGAGCGCTGCAGTTACCAGCTACGTCCACTACAGGATGGATGGCGCTGTGTGGTGGTACAGCTGCTCGGGAACTACACCAAAGACTCAAGATAAATTCTAGCAGCAGAGCCAGAGGTCTGAATGCCTGTCTGTAACAGCCAGGGGCTTCACTAGAGAAGAAGTTAGGAAGGCCAGAGGCTGCTTCAAAATGGTGTCATCCTCTGTACACCGTAAACCTGCCGCTATCATACGAAGACTAGGCCGCGCTGCTCTCACCTTCGTACCGGAAGTGGTAGTGTCTGCCCAGCAAATATAAGGGTGAGGAGCGGCTGAAATGCGTCTTCATCTTCACCGTCCAACCTAGCCGACAAAATCAGGGGTGAAAAACCTCAGCAAGCCAAAAAGGAAACCATCAGGAATTACAGGTCGCGGTAGAAATTCTACATCTGGGAAAGCTGGGTGACAACCAACATGGCCGCCATTATAGCCGCCCAGCTTTTCCGGGTACAGATACATATTTCTTACACATCTCTTACCGTATTTGAGACTGTTCCATGCGGTCAGCAGTTTGCTCTTTATTTTATCCACCTCGTCCGTTGCTCCGTCTCGCCCCGTATCTTGGTACCCCATCTGGGGCGGGTCATGGCGGCTGCCCAGGTTCCTGCGCCGCCGACTCTCCGGGCTGCCATACTGGGCGGCTGCTGGTGACACGGAATTCATTTATTCGGAGGGGGGGAAGGGCATGACTGGAGCCGCTCTAGAAAAGAGATGGGGGTTACAGGGTCAATTACCCCCAAATAATAATGAGGCCCACAGCTTGACCCTACTCTCATTTAAAGGGGCGTTTCCTTCTTGGAATGTTATGGGCCAATAGTCTAATCAGTGTGGTGGTCGGACCCTTGGGACCTCCCCCTGCTAATCCTCTGTGGACCGCCTTCATTCGTGGGGGTCTCAGCAGTCAGTAAGTCATCACATGATACAGAACTCCTCTTCGTAGGACACAGACGTCACGATCATCGGTCACGTGGCCTAGATGCAGCTCAGTCCCATTCAAGTTAGTGGGCCTGGTCGCGATACCAAGCACAGCCACTATACAATGGTGGCGCTGTTCTTGGTAAGCTGTCAGGAGGCTGCAGAGCTCACCGGACTCTTCAGACAGCTGATCAGTGGAGATGTAGGGAGTCAGACCTCTGCACGAGGATAGGTCATCAATATTCTACTAATGTTTGCATTTTTCAACTAACTGGGACATCCAAAGGCGCCCCAGCTACAGGGGAACACTACCCCCTGTTGGAGCACTGTACGCGTGTAGAGCTGATCTGGGTCTGCTAAGACCCAGCAACTCTGCCTGAGATCACCCAGCAACCACGTGATCACTTGGTCCAATAGACTGAGCGCTGTGCACCAAGGAAAGGAGGCAGCGGGCGCCACAGCCACCGGGTTTGAAACAGCAGAGACCAGCCGCATCCTCCCGCTCCCGTAACAGCAGTTCCTGGCCGAGATTGGGGAACCTGTTAAGCTGACCTAATAGCACAAAGCCTCAAGCAGTCTTTTGCGGCTATTAGTGGAATATACCAATACACATACACACACAAAAATATGCACAAAAAAGTAAAAAAAAAAAAAAAAGTTCAAATCACCCCCCTTTCCCCCAAATCCTTAAACAGTTAAAAAAAAATATATAAATACACATCATGGGCATCGCCGTGTGTGAAAACTCTCTTACTATTAAAGTATAACAATATTAATCCCATACGGCAAATGGCATAATGGAGATTAAAAAAATAAAATAAAAACTGCCAATTTTTTTGTCACTTCCCTTCCCCAAAATATTTTGTGAAAGAAATTGATAAAAAAAAAAAAATCACACACACACACACTTCAAAATGATGTCACTGAAAAGTACAGATCGGCCCCAAAAAATTACACAGCTCCGTACACATAACTAAAATGAAGTTATACGGGTCAGGATATGGTGATGAAAAAAAAATAATAATTTCTTCATGGTTTTTAATTTTTTTCAGCATTAAAACGCAAGAAAAACTACACATATGTGGCATCGTTGTAATCATACTGACCGGGAGAATGACGGTAACAGCTCAATTTTACCACATAGTGAGCGCTGTAATACAATTGTGGCAAAATAGTTTTTTTTTCCAATTCTACCCCATTTGGAGTTTTTTTTCCTGCTTCCTACTACATTTTATGCAACCGTGAATGGTGCCATCAGAAAGTACAACTTGTCCCGCAAAAAAAAAAAAAACGTGAACAGAAAAATAAAAAAAAGTTATGGTTCTGGAAAGACGGAGCGTGAAAAATAAAAAATAAACTGAAAATCATCCAGTCCTCTAAGGGTTAAAGGGGTTTTCTGGTTATAATGATTTTTCGGCAGGTGCCCGCAGCCTGCCCCCCCGAAACATAGGGTTCTTACTTACCCCTCTCCGGTGCCGCCATCTTCCGGTCCCTGCGTGTCACTGCTGAAGCCAGTTATTGGCTGGAGCGGAGCATGTGACCACGTCCATAGCCAGTGCGGCACCGGAGAGGGTAAGTAAGAACCCTATGTTTCGGGGGACAGGCTGCGGGCACTTGCTTAAAAATCATTATAACAGGAAAACCGCTTTAATGCGGTGCCATCCGCGTAGGACGCCTGGTCGCTCTCAGGTATGGCGTTCCCATCTGGCGAGGATACGCCATCCCTTTATGATCGGTGAGGTGTGACCCCCACTAGGCCCGGTGCTGCGTTCCCTTGTCATTACTCCCTCCACAGCGGCGCTCCCGGCCACCCAGCCCTCCTGCAGCTCCCTTGGTCCCCCCACCAATCATAGACCATGTGACCTTTTCCTGCCATCAGTCTTCTATGGTGGGGGTCCGACCTACGGGACCATGACTGGTACAGACCGACTGGTCCAACACTTCCCTGGAGAACCCCGATTTACACCCTCAGAGATGCCCCTCTAACACATCGTGCTCCACCAGTTTACTGGGGCGAGGCCTGTGTGGTGCTAGAGGTCCCCTAGGGCATTATAAAGGGAGGGGGGCAATTAAATACTGCCCCTTTAAGGGCTGCACCATTGTAAAAAGACTATCGCTTTGTGACCAGAGACAACTGCGGACGTTATGTAAACCAAACTTACAGCTGCAGCCCTGCACACCGGTAAGCAATGGGGTACGGGTCATGTGACCTGTGGACCCCCTCCTCCCCCACAGCCGTTCATACCTTCACCTCATCTCATCCCAGAGGAAGTCCGCCGGAAATCACCTGCCCCCCTATCAGCCGGTATCGCTTCCGCCCTTCCGTCCGACCCCACCCAGGAGACACTTCCTAGTTACCAATGACGTCACTCAAGCGCTAATCACAGACGTCGCTACGTCCTACAGAAGACGCGTTGCGTTTTTTTTTTATGTTTGTTGAATAACTTTATTGACAAAAAGAATAACAGGAGGGGCGTGAGAAGGAAAACTCCCATGATGCATTTGCTCATTTGCATACCAGTTGTGTCAGCAGTTGCACGTTAGGCTGCCATCTCCTCGGTAAAAGAGCCGACTGCTTGGTCTTCGGAAAAATGGACGTCAGTTAATGGGGCCAGAGGAGGATGTGGGCCGTCCTGCACGCCGTACAATTGTGTGTCGCCCTAAGCTGGCTAAGCAGTGCTGGGTGTGCGGCTGCAGCTGGGACGGTATACAGGTTAGCTTTGCGCAGTGGCAGTATCATAGCCAATGAGGTCTAACCGAGGCGTGATTATTGCTTATTGAAAACTTTTCCCAATACCCCGCCATGATGACTTGAAATATAGTCAGCATCGGCAATTTTTGACAGTCTCTGAGGAGACTGAGCTGTGTGGTTAAAGTAGATGGATTGTACCGAGTGGTTATCTTTGAGAGGGGTGTCTGATATTAAGCTGTGCTGTTGTGTGTTGCAGTTCACATTGCTATTATAGCTTCTAGTTTGTGAGATGCGTTCAGAGCTCCCCCTAGCGGTGTTTTGTTTCTACTCAAGTGAATGGAGCTTAGCAGTTCCTAGGCAAGGTTGTGGAGTCACTGGGCCAGCAGCCACTGTCTTCTCAACCAGGTCCTGGGTGACCAAAACTGTACAGTTCAGGTTTGTAGTGAATGTTAGGACTTTTCAGAAAAAGTTTGTGTTCGGCCAGTTAATAGCGTTTTTTAAAATGCCGCAGGGCAGCCAATCAACAAGCGTTTATCTCGTGTGCCCTAAGGGCTCTTTCACACTTGCGTTCTTTCTCTGGCATAGAGTTCCGTTGTCGGGGCTCTATGCCCGAAGAATCCTGATCAGTTTTATCCTAATGCATTCTGAATGGAGAGAAATCCGTTCAGGATGTCTTCAGTTCAGGACCGGAACGTTTTTTGGCTGGAGAAAATACCGCAGCATGCTGCGCTTTTTGCTCCGGCCAAAAATCCTGAAGACTTGCCGCAAGGCCGGATCCGGAATTAATGCCCATTGAAAGGCATTGATCCGGATCCAGCCTTAAGCTAAACGTCATTTCGGCGCATTGCCGGATACGACGTTTAGCTTTTTCTGAATGGTTACCATGGCTGCCGGGACGCTAAAGTCCTGGCAGCCATGGTAAAGTGTAGTGGGGAGCGGTATACTTACCGTCCGTGCGGCTCCCGGGGCGCTTCAGAGTGACGTCAGGGCGCCCCAGGCGCATGGATCACGTGATCGCATGGCATGTCATCCATGCGCATGGGGCGCTCTGACATCATTCTGGAGCGCCCCGGGAGCCGCACGGATGGTAAGTATGCTGCTCCCCGCTACTACTATGGCAACCAGGACTTTAATAGCGTCCTGGCTGCCATAGTAACTCTGAACGCATTTTGAAGATGGATCCGTCTTCAAATGCTTTCAGTACACTTGCGTTTTTCCGGATCCGGCGTGTAATTCCGGCAAGTGGAGTACACGCCGGATCCGGACAACGCACGTGTGAAAGAGGCCTTAGAAGCCATCACAGTCATGCCTACTATTGGCATGGCTGTGATTGGCCAGCGCAGCATGTGACCAGCCTCTATATAAGCTGTGGTCACGTAGCGCCGCCCGTCACTCTGCTGTTACTAGTGTAGGGAGAGGATAGGAAAGAATACAGCAATTTGGTTGTGTGGGTGCAGCGCACAATATGTTAACCCTGCCCTGAGCTCAGTGACAGAGAAAAATAACTTTTATCCGTCTGTTAGGTGGGCGGCAGAAGCCATTTTGTGCAAGTTCAGTGCACCAGCATCTGTGCATTTGTCATAGTCAAATACAAACTTTAAATACTGCTGTTATATTCTGGGTTTAAAAAAAACACCCATTTTATGAAAGACCCTACATCTGGGGCCTTTGCTGCATTTGTCACAGTCAGTACTGCAGTTACATTGTTGGTTGACAAATTAAAACATTTTGTGACTGTGCAGTAATTGTATAAACGTCGCCTGTCGCTGTTGTGTGATCTCAAGAAATGTTTCCTCTTTATGACCCCGGCGCTGCCTTACTCTCAGTGAGCCTAATTGTTGACTATTGGCAGTTACATTGTCGCCTGACATAAACCATCTGTTAGTTTGGTGGGTGAAAGCAAAGAATGAGGAGAGCGTCAAATAAGGGACGTGGCCCCGGTCGTGGTGCTGCTGGTGGAGCTCCTGTTGCAGGGAGAGGACGTGGTCGATCTGTGCCAGCTACACGCCCAAGTGAAACACCTTCCTCAGGTGCGAGTAGGCGACAGAACCTTCAGCGGTATTTGGTCGGGCTGAATGAGGCTCTACGAATGGTGAGACCAGAACAAGTACAGGCGATAGTAGATTGGGTTGCTGACAGTGCATCCAGTTCCTTCACATTGTCTCCCACCCAGTCTCCTGCTAAAAGACCACAGTTGGCACCTGCAGCCGATGTCCATCAGTCTTTCACCTCACCCCCTTGCAAATCAGCCAAGCAGTCTGAGCCCGAGGTCATGCAGCAGTCTCTTCTGCTTTTTGATGACCCTGTTAGCAGGGTTTCCCAGGGCCATCCACCTAGCCCTGCCCCAGAAGTGGAAGAGATTGAGTGCACCGATGCCCAACCACCATCGCAGCACGTCCTGGATGATGACGAAACACAGGTGCCAACTTCTGTGGCTTTCTACAGTGGGCAGACCGACAAGCAGAGCAGGGGTGAAGACTGGGTGGAAGATGATCTGGAGGATGATGAGGTCCTCGACCCCACATGGAATCAAGGTCATGCGAGTGACCTGTGTAGTTCGGAGGAATAGGCGGTGGTCGCACAGAGCCACCAACACAGCAGAAGAGGAAGCAGGGTGCAAAAGCGGAGCGAGTGGTTTGCATGCTGTGCAATCAGAGTCTGAAGCGAGGCATAAACGTTCTCAACCTGAGCACAACCTGCATGACCAGTCGTCTAAGTGCAAAGCGCGAGCTGCAGTGGAGTAGACACCTTAAAAACCAAGAAAGGTCTCTGGCTCCTCCTGCTCCCTCTTCTGCTGCAGTCTCTGCCTCTTCATCCACCTCTGGAGTGACAGTGCCACCTGCCACCCCGAAAACAGAGGATCTGCCAGCAACACCACCACCTGGGTCACCAACCATCTCCACAATGTCCCACGGAAGCATTCAGCTGTCTATCTCCCAAACACTAGAGCGGAAGTACCCCCCCCCCACCCTACCCACCCACGATCCCTAGCCCTCAATGCCAGCATTTTAAAATTACTGGCCTTTGAAATGCTGTCATTCCATCTGGTTGAGATGAAGAGTTTTAAATGCCTTATGGCGGTGGCTGTCCCACAGTAAGTCTTGCCCAGCCGCCACTACTTTTCCAGGCGAGCCATCCCTTCCCTGCACAACCAAGTGTGAAATAAAATCAGGTGTGCACTGCGTAACGCCATCTGTGGCAAGGTGCACCTGACTACGGATACGTGGACCAGTAAGCACGGTCACGGACGTTATATCTCCCTAACAGCACACTGGGTAAATGCAGTGGCGGCTGGGCCTGAGGCGGGTAGCAGTTTGCTGCATGTCCCTCCACCACCGAGGATTGTAGGGCGCTTCAGTTTGCCGCCTGTTGCTTCCTCCTCCTACTCCGCTTCCTCATCCTCTACCAGCTCCTCATCTGGTCAGCGTAACACCTTCACCACCAACTTCAGCACAGCCAGGGGTAAACAACAGTTTTAAAACTTGTCTGGGGGACAAACCCCACACCGCACAGGAGCCGTGGATGGGCCTTGAACAACAAACCGATGAGTGGTTGGTGCCAGTGAGCCTCAAGCCCGGCCTGGTGGTGTGCGATAATGGGCAAAATCTCGTAGCAGCTCTGGGACTAGCCGATTTGACGCACATCCCTTGCCTGGCGCATGTGCTGAGGTTGGTGGTGCAGAGGTTCCTTAAAAATTACCCCGATATGTCAGAGCTGCTGCATAAAGTGCGGGCCGTCTGTGCGCGCTTTCAGCGTTCTCACCCTGCTGCTGCTCGCCTGTCAGCGCTACAGCGTAACTTCGGCCTTCCCGCTCACCGCCTCATATGTGACGTGCCTACAAGGTGGAACTCCACCTTGCACATGCTGGCCAGACTGTGCGAGCAGCAGCAGGCCATAGTGGAGTTTCAGCTGCAGCACGCACGGGTCAGTCGCTCTGCAGAACAGCACCACTTCACCACCAATGACTGGGCTTCCATGCGAGACCTGTGTTCCTTGCTGTGCTGTTTCGAGTACTCCACCAACATGGCCACTGCCAATAACGCCGTTCTCAGGGTTACTATCCCACTTCTATGCCTCCTTGAAAAAACGCTTCTTGCGATGATGGAAGAGGATGTGGCACAGGAGGGGGAGGAGGAAGAGGGGTCATTTCCATGGGTTTCAGGCCAGTCATTCGCAAGTGGCTCCGAGGGTGGGTTCCTGCACCCACAAACACCAGGTACACAATTGTCCAGCCAGGGCAAAGTTCTGGAGGATGATGAGGTGGAGGATGAGGAGGAGGAGATGGAGGAACCGTGTTCACAGCAGGCTGGCACCCAGACCAGCTCATGGCCATCACTGGTGCGTGGCTGTGTAGTGTCCCACTAGGTAGGAGTGGGCACTACACAAGGGTCAATTGGGTCACGTGTTACACCTGCTCACAAGGGACAGTGACATTATATTTATCTATGCATTTAATGTATTTTTCTGTGTGTTTTTACATTTGTTGGTTCCCCTGTTATATGCTCAGCAGGCCTATTTGGGTGTAGTCAGACATCCTATACACTAGAGGGAGATAGGGAGCCCCTAGTATAAATGTCCAGGCCCAGACAGGGAGGGGTTAGTAGTCAGGAGTCTGTGGAGACAGAAGTGAGAAGGCACCAGCCCAGGATATGCTGAGGGCCTCCTCCTGACATGCAGCTGGATAGTCCAGGCTTCTAGTTTACCACCAGGAGGCTAGTGAAGGAGTACAGCCTGCCTGGAGACCAGCAATCCAACAAGCACAGAAGAAGTGACCCCAGTAGTAGGAATGGACCTCCTGGGAGCAACCTGCAGCCACCTATAAACCCAGCAGAGCCAGTACAACCAGCTCAGATAAGTAAGCTGATGGGCAGAGGTACTATAAAATAGGAGCAAGGGTCAATACTGGAGGAAGATTTATTACCAAGGATTAAAGCCAGCATTTAGGCATCCGGGCCTTGGGATCCAGCCAGCCAGAATAGCTGAGGGGATAGTGCAGCCTGGTCTGTGAAGCATTAACTGTTTACCCTCCAAGTATCTTGCAAGATTATTACCTGGCAGTATTGAGTTAAGCCTTCTTGTGGAACATTGTTATAAAGGGACTGCATCATCATTATCAACTGTATGTACAAAGTTGGACTGTTACCAAGTAAAGCAACGTTTGGTTTACCATCTGTGTACCTCAATTACTACTCCTATAAACCGGTGTGCCACCGTTACAGGCACTGGCGTCACAATCCTTAAAGGGACCTTGCCTCAGGCACTCAAAATACCTGCAACAACCAGGGCACCTCATACACCATCAGGTCTGGTCCATACATCCAGAGTGTGCCCCAGAGGAACTAGTGTCTACCTCTCCTTCACTGCCGCATGCCTGCCCAGGGTCCTCCTCCAAACAGTGAGTAACCCTCGATTGCCCATAACCGTGACCTCACTATCGCAATACCCTGCAGGTCTGGCATGCTGTAACTGGGGGGATACAGAGGACACAGATGATACATCTTCCACAGAGGACAGCTTTTCGTTGCCTCTGGGCAGCCTGGCACACATGAGCGATTACATGCTGCAGTGTCTCCGCAACGACCGCCGAGTTGCCCACATTCTAACTTGTGCTGATTACTGGGTGGCCACCCTGCTGGATCCCCGTTACAAGGACAATGTACCGTCCTTAATTCCATGACTGGAGCGTGATCGTAAGATGCGCGAGTACAAGCGCACGCTGGTAGACGCGCTGCTGGTGGCATTCCCAACTGACAGCGGGAGCACAGTAGAAGCACAAGGCGAAGGCAGAGGAAGAGGTCGCCAATGCAGCTGGGGCACCACCAGCACCTCAGAAGGTAGGGTTAGCATGGCCGAAATGTGGAAAAGCTTTGTCAGCACGGCACAACAAACAGCACCACCAGCTGATATGGAACGTCTTAGCAGGAGGCAGCATTTCACCAACATGGTGGAGCAGTATGTGTGCACACGCCTACACGTACTGACTGATGGGTCTGCCCCCTTCAACCTCTGGGTCTCCAAATTAGGCACATGGCCTGAGCTTGCCCTTTACGCCTTGGAGGTGCTGACCTGCCCTGCAGCCAGTGTATTGTCTGAATGTGTGTTTAGCATGGCAGGGGGTGTCATCACAGCCAATGTGGACAAGCTCACGTTCATTAAAATGAACCAGGCATGGATCCCACAGGACTTGTCTGTACCTTGTGCAGAATAGACATGTATACCGGCCTTAACCAGTCATTCTTATACTGCAGCGCAATTGCTCATTGTTGTATTTTTGATATTTCCCACTCTTTTGGGGTGCACCCTAATTTAAACAAAATAAAAATGTAAACCAAAAACCAATGTTGGCTACTTTGTCCTGCTCCACCACCGCTTCCACCTACACCGCTACGTCCACCGCCTCCTCAACCTCCTACTCCATGTGGACCTCCACCTCATAGATCAAGATTATTATTTTTAATTTTTACGTATTTTATTTTAAGTCATTTCACTAATTTGTCTGATACATTGTTGGGTGAAATTCACCAATTTTTGGCTGTGATATACCCCTGCGCTACATAGTGGACAGGGAAATACATTTCACTAAATCGTCTGTTACATTGTTGGGTGACAAATGCTCATCTTTTGCGCTAGAAAGTACATTTGCGGCCTACACTGCATTTAGGACAGTACGAATGGTGAGGCCAGGTGAGAGAGAGAGAGAGAGAAAGAGATGAGCCCCTACTTAGGACAATAGGCTAAAAAAGTAAATTAGTGTAAAACCTAAATACATTTAAAAAAGTAGACATATTAGGTATTGCCGCGTCCGTACGAATCTGCTCTTGAAAAATAACATATGACCTAACCACTCAAATGAACACAGTAAAAAAAAAAAACGGTGCTAAAACAGCTATTTTTTGTCAAATTTTCTATTTTACTTCATTTTTTCCGTTAACAAAGCAAGGGTTAACAGTCAAACAAAACTCTATATTTATTGCCCTGATTCTGTAGTTTACAGAAACACCCCATATGTGGTCATAAACTGCTGTACGGGCACACGGCAGGGCGCAGAAGGAAAGGAATGCCGTATGGTTTTTGGAAGGCAAATTTTGCTGGACTGTTTTTTTGACACCATGTCCCATTTGAAGCCCCCCTGATGCACCCCTAGAGTAGAAACTCCATAAAAGTGACCCCATCTAAGAAATTACACCCCTCAGGTATTCAAAACTAATTTTACAAACTTTGTTAACCCTTTAGGTGTTCCACAAGAGTTATTGGCAAATGGAGATTTCAGAATTAAACATTTTTGTAATCTTGCCTCACAAAAATGTAATATAGAGCAACCAAAAATCATATGTACCCAACTAAACAGCCACCTTATCCCGTAGTTTCCAAAATGGGGTCACTTTTTTGGAGTTTCTACTCTTGGGGTGCATCAGGGGGGCTTCAAATGGGACATGGTGTAAATAAACCAGTCCAGAAAAATCTGCCTTCCAGGAACCATATGGCATTTCTTTCCTTCTGCGCCCTGCCGTGCGCCCGTACAGCAGTTTACGACCACATATAAGGTGTTTCTATAAACTACAGAATCAGGGCAATAAATATTGAGTTTTGTTTGGCTGTTAACCCTTGCTTTGTTACTGGAAAAAATGGATTAAAAAGGAAAATTTTCCCAAAAATTTAAATTCTGAAATTTCATCTCCATTTGCCAATAACTCTTGTGGAACACCTAAAGGGTTTGCAAAGTTTATAAAATCAGTTTTGAATACCTTGAGGGGTGTAGTTTCTAAAATGGGGTCACTTTTGAGGATTTTCTACTCTAGGGGTGCATCAGGGGGGCTTCAAATGGGACATGGTGTAAATAAACCAGATGCTTGCGATTTTCAAGCAGCCCCATTCACATGTATGGGGCCTGCGTTGCGTAAAAAACCGCACAAAATAGAGCATGCTGAGATTTTCACGCAACGCACAAGTGATGCGTGAAAATCACCGCTCATGTGCACAGCCCCATAGAAGTGAATGGGTCCGGATTCAGTGCAGGTGCAATGCGTTCAACTCAAGCATTCTCGCCCGTGTGAAATAGGCCATAATGTTTTTATTTTTCCGTTCCCATAGCCATCTGAAGGCTTGATTTTTGTGAAACTTGTACTTTGTAATGGCGCTATTTAATAAAAACACAATTCTGCCATTCCACGGTATTCCCTACGTGGTAAAATTGACCTGTTATGTTCATTCTCCAGGTCAGTAAGATTACAGCGATACCACGTATGAATAATTTTTATTGCGTTTAAATACGGGGGGAAAAAAATAACTACAAAAATGTTTCTTTTCAGCGCCATATTCTGACCCCACAACTTTTTGATAGTTATATCTACAGAGATGTGGGAGGGCTTATTTTTTGCGGGTTGACCTGTAGTTTTTGTTATTACCATTTTGGGGTGTGTATGACTTTTTGATCACTTTTATACCATTTTTGGGGGTAGATAAAGTGATGAAAAGACACCAAATTGGTCTTTTTTTCCCCATTACGCCATTCACCGTATGGGATACGTTGTTTTAGGCTACTTTCACACTCGTGTTTTGGCTTTCCGTTTGTGGGATCCGTCATGGGCTCTCACAAGCCGTCCAAAACAGATCAGTTTTGCCCTAATGCATTCTAAATGGAAAGGTATCCGTCAGAATGCCTCAGTTTGCCTCTGTTCAGTCACCATTCCGCTCTGGAGGCGGACACCATAAAGTTGCCTGCAGCGGTTTTGGGATGTGGAGCAAGACGGATCGTCCTGACACACAATGTAAGTCAATGTGGACGGATCCGTTTTCTCTGACACAATAGAAAACTGATCCGTCCCCCATTCACTTTCAATAGAGTTCATGACGGATCTGTCTTGGCTATATAAGACATAATACAACAGGATCCGCTCATGACGGGTGCGTGCGGTTGTATTATTGTAACGGAAGCGTCTTTGCAGATCCATGACGGATCTGCAAAAAACGCTAGTGTGAAAGTAGCCTTATATGTGTTAATAGTACGGGGGGTTTTCACATGCAGCAATGCCTATGATCCCTTTTTTCTTTTCTTTTCTTTTTTTAGGGTGGTGATCTGAATTTATATATTTATTTAATATTTTTAAAAACTTTTTCTTAACTTTTTTAAGGTGCCCAAGTGGACCCCAACATGCAATCATCAGATTGCAGTTTGTATAGGGTATTGGAATCTTCTCCATTATTCTATTCATAGATTACTACCCTATAAAATCCAATTCAGTGCTGCCACCTGCTGGCCCAAAAGCCATTCCAGCAAAATCTGCCTTACAAAATCCATACATCGCTCCTTTCATCTGTGCCCTGCCGTGTGCCTGTACAGCAGTTTATGACCACATATAGGGTGTTTCTGTAAACTACAGAATCAGGGTAAGGGTCCATTCACACGTCCGCAGAATGGGTGCCACGTCCCATTCATTCTCTATGGGGCAGGAATGGATGCGGACAGCACACAGTGTGCTGTCCGCATCCACATTTGCGCAGCGCGCCGCTGATCTTCCGGTCCGCGGCTCCGGATTTTTTTTTTAACATGTCCTATTCTTGTCCGCAATTGCGTACAAGAATAGGCATTTCTATAGGGGTGCCGGCCGGGTGTATTGCGGATCCGCAATGCACTACGAACGTGTGAAGGGACCCTAATAAATATTGAGGTTTGTTTGGCTGTTAAACCATTCTGCTTCCAGGAAAAAACTGCTTTAAATGTAAGATCTGGGGGGGAAAAAGTAAAATTTCGGCTCAATTTTCCTTTAAATCTTGTGAAATATATAAAGGTGTAAGCACGTTTGTAAAATAACTTTTGAATAACTTGAGGGGTGTAGTTTCTAAAATGGGGTCATTTATGGGTAAGCCCCACAGTTACGTAAGCCCCACAAAGTCACTTCAAAACTCAATTAGTCCATAAAAAAGTGGATTTTGGAAATTTCCTTAAAAATGTAAAAATTTCCTTCTAACGTCCTAAAAATAATAATAATGACATTCATAAAATGCCACAAACATAAAGCAGACATATGGGGAATGATAATTAATAGCTACTTTATGAGGTATCAGTATCCGTCTTAAAAGCAGAACAATTCAAATTAAGAAATTTGTGATTTTTTCCCCCCCAAATTTTCGGTAAATTTGGGATTTTTTGTTTATAAGAATGGCTTGGATAAGTAAAGGCGTTCCAAAGTTATTACCACATAAAGTGACACATGTCAAAATCTGCAAAAATAGGCTTTGTCAGGAAGTTGAAAAATCACTGTCTTCAGAAGGGGTTAAAACGTGTAGAACATCCCCTTTAAGGCCACTTCTAAGGAAACTGTCAGTTATTAGAATGTATTGGCTCCGATGAGCCGAAGTTATTGCTTCACGAAGTCTCGCGAGACTTCGGGCAATAACTTTTAATAAATTAATTTGTACTGTAAAAACCATTTCCCAAATTCGGGAAAACAATAACTTCAGCTCATCGGAGCCAATACATTCTAAGGGCTCATGCACACGACAGTATTTTGCGTTCAGTATACTGGACGTTTTTTGAGCTCAGTATACGGAACATATACTGAACCATTCATTTCAATGGTTCAGCAAAAAATACTGAAGTGTCTCAGTGTGCATTCCGTTTCAGTATTTCAGTATTTCCGTGCCGTGAAAAGATAGAACATGTCCTATACTTGTCCGCAAATCACGGTGCTTGGCTCCATTCAAGTCAATGGGTCCGCAAAAAAAACGGAACACATACGGAAATGCATCCGTATGTCTTCCGTTTCCGTTCCGTTTTTTCCTGAACCATCTATTGAAAATGTTATGCCCAGCCCAATTTTTTCTATGTAATTACTGTATACTGTATATGGCATACGGAAAAACGGAACGGAAAAACGGAAAGGAAACGGAAACACAACGGAAACAAAAAACGGAACAACGGATCCGTAAAAAACGGACCGCAAAACACTGAAAAAGCAATACTGTCGTGTGCATGAGGCCTAATACTGTACAGAGCGATTCACTCAGCCCTAGAAGCAACCTTACAGCTGCAGCCCTGCACACCCCCCTTGAGAATGGACCAGTCCACCAGTAAGCAGACCCTCATGAATAAGATACGGGTCATGTGACTGCTAAACAACCCATGTTTAATAACTTTATTGAAAAACGCTCATAACAAAAACAGAATCCCCCTGGTGAAGGAGCGTGAGAAGAAAAACTCCCATGATGCATTTTCTCATTTGCATACCAGTTGTATCAGCAGTTGCATGTTAGGCTTCCATCTCCTTCCATCTCCTCAGTAGAAGTGCTGAATGCTTGGTCTTCGGTAAAATGGACGTCAGTGCGGCCAGAGGAGGACGTGGGATGGACGGAAGACTAGAGCGGCCGATGCAGTCATTAGTATAATGTCTCCCGTCCTCAGTGCCTGTCCCGCACGCCGTACAGTGTGTCGCCCTAAGCTGGCTGAGTAGTGTCCGGTGTGCTGCTGCAGCTGGGACGGTATACAGGTTAGCTTTGCGCAGTGGCAGTATCATAGCCAATGAGGTCTAACCGAGGCGTGATTATTGCTTATTGAAAACTTTACCCAATACCCCGCCATGATGACTTGAAATATAGTCAGCAATGGCAATTTTTGACAGTCTCTGAGGAGACTGAGCTGTGTGGTTAAAATAGATGAGTTATACCAAGCGGGTGTCTGCTATGGAGCAGTGCTGTTCTGTTTTGTTTTTCCACAGCCTTAACTTAATTTTTTTTTAAACCATAATGTTTTTGTTTTTTTTCATTTGTTTAAAAGCTTCATTTTAGTGAAACTAATTGTACTTTGTAATGGCCCAATTTAACCACTTCAACCCCGCTAGCTGAAACCCCCTTCATGACCAGGCCACTTTTTACACTTCGGCACTACACTACTTTCACCGTTTATCGCTCGTTCATGCAACTTACCACCCAAATGAATTTTCCTTCCTTTTCTTCTCACTAATAGAGCTTTCATTTGGTGGTATTTCATTGCTGCTGACATTTTTACTTTTTTTATTAATCGAAATTTAACGATTTTTTTGCAAAAAAATGATATTTTTCACTTTCAGTTGTAAAATTTAGCAAAAAAAACATCCATATATACATTTTTCGCTACATTTATTGTTCTACATGTCTTTGATAAAAAAAAAAATGGTTTGGGTAAAAGTTATAGCGTTTACAAACTATGGTACAAAAATGTGAATTTCCGCTTTTTGAAGCAGCTCGGACTTTCTGAGCACCTGTCATGTTTCCTGAGGTTCTACAATGCCCAGACAGTACAAACACCCCACAAATGACCCCATTTCAGAAAGTAGACACCCCAAGGTATTCACTGATGGGCATAGTGAGTTCATAGAACTTTTTATTTTTTGTCACAAGTTAGCGGAATATGATGATTTCTTTTTTTCTTTTTTTTTCTTACAAAGTCTCATATTCCACTAACTTCTGAAAAAAAATAAAAACTTCCATGAACTCACTATGCCCATCACGAAATACCTTGGGGTGTCTTCTTTCCAAAATGGGGTCACTTGTGGGGTAGTTATACTGCCCTGGCATTTTAGGGGCCCTAATGTGTGAGAAGTAGTTTGAAATCAAAATCTGTGAAAAATGCCCTGTGAAATCCAAAAGGTGCTCTTTGGAATGTGGGCCCCTTTGCCCACCTAGGCGGCAAAAAAGTGTCACACATCTGGTATCACCGTACTCAGGAGAAGTTGGGGAATGTGTTTTGGGGTGTCATTTTACATATACCCATGCTGAGTGAGAGAAATATCTTGGCAAAAGACAACTTTTCCAATTTTTTTATACAAAGTTGGCATTTGACCAAGATATTTATCTCACCCAGCATGGGTATATGTAAAATGACACCCCAAAACACATTGCCCAACTTCTCCTGAGTACGGCGATACCACATGTGTGACACTTTTTTGCAGCCTAGATGCGCAAAGCGGCCCAAATTCCTTTTAGAAGGGCATTTTTAGACATTTGGATCCCAGACTTCTTCTCACGCTTTTGGGCCCCTAAAATGCCAGGGCAGTATAAATACCCCACATGTGACCCCATTTTGGAAAGAAGACACCCCAAGGTATTTAATGAGGGGCATGGCGAGTTCATAGAATTTTTTTTTTTTTTGGCACAAGTTAGCGGAAATTTTTTTTCATATATTTTCTCACAAAGTCTCCCTTTCCGCTAACGTGGGACAAAAATTTCAATCTTTCATGGACTCAATATGCCCATCACGGAATATCTTGGGGTGTCTTCTTTCCGAAATGGGGTCACATGTGGGGTATTTATACTGCCCTGGCATTTTAAGGGCCCTAAAGCGTGAGAAGAAGTCTGGAATATAAATGTCTAAAAAATGTTGCGCATTTGGATTCCGTGAGGGGTATGGTGAGTTCATGTGAGATTTTATTTTTTTGACACAAGTTAGTGGAATATGAGACTTTGTAAGAAAAAAATAAAATAAAAATTTCCGCTAACTTGGGCCAAAAAAATGTCTGAATGACAGAGGGGTGATCAATGACAGGGGGGTGATCACCCATATAGACTCCCTGATCACCCCCCTGTTATTGATCAACCCCCTGTCATTGATCACCCCCCTGTAAGGCTCCATTCAGACGTACGTATGATTTTTACGGATCCATGGATACATGGATCGGATACGCAAAACACATACGGACGTCTGAATGGAGCCTTACAGGGGGGTGATCAATGACAGGGGGGTGATCAGGGAGTCTATATGGGTGATCACCCCCCTGTCATTGATCACCCCCCTGTAAGGTTCCATTCAGACGTCCGTATGTGATTTGCGGATCCCATCCATGTATCCGTGGATCCGTAAAAATCATTCGGACGTCTGAATGGAGTTTTACAGGGGGTGATCAATGACAGGGGGGTGATCAATGACAGGGGGTGATCAGGGAGTGTATATGAGGTAATCACCCCCCTGTCATTGATCACCCCCCTGTAAGGCTCCATTCAGACGTCCGTATGTGTTTTGCGGATCCGATCCATGTATCCGTAAAAATCATACGGACGTCAGAATGGAGCCTTACAGGGGGGTGATCAATGACAGGGGGTGATCAGGGAGTGTATATGAGGTGATCACCCCCCTGTCATTGATCACCCCCCTGTAAGGCTCCATTCAGACGTCCGTGTGTGTTTTGCGGATCCGATCCATGTATCTGTGGATCCGTAAAAATCATACAGACGTCTGAATGGAGCCTTACAGGGGGGTGATCAATGACAGGGGGGTGATCAGGGAGTCTATATGGGGTGATCAGGGGTTCATAAGGGGTTAATAAGTGACAGGGGGGTGTAGTGTAGTGTAGTGGTGTTTGGTGCTACTTTACACAGCTACCTGTGTCCTCTGGTGGTCGATCCAAACAAAAGGGACCACCAGAGGACCAGGTAGCAGGTATATTAGACACTGTTATCAAAACACCGTCTAATATACCCGTTAAGGGTTAAAAAAAAATCGCATCTCCAGCCTGCCAGCGAACAATCGCCGCTGGCAGGCTGGAGATCCACTCGCTTACCTTCCGATCCTGTGAACGCGCGCCTGCGTTCACAGGAAATCTCGCGTCTCGAGATGACGCGGATATGCGTGACTGTGCGCAGCGCTGCCGCCTCCGGAACGCGATCCTGCGTTAGACGGTCCGGAGGCGGTTAATATAAACACCATTCTGCCATTCCACGGTATTCCCTATGTGGTAAAATTTACCTGTTATGTTCATTCTCCAGGTCAGTAAGATTACAGGGATACCACGTATGAATAATTTTTATTGTGTTTAACCTCTTACGGACACAGGGCATTACAGGTACACCCTGATATCCGAGTCCTTAAAAGGGTTGTCCGAGTTATGAAAATAATATATATAACACTGAAAATCTGATGGCCAGCAATATATAACTAAGCTAAGCAAGTTTTATGCAAAAAAAATAAATCTATTTCCTAATTTCCCTGGTTCTTTTCTGGCCCTTTGTTTACATGCAATAAAAACAATCTCTGCCCCTCCCCTTGCACACCTGTGTGAAGTTGGCACCCCATGTTCTTAAATTTCAAAAAGAAATACACCATTCGTTTGTGCAGCGTTTGTGCTGGTTTGTGCTGCAAAAATGAACGTTTGCGCCGCTTTGGTTTCCTAGATATTGCACGGTTGATTTGCTGAAACCCCGCCCACTTTCCACCCCATGTTCTTAAATGTCAAAAAGAAATACACCATTCGTTTGTGCTGCGTTTGTGCCATAAAAATGAACGTTTGCGCCGCTTTGGTTTTCGAGATATTGCGCGCTTGATTTGCTGAAACCCCGCCCACTTTCCACCCCATGTTCTTAAATTTCAAAAAGAAATACACCATTTGTTTGTGCTGCGTTTGTGCTGGTTTGTGTTGCAAAAATGAACGTTTGTGCCGCTTTGGTTTCCGAGATATTGCGCACTTGATTTGCTAAAACCCCGCCCACTTTCCACCCCATGTTCTTAAATATCAAAAAGAAATACACCATTCGTTTGTGCTGCGTTTGTGCTGGTTTGTGCTGCAAAAATGAACGTTTGCGCCACTTTGGTTTCCGAGATATTGCGCGCTTGAATTGCTAAAACCCCGCCCACTTTCGACCCCATGTTCTTAAATTTAAAAAAGAAATGCACCATTCGTTTGTGCTGGTTTGTGCTGCAAAAATGAATGTTTGCGATGCTTTGGTTTCCGAGATATTGCGCGCTTGATTTGCTGAAACCCCGCCCACTTTCCACCCCATGTTCTTAAATTTCAAAAATAAATACACCATTCCTTTGTGCTGCATTTGTGCTGGTTTGTGCCGCAAAAATGAACGTTTGCGGCGCTTTGGTTTCCGAGATATTGCGCGCTTGATTTGCTGAAACCCCGCCCACTTTCCACCCCATGTTCTTAAATTTCAAAAATAAATTCACCATTCGTTTGTGCTGCATTTGTGCCGCAAAAATGAACGTTTGCGCCGCTTTGGTTTCCTAGATATTGCGCGCTTGATTTGCTGAAACACCGCCCACTTTCCACCTCATGTTCTTAAATTTCAAAAATAATTACACCATTCGTTTGTGCTGCATTTGTGCTGGTTTGTGCCGCAAAAATGAATGTTTGTGACGGTTCGGTTTCTGAGATATTGCGCGCTTGATTTGCTGAAACCCCGCCCACTTTCCACCCCATGTTCTTAAATGTCAAAAAGAAATACGCCATTCGTTTGTGCAGCGTTTGTGCTGGTTTGTGCCATAAAAATGAACGTTTGCGCTGCATTGGTTTCCGAGATATTGCGCGCTTGATTTGCTGAAACCCCCCTTTTTTTCCACCCCATGTTTTTAAATTTCAAAAAGAAATACACAATTTGTTTTGTGCTGGTTTGTGCCGCAAAAATGAACGTTTGTGACGGTTCGGTTTCTGAGATATTGCGCGCTTGATTTGCTGAAACCCCGCCCACTTTCCATGTTCTTAAATGTCAAAAAGAAATACACCATTCGTTTGTGCTGCGTTTGTGCTGGTTTGTGCCGCAAAAATGAAAGTTTGCGCCGCTTTGGCTTCCGAGATATTGTGCGCTTGATTTGCTGAAACCCCGCCCACTTTCCACCCCATGTTCTTAAATTTCAAAAATAAATACACCATTCGTTTGTGCTGCATTTCTGCTGGTTTGTGCCGCAAAAATGAACGTTTGCACCGCTTTGGTTTCTGAGATATTGTGCGCTTGATTTGCTGAAACCCCGCCCACTTTCCATCCCATGTTCTTAAATTTAAAAAAGAAATACACCATTCGTTTGTTCTGCGTTTGTGCTGCAAAAATTAACGTTTGCGCCGCTTTGGTTTCCGAGATATTGCGCGCTTGATTTGCTGAAACCCCGCCCACTTTCCACCCCATGTTGTTAAATTTAAAAAAGAAATACACCATTCGTTTGTGCTGCATTTGTGCTGGTTTGTGCCGCAAAAATGAACGTTTGCGCCGCTTTGGTTTCCTAGATATTGTGCGCTTGATTTGCTGAAACCCCGCCCACTTTCCACCTCATGTTTTTAAATTTCAAAAAGAAATACACCATTCAATTGTTCTGCGTTTGTGCTGGTTTGTGCCGCAAAAATGAACGTTTGCGCCGCTTTGGTTTCCTAGATATTGTGCGCTCTATTTGCTGAAACCCCGCCCATTCTCCACCCCATGTTTTTAAATTTCAAAAAGAAATACACCATTCGATTTGTGCTGGTTTGTGCCGCAAAAATGAACGTATGCGCCGCTTTAGTTTCCCAGATATTGCGCGCTTGATTTGCTGAAACCCCGCCCACTTTCCACCCCATGTTCTTAAATTTCAAAAAGAAATACACCATTCGTTTGTGCTGCGTTTGTGCTGGCTTGTGCCGCAAAAATAAACGTTTGTGCTGGTTCGATTCCTGAGATATTGCGCGCTTGATTTGCTGAAACCCCGCCCACTTTCCACTCCATGTTCTTAAATTTCAAAAAGAAATACACCATTCGTTTGTGCTGCGTTTGTGCTGGTTTGTGCCGAAAAAATGAACGTTTGCGCCGCTTTGGTTTCCGAGATATTGCGCGCTTGATTTGCTGAAAGCCCGCCCATTTTCCACCCCATGTTTTTAAATTTCAAAAATAAATACACCATTCGTTTGTGCTGGTTTGTGCCGCAAAAATGAACATATGCGCCGCTTTGGTTTCTGAGATATTGCGCGCTTGATTTGCTGAAACCCCGCCTACTTTCCACCCCATGTTCTTAAATTTCAAAAAGAAATGCACCATTTGTTTGTGCTGCGTTTGTGCTGGTTTGTGCCGCAAAAATGAACGTTTGTGCCGGTTCGGTTCCGAAGATATTGCGCGCTTGATTTGCTGAAACCCCGCCCACTTTCCACCCCTTTTCTTAAATGTCAAAAAGAAATACATTATTCGTTTGTGCTGGTTTGTGTCGCAAAAATGAACGTTTGCGCCGCTTTAGTTTCCGAGATATTGCGCGCTTGATTTGCTGAAACCCCGCCAATTTTCCACCCCATGTTTTAAAATTTAAAAAAGAAATACACCATTCGATTTGTGCTGGTTTGTGCCGCAAAAATGAACGTATGCGCCGCTTTAGTTTCCCAGATATTGCGCGCTTGATTTGCTGAAACCCCGCCCACTTTCCACCCCATGTTCTTAAATTTCAAAAAGAAATACACCATTCGTTTGTGCTGCGTTTGTGCTGCGTTTGTGCTGGCTTGTGCCGCAAAAATAAACGTTTGTGCTGGTTCGATTCCTGAGATATTGCGCGCTTGATTTGCTGAAACCCCGCCCACTTTCCACTCCATGTTCTTAAATTTCAAAAAAAAATACACCATTCGTTTGTGCTGCGTTTGTGCTGGTTTGTGCCGAAAAAATGAACGTTTGCGCCGCTTTGGTTTCCGAGATATTGCGCGCTTGATTTGCTGAAAGCCCGCCCATTTTCCACCCCATGTTTTTAAATTTCAAAAATAAATACACCATTCGTTTGTGCAGCGTTTGTGCTGGTTTGTGCCATAAAAATGAACGTTTGCGCTGCATTGGTTTCCGAGATATTGCGCGCTTGATTTGCTGAAACCCCCCTTTTTTTCCACCCCATGTTTTTAAATTTCAAAAAGAAATACACAATTTGTTTTGTGCTGGTTTGTGCCGCAAAAATGAACGTCTGTGACGGTTCGGTTTCTGAGATATTGCGCGCTTGATTTGCTGAAACCCCGCCCACTTTCCATGTTCTTAAATGTCAAAAAGAAATACACAATTCGTTTGTGCTGCGTTTGTGCTGGTTTGTGCCGCAAAAATGAACGTTTGCGCTGCTTTGGGTTCCGAGATATTGCGCGCTTGATTTGCTGAAACCCCGCCTATTTTCCACCCCATGTTTTTAAATTTCAAAAAGAAATACACAATTCGTTTTGTGCTGCGTTTGTGCTGGTTTGTGCCGCAAAAATGAATGTTTGTGACGGTTCGGTTTCTGAGATATTGCGCGCTTGATTTGCTGAAACCCCGCCCACTTTCCATTCCATGATCTTAAATGTCAAAAAGAAAAAAACCATTCGTTTGTGCTGCGTTTGTGCCATAAAAATGAACGTTTGCGCCGCTTTGGTTTCCGAGATATTGCGCACTTGATTTGCTGAAACCCCGCCCATTTTCCACCCCATGTTCTTAAATTTAAAAAAAAAATACACCATTCGTTTTGTGCTGGTTTGTGCCACAAAAATGAACGTACGCTCCGCTTTGGTTTCCGAGATATTGCGCGCTTGATTTGCTGAAACCCCGCCCACTTTCCATTCCATGATCTTAAATGTCAAAAAGAAAAAAACCATTCGTTTGTGCTGCGTTTGTGCCATAAAAATGAACGTTTGCGCCGCTTTGGTTTCCGAGATATTGCGCACTTGATTTGCTGAAACCCCGCCCATTTTCCACCCCATGTTCTTAAATTTCAAAAAAAAATACACCATTCGTTTTGTGCTGGTTTGTGCCACAAAAATGAACGTACGCTCCGCTTTGGTTTCCGAGATATTGCGCGCTTGATTTGCTGAAACCCCGCCCACTTTCCACCCCTTTTCTTAAATGTCAAATAGAAATACACCATTCGTTTGTGCTGCGTTTGTGCTGCAAAAATGAACGTTTGCGCCGCTTTGGCTTCCGAGATATTGCGCGCTTCATTTGCTGAAACCCCGCCCACTTCTGACCCCATGTTCTTAAATTTCAAAAAGAAATACACCATTCGTTTGTGCTGCGTTTGTGCTGGTTTGTGCCGCAAAAATTAACGTTTGTGCCGGTTCGGTTCCTGAGATATTGCGCGCTTGATTTGCTGAAACCCCGCCCACTTTCCACCCCATGTTCTTAAATGTCAAAAAGAAATACACCATTCGTTTGTGCTGCGTTTGTGCTGGTTTGTGCTGCATAAATGAACGATTGCGCTGCTTTGGCTTCCGAGATATTGCGCGCTTGATTTGCTGAAACCCCGCCTATTTTCCACCCCATGTTTTTAAATTTCAAAAAGAAATACACCATTCGTTTTGTGCTGGTTTGTGCTGCAAAAATGAACGTTTGCGCCACTTTGGTTTCCGAGATATTGCGCGCTTGATTTGCTAAAACCCCGCCCACTTTCCACCCCATGTTCTTAAATTTCAAAAATAAATACACCATTCGTTTGTGCTGGTTTGTGCTGCAAAAATGAACGTTTGCGCCGCTTTGGTTTCCTAGATATTGCGCGCTTGATTTGCTAAAACCCCGCCCACTTTCCACCTCATGTTCCTAAATTTCAAAAATAATTACACCATTCGTTTGTGCTGCGTTTGTGCTGGTTTGTGCCGCAAAAATGAACGTTTGCGCCGCTTTGGTTTCCTAGATATTGCGCGCTTGATTTGCTGAAACCCCGCCCACTTTCCACCCCATGTTCTTAAATTTCAAAAATAATTACACAATTCGTTTGTGCTTCATTTGTGCTGGTTTGTGCCGCAAAAATGAACGTTTGTGATGGTTCGGTTTCTGAGATATTGCGCGCTTGATTTGCTGAAACCCCGCCCACTTTCCACCCCATGTTCTTAAATGTCAAAAATAAATACACCATTCGTTTGTGCTGCGTTTGTGCCATAAAAATGAACGTTTGCGCCGCTTTGGTTTTCGAGATATTGCGTGCTTGATTTGCTGAAACCCCGCCCACTTTCCACCCCATGTTCTTAAATTTCAAAAAGAAATACACCATTCGTTTGTGCTGCGTTTGTGCTGGTTTGTGTTGCAAAAATGAACGTTTGTGCCGCTTTGGTTTCCGAGATATTGCGCACTTGATTTGCTAAAACCCCGCCCACTTTCCACCCCATGTTCTTAAATTTCAAAAAGAAATACACCATTCGTTTGTGCTGGTTTGTGCTGCAAAAATGAACGTTTGCGCCACTTTGGTTTCCGAGATATTGCGCGCTTGATTTGCTAAAACCCCGCCCACTTTCGACCCCATGTTCTTAAATTTAAAAAAGAAATGCACCATTCGTTTGTGCTGCAAAAATTAATGTTTGCGATGCTTTGGTTTCCGAGATATTGCGCGCTTGATTTGCTGAAACCCCGCCCACTTTCCACCCCATGTTCTTAAATTTCAAAAATAAATACACCATTCGTCTGTGCTGCATTTGTGCTGGTTTGTGCCGCAAAAATGAACGTTTGCGGCGCTTTGGTTTCCGAGATATTGCGCGCTTGATTTGCTGAAACCCCGCCCACTTTCCACCTCATGTTCTTAAATTTCAAAAATAAATACACCATTCGTCTGTGCTGCATTTGTGCTGGTTTGTGCCGCAAAAATGAACGTTTGCGCCGCTTTGGTTTCCGAGATATTGCGCGCTTGATTTGCTGAAACCCCGCCCACTTTCCACCCCATGTTCTTAAATTTCAAAAATAAATTCACCATTCGTTTGTGCTGCATTTGTGCTAGTTTGTGCTGCAAAAATGAACGTTTGCGCCGCTTTGGTTTCCTAGATATTGCGCGCTTGATTTGCTGAAACACCGCCCACTTTCCACCTCATGTTCTTAAATTTCAAAAATAATTACACAATTCGTTTGTGCTTCATTTGTGCTGGTTTGTGCCGCAAAAATGAATGTTTGTGACGGTTCGGTTTCTGAGATATTGCGCGCTTGATTTGCTGAAACCCCGCCCACTTTCCACCCCATGTTCTTAAATGTCAAAAAGAAATACGCCATTCGTTTGTGCTGGTTTGTGCCATAAAAATGAACGTTTGCGCTGCTTTGGTTTCCGAGATATTGCGCGCTTGATTTGCTGAAACCCCCCCTTTTTTCCACCCCATGTTTTTAAATTTCAAAAAGAAATACACAATTTGTTTTGTGCTGGTTTGTGCCGCAAAAATGAACGTTTGTGACGGTTCGGTTTCTGAGATATTGCGCGCTTGATTTGCTGAAACCCCGCCCACTTTCCATGTTCTTAAATGTCAAAAAGAAATACACCATTCCTTTGTGCTGTATTTGTGCTGGTTTGTGCCGCAAAAATGAACGTTTGCGGCGCTTTGGTTTCCGAGATATTGTGCGCTTGATTTGCTGAAACCCCGCCCACTTTCCACCTCATGTTTTTAAATTTCAAAAAGAAATACACCATTCGTTTGTGCTGGTTTGTGCCGCAAAAATGAACGTATGCGCCGCTTTAGTTTCCCAGATATTGCGCGCTTGATTTGCTGAAACCCCGCCCACTTTCCACCCCATGTTCTTAAATTTCAAAAAGAAATACACCATTCGTTTGTGCTGCATTTGTGCTGGCTTGTGCCGCAAAAATAAACGTTTGTGCTGGTTAGATTCCTGAGATATTGCGCGCTTGATTAGCTGAAACCCCGCCTACTTTCCACCCCATGTTCTTAAATTTCAAAAAGAAATGCACCATTTGTTTGTGCTGCGTTTGTGCTGGTTTGTGCCGCAAAAATGAACGTTTGTGCCGGTTCGGTTCCGAAGATATTGCGCGCTTGATTTGCTGAAACCCCGCCCACTTTCCACCCCTTTTCTTAAATGTCAAAAAGAAATACATTATTCGTTTGTGCTGGTTTGTGTCGCAAAAATGAACGTTTGCGCCGCTTTAGTTTCCGAGATATTGCGCGCTTGATTTGCTGAAACCCCGCCCATTTTCCACCCCATGTTTTAAAATTTCAAAAATAAATACACCATTCGTTTGTGCTGCGTTTGTGCTGGTTTGTGCCACTAAAATGAACGTTTGCGCCGCTTTGGTTTCCTAGATATTGCACGCTTGATTTGCTGAAACCCCGCCTACTTTCCACTTCATGTTCTTAAATTTTAAAAAGAAATACACCATTCGTTTGTGCTTCGTATGTGCTGGTTTGTGCCGCAAAAATGAACGTTTGTGACGGTTTGGTTTCTGAGATATTGCGCGCTTGATTTGTTGAAACCCCGCCCACTTTCCACCCAATGTTCTTAAATTTCAAAAAGAAATACACCATTCGTTTGTCCTGCGTTTGTGCTGGTTTGTGCTGCAAAAATGAACGTTTGCGCCACTTTGGTTTCCGAGATATTGCGCGCTTGATTTGCTAAAACCCCGCCCACTTTCGAACCCATGTTCTTAAATTTCAAAAATAAATACACCATTCGTTTGTGCTGCGTTTGTGCTGGTTTGTGCCATAAAAATGAACGTTTGCGCTGCTTTGGTTTCAGAGATATTGCGCGTTTGATTTGCTGAAACCCCGCCCATTTTCCACCCCATGTTCTTAAATTGAAAAAAGAAATACACCATTCGTTTGTTCTGCGTTTGTGCTGGTTTGTGCTGCAAAAATGAACGTTTGTGCCGGTTCGGTTCCTGAGATATTGCGCGCTTGATTTGCTGAAACCACGCCCACTTTCCACCCCATGTTCTTAAATGTCAAAAAGAAATACACCATTCGTTTGTGCAGCGTTTGTGCTGGTTTGTGCCATAAAAATGAACGTTTGCGCTGCTTTGGTTTCCGAGATATTGCGCGCTTGATTTGCTGAAACCCCGCCTATTTTCCACCCCATGTTTTTAAATTTCAAAAAGAAATACACAATTCGTTTTGTGCTGCGTTTGTGCCGCAAAAATGAATGTTTGTGACGGTTCGGTTTCTGAGATATTGCGCGCTTGATTTGCTGAAACCCCGCCCACTTTCCATTCCATGATCTTAAATGTCAAAAAGAAAAAAACCATTCGTTTGTGCTGCGTTTGTGCCATAAAAATGAACGTTTGCGCCGCTTTGGCTTCCGAGATATTGCGCGCTTGATTTGCTGAAACCCCGCCCACTTTCCACCCCATGTTCTTAAATTTCAAAAATAAATACACCATTTGTTTGTGCTGCATTTGTGCTGGTTTGTGCCGCAAAAATGAACGTTTGCGACGCTTTGGCTTCCGAGATATTGCGCGCTTGATTTGCTGAAACCCCGCCCACTTTCCACCTCATGTTTTTAAATTTCAAAAAGAAATACACCATTCGTTTGTGCTGCATTTGTGCTGGTTTGTGCCGCTTTGGTTTCCGAGATATTGCGCGCTTGATTTGCTGAAACCCCGCCCACTTTCCACCTCATGTTCTTAAATTTCAAAAAGAAATACATCATTCGTTTGTGCTGGTTTGTGCCGCAAAAATGAACGTTTGCGCCGCTTTGGTTTCCGAGATATTGCGCGCTTGATTTTCTGAAACTTTGCCCACTTTCCACCCCATGTTTTTACCCCTGACCCTAGACCCCCCAGGTGTGCTGCAGCTTGCCTCTCCCCCCCCCCCCCCACAACCGTTTTTTTGGGGCCCAAGCATATTCTTCTTCTTTTTGTGCGTACGCTGACTGTGGCCGGGACTCTTAGCGTCCGTCCACTGTTAGCACATTGCGGGAACATTCGGGCTTGGGATCGGTGTATTATATGGGAAAATAATAGCATTCTGAATACAGAATGTATAGTACAATAGCGCTGGGGGGGTTAAAAAAAAATAAAAAATAATTTAACTCACCTTAATCCACTTGATTCGGCTTCTCTTCTGTCTTCTTTTTTTTTTTTGCTGTGTGCAGGAAAAGGACCTGTGGTCGGGCGAGTATTCTGCGCGTATGCGATGCGTGAGTTGAACGCATTGCATCCGCACTGAATACCGACCCATTCATTTCTATGGGGCTGTTCACATGAGCTGTGATTTTCACGCAGCACTTATGCGTTGCGTGAAAATCGCAGCATGCTCTATTTTGTGCGTTTTTCACGTAAAGTAGACCCCATAGAAATGAATGGGGTTGCGTGAAAATCGCAAGCATCCGCAAGCAAGTTTTCACGCACGTTTGCCTGGAGACAATCGGGATGGGGACCCGATCATTATTATTTTCCCTTATAACATGGTTATGAGGGAAAATAATAGCATTCTGAATACAGAATGCATAGTAAAATAGCGCTGGAGGGGTTAAAATAAATAAATAAACATATTTAATTTACCTTAATCCACTTGTTTGCGTAGCCGGCATCTCCTTCTGTCTCCTTTGCTGAACAGGACCTGGGGTGAGCATTAAATACAGGTAAAGGACCTTTGGTGGCGTCACTCTGGTCATCACATGATCTTTTACCATGGTGATGGATCATGTGATGACCGGAGTGACGTCACCAAAGGTCCTTTACCTGTAATTAATACTCACCACAGGTCCTGTTCAGCAAAGGAGACAGAAGGAGATGCTGGGCCGCGATCAAGTGGACTAAGGTGAGTTAATTTATTTATTTATTTTTAACCCCTCCAGCGCTATTTTACTATGCATTCTGTATTCAGAATGCTATTATTTTCCCTTATAACCATGTTATAAGGGAAAATAATACAATATACAGAACACCGATCCCAAGCCCGAACTTCTGTAAGGAAGTTCGGGTTTGGGTACCAAACATGCGTGATTTTTTTCACGCGAGTGCAAAACGCATTACAATGTTTTGCACTCGCGCAGAAAAATCGCGGGTGTTCCCGTAACGCACCCGCACATTTTCCCGCAACGCCCGTGTGAAAGGGGCCTAATAGTGAAAGGAAATGGAATAAGGTATTGGGTGGCACGGTTAGGGATTGGGCAAGGGTATATAAAAACATCCAAGGAGTCTCGGTGTCAAATCAACATTGGTTGATTCAATTTAAGATTGTGGATAGGCTCTATTATACCCCTACTCTTCTGTCTAGAATATATCAAGGTAACGGGAGAGTTTTCTCCTGTAGGAAGTCTGGAAGTGAAGAGGCCGGGTTTTTGCATCTTTTATGGAGAAATGCCCCAGTGTTCAGAGATACTGGGAACCCATTTTTGAAAATTTGGGAATTGTGGGTAAATTTAGCCCAGATCCGTCGTTTGAGTTTCCTATTTTTGGATTAGGTTTAACTGATATAAAAGGTAAAATACCGTACACCATATTACAACTATGGATGAAGGGTTTAATGATTGCTAAAATATTGATTATTCAGAAATCGGGAGCTGAAAACACCCCGACCTTCACCGAATGGAAAAACTACATGAGTAGGATAAAGTATTATGAACTTTTTGGCTGTAGGCGTAAAAGAGAGTCGGTATGGGCCAACTGGGATGAACCCTACTAACCTGGACCACCGGAGGATTTCCCTCTGGTTTTTGAAGGGGGAGTGTCGGCGGCTCCCATCGCGGACAGTCGGGGTGGGGTATTTAAAAAAAATATATTTTGTATTTTAATAATGAGAGAGAGGAGGGTAGATATGAGCTTATTAGGGATGCGATTTGGGATCTACTATATAATTTTGTCCAAATGTGTACGTATCCTCATCTCGATGGGACTTTTTGCTCTTTTTAGCGCCTCTATATGTTTGTAATTTTGTATTTTTTGTAAAATTTAAAATAATTTTTTATTTATTTATTAAATGGACCTGTTATGTTCATTCTCCAGGTCAGTAAGATTACAGCGATACCACGTATGAATAAGTTTTATTGTGTTTAACCCTTTCATGACCAAGGCTCATTGATGCCCCCAGTGTCCAGGTCAAAATGTACAAATCGGACGTGCGTCCCTTTATGTGGTAATAGCTTTGGAACACTTTTACCTATCCCCACGCCATTCTGAGATTGCTTTCTCGTGACGCATTGCACTTCATGACAGTCATAAATTTGAGTCAATATATTTCACCTTTATTTATGAAAAAATTCCAAATGTAAAAAAAGAAAAATGGAAAAATTAGCAATTTTCAAGAAGAGATGTCTCCTAATTGATATATAAGGTGGAAAAGGTAAAAGTTTAAGTTTTATAATAAAAGCCATTTATGTGTGTCAATTCTTAAATGTCTGAAATTGTTATGTGGTACAACAGTGCCATCTGGAGGTAGACGGATAATAGTATGTCATTTTCACCAGTATTTCAAGGGTTAAAATGACATCATTGTTATCTGCATACGAATACACCCACCTTGTCTGATTGGAAGTCCCTAATCTAGAAGGGGATGGGTTCTTAGATAACATGGGGTATAAAGTAGGCATGTGAGAGGTTAGGGATAGACAACTACAAAAAACTACAACACAAGAAAAAAATAAAAACTTGCTACAAAGAAACATTGGCCCAGAGAAAACTGTCAATAAAGAAAGATTTGCCTCAAAGAAACTTGGGTTAATTTTTGTCTACTGGAAAAGTTTTTGAGAACTGAAACTCTGTTCATCCTTGACCCGGTAACGTATATTCCATAGTCTGATTGCCGAGTGGGGTATAATATCATATATATTTTTGATTGGTCATAAGGAGACAGTGGATCAGTTATTCTAATCCGTGTTTATCCTTTTTATCTTCTATTTTTATGATATATATTTCATTGGCTTTCTGTGCTGACGAGAAAGCAATACTGGGTTACACCACCATCTGGTGGTGGTTTGTTGGTAGTGCGTCCATTTGTCTATCCATTCATCTTATGTCTTTTTTGTATTGGATTTTACTCATTTATAAATACAATTATTACATATATTTTTACATAAATATTTGTCCCTTGTTTCACTAATTGCACAAAACAAATTAAGATTTCTTATCAAAGAACTTAGAGGTGATATGTCAGCCTAGAGGATCCGATCATTTTATATTTTATTTTTCTAGGATCCTCCTCTTTCATATGAAGATTAATTTTATATAGAAGATAATTCGACACTGTAGGGACGTATAGGTGTTGGGGAGTCACAAGAACCCGAATATTTCTAGCTCTGCATTCAGTCCCTTGGGGTTTAGGGTCTCGAATTCGTAAATCCTTCTGGATTCCAGTCTAGACATTGCTGCTATGTGATTGCCCCCTCTCTAGGAATTCTGTGAATTTGAGTGATGAAGGGTCTTGATTATGGGTCGCTATGTAATGTTTGGAGAGGGAATGTTGGTCGAAGCCTTTTCCGATATTGTTGATGTGCTCAGATGTGCGCACTTTTTTTGAGAGTGCGTTTGGTGCGGTCAATATACTGTTAGTTGCATGCGCATTGTAACAGGTATCTCACAGCGGTTGCATCGCATGTGAGGTGATCCTTTATTTCTAAGTTAAATGGGTTATTGGTAGATTGTACGTTAGTAGTTTTTTTGGGTGGTAGCGTGCCTGTCCCACTCCATTCATTTATGAGGTATCGGTATCCGTCTTAAAAGCAGAGTAATTCAAATTTGGAAATGAGTGATTTTTTTTTCAAAATTTTCAGTAAATTTGGGATTTTTGGTTTATAAGAATGGCTTGGATAAGTAAAGGCGTTCCAAAGTTATTACCACATAAAGTGACACATGTCAAAATCGGCAAAAATAGGCTTTGTCAGGAAGGTGAAAAATCGCTGTCTTCAGAAAGGGTTAAAAGTGTGGGACATCCCCTTTAAGGCCACTTTTAAGGCAACTGTCAGTTATTAGAATGTATTGGCTCCGATGAGCCAAAGTTATTGCTTCACGAAGTCTCGCGAGACTTCAATTAATTTGTACTGTAGAAACCATTTCCCAAACTCTGAAAAACAATAACTTCGGCTCATCGGAGCCAATACATTCTAATACTGTACAGAGCGATTCGCTCAGCCCTAGAACCAACCTTACAGCTGCAGCCCTGCACCTCCCCCCCCCCCCCCCCCCCCCCGAGAATGGACCAGTCCACCGGTAAGCAGACCCTCATGAATCAGTTCCAGGTCATGTGACTGCTGAACAACCCATTTTCAGTGGCGTACCTACCATATAGGCAGACCACGCAGCTGCTATGCTAATTACTTCTGTCTATCTTTCTAAAGCTAATGGACCTTTGATGATGTCATCACAGGTCCTGTAAGGGAACTGCACAGTGTAAAGTGTAGTTCCCAGGTTAGAACAGTGCATCTGCCAGGACCTGTGATGACCTCATCTTCAACATCACAGGTCCTGCAGGATGTAGCAAAGAAACTGCACCAAAAATTGTGTAGTTCCTAGTTTTGAAAGGTACATCTGCCAGGACCTATGATGACATCATCACAGGTCCTTCAACCCCTAACAGCAAGTATTAGAAGTTCACAATCAGCTCTGCATTGATCCATACAGACTGGACTGGAATGGTAAGAGAGGCCTCCACTTCTCATCATTTACCCCCCCCCCCCCCTCCATGCCCTGTTTTTACTCATTGCTCATTCATGTATAATACTTCAGACAGATACAGTGACCACTACCTCATGTACCTCACACACAGTGACCATAATGAAACAAATCATCTACAGTATTATACCTTGTATGTCTCACATCAATACACTGCTCTGTGTGTGTGTGTGTGTGTGTGTGTGTGTATATATATATATATAGTATATCCAGCAGTGTACTGTTATGTGAGGTATGAGGTATAATATATGCAGTGTGTACAGGTATATAGTATATACGGTGGTGTAATATGTGAGGTACGAGGTATAATAGATGCAGGTATAGAGTAAATACAGCAGTGTATTGAAGTGAGGTTTGAGGTATAAATTACAGGTCATACCTCATATATCAGTCCACTGCTGTATATACTATATATCTGTGCACAATGCATATATTATACCTCGTACCTCACACATCAGTACACTGCTGTATATACTATAT